>NC_136065.1:1067419950-1068049950 GCF_964261635.1 Lissotriton helveticus | reverse complement strand
GAGCATGTGCATTGTCCAAAGGAATGAAAGTGACTATCTACACTGATAGTCAGTATGCATTTGGAGTGGCTCACAGTTTTGGGCGATTGTGGCGAGAACGTGGGTTCCTGACGTCGCATGGAGCTAAGATTCAGCATGGTCAGTTGGTGAATGAGCTTCTTGAATCACTGACCTTGCCCCTGCAAATGGCGATTGTGAAATGTAGTGCTCACAAGAAGGTGACTGATGATGTTGGTCGTGGAAATGCATTTGCTGATGAGATCGCGAAAGAAACTGCAAAGAATGTAATGAGCCGAATGTATGTTGCAGGCCCTGCAAGATGGACTGGTGATGTTGGAATGTGTGAAGACACAATAGAGAGTGTCAAGTCCATTCAAGCTGAGGCCACAGAGAAAGAGTTGAGCACGTGGAGAGAAAGTACGGGTAGAATGGATGCAAATGGTTGTTGGATTGAATTATCAGAGCATCAAAGATGGTTGTTACCCGATGCATATGTGCTTGCAGTGGTTACAATGGCTCATGGAATGGCTCATATCAGCGTAAAAGGGATTTGCGAGTTGTTGGCCCCAGTATGGAAGAATTCAGGGATTCCCAAGTGTGCAGAGAATGTTGTCAAGAATTGCATGGTATGTTTGAAACACAATCCTGGTAGGGGAACCCCAACTCCAGCTGGTCATTTTGCACCTCCTACGTATCCGTTCGAGGTTTTGCAGCTAGATTTCATCCACATGGAGAGGTGCAACAACCTAAAATACGTGCTCGTTGTTGTTTGTGCCTTCTCAAGATGGGTAGAAGCCTATCCCCTAAAAGACAATACTGCCTTGTCCACAGCAAAAGCCCTTGTGAAAGAGTACTTCCCCAGGTTCGGAATGCCTAGAATGGTCTGGTCTGATAATGGAAGTGAATTTGTGGGTCGTGTGATGAAGAGAGTGTGTGAAGGGCTAGGTATTCGGCAGAAGTTCCACGCTGCAAATCACCCCCAATCAGCTGGATTAGTAGAATGTTACAATGGCACGTTAAAACTTAAACTGGCCGAAATCCAAGCGAGCACAGGTCTTAAATGGCCTGACGCTCTACCCTTAGCACTCCTGTCCACTAGAATGACTGTGCATTCACGAGTGAAACTTAGTCCATATGAGATAGTTTTTGGCTGGCCAGCCAACATATGGGGAGTGCCTAGACCCACAAAATTTAGCAAACTGGAACACCCTATTTTGCTTAATTATCTGTATGAATTGACGGCTAAATTGCGTGTTTTGCATCAACAGGTCCACAACACCCTGCCTCCGGTCTCTGAGACTCCGGGTCACGCCATTGACCCCGGTTCCTGGATTCTTGTCCGCAACTTCCAAAGAACGAAGAACGACCAGCCCAGGTGGACCGGGCCTCACCTCGTCCTTCTTTCTACAAGAACAGCCGTTCGGGTGGAGGGGAAGACCAGCTGGGTCCACGGGATACATTGTAAAAAGATCCCTTTCCCTCCGCCCTATGACCAGTGGGTCCAGAAGGGTGCCGCTGACCCAGAACCTAAAACAGTGCCAAACGCTGCCCCCTTTAATGATTTGCATGTAACAAGAACTGACTCTGAGTGAGAAAGTGAAAACATTTTGCACAAGGCTGTGCCGCCGCCCAATCGATTGAACACTACAGAGCCTGACCTTTTGTTCCAGGATCAGACAATACCAGGAAGACAACGATATAATTTGAGACCTAGAAAAACATACTAATAAAAAGAAAACATTTTTCTTTTGCAATTTGAGACCAAGATCCATGGACTAATAAAAAGATATTTCTTTCTCCTCCCAAATACTATTTTTGAAAGTGCAGCTCTCCCATCTAAGAAACTTGCTTATTTTTGTTTTTCGAACCGCCATCCGGGTTCCGCTGCTAGGGCCGCGGTTGATTAAAGTCTTTGGGGTGCAGCTGACGACGTTAGGTCGGTAGTTCTGGTTGGTCCAAGGGAGTTGCCCTAGACTGACAGAAGCATCCCTTAGCAGAGGCAACCTCCCATCGCGGGCAGCACTTTAGAGAGGATGGAGTTTCCCGATGTGGATAAGCCTGCCAAACGAGCGAATTTTAAGCACAAATTGTGCAACGTGATGACAAGGAAAAGTTTTATAATATTGTGTATTTTTAAGCTATTCAGTGTAATGATATTTTTGATAAGTTATGTTTTACTTTCTTTTCGTGTAACATTTGCACCCACTGCATCAACTATACCTCCTCCCACTGTTTCCTCTCATTCTTTCCACCCTCTGCCTGACCACGAATCAAATAGGAGATTGGAGTTCATTAATAACTCCTTTGTTCAGTTGTTACACCAACATCAACTTGTAATGAACACAACTAACTGTTGGGTGTGCGGTCTTATGCCTCACACCACGGATAAAGGTATCCCTTATCTGGTCCTGCCATTCAGTCACAATGGTTCTGTATGGGCATATAGGACAATGTTCATATATGCACACGAAATCTACCCCCTACGTTCTGTAACAGACAATCCTAGAAAGAGTGCTCTAGTCAAGGGTATAGTAGACATGATTAAGGAAGGTATTTCTTATGAGACTATCCCGAGAGATGAGACACTAGTCTACATAGGATGGAACATGACTGGATATGGAGCTATTCTGAGTGAGAAACAGCAAGCTAAGAGATCGTCCCCGATTTGGATTGTACCCCATCAGGGTCATCTGTGTCTGCAAGGTAATGGCACAAATCCCAGGGCTCAGTTAGGGAAGAGTGTCTGTACTGAAACGTATGTTTTTGGATCTCAGACTTCCCCTGCGTTTTTAGCAGCTAAGGGTACCTATTTCATCTGCCACGATAGAGCCTATACATGGTTGCCCCCTGACTTTTCGGGCTCATGTTTTGTTTCCTTCCTGTTGCCTCCCACCTACACAGCAGCGGCAGACTACCACAGGACAAGGATAGTTAGAGGTGTTTTGAGTGAAGAAGACACTGCAGGTCAAGAATTTGGGGACTTTGCAAAGGGTTTTCTACCGTTCTGGGGATCCATGGCTAACAGCAGGAACATTAGGCAATTGACAAGGGTAGTTGAGTCCACCGTGATTGAAACTGCTGGTGCCCTTAGTAACTTGACTGCTGAGCTCCAGTCGCATCGACTTATGATCCTTCAGAACAGGGTCGCTTTAGATGTCATACTTGCAGACCGAGGTGGGGTATGCAGATTGATCCAATCGAGTTGCTGCGTTTTCATCCCAGATAACGCTCCAACAGTGTACCAGGCCATCTCCAAACTACATAAGATTTCCGAATCTATTCATGTGGATAAAGGAGATTGGTCGTTAATGGGATGGTTCTGGGAACTGATATCTGCCTGGGGATGGAAAATTCTAATGGTCATTGGGATGGTCTTAGCCATTCTTTTCCTGTTCTGTCTATGCATACAGTGTGCACCTGCAATATGTGGCCTTTGCGTCACATCATGTGTAAGGAAGCATGTATCAAGAGATGAACTGAGTACTAGAATGATGTTACAGCAACATCTCAATGACTTTAGGAATATAGATCTGGACTCAGATTAACATGAGGATAGATTAATTGCCTATGTAAGGGCAAAAGGAGGGTTTGTGGTTCTGAAGATTCTGGATTCACGTAATTGTTCTGGACTCGAGATTTAAAACTTCATCGAAACATGACGAATTTGGTATCAAAAGACCAAGAATGACGAGCACACCATATACATATATTTTCAGCATATTCGAGCGACGATTTCACCTCGAAATCGTCATTTGCGTTCTAAACCCTTGGCTTCCATTTATGTGTTGCCCTTTACATAGGCCTTAATCCAGCTGAATTCAATTCCACAAGGACACATACTCCTTAATCGACTTTTCTATGACCTGTGCAAGTTGGAACCATTGCCCCAGGCCGAACTCGTTAGGTCAGTTCCCCTCCCAGTGGCCGAACAAGATAGCATCAAGGCTCAACAAGCCATAAAACCATTTCAGCGCGCACACCTGTCGTATCTTGCTCCCATCTGTCTCTACTCTTTTTGCTTCACTTACTTTATGGTGGGGAGGTGCCTGTTTTATTAGGGGTCCACCGATATCTGATGAAATGTTGGGCCTTGCCGGGTGATTTGTTGTGGCAGCATGACGTGAAATATGTACATGTCATCATGACTCTGCTTTTCCTTTGTAAACCAAAACCTGTAAATGGTATATTGCAAATTCGAAGAATGTTTGCCTGAAGCCGAATATTCTGTATAAAGAGAGAAGCCTGACTTTGTAAATTCGAGCAGTCTCCTGAGAATATACTTCCCCGTGTGTTGTACTTCTAGGACACTTGTTACCTTGGTTGCAGCCAATAAATCGATCTTTGACTTCACCTAGAAGACTCTGAGTTTCTGTGGTCTGGATCAGGAAGAACCCGAGGTCTCTGGGTGTACCCTGACACCGCTGGGTTACCGGTTCTGTACCAGTTCTTAAAAACCCAGTACCTCACACTCTTTTGCACTGTGCACATCACACCCAAAACAATATCGCTCAATTGAACCCGGACACACACCAGTTGCAGATCTTTCCAAACATCTAACACTTTAATGAACAAACCAACGGCACAGTAAGATTTCTTTACTATTTGAGAATTCATTTATTTGTCCTTTTTTCATGCTTACCTTATTAGGTGTTTTTGTCAAAAACTATGGATAGGAAAGTAAAGATTTGGAAGTAAAGCAAGTTGCTCTAAAACTTCCCTTTTAAACTTTCTTTTGTGTGTGAACCATGTTTTGATGAATTCACAATAAAAAATTACTGCAATATTTTATTGCATAATATAGTATGAACAGTGCTATGACTATGATCTGTGGCAAGTCCCAAATTAGAAAGTAATGTGTGTAGTCATACAACATTGAAACCAACATAGTATAACCAAACTTTTACATATTTTATTTTATAGTACATGGCATAGAGAAGAGTACAATGTCTAAGATCGGTGACAAGTATCCCGCCCTACATATTCTGACTGGAATTAAAAGAGTAATTTCTTCAAAGCGAAGGATGACGAAGTAGACAAAAAAAGTAACTAATTCTGACTGAAAGGTTTCTATCAAAAAGTCATTTTAACAATTTCCTTTAACTAATAAGACACAAGCCCTCTCCCCCTCCCCTAACCCGTAGGAACCCACATTTCTACATAAGAAAGACAAAACTACAGGTATATGAAAAATAACAGTTACATGGTAAAAGACACAAAAAAGAAATTAGTAACTGCAATAAAAATGCCTTTGAAATACAAAACAGAAGGCAATAGCAAAGCGGTCTTCCAACAACAAATAGACTCTTACAAGAACAAGAAAAGGCTTGCCTAAATGTACACATATAATAAGCAGGTTCTTGCATGAATGTTGATGAGCAGTAGGGGAGCATAGCAATGAGGCAGGCACAGAGTGCTTGACTGGAATATTATGTTTGGAGGAACTGGGGAAAAACAATACTATTGGGAAAACAATCTGTGAATAGAGGTAACTACAGAAAACTTGCATTACATATTACACCGTACAATACTCAACCACTAGATAGAAGTATTCAGGCTGCACGCATTTAAAGATTTTGGGATAGGTTTATTTAAAAAAAAAATAGCAGACACTAAGCAGTAACCAATGTTGCTGCAAAGCATTGTGTTAGGGGGAGTGCACAGCGCAGAACCATATTTACGAAACATGGCCTGCTATCACTCTCTTCCCCGGCTTGTCACACAAACAGGGTGCGTAGCACTATACACACACCTGTGCACCATATTGTAAAACTATATGTAGGTTTTGTACTGGAAGGATACCTGAGTTACAGACATTTTGGAATACCTAGATTTAGCCCAGATTTGTAAAAGGACTTTGATAAAGGTAAATAACCAAGCATGATTTACAGATTAGAGAATCAGAATGGGCAGAACTGCATCCTAAGAATGCCTAAATATCTCCAATCTGTGTCAAACCTTGACCAGTCATCTTCACTGAAAAGCTCCCTTAGCGGCGCTTATTGAAAAATATCACTAAAGATACCTTCCCCTTTAAGACTAAGGGCCTCATTTAGAGTTTGGCAGACAGTGTATCCTGTGGCACAAATGTGGTGATGTACCCTGCCCGTCAAACTGACCGTCTGCCCACTTTTTTTGAGTCGGTGGACCGTCATGTTTTTCCCGGCAATTCCACCGCTGGCTGTGGCAGCTAAAACGTTACACTTACTGCCTAACGGAGGACTCAGACTGACACTGTAACTACATCAGACCGTCCACCCTTTTTACAGTGGATAGTCTGATGAACTTTTTTTCTCTTTGAGACAGTCAGGACAAGCCTGGAGGTGCTGAACAGAAAAAAAGCAAAACGTAAAATCACAAGAGCAACCTGGGAGAAAACTCCCAGGGTGTCAGAGTCATTGGTATTTTTTTTTTGTTTGTTTTTACAAAAAAGTTTGCTCAGCAGCTGCATTAAATGTGGCATCCGCTCAGTAAATTTTTAGTGCCATCAGAGGAGCCATCATGGCACTGGCTCATTTAAAAGCACTGAGATCTCTGCCACACCGGCGGAGAGCTCTAGATATGGTGGGCGGTAGTTAACCATGGTGGCAAAGGACATGACCTGTACCACTCTGGCGGATGGTGGGAAGCCCATCAAACTCTAAATGAGGCCCTAAGAATTTGATACTGTCAGAGTTTGGTCCTTTGGAAACTTCAAACAAAGAACACAGTAACAAAATTTGATTTGTCGAAATGAACATACACTATAGCCAAATGAATGTTGCACCTCCTAGCAGACTGTTCCCTGACCCAACACCAAGGCCATGACAAAGGCTAGTTACAGCTTCTTGCTGAAATATATAGACAACACTCTTCTTTACACTTTCGACTTTGATACTAATAAATCAGGCTCAATCAGCTTTAAAGGCTTGTGTACACGCTCCAGTTCATAAATTCAATTTTTTCAAACACTCTTTATCGAAATCAATTATATTGTTTACTTAATCATCAGGGAAAAAGGTAGGAGCAAAGAGGGAAACAAATAACTAGGACGCCCTCCACTCAATAAGTCAACAAACTACTATTGTCCTAGTGTTCAAGGCAATTACCATACCATATAAAGATCTGCAGGCATCGCTGGTTGTACATAAATTACAACATACCTCTCTTCTTACAATAAATCTAGAGTAGGGGATGTCTCAGTCTGCTGCCACTGTTAAAAATAGCCCAACTCTGATAGACAGACTTAAACAAATACAAAACCCACATTCACCTAGTGTAACAACAGAAAAAAGGTGAGAAAGCGAGATAGCACCTCACGGGCACACCACCAATGGGGCCCCTGGCTGGTACTCACCAGGATGGCCCTGTTATCATCATTGGTGCCATCAAGCTATAACGGAAACGTGTCCTAAACCCAAAGAAAAGACAGTGAGTGGTGCAGTGACCACAAATTATATGTAACACAACATACAACATTCAACAATTAACATATAATATATTCTGCAACTGGGACAATTTCTTTAATGGTGTTCCTTCTTGTTGCATACGGTACATATATGAACAATAAAAAAGGAAGATGTGAATACTACCAATCGATTCACACCCTACTTACAGCCGACATGTTTCATTGCCTTGGTATCTATCAGGCAATTTCCTCAGGGCAAACCACTTTCAATGCCACTGCAAAGGACACTGGGCTTTGCGCGCCTTCAATGAACCTTGCCTCTCATACCAGCCAAGAGGATTTAAAAAGGATAACAGCCCCCATTGGTGAGCTTGGTCCAGTCTCCCTTCGTTACTGTTGCAACAGAGGAGAACAGTCCGGTGTGCACTCAGCCCTTAATCATCAGCACAAGCTACGTCATCCATATGAACTAAAAACAAGGAGGAATGTGCATCAATGATCTTAAAATTAAATTTTGCAGCCGAACCACTGTGAAGCCATATTTTAAAAATCAGAAAAAACCCAGCTAGCTACCCAAATACCATTAAGAACTAATGGGGTAACCCAGTGAACCTCAGGGTCTGGGTATCAATTGATATATACAAAAGAAAGCCCTATCTGTACCAACTTTCTAGGTAAACTAAATTTCTTTAAGGGACCCAGAGAACATAATTCAATAACCATTAAAAAGGCAAAAAGAAGTAAGACATACAACCTGGATGAAAATTACTGCACACAGCATTCAAGGTACATGAAACAATCAATGTACATGTCAATGATGGTTGCTCCAATATGTGCAGAGGAATTACATAAGTGCTAGTACAGACTTATGAAAAAGGATGTGACTGAGGATAAAAAAATAAAGAGAAATTCAAACACAGTGGGTAAGCCGCCTGCCAGCTGTCTGCGAGTCCAAATATGATCAACTTCACCAGGGGAAATTAGGAGAATTCCTTAGAGGTCCCAGGGGGGAGGTTTAGCTTGTGTCTAGATACCTAAAGGGCGTCAACATTTTAACCCTATGGATTGCGTGGTTGATCAAAACCACCAAGGAGGGTCTTCATCAGGATGTTTTGCGGGAGGAGGGAGAGCAACCTGTATGGTAAAGTTGGAACAGATTAAAACCGGGCCTGGCATGTGTTAAAACAAGGAAACAGTGCATCAGCTAGCCTTTATTCGCATGAAACAGCACCTTACGTTACGATGGAGAATTTACAGGGTGGAAAGGCCGGCAAGCCTGCTCATCCTGACAATATCTGTATATGGAATATTGTGCCTCAGTGAATCAATTATTAAATGTCAGTTAGTCAGCCAAAAAATATAAGGAGAGTAACGAAAACAACTAACATCTGTGCCCCCTAGTACGGTCGCACAAAACGTTAGTATCCTTACCTACATAAACACAGCATAAATTAACATTGTTTTGCCCGCATCCAGTATAATTTTCTGGGTGGTATTGACCTATACCCAACACGACTGACAAGGGAGTAATCACTAGTCAGACAAGCAATGTCCATATGCTTTCCGAGAAGAAAAATAGCACCGAGACTGTAATGAAACAAACAAAAAATGAAATATTCTCAGTTACTTCACACCTTTAGGAACTAAAAGGAAAGTGATCGCCATCTTCTTTCTATTCAGTCTCCTTCACATTGTCTACACACATTTTAACATGCATGGTGCTCTGGGTGGTGGGGGGGAGGGTCTCACCTGCATGTAATGAAGATGTGAAACCTGTGTTGTCACATGGTGCCTATATTCCTAAAATAAGTAGCTCCATTGGACAACAGAAATTCGGAAATGGAAGACTGATATACTGCCTCACAGATGAGCTTCCTCCACATTCCACTACTATGCTCTGTACAATATTGTTACCTGAAACATGGCGGTCTTCCATCAAGTACAGTATGGAGCCATTTCTATCATACAGCACCGCATATGGAATTAGCATCAATGGATGGTGTGGGAGAAACAGGAAGTTCTGTAATAACTTCTTCCAGTCCGAGATTACTTGAACCTGAAGAAAGAAGAGAGATGATGAAAACCTATGTGAAATATAATAGCGAACAAAACATAGGGGTGGGCCAGGGCCGGCCTAAGGCATGTGCAAACTGTGCACCTGCACAGGGCCGCCAAACCCCAGGGGCCGCCACGCCAATATATATCCTTAGATACATATTTGCGTGGCGGCCCCTGGCAGGGATTTGGCGGCCTCGGGCCCCCTACCTACACTCCCTGCTCAGGGCCTCCGTGAGCCTAGAGCCGGCCCTGGGTGGGCAATAAATTGCCGGTGGAGTTCACAGATTATTGGGCACTTCGTGTTACCCTTGTAACGTGGAGTTCTGGCCCAACTCCGCCTACTGACGCGTGGTGGAGTTTTTTCTTGCACGTGGCTCACCAACACGAGTGACAATTGGCCTCCCCTAGCGCCATTTCAGGCACTAGGAAGGCATCCAGTAAGATTTTCTCAATGAGGTGGTTGCGACCGTTCACAGTGAGAAAGCTGCTACTCGAATAGAAAATCTCAAAATGTTCAAGTAATGCAATGAAAAATATCTTATATGATTAAAAAAGCTTATAGAAGCAGACTTAATTTGTGACCATAAATGGCTCCATGTATGTCTGATAGCGATCCAACAGTTACTACTAAAGTTTATATAAAAAAGACCTTTAAAAGTCCTTGAAACTTCAACAGACAGGGTTGGTGCACTTATAATACAATGTCTAAATATCACTTGAAATTCCCAAGCTATAGGCTTACCAACCATGACTTTGCACGTGAAATTAAAATTAACATTGATATACTGCCACTGATGCCACAAACAAGTGCACTTTTACACAAATGATTGCAGTTATTGGAAGTCCAGCCTTTCTTCAACAGACAAGGACTTCTACAGGCTGAGAGAGATACTGCAGCCTTCCAACTGGGTTTTATATGTACAATAATATGTGTTGTTTGACTTTTCTTCCTGTCCATATATTTAGGACAAGGAAATCTAAATGATTACAGTGTCACTGCAGCCCTACACCAGCATTTTATGTTTTAAAGTTATAATGCAACGTGCAAACATATTAGTCTTTTTTCTCGGTCTAATGTGTACAAGACATGGAGAGCGGTACGGCAGCCTCACAAAGATATAAGTTTGTGAAAATATATTTAACATGAGACTGCCAAAGTCACCATATACTATTTTCCCAGAGATCATTTAGATGCTGCCCTTCAACTAAACTGCAGAAGCCTTTTAGGCACATATATTCATTGTGAAGCCACTTGATGTTGAAAGAGGCATTGCAGCCTTCTGTCAGAATTAATAATTACAAAGAAATGAATGAATTTATACGGCCTATTTCAAGGGGGTGTGTGGCTACGCCAGCGAACTTGGCGGTCGTTCTGTGAAGAGCTCGGCTCTCCTAGAAGACAATCTGCGTTCTAGTGCTGCTCCCCGGGGTCATCCGATCTAGGTTGAGTCCCTTGGCGGTAGTAATCCGCAGCACCATCACCCACGCGTGTTCATCGTGCGCAGTGGGCACCGTGGACGGAGGATGGCCCTCGGACTCGAGGCAGCCATATTGTAGAGGGCTCTGCGGGCCACAACAGTGAACACTATCGGCGAAGACGGCCGGGGGTGCGTGGGAGAATGCCTCCGGGGTCAAAGTTATTATCGTGTCCAGGACATGGGCACTAGGACCCTGGGACAGCACAAGGGCGAGGGGACACCGGACACCACATCCGGTCAGGGGGTGGAGAGGAACGGCACTCTGATGCTAGACCTCGAGGCAGGAGGTCATGATCCAAGCATGATGTAAACCAACAAATAAAAGAATACCTGCAAGATGCACATCGTGTCCTGTGTGAGTTCCTGGGTGGTAGGACACGACAGTTATTACGTGGTAAGTGTTTGACCCCATATTGTCCAGGCGAAGGGCCGCTGTGCACCGGCACAGTTGAGGGGCAGTGTGGCTACAAATTGTCGAGGCGGCTTGACTGCAGGGCTCGGGTGCTGGACCTGCGCTGAGACACATCCTCAAAAGGTCTGTCAGGTCCAGGGGCCGGAATGACGATGAGCTGAGCTGGTGTGGCGAGAGACATGAAGGCAGGTGGTGGCTGGCAGAACAGAGGCCTGGGGAGCCATCGAAGGCCCCCCATGCATGATGCACTGGTGAATGGCAGAGAGCCCCCCCCCTCCCCCACTGCAGTGTTCGCGAGGTGTGTTACACCGGGGGGCAGCCTACGATTGGACTGGGGAAAGGGCATCTTGGCAAACCCTCTTGTATCCGACAAGTCTGTAGCCCCAGGGGGCCTTCCCCAATGTCCGCGCAGGAGAGACCAGACCACAAAACCGGAAAAGGGCGAGTTGGTCTGGGCGGGGTGCCCTGAGGGCATTGGCCTGGACTGTACACATTCTGTTAGCTCCCCCTTTGCACACCTACCTCTGCCTGGCTTGGGCTGGCCCAAGACACTTGCACATGACCTCAAGCGTGCGCACTAAATACTGTCTGGAATGGTGAGGCATGCCCTGGCTTTCACCCAGCCCATGCTCTATGGCCTCATGCGCAGACATTGGTGACGAGACTCATGAAGGTTGAGGGCTGTGGCGAGGTGCTTTGATGTGCTGAATTTGGCAACGCCAGTGCTATCCGGGGTGCCCCTCCAAACTTATTTTGAGACACCATGTGAGTCTACGTACATGGCACAGCAATATTCTGGTGAGATGCGGTTGGGGACTCTGGAGTCAGCCTTTGCCCAGAGGCGGACTTGGGGTTGGGTTGTGTGGCCTCTTTCCCCTCTTGGTGTTCCATTGAAGGGGTTGTGGTGGCTGCTGAGGCCTATGGACACTGACCCACGACTGGGGATAAGTGCTGGTGCCTGCGGGTAGTGGTGTTGTCTCTACCTAAGCCTATTTTTTCAGCAATCCTTACCCTAAAGGCCACACCCTCTGCCTGATATGCTCAGTAAGTACTGGGGCTGGTGCATTAGACACAGGGCATGGCCTAAGGACACACTCTGTAACCAGTGGGCCAAACTGGGTAGTGTCTCTGATGTGTATGACCTGGATATTGTGTCTGCAGCACTGGGCACCCTCAGGCCCCTATAATGAGTCAGGTGGAGCAGTGTGATGGAGGGTATACTACCCCGCCTGATTCACAGGAGCCCGGTGTACGTGCCTATGGGATTACAGAGTGTGGATCATATGGGCCCAGTTTGACCAAATGTGAATCGACACCCAGTAATACCCACCATATCATTTCTGACATCATGTGTGACGTCATGAGCGAAGCATTAGGTTTTGTAATGGTTGCCTAGCTGTCCGTAAGTAGAGAACGACAGTGTTTTTCAGGTTTAGGATTGTACCTTTCAACTGATAAAACTCTGGTTCTTTGGTGCACACTTGAAAAATACAAAACTAGAGCTAACATTTTAAAAAGATATGACATACAGGCTGCTGCATCCTATCCTTCTCCAATATCCGTGGCCTTCTTCAATGAACTGTGTCTGCGAGACGAAACCTGAACAAAAACTCAACATTTCTAACATTCTTGGGGAAATCCCAACAGAGATGATTATATATATATACTGTCTGGTTTCATGCTGTTAGGCAAATAATGGGTATTTACGACCAGGCTGCGTGAATACAATTATGGACTGCTCTTTTATCACAATGTATTTATCTGTGATGCAGTTTCAAGGATAGAAATATTAACAAAAGGGAGGGGGTGCTTCAGTCGTAAAATCTTAACTGCACATTGGAAGGAGCCACACAATGCTTGATTACAGCACACCCTCTGGCCATGAAGACAAATGTGTCTCATTTAAAATAATACGCTGGCGTTTCTGCTGAAACTGATGCAGGCACTTACGAAAGGCGACTAAGTCACTAATTCTTAACGAGGAGCAGCTGACTTAAGAACTTTCAGAGTATTCCACCAGTAGTTGCCACTGAGACTATTAAAGCCATGAAAGACAATAAAACACAGATTACAAAAAACCCACAAATGTTATTATTGTGTTAAAAAAACAATATCTTTTTTAGCAAAGGGGCGATTCCGCAATTTTGGATTAATAACTGCCAAACACCAGTGCTTAATTTGAACCGGGGCCTTCCAGTGATAAGCACCGGCACTTAATTAGTTTCCAGTGGTCAGCACCGGCACCTAATTGTCAACACCATACATAGAACAGTCTACCATATGGTGGCGCTGCTCCTCTAATTTAGAGATGAACAGAACAACGGTTGTTTAGGAATACAGTATACATTAAAATGGATAATAAATTAAGGTGAGGTAGTAGTGGTCCCTAATTGGGAAATACCGCACAATCAAGGATTTGTAACTTTAAATGTAGTCAAGTCTTGTGTGAATCAATAAAGATCAACTTACAATTTGGCAGAGATGCTATTGGGGCTCAGTTCACCTACTACCAAAGGTGCTACTTACACATTAGAAGCATAATGTGTGTACAAAGATGCAAAGATAAAGCTCTATTGAGCACTCTCAATAGTAAATACAATAATCCAAAACATACTAGATAAGTTTAACCATCATAAGTGTTATATTTAAACACAATTTTTTCCTACGTATTGAGCAATATTTAAGAGAAGGCCAATGATATCTTCTCACAAAGTATAAAAAGTCACAAAAAGTCTGAGGATTTAGTTTTCAACTTGTTGATTAATTCTTTTGGTACTCCCAGCAATATTGCTCAATACGTAGAAAAAAATTGTGTTTAAAAATAAAACTTATGATGGTTAAACTTATCCAGTACATTTTGGATTATTGTATTTACTATTGAGAGTGCTGAATAGAGTTCTATCTTTGCATATACATTAAAATTGCTCACACCTGCCTCCCCACCTATTCCTTTAGCTTTGGGGACCCAGAATAAGTACAAGTTGCAGTGGCCTCCCGGTCAGAGCCCTGGCACTTAATATTTTACAAATATTGTACTGTAACACTTAAATAGGTCTTACTATCCCTATATGGGCACTGTAGCTCTTGCCTACATGGGTAGCACACTATACTGTGCGGTTGGAAGAGTATTGTCTTTGTTGTGATCCTATGTTAGAAGTAATTCAATGTCGTACCTGATGATCGCCATGGCTCGGTTTTCGCATTATGGGATACAGTGCTTAGCAGTGTGATGGATGAAGAAGTGTGAGAGATATGCAATGCAGATTACGGAGCTACGATGGACTAACAAACACCACATTTGCAGCAAAAAGAGGTGCAGGCCTTAACTGAACCCATGTAAAACATTTAGAACCAGTTTATCTTTCATTTTCTGGCACAGCCTCACTACTAATCACAATCTTCATTAGATATGAATTAATAAAAAAATGAAAATTCATACTCAGATTAGACACTCAACAGAATGCATGCCGTTTAGCCACCTCGTCTGACACATACTCTTCTCAACACTGCACCACAGAGCATCGAAACTTTGTGGGAGAAGCAAAGGCTGGAAAGATTAAGCTAGCTAATAATGCAAGCTAGATAATGCAAGCATTGCCAATTATTAGCAAGAAGGGGTGGGCGGAATTTGCGTAATCGCCTTACGCAAATCTCCGCGAAACGGTAAAAAATCTCCGCGAACACGCAGAAATTCCGCAAACACGCGGAATTACTTGTTCGCGATGCTTTTTACCTGGTCGCAATTGCTGTTTGCGTACTCGGGTAGAAATATCTCGAGAACACGCATTTTGAGAACGCGAACAAGCAAAAAATTTCTCGAAGTCGGGAACGCAGAATTCCGCGAACGTAACGGAATTTACCACCCAGGCCAATTAGCAAGTACACATTTACATTTTTGTGTGCTTTGTCTGCATGCATTAGCTACCTGTTAGCAATAAGAAGCCAAAAGAGAGAGAGATAGGGAGGTGCAAAGTGGTTCTTGCAAAGCAATGCACGCACTCCATTGTATGCGGAAGGATACATGCAACTAACCACTAGTATTAGGTGAAAGAAGAATACTACTCTGGGCTGAGTCGGGATGTGTTTTACAAAGTCTCAAACTAATCACTGAAAGAAGGGGTCAAAAGGTGAATTGTTGAAAGGGATCAGCTTTGCACGAAATGTATAGTAGAAACAATAGGTCCACTAAGACAAATGCACTGTCGAACCCAGACCTAAAACATGTGCATTGTTTTGATTAGCACTTGTAGCATTATATCTATGCAAATAACAAGTGCAGCTTAAATGCACTCCTTTGTATCTTAAACACGATACAAAATTCTACTCACCTCCTCACTAACGTGGACTTCAACACCATGACCACAAGGTGAGAGATAATTCAGATCCATGCTCCCACAACCTCCCTCCTGCCTACATCCATCATTTACTTCCAACTTTCTCTGTAACGTCTTCCTCAACATACGAAAGTTGAGCGGGATGAATATCTAAGGGTGACAAACCACACACAAAAATCCTCTTATGTGCCTTAAAATCGGGAGTGCTCCCTCGCCAGAGAACGAGGTATTTTATATCCTCCAGCCCCCTTCTCTACTTTCTTCTCATCCTTACACACACCCTTGCCCACCCTCTCCTTATTGTAGCCCTCTTTTCCACTCTTAACCCAAGCTCTCCTGAACTACTCTCCCCTCATTTTACACATTATCTCATTAACATGTTCATGTTCTCCTCTATTCATGCCTTTCTCTCCTAACATGTATCTGCTTCTGTTCATCTGTTTGGCATTTACTCATTCTCTCACTCTCTCTTTTTATACATCCTCCCCGTTCCTTGCCTCACCTTTTAAATCACCTAGGGCCAGATGTAGGAGCCCTATTACTGGTCGGTAACGGCCGAATTCGGCCGTTACCGACCGGTATTTGGGTTTTCAGATGTAGGGGCCATTATTTTACAGAATCGGTAAATTTACCGATTCGGTAAATTTACCGATTCTGTAAAATACCGAATCGGTAATTTTACCAATTCGGTAAATCCAAATGTAGGTGACACTCCTGAGAGTGCCACAGGCCCTTAAGAGTCGGTATTTTACCACACAATCCTATTGTGTGGTAAAATACCGAATCCAGGTGTGCATGCACATCTGTGCATGCACACTGTGCAATGTGACACACAGACATGCCCTTAGGGCATGTATGTGTGCCACATGTCACACATGCCTTTACTTGGGGTGCTAGAGGGTGTCAAAGTGACACCCCCTGCACCCTTGCAACATTCGGTATTTACCGATTCGGTAAATACCGAATCGGAATTTCCCATTGATTCCTATGGGCTTCACATCCCATAGGAATCAATGGGAAATACCGATTCGGTATTTACCGAATCGGTAAATTCCGAATGTTACCGATTCGGTAATTCAAATTGAAAAATTACCTACATCTCCCTCCTTCATATTTACCGATTCATAAATACCGAATCGGTCAAATTCGGTATTTATGAGTCGGTAAATCGAAGTTACCTACATCTGGCCCCTAGTTTCTAAATATAACTTCTATTGACGTCATCTCTCCTTACACATCTTCTCTTTAGGTTTCGCAGCATACTCATGTACTTCATCTCCGCTCCCTTTATTTCCTCTCTTTACCAACTTTTTTTTGCCAACTACTCACACATCGGTTCCTTTCTTTACCTTTCCTTATCCTACCTCTACTCTCCTCCTCTGTTCTTCCCTTACCATTGCTGTTTCCTTCTCTGTCCTTTCCATTCTTTGCTCATCCTCTCTTCGCCTTACCATCCTAACTTCTCCCATACTCTTAGCTTTACCCTTTCTCTTCCTGTATGTCCACTTCACCCATATCTTCTAATTTGCTATCTTCTCTCCTCTACGTGCTCAAACGTTTCTTTAACTTCTTCTTTCTTCGGCTTTTTCCTCTCCACTCATTCTTCGTTCGTTCCCTCTTTAATCTGAGTGGGCTTTTTTGCCCAGTGCATCTCCTAATCAGCTTCAAGCAGGGCTAAAATGAGATTCTGTTTGCTAAAACTCTGTTCAGAAAAAGTAAAAGAGAAGCACTAATGTAAAGAAGGGACAATCCATGGATCAAGAAAGTAAACATGTCTTTTTGTTTTAGCTAATAAGAGATATAATAGTCTGATATACCTTAGTGATCATGGGAAAATACATTCACCTAATGAGTACTAGGGAGTATCTGCGACCCAAAAAGAAGGGGGCAGAAATTAAGGCGGAAGAAGCAAGTGCAGGAAAAGTGAGCCCGGTGGAGGAATGAAGTAGGAAGGAAGAAAAAGGCAAGAGGAAGATTAATGAAACAGAAGGAAAAAGAAGCAATACAAAGAAAAAAAAGGATGAGGAAAAACGACACGAAAGAAGAAGGATTAGTACTGAGACGAGAGGAAGAAAGAACAAGCATTAGCAAACCCAATAGGGCCCACCTTTGATACCAATTGGCTGTGCCAAAGTATTTTGGCGATGCTGTACAGCATTGGCAAAAGCATTTCTTGCTGATGCTGTGCAGAACTGCCAGAAGGGAAAAAAAGAGCAATGATGCACCCACTAGTGGCTGCATCGTTTTATAGGCATATGTGATGCCACACAAGCACACTTAGATGTGTACCTCAATTTTTTTTATTTACCAATTCACAATGGATCTGAAAAAAATTCAAACAAAGAAAATTAAGTAGGGTAAAAGTATTTTCTTTAAGCAGGGGAATGGCAGCAATTTGCAAAAAAATATATATAAAAAACAAAAAATTAAGGACACACGGGTGAGAGAGAACTGCATGGATCTGGAGGGGTGAAGAGAACAACAAAAAAGAAGTTTCCAAAAATTGAGCAGTGGAAGGACCTCTCCACATAACTGCTATAAACTCCGCCGTGGGCGGGTCTACCGCTATTAGAACATTTCATCCAACTGAGGACAGAAAAGGAGGCAGGGTAAAATCTCACCCCAAGGATAGTTTTTCTTTCTAGCTACTACATTTTCTGTGGTATCTGATGGTTACATGGAGCCTATGCTTTACGACAGCATTCTTCTTATATCTGCTTCCCAGTGGCATAACACACAGTGACAGGAGCCTCTGCAATATGTAGTGAGGAGCCACTGAGGTTCCCACGCATCAGTAGTGTGGAGTTGCTTAAAAGATAGAGCCTTCCAATACTGCATGGGCTACAGAGGCCTAAGATATGCCAATGCACCGTCTCACCGTATTACAGCTACTACTGACGCAAGATGGAGAGCTGGAGGTCATTAGAGCGCTAGTAGTGAGAGATTATCGTCAGCTTACAAATAACTAATAATAGGTTTAGGTCTCTTTGGCTGTGAGTGCCCACAGAGGCCATAAGGCATCAAACAAAGCCTCCATGCCCCATTGTCTCATCAGTAGACCATTCTACTCCCAACATGGACCTTGACAGTGAATTCGCCCAATCACTGTGAGAGCGAGTTTAATACTCTGAAGCACAACTGTCCTCCTATCTCCCCACCTGGCCCTCTAGAACACTCTTCTGTATCATATCTGCTCTGCCTCTTCATCTGAGGTGAAGGTTTACTTTTTAATCGAAAGCCTTGGGAGAAGTTTACCGAACCTTCCAAACCCCGCTCTTCCTCCGCCGCGTGTAATAGAATGATGACAACAATTTTATATTCGTACGGAGCCCCATCTCCTAATATCTCAAAGCACTTTAGAAATATTACAGGATACATAAAACCGCCATGAAAGGGCAGCCAGAAAGGGACGAGGGGGGTTGAGACCACATACGTACTCCCCCAGGTGACTCGTACAGCCGCCATGTCCAACAATCTCCTTGAACTCTTCAAATGGCGGCTCTTAATCAGCATAGAAAGGGGGAAGGCCTAATCGCCTGCAAATGCAAGGATCTCAAATTTTAATTACAAAAATATCTTCCCCCTCACGCTGGCACACTCCTTTTGGGCTTAAGAGTGCCGAGGAATGATGGCCTCTATTAGGCCAGGAGCTGTCAGCAGGATTGCATGTTAATGACAGTGCTTAATATTCATGAGTAAATATTTTAAAGATATAATCACAGGGAAAGAGCCAAGCGTCTGCTGAGATGAGCAAGCGAGCCACATAACTTCCCTCATTGAGCTACAGGAGCTGCAGAACAGGAGGAAAAAAATGAATATTAATTTATCATGATTAGGCAAATACAGCAGGGAGACGCGTATAATGAAGGAGGAGGGTAAAAAAGATGAATATGAGCAATAAAATTAAATAAAGGAAACCAAATGGAGCCGTTCCACACTTCTTTTTTTTTTAATTTGCTTTGCTGATTTCTCCCCTTAAAATTTATGAAGTCAATTACAAGATGATGCGGGAAGTTCCTTAGAACTTTTCTCTAAAGTCCTGTCCCTGTAATTCCCGATGGCTTCCATCGGATTGAACCAAAGGATACTGATGCAGCAAGCGCTGAAGACAAACCAAGCCACCCATTCACGCTTGTACACACAATTCGGGATAATACTTGACTATTTACCCATAACTTTTTGCAGCACGGCCTGACAGACAGTAGTGCGTAACCAACTGCTCCCACCTAACTGCACCAACCACACCCGGTTGGTGGAATGGGCGCAACTCGTTTAAGTGCGAACTAACTGGAAATGCCACATGTGAGAGAGCAACTGTGACAAAAATACTAATAAACCAAAACACACCGCATATGTCAGCATCATAAATATACTGGACCACTGCAGAGCAGGCAGCTAGACGGGCAAAAGCCATACTGGGGCTGGAGTAAGGAAGTGGCTACCTGCAGAGTAAAAGTTACAACAACCACACATTTTCGAAGAATGTCAAAAATATGTATCTTCCCAAGCACATCGCTACAGCGGTCTTCTAAATTAAGGGTAGGTATCTGCATGCAGAAACCCTTACTTTAATATTGATCCAAAAAGGGAGTTTTAAATGCAACCTGAAAACGACCCGGAAAGCAGAAAAGTGCATGGCTGATGTAAATTACATTTTTTTTTCAATAAATGGCAGAAGACACCAAAGGTCAGGTGGAGGAGAGACCAATCCATAGTCCAGACCCTGGTACACTTCACACAGAGCTGCTGACTACATGCCTACCAGTCATCCTGCCCATCCAACAATCCACTATACATGGGATCCTGATCAGAAAATGCATGATGCTTTCATCAGAGGTCGTCCCTGTCCATGATTGCCACTTAGGCACAGCAGCAACTGCTCAATTATGCTAATTTCCTTCTCGTGCCACACAATCACTGCTGTGTCATTATCAGAAAACTAAGAAATATGCCAACTCTTGTATTTAATTGCATGCTTATCTTCCATGCTAACCATTCATGTACGTTTAGAAAATACCATATACTTTGGCTCTGAAACAGCTAGAATGCATTACAGGCCCCTAGGAATGAATGGAAATTGCATACACAATTTGCGAGTACACAATAGGTACTCGCAAATTGCGCATGCAATTTCAAGGGTGCAAGTGTGCCAAAAGGACACCCTGTTGCACCCCTGAAATTGATATGTGCACACATGTTGCGCACACACATGCCCCAAGGGCATGTGTGTGCGTAACATGCAAATTTGAAAAATGCATTTTTTAAAGTTTTCGCTATATAACTACCTGGCTTTATTTTTCGGTAAATAGCGGACCCTAATAGCTAAATTGTTATTTTAAATGGCATCTTGCATTGCATTTAAGGAATCACAATTTGCGATTTTGCATTTGGGATGATGCATCCCAAATGCAAAAATACCGGTTGCAAAGGGGCAGATTCAACGGACTACACAACAATTGCTTTTTCAGGATCAAAACCCAATTAGCGCCCAAATCAGTACTGACCTTACAATATGAGGGCTCTCCGTTTTTTTTCCATTTTGTGATTATATTTTTTGTTTGTTGTTTTTGTCTATGGAGAACGCGTCAGAGAGCTTTACAAAATGTATGAGCACTACAGTTTTGCGCCATTCTGTAATTTCTTAGTGTATCAAAAATAACTGCATTTTACTTATCCGTACGTTGAGCAAGCTGTCAGTAATGTGCATGTGTCCCTTACAATTCAATTTACTACCAGCAGGAGACTCGAGCCTATTTCCTGCATCATTAATGAGAATATTAAAATAATATGAACCACATTTTACAATGCTGAAGCTTTGCTCAATTTGTGCTGTCAATTGTCTTAATCCAGATCGCACATTACAAAACCCCATTTGCAAAACCCCCAATTTACTTATTTGTAGAACATGATTCTGTGAGTCACGTTACCTTTTTTCCAACAGAAAATAGCAGTTCTTCTGAGCTCCTTAAATAAAATTGCAAAATCCTCAGCTGTCTGTCAAATTGTGTCTCTTTTTCATTACTTTCAACCTAGATGGTTTGAAGGTAAATATTTGAAAGTACAAAGGTGTGAAAGTACTACTGTGTGCTGGGGGTTGCATGATTGATGATGACACCTCAGCCATTCATCCTTCTGTGGTCAATAAACTGAGTAACAAATATGCTGGGTAATAGTACTGATGCAAACTTAGTAAGTATTTAGACCTTCCATAAGGGGTATATGTGTGCACTGTACACAAAGTAATTTTTAGGTCTCTCTTACCAGACTGCGAATCTGTCTTGTTGTGAAAGACCTATTGTGTGCATATCAAAAACTTACAGTGGGCTTAAAGTCTTCCTATTGCTTGCCACAGGCTAGGTTTAGTGTCACCCTTGTTTCTTTGCTTCTTATTCGATGGATTTCCTGTTTCATTTTGTGTTTGTCCGTCCCCTGGAGTATAGCTTATTTACCAGCCTCTTACCTGTGTGACTTGTGTCCTTCCACTGCTCACTTTTAGGAAACTACTTTTTAAGTCTTGCAAGCTTTCTGGTTGCAAACGCTCTGTGAACTTACAGAGGGCTTACAGCCTGCCCACTGCTTACTGTAGGCTGGCTTTATTGTCACTCTCACTTGATTGTTCCTCCTCTGGGGAACATCATCTTTTCAATCCTTCTGATTGTCTGACATGTATCCTCCCACAGTATACATTTAAGGAACTACTTTTATCTTTTTCATTCAGCATTCCACGAGAGTCCATTTGTTTTTAGCTCCCTCCCTCATGTGATGCTTCACTCCCTCAAATAGCATGACAGTATGTTGCTCCTGACGCCTCTCATCTTGTCTGTAAAAACACAGCAAAAGGGATATTTTTGCTGGTGTATGGCTAAGAGCAGATTTTAAACCATGTTTTTATGTATCTCCTTCCTTCCACAAATTGCATGAAAGCCTAAGTTTAGGCACACCAAGGTTTTTATGCCATTGGTGCAAGGCCTATCTGCTGCACTCACTCAGCTGGCGTCAGAGGCAGAAGGTGTACTTATCATGACTCTTCTCCTGGAGGCCCATAAATTTGTTTACTGGGCTACAGCAGAACACAAATGGCTGAATCCTGATAAAAGTATACTAGGCATTGGCAATGGTATTCTTTTATATTCGGACACTTCTGTATTCTTTTTCAATTCTGTTCCGAGTTCCCAGAATGTAAAGTATTTAAAAACTATACCATGACATCTAAAAAAGGATGAAAATATTGAATTCAATATCCAGTTTTGAGGTACCATCAGATAGGTTTTTGCTTTTCCTTCAGTATTTTTAAATATTTTTTCTTTAACCTTTTCCAAACAATATTTTACGGACAAATATTAGCAAAGTCAACAGCTCAGCGAGACGGATTGGCTTTGCCAATGTTCGTGTCTTTTGGTTTAGCACTCAGAGTGTATGTGTTTTCCATCCCTCTCTTGTGCTTCTCTCACCCCTGCCAAATTCCCGCCCAACCACTCTGTGTTTGCTCTCTATCTCGTGGCTGCTTTCTCTCTCCTATACTCCTCTACCCGCCCCTCATGCACCAGCTGCTTACTCCCTCGTGTGCTTCTTCATCGACCCCCTGTTGCTTTCTCCCTCATGGGCTTCATTTTAGAATTTTAACCTCCCTGATGCTTCCCCCAAGACAGAGAGAGAGAGTGTGTGTGTGTGTGTGCGCGCATGTGGGTGTGTGTGTATGAAGCAGAGAAATTAGATAAGTTCCCAAGTTTAGGAGGGGAGTAGCTCTTGCATAGAGCACCTACAACACCAGTGACATTATGAATCTGTTTCTTATACTGATCGATCTAAGTAGTGACCGCCATCTTAGATCAAGCAATACAAAATAAAAGAAAATGGTGACCGCAACATTCTGTATGCAAGTGGAGAAGGGTAAACTTAATCCCATCTGAGATACTGTAGGAGTGCATCATAATTAAGGCTCCCAGTTTTCCGTTTTTACAGATCTTTACAGATAAATACAGACCGAAAGCAATGTGTTTCCAGTCAGTGTTTATTTTTAAAAGTGGAAAAATAAGAAAAATGATGCTTCTTGTGGGTGACTCTCCATGCTGTCTTTCATGCTTTCAAGACAACCGCTGAGGAGATAGCACGTGAAGTTAAAAAACAGGTTCAGATTTCCCTACATATAGGCATACGTTAACATATATATGAATTCTAATGCTGATATTTACCTGTGGGTGTAATGTTTTACTATGTTTATATGCTTACATTTTTCCAAAATGCAACAGGCAGCAAAGTATAAGCACATGTTTATCAGTTAAATAAATGTGGAAATATACCATTTTACAATCCATATATTCTCAAAACACAAAATAAATATGAATAAATACCACTGAGATGACCAAAAAATAAATATGAATAAATACAGATGGAAATGATACAGCAATAAATAACATAAAACCGGGAGTTCTAATCATAATCATGAGTAGTTAGCACTCAAAGGTATTCTGTGTGATTAATGTTACTAAGGAGAGTGGAGTATTGCATATTTAAAGTACTCCACGTGAAGAATTTGTGTATAGAACATGAATAATAAAGGTCTATGTAACCTTTATATACTAATGTGACATGAGAAGTTAACAAAATGCGTCCCATTGTGAGGTTAATAAATCAGAATGTGTATGTGCAAACGAACGCTTAAACATTTATACATGTGGACAATAATTATTTCTACGCAGGTGCATTTGGAATTACATCTTCTTAATCCTTTACAACTTAAACTTGTCTTAGGAAGCTGCATTTATTGTGTGTGTAGAATTGTGCACATATTCTGTAACCCTGTGCACTGATAAAGTTGACTAGAGTGGGCTTCAAGAAACCAGTTCAATTCATGCTCACGTTTAAAATCTAACATGTAATCTGCATTTAACCTTCAATGCAGAATACATTTGCTTGTATTTTGTTTTCACTGCAGGTATAGACAAAACCTCATTAGTTAGCATAGACGTTTTTGTCCATTATATAGCGAGGTATGAGAAGACAAAGTTGGCAAGGAGAAGCGCGGTAATGAGCAAGGAAGCGAGTTCTCATGAAAGAAGATAGGAATGGCCAAGAACAAACAAAGTTGCAACATATCGATGTGGGAAGGGGGGTGCAAGTATCCAATTGTGCCGGAGCCATGGAAATTCACTAGCAAATATCACATGGGATTATCTACTCTGAATGCAATTGATATTTTATGCTGCAACTTAGTGTAGGACAGAGAGTCATTTTAGGATTTCACGGAGAGCAGACCTATGCTTCTGCTTGTGTGACTTTATGCTTCCTGACCCATGGTTGGAGTGCCTTCTACTGAAGACTGCGACAGCTGACACCTTTCTGATTTCACCTTTACAAAATGCTGCTTAGTTTAGGGTTTCTCTTTTAAGGTAGTGTAGGGAGAGATAGCTTGCTCATGCTTATGTTGGAAAATCATCTGATGCAATTTAATACTCAATTATTTCTCCTGATCAACTGTATCGTCGTCATAGAATTTGTCATCTGCTTTGTAATATATAGGGTAAATGGCTTCAGGAGATTTGGACTTATCTTGATCTTTCTGTATTTCGATTTGATCATGTTGAGATTGGTCTTGATTTGTTCCTAAATTTAAAATGAAACCCTACTAAACTCAGACTAAGTTGTCAAGAGGGTTATTGTGTGACCACATTGGCTACACTGTAATGAGATGTAAACAAGTGATGGTTTTCTCCCTTAACCCCTCCGCTGCGGGAGTTATTCCCCCGCTGTGCTGGGGGGCGCGCACAGCACCCCATGCTCATGACGGGCTCAGCTCGTCATGAGCTACGGCGCTCCAGTGCTCATGACAAGCTGAGCTCGTCACAGGTGCATTGTCTCCCGTGGAACGCTCAGCACAGCGGGGGAATTCTCCCCGCACCTGAGCGTTCCACGGCTCATGACGAGCTGAGCTCATCAAGAGCACTGGAGCGCCGTGGCTCATGACGAGCTGCAGCGAAGGTGTTAACCTCTCATGCAGGTATAAATATCATCGATCTGGAGATAAATGTTTGAGTGGGCCCGAGCTCCAGCACAAGCACATGGGTACAGAACACAAACAGCATCCATGTCATTGCGATTTTCTTTTTTTTGTCAATACTAAACTGCAAGTATAAAAAGCACTGGCACAGCAAGTAAGTCCCAAAGGTGAGACTTATTGGCTTAGACAATGCTTGTTGTATTATAGTTGTTTTAATAAAAGCAATTGCCTGTTTTGGCTTTAGACAATTCCCCTTTTAAAACAGAGCAAAGCTTAGAACCAAACCTTTTACAACCACCAAGTAAGCAAAGTTGTAGAATAACCAAACCAGGGAGGCAGCTCTGCTCTATGGTACAAAGGCGTAGACCGACTTCTAACGCCTGGTCTACTAATTAGTTCTGGTGTTGCAAATTACAGGCTTTGCTAAGGTAAAATCACAAATCGCATTGTTTCAAAGGCACATTGCGATCCGGAAATGTATGTTTGCTTGTTTTTGCAGCTTACGTGTAAAACTGGACATTAAAGTAGCCACAGACAAAACAAATTGTTCATTCATTTTGAGACCTCATGTGTAAAAAAACGCTGGTCGCAAAGCAATTTTTCCATTGTTCTGAGACCAGCCTCTCTCTTTGTGGTGTGAGGGATGTACAAAGCCCTCATAGTACAAAGGGACTGATCACACATTTGTAAACCTCCTGTCTCATTAATATTAATGAGCGGGGAGGTTTGCGACTTCATGAGTCCTGTCTTTTTATGCAGGGTAGGAGGCCTGCGTGGAGCAGCAGATCTCTGTCCCAGCATTCACATAAACAAAATGGTGTTAGTTAAGAGGACAAAGGACTGCAATAAAACCACAGGAATAATGCTAAGTGCATGTGTGGGGGGGGGGAGGGTGTTGGGGATGGTGCAACCCTTCACATGATCATTGTATGCTCCCCCTAAGTCGACATTCACAGAGAGGAACCAAATTCAAGCAACCACCTTGTGACCACATTTTTCAGAAAGCATTAATGAATGTCATTGCGACTCGTAAGGAGGAGGTGCCTCCTTTCACCCCACCCATCACCCACCTCCTCGGCCAGAGGAACCCACAGTAGGGCCACAAGTTGCACATGGTATGAGTCACAATGCATTACCTTTTTCATGAGCATGTTCTCCTGGGTGACTCTATCTTTAATACGGTACCAATCCTCAGTCAGCTGCTCAACAACATAAAAATGGATCCCCAAATGGTAGTACGGGAACAAGCTAGACCGTGGGATGGTCACTGCCAACTTTATTCCATTCCACTGCAAAAGAACACAAACAATCATAATTCTGAACACTTGTCAAGATCATAAGCACAGTAACACAAAAGGATGTCCATGCTTATGTTTATGTTTCGTAAAAAGGACAATGAGTGTAACTGAAGACAAAAGGAAGCATAACCAATGCTAAGACTCGTAGGGCATGCCCATAGCTGTACACATCAGTGTCTGCCTAACGGACTTCACTAATGGAAGCACCATTGCCACAAGTGTACTTTTCTCAGAAGTACGTTCACAGGTCTTCCGCCATCTGGGTTGATGTTCCAGTGTACCAATCAATCAGAAAACATTCTTGTGGCTCATTGCCATAACGAGTCAAAGTATCTGGGAGTCTCTCACTGCAATTCATAGTTCTGAAACAGGAAACTACTAGAGATTAATCATGTGCCCTGTAGTCACTAAGGGCCAGATGTAGGTGGGAGATTTTGGCCATTTACCGGCCGGTAACGGCCGAATTCGGCCGTTACCGACCGGTAAATGGCCATGGAGATGTAGGGGGATAAAAAAACATGCAATTTTCGGTAATTTTACCGAATCGGTAATTTTACCGATTCGGTAAAATTACAGAATCGGTAAAATGACCGATTCTGTATATTTTACCGAATCGGTAAATATACCGGTCGGTAAAATTACCGAAAATGCATGTTTGGTATGTAGGTGCAAATTTTAACATTGACACAGGGCTTTGAAAATCGGTATTTTACCATGCAATACAATTGCATGGTAAAATACCGATTCAGGTGTACATGCACATCTGTGCATGTACACCTGTGCCATGTGGCACACATACATGGCACACAAGCCTAAAACAGGGGTGCCAGAGGGTGTCAAAGTGACACCCCCTGCACCCTTGCAAAATTCAGTATTTACCGATTCGGTAAATACCAAATCGGTATTTGATATTGAATCCTATGGGCCTTGAAGCCCATAGGATTCAATATCAAATACCGATTCGGTATTTACCGAATCGGTAAATACCGATTTTTACCGATTCGGTAAAATTTTGCGAATTGGTACCTACATTAGAAATACCTACTCTTAATTACCGATTGGCTAAAATTCGGTAATTAAGAGTCTGTATTTCTGATTTTGCTACATCTGGCCCTAAATCACTGGGGAATTTTCACCAAAATATTACCACAATTATTATGCTGAGATACAATGCTCGTAACTCTAAAATAACTATGAAATTGTAGACATTTAGACTAGACACGCACAAACATTCAACTCTTGCTTGAACCTCATTCTCTATCAATAGAGCTAGTTTCAAAATGTGGGCTAATTATGTCATAAACCTGTTGCTTAGAAAAAATGCACTCTGTACAATAACTCTTAGTTAGACGATGGTGGAACCAAAACGCAGGGCTAGGAACTTCTGATATTAACCACTGCCATAACCAATAGCCTTGACACTGTTGACCACAGAGGAATTATTCTTGTAGGTTTTAAAGTACATAGATTTTGAGGTGGGATATTTATTTTTTTACATCTACATAAATGGCTTTTCGAAAGATAGCATTTATATAAATCAAAATAAATTATGTGCACTTGGGCCCTGGAACATTTTAGACCATTAACGTGGTTCACATAGCATTGCTATTTGTAATACCACTGAAAATCAAACTCACCATGGTAATAAAAGCATTTCTTCCTTGAACATATTCTTTGCATCTTGATAACACAAGGCCAGAATCTAAAAGTGTAAATCGATGTCCTTCTGCACCTAAGAAGGCTCTCCTCAGCGCTTCTAGAAAAGAATGACCACATTCTTTGATTTTTCTTCCATATGCATCTTGAATGGACATCTTCATCACATTCTCAGAAGTCAAATGTGCTGCCTCGTTTGCTCCTTGTGTCCAGTAGCCAAATGGTTCCTTCATCAGACAGGCGACTCCTTTGTAGTCCACGCTTGCTGGACTGATTGCGATCCTCAACAAATCAGAATTCCTAGGTCGACTCCTAGGGTCAGTATCTTTGAACCACATTAAAGATTCTTGCTCAGGTTCCCGAAAAGTAAGAGGAATTTCTGTACGAAATATATTTTCATTTGTCTTTTCAGAGTCAATATCTGCATTCTGGAAAGTTGTTTTTACTACTCTTGAGTCTAATATTAGATTACATTTGACAGCCTCTGATGATGTCTGGTCACTTGGTTCGTCTGATCTGAGGTCACTAATACAATCAACACTTAAACAAGAATCCACATCATCTTTTTCAACACAATAAGTTTCATTTGAATATCTGACACAGTTAAAATCATGGCATTGATTATTAATCTCCACTACAAAATCTGTAATTTCTAAGGTTGGGCTTTCAGGACATTGATCTTCAACAGCCAGCTCAGGTATCAATTCACTTATGTTGGGTTTGTTCATTAAGGTCTGATTCAAAATATGCTTGTTTACATCACTGGTGGATAGGGCCTTTCCTAGTTGTTGTTGATAGTCTTTGTTCTCACAGCACTGTGAAGAAATAGCTCCAGAAGACGTAGCAAAATGAGGATTCTCATGTTGGGTAATTTCTGACCACTTGACGACACCACTATTTTTACACACATCATGAGGGCCCTCCTTCAATCGCCCTTCCCCTTGACTTTTTCCAAAAGTCCTTGCAGAATGTTCTAGACAACCAACCACCAAGTTTAATTCATTTTGTGGATTCTGCATGGAATCACTCTGTGGTAGAGTGACGGTCGCCTCCTGTAGGTCTTCTTGGTTGGCATTTGCCTTTGCAACAGATGAAAAATACACTAAATACTGACATTCCTCAATGCTTTGTTTTATTGGATCCAACATAGGGTTTGAATCCGACTCACATCCAAACATTTCTAGATTTAGTCCTTCATTAACGAAAGTGTCCAGACACACCTCCTCAGGCTGGTTTGTGGTGCCCACATTTGGCACCTTATGTGAGTCACTATATGGTCCTTTGTTGACATAAATGTTGTCAGTATACATATCAGATTCACAAATAAGCATGTTTTCTTCTCTAGAGTGCACTGTGGGAACTAATCTGTCCTCAAGACCCATCACCTGGTTGTAACATGGAGTCACAGACTTGATACATTCCACATCATCTATGCTTTTCACCACTGACTTTTCCACAGACTCCTTTTTCTGTTGATTTATTAGAAAATTAACTTTTCTTTTTTGCATGTTTTCCACTTGTGTCTGAGCCTCAAATTGTGATAAATTGCGATCAATGGGCTCCAAAGGTTGCTGCAAAAAAATTGATGTAGAATTATTCCCAAAACTAAATGGCAATGTGGATATTGTAAAATTGCTCCATCCAGAGAAAATTGACTGAAACTTTGAATGCGGGAAGAGTTGTTCGTGGCAACAGCTGCACTCATCCACTTCTGGGTGGATAATACTGAATCCATTATAGAAGCAGGGTTCATATTCTGGGACTTCATGGGTCACTGTCTCACTAACTGCAGTCTTTACGGCATGGTGGTGGCTCTGGATCCCTCCAGATGGTAGAAGGGCAGCAGTAATGTCAATGTCAGTCTCTGTTGTAATAGGAGATGTGGGTAACCGTATGTCATCTTTCAGATCCTCGCACTGCTCCTCAAATTTTGTTTCTGCTGACCAGTAGAATTTTTCTTTTCTCTTCTTTTCATAAATTTGAGTATCTTCGACAGCTACAAACTCTAAGTTGCTTTCCGGCAAGGCCCTAGATGGAAATAAAGTCAACACTTTTATTCCAATCCCCTATCTCTTTATATTATTTTCCTAGAAAATAGAACTTCAACACATTAATGACATTTTTTAAATAATACTTGCATTTTCTGATAATTTATCTTGACAGCTATTAACTTCTATGTGTGATGGCACAGAAGCTATGGTCTTAGAGAGAGTTCTTAACCCAGGCCCATCAGCAGTGCTTGTGGGGCCCACTTCACAAACATCATGTGGGATGCCTCTCTAGTTTTTTGCTAACACGATCATCCTATTCACAACAATAAAAAACCAGCTTGGGATACATCTTGAGGAAGCTTCAGCATACTGTGCTACCTAGTGGTGGGCAACAGTACCTGCTTTACCGCGAATAACTCACAAATTGGGATATATAAATAAATTTAGCAGCTGCAGCATGGAGCTCAGGGAATAGGAATCTCTGTGGAAACAAACCCTAGCTGCCACCCTTTATCATGCCTTAACCTTTCCTAATCTCCATTTCTCCAGAACACATCTTCCATTTACAACTTTCCTTACACTGCTGGTCTTATTTATTTCTTCGGGTTTTTCAACACGAACAAAGGATTTGTTTGGGGAACTGAATCCAGTGTAAACACATACTTTCAGACTATGTATCAGAAATACAGTTAAGAGATAGAGTATACATATTTTAGTGTCTGCAATAAAAGCCAACTAAAATGAAAAGCATGTTTCTAATGCCTCAAATATGAAGTCAACAAAATGACCAAAAACCCAGCATATGTTTATAGCACATTGTTAATATCCCATTCTCATCTATACAGGTGTGAACAAACAATTTGATTGGGCTGCATTTCTAGTAAATATTCACAGGGCTGATGAAAGAACTAACAGCATTGCTCGTAGTAGTTATGTGCACAGGTCAAAGATATGTACATCAGTTACATTACACAGCAGAACATATTGCTCGGTTCCTGTCAGCGAGCATCATAAAGTGCCCAAAATGTACAGCCATAAATGCCCTGCAATGACTTTACACTGGAGAAAAATATTCAAGACACTAAGGGCCCGATGTAGGTGGCCCATTACCGGTCGGTAAATTTCAGGCTTACCGACCGGTATTGAGCCATTTCTGATGTAGGGTATTTACCGAATCGGTATATGGCATGTAGGAAGCACTTTAAGAGTGCTTATGTGCTGTAAGGATTCGTTATTTACCACCAACTATTAGTTGGTGGTAAATACCGAATACTTTTGAAAATGCAAATCTGGACATTTTCAACAGTGCCATGTGGCATGTATGTGTGCCACATGTGCACACAAGCATATTCAGGGGTGCAACAGGGTGTCAATGTGACTGCCACCCTTGAATGTTTCCCTATTTTACTGAATCGGTATTTACCGATTTGGAAATTCACATTCATTCCTATGGGCCTCCAGGCCCATAGGAATGCTGCGGATTGAAAGAGTTGTTTTGCCATCAATAAGGAGAGCAGGAAGAGTGGGCGCAGAGGACACTATGCACAAATGTGTAAAGACAACAGTACGTGGGGTAAGGAAGGCAAATGCAATGTGGTGGTCATGGAGGAGATGAAAAATAATGTCTAAAGTGATAGAGTGTTGGTGGTGTGTGAAGGTGATGTGTGGACGCACATGGCTGTGGATTATGCGAGGAGGTTGGTGAGACCCTTAGCAAAGCTTACAGTATGTGGGAAGGAAGTGGAACTTATGGTGGATTCGGTATCTATGTATACCATCATTCCCAAGAAATTGTTCAACGTTGTGTGGAGTGGTGTTACATCGTAGGCAAAGGATATCAATACAGCAGGGTACTCAGGGGAGCCCATTGTAGGAAACATGGAGAGGTATCCAATTTGGAACATGATGCACGACAGGTAAGGGGGGATGTCGGAGGAAAGTCCACCAATTTTGGGATGGATGCATCAATTTGACCTCAACATAATATTTAAACCCAAAGCTGCAAATCAAATGATGGTGGTGCAAGATGTGCAGTTGGATGATGTATTGAAGAGAGAAGAGAAGGTGTTTGGGAAGTTCTTAGGCTGTTTGAAAGGATATGTGCACAAGATCATCTTAAAGAAAAATACTGTGCCCATGCAACATAAACTTCAGAGGATACCTTTGTATTTGAGGGAAGGAGCCAAAGAACTGCTCAGTGACCTGCTTAGGGCGGGCGTGATTGAACCTGTAGAATGTACGCAGTAGGTTTCTCCAGTGGTTATCACCTGAAAATCGTATGGTCGTTGGGGGTTCTGTGGTTTTGTGTCGACTCGAAATCCCTCAATCAAAAAATTTGTTGTTGACACATTTCCTCTACCAAATATCAGTGACATGCTGGTGTTAGTGAAGGGTGGTAAATACTTCTCGAAGTTGGATTTGAGGAGTGCTTACCATCAAATCTAATTGCATGAGGAGTCTAACAGACTGACGACTTTTGTTATTACTGAAGGGACGTTCCAATTCACTCGTATGCTGTTCGGCTTAGCGTCGGCTGCAAGAGTGTTCCAACGGTGTACAGTCAGAATATCGACTAGGAAATGTCGACTTGCACTAATATCCAGTTGGAAATATCGAAACACAGAAATATTGACAGCAAGAATATCACGGTCAAGAATATCGAGTTTAACAAAAGACAAATGCAGTACAGAGGCCCATGGGAGGCCCCAGAGGAGCGCCCAAATCGCAGAGGTCGAGACAGAGCCATGGGGAGCGTCTTCCAGGTGTGACTCCATACCCCAAAATCAGGACCTGAACGACAGTTCCCTTAGCCTTAACCGGCCGTGGGGGTCCCAGTTCTCTTGCCTGGTGGAGAAATCGCGCTCAGATGTGGAGGGAGATCCTCAAGGTTCCTCATTAGAGGGGGAAGATTCGGACGGGCAGTCGCTGCATCCTTTGACAGTTGAAATCAAGGAGATGGAACAGGAGGCCACGCCAGAAGCCATGGTGTCTCAGGGGGACCCCCAGGACTCTAACTCGTGAAGCGGGGACCGAAGTGGCTGCCCAAGACTTGATAGTGTTCGCCTGGAGCATGCAAGTTGGACACCCCTCCTTGTTTGTGTTGTTTATCTAGTCTTTATCTCTTTTAGTTTTTGCTTGCTCTTGTTTACTCCTTTACATGTGGTTATTTTGAAGGTTTAGATTGGGCCTCACTTCTTTTGAGAGTTTGGGATTGGGTGGGCGACAGACCTCCATCACCTAAACAGCTTATTCTCTGCCAACTGGTGGGAGATGGGAAAGCGGGGGAGAGAGAGGTGGGGAGGGGGGACATTGCGGGGAGACGTCGACTGTTTTCAGGGGGGAGAGGGAGGAGGGAAGGGTTACACGTTGGGTGGGGCTTACCGCTAAGTTTTTTAGGCATGTCAAAGTTGGGATCACTCCATACACCTGTATACTAAACACCCGACTCCTGCTACCACACAGGCATTTTACACCCAATGTCTTCTACAATGGTGGGTAGCCCCCAGGCGGCTGTGCAAGTAAGTGGCTGTGCCAGGATCCTTACATGGAACGTGAACGGCCTGGGCAATAAAGTGAAGAGGGGGCTGGTCTTGTCATACGTGAAGAGGGTAGGGCCAGATATTGTCTTACTGCAGGAGACCTACTTTCAGGGCACCCGGTGTGGGTTCTTGGCGAGAGGATAGTATAAAGCTTTGGCTCATGCTAGATACACGACAGGCTCCAGAGGGGTTGCTATCCTGATCAAGAAATCTCCCCCTTTGTAGCTACTCAGACATGGACGGACCCACAGGGGACGTACGTGGGGATAACTGGAACCTGGGGGCGCCAGAGAATCACGATAATCTTAGTATATGCACCACTGAACTACAGAACCCTATCTGGTATAGTTGATATCCTCCTGAACACACCAGACACATTACAGGTGGTGGGCGGGGACTTTAATGATGGTATGTCATCTCTGCGGGACAGGTCAAGGAATCGGCTTGGTGACTCCATACTAACCCCCCTAGCTAAGACCATCTCTACACTCGGTCTAATAGATGTCTGGCGGTGGTTGCATGGGGACGCCAAAACGTACTCATATTTTTCAGGGGCTCACAAGGTGTATTCCAGGTTGGATTACGTCTTCCTTCCTCGGCGTGGCCTTAGCGTTGAGGATATGGCGGAGTATCAAGCACGAGGTATTTCGTATCATTCACCTCTTCTGGTGAGACTAGGAGGGAAACATAGGCCGGGGGCAGGGGGTGGCGTCTGCCGGCGTGGGACCTGCAGAACAAGGAACTGGTGAGGGGACTCAGGGCAGATGTAAAGGTATACTTCGCAGAAAACATAGCATCGGTCACATCAGGCGTAGTTATCTGGGAAGATTTTAAGACAGTTATGCGAGACAGGGCCCAAAATAGGATAGCCTGGAAAAAAAGGAAAGTGCAGGACGAGCTGCATACTTTGGAAACTCATATCCTGGAGCTAGAGCGTAAGCATGTGGTAGACCGAGACGCACAGACTCTTAGACTTCTAGTGGACAAACAACAGCAGTACAAGGAGTGGACAAACAACAGCAGTACAAGGCCCTAGTGACGGATGAAGCCAAAACACAGGCACAGGCGACCCTCCATAGACTATATGATGTAGGGGATAAGTCTGGGAAGCTCCTGGCGTGGTTAAGCCGAAGAGAGCAGGATGCCCGATGGGTGGAACAGGTGATTGACGGGCAGGGGCAAATTAGGCGGAACAACGCCCAGATAGCTCAGGCATTCGCCGCCTACCATGAGGACTTTTACAATGCTAGAGATCTGGGAGCACTAGCAGATGTACTGCCGTACATGGACAGCATTGAGACCCCCATTTTATCTGAAGAGGATCAGTTGAGCCTTGAGGGAGAGATAACAATCACTGAGATCAAAGAGGCCCTGGCCAGACTCCGCCCGGGGAAATCTCCCGGCCCAAACGGATTTCCCGCTGAATTCTTAAAAAAAACTGTGGATCTCCTTGGTGGCCACCTGTTGGCCCTGTTTGAGGAGGCAGTCCAAGAGGGCATCCTACCGCCTGATCTTCGCATGGCTACAATTATTCCTATCTATAAACAGGGTAAACCCCCCGAGGAATGCGCGTCTTATCGCCCCATCTCTCTCCTGAACGTGGAGGTTAAGCTCTTGGCGACAATTCTGGCCCTTCGACGGCGACGGGTAATTCCCGACCTGGTCCATTTGGATCAGAGAGGTTTCCTGCCGGACAGGGCGACCAGGTTAAATCTTAGGAGAACCCATAACTGGCTGATGGAGGTGCACAATCGTCAGGATCCCCACGTGTTTTTATCTTTGGACGCTGAAAAAGCGTTTGACGCAGTGCATTGGCCCTTCCTCGGGGGAGTGTTAATCAAGTTTGGTTTTGGTCTCAAGTTCCGGAATTGGGTGAGACTCCTTTATACAGACCCATCGAGCCAGGGTAAAGGTTAATGGGGTGTTGTCAGAGGACTTCCCCATACGGAGAGGGAGCCGGCAGGGCTGTCCCCTGTCCCCGTTGCTATTTGCCCTTACTATAGAGATAGTGGCAAGTGAAATTCGGCAGGAAAAAGAAATAAGAGGGTTAAAAATTGAGCAGACGTTTGAGGAGAAAATATCGCTATATGCGGATGACATCCTCTTGTATGTCACCCACCCAGCCACTACGATCCCAGTGCTGTTTACCCTGCTGAGCCGCTATGGCGACAATGCAGGATATAAGATAAATTGGCACAAGTCGATCTTATATAGCCCCAGACGGGGAGAGGAGTGGCCCCTCTTGCCCGGTGCTCTTAGGGTCACGAACGAAGGGTTTACATATCTTGGGATATATATAACCATGGATGGAAATCTCTCATACGAGAGAAACGTTCAGCGGGTGCTCACAAACTTTGCTGATGACACTACTAGGTGGAAGACGCTACCCCTTACGATTTTAGGTCGCGCCACGATGTTCAAAATGATAACGTTGCTGCGGTTCCTTTATGCCCTACAAAATGAATATTTCCCCCTTCCCCAACAGGTTTTTAAAGATGTAAATGCTGAGCTCCGGTCATTGCTCCGGTTGGGGAGACAATCCAGGATAGCCCTAGATACATTGCAAAGGAATCAGTACAATGGGGGATCTCCTTGCCGAATATCAAAGCTTAACATTGGGCTGAACACTTATCACCAATAAACGATTGGCTTCACGCTCCTGCAGATCACCTCACATATAACTTAGAGAGAAGGACAATGGCTCAGCGCACCTGTTTACACTATATATACGGGGGTAGAGGGAAAGAAAGACTGCACTCAGCAACGCGGGTGACAATGGAGGTAAGGGTGAGAGCGACCAGAACGATTGGCTGGACTCACAAACCAACGAAACAGACCCCGATATGGCACTGCGCGTGGTTGAAGGAACTGTATAAGCTGAGGGGGTTTAAAGGATGGGATGACATTTGAATTTCCGTATTAGGGGATCTGGTGAAGAGGGAAGACCTAAAGTCATTCCAGACCCTGAGATCGGAATACGGACTGCACCGCACTCAGTATTTGAAATATGCGCAACTGCGCCATGCATGGAGGGTGGAGAAGCTGCTCGCCTCTCCCTTGCCAAAGTATGCCTCGCTTGAGGGTCGTTTACTGCAGGAGCAAATCCCTTGCAAAGTAGTTTACCCGACTTATAAAACTCTGATCAATAATATGCCTGACGAGCTAGTGAAGCTTAGAGAGACATGGGAACATAATTTAGGGGAGATGGATACAGTGGACTGGGAGACAGCCCTGATGCATCCAAGGGAAGTCGCAATTAAGTCCCGTCTCCGGCTCATCCAATATAAAATCCTGCATAGGGTATATTATGATAGACTGCGGCTGCACCGCATGGGGGGAGCTAGTGACACTGGCTGCCTGAGATGTGGCCAGGTGCAGGGGGACTTTTATCATATTATCTGGATGTGCCCTATAAATCAGAAATACTGGGCTAAGATTCTGAGGGAATTAGGTGAGGTGCTGGAGGTGGTTCTCCCGGAGGACACCGAACTGGTGCTGCTGGGCATAACAAATGATGTGGACTTGAATCGCCCACTCCTGATTTTTGTAGCACTAGCTTTAGTGGTGGCTAAGAGGAACGTTCCCCGGGCGTGGGGCGCTCCCATGCCTCCTCGGATAGAAGATTCGAGAAGGGGCATGGATATGTATATGGCAGCAGAGAGGGTCATTGCCCCAAGAAATTAGTTTTGGGTATGGGGGAAGTGGAGACGATATCATGGCCTAGACGGGGGACTGAGAATCGAAGAGGAAGAGGTACTCGGTTAACCAGGTTGCATGAGGGGCAGCTTCGGAACGATCTTTGCACTTTACAGAGTTGTGGGGCACTATTATATAGATCTGTTGTGACGCTATTGGGAGTGTGGGTCCGACGGGAGGAGGGTGGAGGGGGGACGGGGTGTGGGAGATGGTTATATGTGACATGCCTGTTATGTTTATGCACTTTACAAAAGCAAATAAAAATAATTTTTTTTTAAAGAATTTCGAGTTTAAGGTAAGAAATACAGTTTTTAAAAATATCATTCATACCATTTGCAAAAATATAGTTGTTAAAAATATCGTTTTTGTAGTTAGTGTTATGTATTTTAGTATGTATTTTAAATGTATGTGTTCTAGTTTTTTTGTGTAAGTATTGCTTTTGTTTTTTAATATATGTGTTAAATTTTTAGTATTTATTAATTTTATTTTAATTACATTTTGCGTTTTAGTTCCATAGCAGGTTGTGGGTTTATAGGGGAATAGGGTGGGTAGTAATTTAATTATAATTAAATTATTAATATTTTATCAATATTCATTTATTTAATATTGTATACTATTAATTGTGGGAATTAGTTTATTATTAATTGTTTATTAATTGGTTAAGTATTAATAATTAATTGGAAATTATGTTAATTGTGTCTTTTTTTGGAGCGGGTTGAGGGTTACTAGGGAAGTAGGGCGGCAAGTAATTTAATTTTAATACATGTATTAATATTTTTTGTATAATATTTTGTTATGTTTTATAGTGTTAATTGTGGGAATTAATTTATTAACAATTAGTTATAATTTGTTTGTTATTAATTATTTATTTGTTAATTAATTGAGTCAAGTTTTTAGAAATGGTTGGTGGGGTTTATAGGGGAATAGTGTGGGAGGTAATTAAATTATAATTAATTAATTCTTAATTAATGTTAATTAATTATTTAACATTTAAATATGGGAATTGTGTAATTATTTTAATGTGTGAATTGTGGGGTTTATTATGGTAAATGTTGGGAAGTTTTGTTTTAATAATTAATGATTTGTGGTTAATTGATATTAATTTAATAATGTAAAATTAGTTATGTTAATTGTGAAATTATTTGTGTGTGTGTTGTGTTTATTGGGGTAGAGGGTGGAAAGTAATTTAGTTTAAATTAAATAATTATTAATGGATTATTAATATTCATTTATTATTTGATAAATATTTTTGGTAATTGTTTATTTTTAATTTGTTTGTGGATTTTGGTTCTATAGAGGGTAACGTTTGGTTAGTATATTAATTGTTATCTGTTTTAATGTGTTTTTTAATTAATAATTGTTCAATTGATAGTTAGTTGTGTTAATTAAGGAGGTCCACTTTTTTAACATTTAGATGTTTGTAGTAAATTGTGTTGTGTTATAGGTTTGGAAACAAATATTACATTCATGTAATAATTATGGTATTTTATGATTAATAATTTCTATTAAAAATATTTATTTGTTTATAAAAAATATGTGTTTATAAATTAATTTTTGTATGTGTTTTTTTAGATTTTTTAACATTTTAATATGTTTCTATGTTTAGTAATTTATTGTATTGTTGTATATTTTTTTAAGTGTTTTATTATTTTTCGTATTGTAGTTGATATTTTGTGTTTTCAAAAATTTAATTTTTCTTTGGCGGGAATAGTAATTTTTACCCCTCCGCTATCCAACACTTTCCTTACTGTTGCACACGCTGGAGTGAGAATAGTAGTTTTTTCCCCTCTGCTATTCAATGCTTATCCCGTTGTTGTACCCGCTGGAGTGGGAATAGTAATGTTTTCCCCTCCGCTATCCAACACTTTCCCTACTGTTGCGTTTGCTGGAGTGGGAATAGTTATTTTTACCTCTCCACTATCCAAAACGTTCCCTCCTGTTGCAGTCGCTGGAGCTGGAGTAGTACATTTTAACCCTTCGCTATCCAACACTTTCCCTACTGTTGCATTCCCTGGAGTGGGAATAGTATTTTTTTTACCTATCCCCTATCCAACACTTTCCCTACTGCTGCATTTGCTGGAGTGGGAATAGTCATTTTTACCCCTCAGTTCTCCAACACTTTCTCTACTGTTGCACTCAATGAAGTGCGAAATGTAGGTTTACAAAATATTTATTATTTAAAAAATTTAATTTAGAATATTGTTTATTTATGTATTCATTTTTATGTTACAGCTGTATATATATATATATATACCACGTGACTCCTCCTCGAATCTCTCGGCGTCTCAGACCCAGCACAGCCTCACACGCCAGCAAACAAAGGGAGACGGACCACGATAATTCAGCATCAGCAGGATTTTATTTGATGCACAGAGCAGCTACGCGTTTCTGGCAAATTATGCCCTTGATCACGCCGCAACCAATATATATATATATATATATATACATATCTCAAGCAAACGGAGTACCACCGAGCACTAAGTTCCAAAAAATATATCACAGGGTTCGATGTTCTAATGCCAAAGCTGTGAGGTTTATTAAATTCATAAACCCAGTCGTGACGCGTTTCGTGCTCCACGACTGGGTTTATGAATTTAAAAACCTCACAGCTTTGGCGTAAGAACTTCAAACCCTGTGATATATTTTTGGGAACTTAGTGCTCGGTGGTACTCCGTTCGCTTGGGATATTATTTACCGGCTTCGAGCCACCTCAACAAAGGCGAGGGATCTCCGGAAGGAGCATCGCGCTGTTTTGGATATATTGCATATATACACATATATATATTTATTCATAATTTTTTATATATTTATAAAATTTTATAATTAATCAAAATTATTATTTATTAATTGTTTTAAGTAAATATATATGTATTATATTTTATATATGTATGTTTAATTTTTTTAATTACATTTATTTATTATAATTGTTAACTTTTACAAATAAATCTAAATAATTATTTTAAGTTACATTTATTATTTAATTTATTTTACATAATTTTTATACATATAAAAAAACGATATTTTGTACATCGATATTTTTGACAATAATATTTTTTTTCTATATATTTTTGTACTTACCATTGTGAAGATAGGAAGTCGATATTATTAATAACAATATTTATGTCACGATCTTTTGGTAACTCAATATTGTGATTGTTGATATTCTTTCAGTGATCCTGTTCCAACGTGTGATGACAAAAGTGTCGGACGAGTCAGGAAAGTCATTTACTTCCAAGATTACATTTTGGTCATGGGGGAAACCATGGAACAGCACAATGTCACTTTGATGAGGGTTCTAAAGAAGCTGGAGGATTTTGGACTAACTATGAATAAGGATAAATGTACATTAATGACAGAGCAGATAGATTACCTTGGGCATTCTATATCCAATGGGGGTGTTAGTCCCAAACACTCTCTATTGGATGCCATTAAAAGGGCACCTGCTCATGAAGAGAAGGATCAATTACGACCTTTCCTTGGACTTATTGAATAATATGCAAAATTTGTTGACAGGTTTGTAGATAAAACGGAGAGTTTGAGGAGAGTGCTGAGAAAGGGGGAAAAGTTTGTGTGGGGCAAGGAACAGAGTGTTTGTTTTGATAATATCAAAACAGAAAAGTGCAATGCTGGGGTACTGGCGCTGTTTGATAACAGATTGAAGTCCATTCTGACTGTGGATGCAAGTGCCCCCGGGGTGGGAGTTGTTTTTTCTCAAATGCATAGGAAGAAAGAGAGAATGGTTGCTTTTGCCTCACACACTCTTGGATGAAAGAAATTATTCAGTAATAGAACGGGAGGCGTTAGCAGCTGCATGGGGTGCCAAATACTTTCATGTTTATTCGTGGGTTGCATGCTTTGTGTTGCACACAGATCACAAACCTCTAATGAAGATATTGTCGTCTGCAGAGGCAGGCAAGGCATACACCAGGGTAGCTAGATTAGCAGCTAGGTTTCAAGAATACTTCTATACTATGGAATTTGTGCAGGATTGGAGGACTGTACTGGCTGACTGCCAGTCTAGGTTGCCGTTTGATTGGGAGACAGTAGATGCCATGGCAGAGAGTGTTTGTTTTGATAATATCAAAACAGAAAAGTGCAATGCTGGGGTACTGGCGCTGTTTGATAACAGATTGAAGTCCATTCTGACTGTGGATGCAAGTGCCACCGGGGTGGGAGTTGTTTTTTCTCAAATGCATAGGAAGAAAGAGAGAATGGTTGCTTTTGCCTCACACACTCTTGGATGAAAGAAATTATTCAGTAATAGAACGGGAGGCGTTAGCAGCTGCATGGGGTGCCAAATACTTTCATGTTTATTCGTGGGTTGCATGCTTTGTGTTGCACACAGATCACAAACCTCTAATGAAGATATTGTCGTCTGGAGAGGCAGGCAAGGCATACACCAGGGTAGCTAGATTAGCAGCTAGGTTTCAAGAATACTTCTATACTATGGAATTTGTGCAGGATTGGAGGACTGTACTGGCTGACTGCCAGTCTAGGTTGCCGTTTGATTGGGAGACAGTAGATGCCATGGCAGAGAAAAGATTTGAGATGGAGGGTGGTGTGGCGTTTATACATGATGCAGTTTAGAGTGGTTTGGGGGCTTTCACCATTGAACAGTGGGAGGAAAAGATGGAAATTGATGTTGTACTTAAGAAAGTGTACAAGATGATTCAGAGTGGGGCGGCAAGGGAGAGTACATTTTCACTGCACAGCCTTACTTTACGGTGGCAGACAAGTTATCCATTTGTGGTCTGAATCTTATCATAAGGGGTGATGGTTTTGTCCCTCTTGTGGGTTTGAGACGGAGATTGTTTGAGTTGGCGCATGAGGGTCATTTTGGCCAAGATTTGACCAGTAAGAGACTCAAGGGAGAGTTTTCTTGGCCAGGCCAGGATGACCAGGTAAAAAGTTGGGTGAAGTGTTACTCTATTTGCAAGGAAAGTGAGAAAAGGTTGACAGTTGGGTGTAGGGATGATGGAGGACACATTGAAGATCTAGGGAGGCCTTCGCATACCATTTGCTTAGATTTTATTGGTCCCATAATGGATCTGTCTGTGGATTTAAGGATTGCGGTAATTGTGGTTGATATTCATTCTAAGTGGATTATCGTTAGGTTTATGAGAGATGTGACTACAAAATCTACTATCAATGTGTTGTGAGTAAATTTTGGGGAGGAAGGCGTTCCTGTGGTATTGATAACTCACAATGGTACTCATATCACACCACACTGAGGGCACTCCACTGGCTCCCCATTGAAAGCAACTTCCTCTTTCTTGACGAAAATAAGGTAAGAGGTGATCTTTCTTCCATTGGTGGATCACATTTTCGACTGTTGCAATTCTTTTCCAAAGAGCCATCCATATTACTGCAGTCCCACTGTTACTAGCAAGTGCCTAGACATTGTCTATTGCGCCCTTTTACACTACTGCAATGGCTTCCTATTACAGAATGTGCCCAACAAAAAAGTTGTGTGCACTGTCCACAGGGCTCTGAATGGACATGTGTCAGGCAGGGTTCACAGGAAAGTGTATAAAGATAAAAAGGTCCTAAAGCTTGGTGCTCTTCTTCTGCCAACCTCCTGGCTATTCCTATAATCAGCAAAAGTAGACTGGGTGGTGCCCTGCAAGGCATTGCAGTGTCCTATAAGACAAACGTCACTGGATTCCAAGCTTCAATTTTTTCAGATGTACTTTCAAGACAAGAGCATTGTCTCATACAATTTAGATACCCTACTTCAGGCTCAGTTAAAATGTGTTGTTCTACAGCATCAAGAAAGCTCAGGTGTACCAGCCCTTTATAAACCTCACTAACATACCTTATTTAAATACAAATACCATCAATATGTCACAAAGACCATGAATCACATATCATGTTTAAAATTAAAAACCTGCAATGCCTGAAACTCGGGGGGAAACCTGCACTTTTGGTAGTAAAAGGTTACCCTAGTATTACCACCTTTAACCCTAAAAACAGAGCGTATGTAGAAACATTCTTCAAACTCAGTAAAACAAAACAGGAATTTTGTGATAATTTGCTGGAAGAATGCAAAACCATTTTAAGGTCCTAGTCCACATACAGGCAACTTCTTATCCCAAAAGTAAACTCCAATTGCTTGCCTAATGCCTTCCAAGACATATGCACATGCAATTAGTAAATAACAGCCAAAGCAGGTTCACTGCAAATTATTTGTACAGTAGCTTGAAATTAAGCCCTTGTGCGTTTCCTTTCTGTCCATGACGCGGGGTCACCACTGTCCTCCTGAGTAACTAACATCATTCCTCAACCAGAGTCATGGATTGTCTTCTCTCTCAGGCCCTACATAATATGACTCTTATTCTAGGAGTTCACAAGTCACATACTATCGGTAATAATTGTTCCTCTTTCGCCTATCTGAACTGGGGCTCCTACCTGTGGCCGCTTCAGCTATTCTCTCTTGCAGACGGTGGGGGCAATAGAAGCAGAAATCTGGTATAATTTTACATGACCAAAAGAATGCCACTTCCAAGGGGAATTTCCCTGAACAGAGAAACATGCAAAATATCAATTAAGTGGGTGAAATTCCCATTTCTTCTGGAACTCTCACCTAACTAGGCCGTCTAGTAAACAATGGGTCAATAAGCCAGAACAGTACCTTATTGCCTGCGTTTGGAAAGAATGTAGTAGCTCCACTTTTTTTGCAAAAAGAGCTCCAATTAGCTGCACCTGACCTACCCATAACTGGTCTAGAAGAAAATAAAACCTGTACCATAGGATAATGGGGTAAAGTTCAGCAGCACTAATCTGTTTTTGTCTCTCCAGCACCTAAGCACATTTGTTAACTTTAGGCTATATAGCCATCTTAGCAGTTGGGTTTGTGTATATAAACATAACACCATTGACTGTAAGGGTCAATCAGAACTATTTCCGATCCTCAAATTGTACAGCCTCAAAAGTTGGAACTGGTAGGCAAAAATGTTATGAATATGATTTTTACAAAGCAATTTCCACCTTGATCAAAGTTCAAAATAATTGTGAGCTCTAATCCCAGCCATTTAGCTCTCAGCACACATAACTCTAGCAATCTGGGGACTGGCCTCATTCATTAGGCTCAACTATTGCGACCCTTCATAAGAGCTTGATAAGGTGTATTAGGTTTACTACTCTCCAGAAATCAATCTTCACTTCTTGGATGCAATCCTATTGGTGGAAATCATATCTTAAATACTATGCTTCAGCAAGAACACACCACCTGTCACGGATCCTTACTTAACAGTAAGTCAGCTGCAATAAGGTTTGGAGGAGAGCTGAACCAAGGCCAAATGGTGGTAGGGTGATAAAAGATGACTGGCTTGTTTGTACTTGCTCCTGCCAACTCCCAATAGGCTGACTCGTGCAGTAAAATCCACCTGCACGCAAATGTACAGCTATCACTTCCAGGAGAGCAGACTACTCTGTCCACCTGAGATGGTGTGCTTGTGGACAATGAACCCTTCCACAAAGGCATGTTTTAATACTGCCTCATCGTGAAGCAGGTCAATCTTGTTGCAAATCGGATTCTGCAATTGCTATACTATCCCTTGAAGGGAAATGGGAGTCACAAAGGCTTGCGGCATAAACAACACTGCTATCCATGATGATGAGAACGAGCAACGGGGCAGCCTCCATTTCAGGCATGAGGTAGGGAGATTAGAATGGAAGAAGAGATGTTGGTGTCCCCTTCTTCATATCACTGTATCGCCACGTATGGGAAAGAGGTTTAGGCATAGGAAGTGAAGCAAGGAAAGAAATATTCACTCATGGTGATTTAGCAACATATGGAATGAACTATAAGAGGAAAGAAAGGTATATATTCCACTTTTTGGAAGAGATTAAAGATAGGCACAACAGGCAACACAACAATGAACAGTACCATAGGGCTGAAGGTTTGTTTAGGTTTATTGTTATTGTGCTAAATAAGGCTGGGATGCTCTATCCAATTTTAAAGACCTAGTTTTAGAAAAGCCTCAATTTATTACTTTTAAAGGTATGCTAATACAATGGCACTGTTTCAGGGTATGGCCCCTGACTGTTACATTTACATGCAACAGCAGACTGTGACATTCAAAAGAGGTAAGGTCTATTTATGAATTCTGTTGTACTTAGATTTCCTTCTGCTAAGCCAGTATGCATGAGTGTGTGTGTGTGGAATGTTGGAACGCCTGATGACTGAGTAGAATGTTGGTGTGCCTGGTGGACTGGAGGAATGACAGTTAGCGAGAGTGAGCTGAGCAGCAAAGATGCTGCTCCTGGTGGGGCCTCTTAACAGCTGAACTGATTAACAACCATCCTGTAACTTACCTAATAAACCTCTACTTATGCTATACCTCAGGCTACTATCCATCCTTTCAACAAATTCCAAGTTGCATTGAGTAGCAGCAGTGATTGAGCCAGTTCTGCACAAGCAAATCTCTAAAAACAGTGTTCCCAATAAAGTGGCTCACCGGCTTCACTGGTGCGTAGGATGGGGTACTTTTAAATTATTCTGATACTTAAGACTCTAGCCTCAAGAAATCCGACCGCATGCCGGTTTCTAAAAATCTGCACTATCAACAATTACTGCCCGTGCTACCCTCAAACTCACTTGCATCACTTTCCAAAATGTCAAATGCTAAAACCTTAGTATCTTGCACCTAAGTCCCACTATATGGGAAGTCTCTGTAGAATGCAAACCAAAGGCCTTCTCTATTTTTACATTCCTCAATTCTTGCGTTTTCAGCTGCTGCTTCAGGACTTTGATACAACCACCGTCTCTATATATGTCTGAGACCCAATGGCCTCTCCTACAGAGATCTACTGAAAACTCTCATATAACTTTCAGCCAGCGGGGATAAGTGAACACTGAGTCCAAGCCTCTAGTTCGCTGGTTCTCACATTTTTCATTTTTTCTCTTCCCTATCCAAGATACATTTTAGGTTCTATTCCATTGTTTTCAATATCTTCTCTTTATTGTAAATAACTCCAGTTTCTTTGGGTAATGTAGTGCCATAGAAAAGCTATATTAATAAACAATTTCTGAGGTAATTTAATTTGAACCCGAGACATGGCTGATTTTTGACTGCAAAGAGGACAGGCTGGCATTTCAAGCTGCAAGACTGATTGAAATCTCTTAATCGCAGGCTGCAATGGTCACTACTCATCGACATTAAAGAAAATAATAATAGCGTCTTACTCAAACAGCCAGGGTTCTTCTTCCTCCGCAGTGATAAGAGTCAGTTTTGCTGCTCCTTGAAACGACAAAAATACATGTTTTAGTCACTTTTTCTCGGGTACGACATTCATTCAAATGAGTCTTTATTGAGCAAGTCTCCTTCATGTTTTTGGTTAATTTGTCATATTGGCACTTTAGCACCATTATGATAAGCAAATGGACTTTGGAGTGGTCTAAATGAACTTTGCAGGACAGAAAGTAGTTGAATGCATCACACAGCCAGGCTTTGCCAAGGGTGCGCTTTCTTACTCTGCCTTCATTATGGGGTTACACATACCCTTTATGGAAATGGTGGGTTTCCCATCTGGGAACTGCACGCGCTGCATCACCTGAAAGTTGCCAATGTGGTCTTCTGATTCGGGGACTGTGATTAGAAAGAAGGCTGTAGGCTAATGGTTCTTAACCTTTTTACTTTTATGGTCTCCCCCACTTAATGATTACTGGAATAAGGGGACCAAACCCCTCCCCACTGAGTCATTTCTGAAAGCCGGGGACCCCAGCTTAACCAATTTTAATTTAACCTCAAAACTATACACAAACAAGCATTCATTAAACAAATACACACATTTCGAAATATTTAATTTAATTCACAAATATAAAAAAAAAAAAGTTTCAATTTTACATTTTGCGTTTTTATTTAAAAACACTTTATTAATCTGTTAATATAATTTAATATTTAAGCAGTTGCAGGCTGCCCTAACTAGGCATAGCGGACTCCCAGGGGTCCGCTTACAACAACCGCTGCTCTAAGCATCTCTTGACAGTCAGCAGACTGAAGGAATGGATGATGTTTGCTTTCTTGAAAGCTGGTCATTGGTCCTCTGTACCGGAGACCCTTCACGCCATGTTGCTGCAATTTCTTCATCCTCTCCCTTGCAGCTCTTTTGCGCCATAATGAGAAGAGCTACTCTCTTGTGTGGTAGATTTTCAGGGCCTCAAAACATAGATCTCCAAGCACTGCAGCTGAAAGACAATGAGGTTTTGGGAGAGAGGGCAGAATGCCCTACCCTCCTGGAATTTCTGGGCGGATGGTAGGGTCCAGGAGCGAGGGGCTCCAGGATTGGTATGGGAGCACAGAGGTTTTCACAAAATTTTAAGGACATGTTAATTAGGGCAGGGTGCCACGTTAGAATTTGGGTACACCCCAGATGGTCGGGACTTTTTAGCAGAACAGGTGGTACAATGGTAGTTATCATGGGTAATGAATGCATATGTCCAGGGTACAAACCCCAAATGGGGAAATTCGTTTAGGTCAGTAGGCTGATTTACTGGTGGAAGGGACCCTACAGGAGGCAGGAGGCAGGCGGCCCCTGTGTGGAATGCCCGAAGAGGAGTGGTGCCAGCCGTTATGAATGCATATGTCCATGGTTCAAACCCCAAATGGGGACATTCGTTTAGGCCAGTAGGCTGATTTACTGGTGGAGGGGACCCTGCAGGAGGCAGGCGGCCCCTGTGTGGAATGCCCGAAGAGGAGTGGTCTGCTCGCCTCCGTCCCGCAAGGCGTCAATCAGCGCAGTGAGTTCAGGTCTGGCCCCTGATAGTGCAGAGGCTCGGCGGCTATAGGCCACAATGCCCCACTGGGCTGTCGTGGGCAGGAGGGTCCGGCTGATGACTAAGTTGGTGAGAGTTGCTCACAGCGCCTTGGGTGCAGCCTGCGGCTCCTGGGAGAAGTGGAGTCGGCAGACCAGTCTTCCCCCGGGGTGTTCGCGCTATAGCAGGACTGGGTGGGTTTAGGTAGCTTTGGGCGTGGGTTTAGGGGTGGGGTTTTAGGTTAAGGTTAAAAGGGCGCAGGAGATGTAGTTCTTTCTCTTCCTGTCCCCAGCGCTGTTAGGGAAAGGGTAGGAAGTTTGACCACGCTCCCACCCTACATGTTTCAGGAGTGGGGGAAAAGGGTGTTGGCTTTGAATAGCGTTCCAGTTTAGGACGGGTTGAGGTGTGTACTAGCAGTACTTGGGAGGGGTGGGGAGTCCATGATGGGCATACTCACCCTTCCGGGGTGGGGGATACGGATGCCTGATGGGGGTGCGACATGTAGGAGTGCGATGGCTGGAGATGCTGGAGGAGGTTGGAAGAGAACTGTGGAAGTGAATGGTATAAGGGAATGAGGTCGCTGAGTGAATCAGGAGTGAGTAACTGGTGCGTTGGAGTAGATGATGGATGAAAGACATGAGTAGGGGGGTTTGGTAAATGTTTATTGACGTTATGTTTAAATATGGTTGTCAACCCTGTCCTAATAAAATGGCCTTTTATGCTATCAGCATGGAGTGGTTATTGCGCGAATGTAGGCGAGGATGACCTGGAGGCGGGACCACCACTGCAGTGTCATCCAACGCTGCGGCTCGTTACAACAGAGGGCGCGTGTCACATAGAGGCATGTGCCCTTTTCGGCAGAACCTGGCCCCCTTGTGCCAGCGATGTTGAGGATCTGTTCGCTGTTGTGTTTATTCACTCCGCGGTACCGGGCTTTGTTTTAGTTAGTTAGAAGGGCGGCCCATGAGTGAAGCGCTGAGTCTCAGGAGCGTGGGGTCTCAGACCCATATGACGGCGTGGGCAGGGCTTGTGCGTCACAGGGCCTGCCTCTGGACCTATCTAGTCTGTACAGGCAGGCCCTGGTGCTGAGTGCTGGGAGGGAGGGGCAGGAGGAACAAATAAGAGCACGGGTAGAAACAGGGAGCACTGGGGCAGTGCTGAACACTGTATGGATCAGGAGGGAGAGGGGATTGGGACAGAGGCACTGTGAATTGGTGCTGGGGGGATTTGAGCCTTGCTTTATTTGTAACGCAAAGGCCTATGGGCATTCCCCGTAGCAATGGAATGTTTAGTACAGAGGGCCAACAGGTGTCTCAAGTGCCTAGGTGCACACAAGGGTTTGCAGGGCAGGTGGGGGAGGGGGTTGGGTTTACTGCAGAGAAGTGAGGTTGTGCTGCCATCTCAGGCACCAAGGGCATGCTCTTTGGGATGGTTAGGGCAGGAGGTTTTTCAGGATCGTGCCCCCTGGCAAGTGGGTATGGTGTTACGAAGGGGCCCAGAGTTGGAGGGAGCAGGCATTGCAGGGATTTGTTAGTGCCAGCCAGGGGTTTGAGGGCAGGGTCATCAGAGTTGGCGGTATCCAGCCAGCTGGGAGGATCTGATGCAGTCTAGCAACCTCGTTCCGAAGGCAGAGCGCATATCTGTGCGGTCTGTTCTGGGACGGATTTGGACCCCTCATTGGAATGGCAAGGACTGGTATATGCGCCCACCTTGCAGGAATTTGATCTCTTATTAAATTTTCATGATGTGTAATTTGGTGATGGGGTGTTGGTGATAGATAGTGAGGGTCCTGGGACTACTGTGGATGCTGGTGGAATGAGTGAGGAGTCAGTATGGAATTTGGACTACGGAGAGGATTTGGAGGAAGGTGAGATTGCGGAGGTGGATGGGTGTAAGGGTGAGTGGTGGGGGGGTGTCTGAGGATGTGAGCCGGGCTCAGGGAGCCTCTAACACGAGGGGGAGCTTTGGTGTTTTACAGGCTGTGTCCGACAGCTCAGCGAGACCAGTGCCCGCTCACAAGGTGATCTTGGCATCAGGAAGGGCGGTTTTGGTGAGGGCCCGACTTGATGCCAGGGAAGGATTCTAGCGTGCTGGGCACTGCAGTGGAGGCCAGGGGTGGAGGTAGGGGTGCGCGCCATGGAGAGAGCAACACAAATACAAGGGGACTGTGGACTTTGTTTATCGAAAGGTAGTTATGTCCAGGATCATGACCCAGGTACAGAGGCAGACAAGGAGCCACAGAAGTCAGTGGGTGGGGGAGCTAGCATAGCACAGGAATCTGGGGTGTCAGTAGCCAGAGGTGAGGACAAGATACCAGGAGAAAATAAATAGAGTAAGGAAGTGAAGCGCAAAAAGTTGCCTTACATGGGCATTAATATTGACTACCAAGATGTGCATTTGAATGGGGGAGTAGATCGAGTTATTTAAGCTTTTGCATTGGAAGGTGCAGGTTAAAGAAGGATCTAAAGAAGAGCAGTATGAATTGTCCTACAGACCGAGGGTGGCAGTTAAGATATAGAACTGAACTGCAGCTTTCCTCATCTATCTATGCAAGTGTTTACTGTAAAAAATACCCAGAGAGGTTTGTGGCTTTGTTTAAATACATTGATGTGGTGCACAAGGTTCAGGTTACCTTTGGGAGTTGGGCCTGGGAGCGGTACGGCGTGGAGTTCAAGGCTCGCCTTGCAGAGGAGAAGGATGGGGTCTTGAGTCAATTGGATATCTTATTACTCTTACAGGCTATGACGCCTGAAACGCCAGCCCCATCGATTTATACGGCGAGTGGCTGGCCAGTCATATACAAGCCCTATCGAGGGCGCCCCATGTTTCTGGGGGGAGGGGAGGGGGGCAGCTGGCCGGGGTCACTTGGGGAGTTGAGGGGCAATTTGGTCTTATAATAGGACGCAATGTTTGCAGGTCTACTGCATATTTTGCATGAGTGCTCATAGTGCGGCGGGAAGCACCACTTCACACAGTGTGGTCCTCAGGGGGGAACTTTTGGACAGCAGGCCAGAAATGCAGGGCAGTGGTCAGGTTCTAACGATTGTGGCAGGGGCAGGGGTCACAACCCCATGGGAATAGGCACGTACACCAGTTAAAGTGGACAGGTTGCAATTTTGGCTTGGATTGTTGGGTACAAACAGGAGAAAGGAATTGTTGTTTATGCTACAATGGTCCCAGGGTGAGGCAGTGGGAGGACAACTTGCGGTCAAGGAAGGGGAAGGAGGAGTTAGCATGGAGCAGGGTTTTGAAGGAGGTGAAGGAAGGGAGGATGAGCTGTTTTCTGACGCAGCAGGCGGTCATGGTTTCATCATCTTTTGGCAAGGCCAGTGGTGTGAGGAGGAATGTCTAGCTGCATGAAAGAGAAGGGGGTTGAGTATCGCTTTCTTTGTGTTTTTTTCTCCTGGTGGTTGCAGTTTCAATGTGGACAATATGCCCGTGAGGAGTATTGCCAACCGCCAGCTTGCGTGGGATCACAAGGTCTGGAAATTGCAACAGGAGTGCTTGCGCATGAACGTTACTTACAAGGCACATCATATTGCTGGATTAAACAATGAGATCGCTGACGCTCTTTCTCGTTCTCAGGGGACGAGGTTCCGTGGGCTCACACTATGGGCTGACAAGACGAGACAGCGATACCGGTGCATTTGTGGTCGGTGGGCCCGATTCGCCAAATCAGCCCGTTTGCAATAACAAAAATGCATTTTTGCAATGTATCAAACATTTGTAATTCGCCAAATTGCGAATGCAGTTAGGGAATCACAATTTGCAATTCCCTAAATGCAATTCTGATAGCTATTGCAAATTGTGAATTAGCATTCACCAACTTCAATTTGGTGGCAATTAGCAAATTCCTATAAAAATGCACTTTTTAGAATTTTTCTAAGTGCCATGTGGCGCACATACATGCCTTTAGGGCTTGTATGTGCGCCACATGTGCACACATGCATATTTCAGGGGTGCAACAGAATTTCCTTTTGGCACCCTTGCACCCTTGAATTTGCATGCGCAATTTGGGAGCACCTATTTGGTACTCACAAATTGCGAATGCAATCCTATTCATTCCTATGGGCCTGTAGGCCCATAGGAATGAATGGGAAGCTATTCCTTAATAGCAAATCGTAATTTGCAATTCGTTATTAAGGAATATGTAGGAATCTCAAATTTATTTGCAAATCCTACATAAATTGCATTTTGCGATTCTTAAATGACGAATCAGTAAAATTCGCTATTTAAGAATTGCACAAGCAATTCTTGATACATCTGGCCCTTGGTGAGTATACGGATTCTTAAAAAGGTTTACTTTCTGTAAAGTCCTGTTATTTTATGTACAAGGTGACAATGTTATTGATTTTCTCCTTGAACTCTAACAAGTAAACTTGTCTGCCTCATTCGCCAGGATTCCAAGACTTTTTGGTATCTAAGGATATCTTTGAAAACTGTTTTCTCTTTTGACCTCCTTTAGTGCATTTGCCTGACTGACAAGATTTCTACATCGTCCACCACCTGACTGTCACATGCAGATAATGTGCTTCATTTTTAATTCTTTAATCTCATCCATCTCTTTTGACTGCTACCCTATTGCTCTGAAAAGTAAACCATGTACCTTGAGTGATCACAATGCTAAAAGCGAAACTAACCTTTCCCATGTGCAAAAAGCATGGACTAACCTGAAGTAAAATTATAATGCATCAATGATTTTCACAAGAAGCAGCAGGATGCCAATTGGGCAGCTCACTAGCGAGCACAAATACAAAAAGATATATGGCCTGGCCAAAGTGCAGGCTATCTCGGCCAACCCCTCTGTACATTAGGTTGGTCTCCCGCAATGGGTTGGGCACAAGGTGCCTACAGTGGGTTTAAAGTTAAGTGCATCATATTAAAAAAATATTACATTCACTGAATAAAGCATAGTTATAGAAATGCAAGCCATAAATCACACCACCGCCCACGTAGAAAACAAAAACCCCATTTCAAAAAGGGCAAAGGCTGAGTGTGGTGAGGGCTGGCAGCACGCAGCAGTATGGGTGCGTCCTGCCTGCATCCAACCCCCCTGCATACGACAAAAGGTTTTGTGCAGCGCAACTGTTTACCCACAGGGTTTGGGCACAGGGCATTGGCCCTGTTGCCTACCACCACTGCTCACAACCAAAGGCCATGTGCAGAGTTTTTGGAAATCAAGCTTGCAATAAAAAAACACATGACATTACTTGAAAAGGAAACACATTCAGAATCGGACATAATAACCCAAGTCGACTGCCAAGCAGAAAACACAAAATAAAACAAGCAAAACACCCATTTCAAAATGACACAGGAAAAAAAGGTTGACTACCAAGAGCAAAGCATGGCAGGTGGCAAAAGTTCAGGCACATTTCAGTAGTTTGTGCTTTTGAGCCAGAATTATAACTGAACTTCAAATTGTAGTTTTTCATTGAATATATATGCATATATTGTTTGTTCTTTTCTTGTTCTTTCTTTCAACCTTTCTTTTAGTTTCTTTTTTTGTTGTTAGGATAAAGTCTTCTGTCAACTCCACAGCACTTCTGCTTTTCTTTAGCTGGTTCTGGTTTGGGTTTAAGGACAACAGAACAAAAAAAGATAAGGGCAACATTCCTTGAATCCCTATTTTACTTTTGGGGAAGTATAAAATGTGCCCGGAGCCATCCATATTGTTGAACTGCATTTTGAAATGACCCACATGACTATTTTGTGTTGTCATGCTCTCGGCAACCTGGTGAAGAATTGCTTTCCACAAACCTGTCAAAACTTGCCCAACCCTCCCTGCTCCTTGTGGTCGAGCAGATTCCGAGAAGCTGCCTGTGTGCCTCACCCCCCCAGTTGTGCCATAAGACTCAGCCACATCCTGTCCATTGTTGGTAACTCAGACTGTCACGACCAGCTGCCCTGTGACCACACCAACTGATAGAGGAAGCACAAGGCTGTGCCCTGTGACCACACCAACTGAAAGAGGAAGCACAAGGCTGTGCCCCATGACCACACCAGTTGGACAAGGAAGCACGGGCTGTGTACATTGTGCAATCAGAGACAGATGTCCCCTGGCCACGATTGCACCACACAAGACTGACGAAGAACTTGTTAGATGAGGAACTTATCTGAATAAGGAACTTGTACTGTGCAAATGGGCGTGGCTAGCGCTATAAATATGTGTAGGCTGCGGAGTAAAGCAGCAGTCTCCGTAGAATTGTCTTTGTACCATTCTGGGACCCTGTCCTTAGCTCGAGCTAATAAATAACTTACTTCCCTCGACGGCTGGTTGTCCTGGTCTCTTTGGTAATGTATGATTTAAGCAAGGAGAACCCGTAGATTCTAGGTGTCCCCTGCACCGCTGGCTTTGACTCTCCTAGTGGGGGAGGGGTCTACAAAAAGCCGGTTCTACAATTTGGCGCCCAAAGTGGGGCGTCTTCGGTGGTCGTCATCGAGCCTGGTGGTCGTGAGGAGTCCGTGATCGAACACTAAGGGAGGCGCGCCACTACACTGGCTGAAAATTGTCTTTCTGGTTCCGAGGTCTCCGATTGCGTGATTCCTCCCTCCAGTGGGCTACCGGACTGCGGCCCCGACTGACGCCCCAGCTCTGGTTCCTAGTTTTGGGAGATCGGGACCTTTGTGACAACGGCCGTGTGATGGAAGATTAATGGTCAGGTAAGAGTGGGAGTGGCCCACTTCCTTGGTGATTTGTATCTTTGTTTTGGGTATTGTTTGACTTTTGCAAAAGCCGAAAACCAAAGGGTAAGTGCAGTCATATGCTGTAAACGTTAGATTTCACCCTTTGATGTTTGGAACCAGGATACACGTCTAGAGATGCCTGGATTTAGTAAGTTTCGGAAATGGTGTTGTTGTTATTGTACACAGGACTCCGCATTAGAGGAATCTTGACCGATTCCTCCTTTGGGGACCCCTAATAATGAAGTTTATGCTAAAGATGGCATCGGCCCAATTATGTTTTGCTCGCTTTGGTACTAGTTTCAAAGAAAAGCTAGACCTACGATGTTGATTCCTTTCGGGTTTGGCGCAAGGAGTACAAACAGAAAGAAATCAAACTCGAAAAGAACGAAGCTAGAATAATACGTATGAGTGTGATTCAGAAAGCCCAGAATCACGATAATCAGAGACTAGAAGAGGATAAAGTAATACATGACAGATTACATCGAACGCAGATAGATGGATGTTACATTACAAAGAAGGTTCCCGAAAAGGCCCGGGACAAGGAGGATGACCCTCTCATGTCCTCTATGTTGAGCACCCCTCCACCCTATACCCCCGCCATGTATCCGGCCCCTGATCCCACGCAATTAGCTCCCGCTACTGCTCCAGTTGTTGCCCCTGTCCATGCCCTGGTTTGTCTGATTCCTCAGCCACTTGTTTCCAACGCCCCGACTATTCAGGCCACTGTACCAATGCAAGTACACCCTTCCCTTCCCCTTGTTGCACCTTCCACTGGTCCCGTGCCTGCCCAACTTAATATGCCTTCAACTCCCGTTGCAACTAAAACATTCCTTGTTGACAGTCGTCTGACACCTTCCCCCAGTGCAGGGCTACTAGCGAATGCTTGGTCAGTGGTCCGTGATTATACCCCTTATGTAACTCCGCCTAGGCCGCCCACTACCAGATGACGCACTTTGCGCAGACGGATAGGGAATACACAGGAACAACTAGCTATGAGTCAAAAGGCTCGTAGGTGGATGGAAAATAACACTATGTACATCGCTCAGGAAATATGGATGACGATGGATCAGTGGACACGCATCCAACAGATTGATATTTTTTGTGAAATGTGTGATATACTGATCCAAATGTGGGAGGATTTTGTAGAATTAGATCCACCCGCAGGTCTGTCTGACCTTCGCCATAAGGTTGAAAAAGAGGACATATAGGGCCCAGCACTATTATGCGATCTGATCACGCTAGTAGCCTACAGAGACTCTTTATCTGGTGTTCTGTTAAATAAGGGTTTTCCGATGAGGGAGGTACAGCCTGTCTGGAGAGATCGCGTTGTTGGTATAGATGGCAACACTGACACTCCGGCAGGTTTTAGACAAATGTGGGTTCATGGTTGCCTTCATTTAACAGAAAATAAAATGTTGCATTAGTCTTAGATGAAGCTCTTTCTTAGAATTTTGTGGGATACACGCATAGGTAAAAACGATTAGCAAATTCAGATTTATTTTTCAAAGGGAAAAATTGTGGCGCAAGGGAAACACAGAGTGTCTGTGAAAAAGTTTTGCTTTTAGAAAGTCAGAATTAAGGTGGCTTAACATGCTTACATGTTTAGTCATTGCAAAGTTGACAAGATGGTTACAGTTAAGTATATTTTCTATTTTGTGTTCCGTTATGTGTATTATGTTTTATCTCCTGATTAAAAAGTTACAGTTGATATTTTTATGTTATGAGAAGTGTTTCTTTTTTTGTGGGTTGTGTATTTTTGCTTCTTTGCTTCTGCCCACAGATCATTCATGGATTGTTCTGAGTGGTTTTAAGGCTGACAAGACACGTGAGTTGGTTTGAAAAAAAAACAAAAAAAAACGTCATAGTTGTGAGAGGAAAAAGGTGAAATGTGCGCCCTGAATGACTATAGGTAGGAAATCAGGGTAAAAGAAGATTAGAACGGACCAAGAATGTTACAGTAGGTGTAGGGAAGTAGTGGAAAAGCAGAGTTCAACAGCAAACGCATCTGTGATGGGCCATTCCACGAGATGGGCCATTCCACGAGGTGGTGGAACACGAAGTGTTCCATATGTACCTGTGGGACCTAATCAACATGCAAATTGCAAAAAGAAGGGTGCTGTCAGCAGTATGTTGAGAAAAGATGTGTTTTTCCATAACTCATTTGAAAAGAAATGTTTGTGTGTTTTTATATTTTTGTGCATTTTGTCCTTTTATGAATTGTTCCTGCTGGTCCTGTGTGTCAGAAGCGACACAGTAAGTTGTATTGACAGCCGATCACCATTAAGGTGACCTGCTGTCAAAAGGAGGGTGAGGAAAGTAAGAAAATTGAATTTTGATTTTAAACCTGACAAATTAAGCAGGCCACAATATTGGGTTTTGGGCTGCAGGTTCACTGTGCATAAAGTGCATGACATAGTATTGTGTGTCACAACACATTTGCATGTGCTACTGTAATTTGTTTATGCTTTTTGTGCTTGGTATACAGCAAGTATACCTGATGGCTTGGCATGTGAGTTTTTATCTTATGCGTGTTTTTTTTTGTTTTTGCGTTGTTTTGACAAATTTTTACTTTTGATACTATTACAAGCTCCCCTGTGTTGTGAGGGGATGGTCATGACAATGCCCATCGCTACGCAACAGTTGGTTGGACTTGTTCTGGTTACTAAATTTCACAGATATGATATTTCATGCTGTGAACATGAGAGACAACACTTCACCAGTGCATGTCTATTTGGCTATAATGGTATTGAAGAAAAATTAAAAAAGTTATACAGGATTAAATGCATGTCACCTGCAGTTAGTCACATGACTGCCCCTTCCCTTAAGGGACGGGCGGCCCTTGATTTCATGCTCCCTGATTGGACCCTAAGGAGGAACTATAAATCTGTGGCTCTTGCTAAAGGTGACTTAAACTTTTCTCATGATATTGAACTAGTTAATCCTGTTCTGCTTTCCTAGGTAGTGTATGGCTTTGTTCCTCAAAGGAAACCAAACTTAATTTTCCCCGGGGAAGGAACTGGATCAGTAGCTGAGATTACAGTATATGGTGTAGCAGCCGGTGGTAGAGTTAAAATTTGTGTACTATTTTGGTCTTTTGTGTATCACCCGTACTCTTGGTGCTGTGTCACATGCCTGACTATCACCCAAGTCATTTCTTGTTCTTTCTATAGATTTTTCTTTTGCCGCTTCTCCCCTGATCGAATTCACATTGTGCCTAGTTATTGGGGATTTTAGCTGTGTCCCAGTCCCATTTCCCTTTTCCGTATTCCTTTCGCCAGTCAGCCCTTTTAATATTGTTGATGTATTGGTTAAGTTCACACTCCCAGACTGCAGTGATGTACCAGGGACCCCCATATTATGTGTAAATCCCTTCTGTATGACCAGGCTGGTTTTCAAGAATTTTCTTTAGGCCCACTTTGATGTTTTCCAGTCTGACTGTCCCATGGTGTCTGGCCACTCCCTTGAAGATTGCAGGTCACCTGCTTGCAATCCCATTGTTAAATACAATAAATAGTTTTTTCGCTAATTTGAAGGAAACTAACAACTGTGTCACATTTCCTACATCACTAGGTTCTGCGGGATCTTCCAGAGAAAAAGGAAGAGTCATAATAACCTGCAGAAAGGTGACAAAGATGAGTCCTAACTCCCATCAGTGACAGCTAAAGATGAGGGGCGGACGTCTTGGACTTACAGTCCCAGCACCCAGAAAGTAGCAAGGCTGGAGAGCGATCGCCAGCTTATCATCAATGGCATTTCCAAAGTATGGTGTTTGCTTCATCAGACAGCGTTAGACATCAGAGAAGAAAGAGGAGCTGGTTCCCTGTTTGCCACAGAACAAGAATTTTAGTGCAAAGGAGCGCAAAAGAAAGATCCCTGTTGTTGACGGCAGGGCTGGTTTGAGGCTTCAGTTTTCTACCTGTCATGTGCTGGTAACCTCTGACAGCGAACGGTTCTTTGACCCCCTTGGCCTAAGTTTTGACCACACCCCCTCCTTTCCTTTGCGCCAACAGAAGGGCAGTGCACCGGAGGATCCAAGGTTGACAAAAGGTACTACATTTGTAATATCTATGTTGAAAGGAAAATTAGAATGGAAGAACAGCCCGAGCGTCCTCTGACACTGAATAACAAGTGTTGGAGCCTGAGAGTGTTGCTGAACGTGAAAGCATGTTGCACTTTCCTGATTTACAGTACTTGGGTCTGCACAATATGATCTGCGCCCACGACCACCGAAGAGCATGATATCTGTAGTTTCTGCCGCAGAGGAGAGATATTGGTGTACTGCCTTGAGACATTGAGACTTTTGAGTGAGCTGTGAGTGTTTGCCAGGAGGGCACTCCAACAGAAACTAAGACGCACTATTTTCATGGAAAGGCCTGGATCGAGAGGCCCAACGCGGAAGAAGAAAATGGAAGCAGATTTGATGGACGATAGAAGCCTACCAAAGAGGCTTAGAACGGACTTTGGGCATAGTTGCCCAAGCAATTCCAGTGCAATGATATAAAGCGAATGTTAGATATGTTCCCATTTGACTAAATTGCTATGGAAGAGGAAGTGGCTCCACCTCTAGCATCCAAAATGGTCCAACAGAAGTGAATTTGTGGGACAGTTCTTACTGTTTGCTGGCATCATTTAAGAGTAGTATTCTGTTTAGTAGAACAGTATCAAGCCCGTACTCAGACAAAGAGTATCACCATTTCACCTGAAAGCATTGACAATATCTATGACCCTTTTGATACCACACAAGGACTGACACAGATGGAGTAATGATAGTATCTACTAGCTGTAAGGCCCATGGATTGCTTCCCATTCTGATTAGTAAAAGATGATCTGGTTTTGTCCCTATTCAAGTTATATGTGTGTAGGTTCAGAGACCTAATTATGGTGGTATATATATATATATTCACTGAAAAAACCATAGGTTTCAGGAGTTATATAGTTAGGAATTAGCTTAAAAAAAACCTTTGAAATTCACTAAAAAAACTATACGTTTTAGTGGTGTTATAGTTAGCTGGACATTTTACTCATACAAAACCATTGAAATTGCTCCTATATAGTTAGTTGTACTAACTATATTTCGCGCACCCGCAATCCACTGCTGATGATGTCACATATTAGATCATTCATGACATGGTTAGTGACATCACTGATGACATCTCAAATGACATCACTGATGACATCATCCAGTGAATGTGGTTTGCTTCGTTATTTAAATATGCATTAAATATATAGCAATTTGCATTGAAGAATAAGTGGATATATATAAATAAATATTTGGATGGAGGATTTAGTAGCAGTGTAATTGACTGTTTACTTGACCAATTTATAATGTCTCACTAAATATAGTGGATAGTGACTAAACTGTGTGAATATCTGTATCACTTTGTCAGTTGTTGTGTAAACTGATTCTACAGTTGGTTACTAGCTATGTGAAAGTCTATATTAGTTATTGATTAGTTAACTGAGTATTTGTATGGGAGTGTGAAAGTGTGTGTGGTTCGGTGGGGGGTGTGTGACTGTCCAAAGATGTGTGAATAGTTGATTCAGTAGATATATGAAGTTAAAACTACATGTTCTAACAGTTGTTTGGGTGAGTGAATATCTTTATGGGTGTGGTGATGAGCAAATATATTTCTCAATGGTACAGGTCCAACAAACAAGAAAAATAAAAGGCAGTGTATGTGTCAGTTGTTGTATATAAATAAGTATACATAAGACACAATGATTGTGTGAGTGACTGTATGGATAACTGTATACTTGTAATAATGATTTTATAATTCACTAAGTATGACTTACTATCTAAATGAATAGAAGAAGTGGTGTTTGTATAAGTGTTTTGCTAAGTAAATATGTAAGTATGATCCATTGTTTGCATAAGTGAGTAGGATGACATATGTGAATAGGATGCGTGCTGTTGTTTAAAGTCGATATAGATGTATAAGTATTTTTGATAGTGTTCTATTGTTCATTGACAGCATGTATGAGTGAATCCATAGGTAAGTGATTAGATGTGTGTATACATCTATGAATCACTGAGTGGATTTTTAGATACTTGTATTGCTGTGACAATGGATTTAAATATGATACTCTGTATTTTACAAAGAGTGATGAAAAATTGTAATAGTGTATGAAAAGGTGTATGTGATTGTCACGTGGATGATGTCATCAGTGATGTCATCAGTGATGTCATTTGAGATGTAATCAGTGATGTCACTGACCATGTCATGAATGATCTAATATGTGACATCATCAGCAGTGGATTGCGGGTGCGCGAAATATAGTTAGTACAACTAACTATATAGGAGCAATTTCAATGGTTTTGTATGAGTAAAATGTCCAGCTAACTATAACACCACTAAAACTTATAGTTTTTTGAGTGAATTTCAAAGGTTTTTTAAAAGCTAATTCCTAACTATATAACTCCTGAAACCTATGGTTTTTTCAGTGAATTTCAAAGGTTTTTTAAATGCTAATTCCTAACTATATAAGGCCTGAAACCTATGGTTTTTTCAGTGAATTTGCAAGGTTTTTTGAATGCTAATTCCTAACTATATAAGGCCTGAAACCTATGTTTTTTTCAGTGAATTTCAAAGGTTTTTTAAATGCTAATTCCTAACTATATAAGGCCTGAAACCTATGGTTTTTTCAGTGAATTTGCAAGGTTTTTTTAAATGCTAATTCCTAACTATATAAGGCCTGAAACCTATGGTTTTTTCAGTGAATTTCAAAGGTTTTTTAAATGCTAATTCCTAACTATATAAGGCCTGAAACCTATGGTTTTTTCAGTGAATTCGCAAGGTTTTTTAAATGCTAATTCCTAACTATATAAGGCCTGAAACCTATGTTTTTTTCATTGAATTCGCAAGGTTTTTTAAATGCTAATTCTATTAGCGGATAACGTTTTTATATATTAAAACGTTTTTTAAATCTCAAATGCCTGCTTTGCTAACAGAGTTTTTAAGCACAGGCTCTTTTGTCTCTGGTGGCCATCTTGGGAGACTGCATATCAGAATTTTTTTAATGAAATATAAGAGGATTTGAGAAGTCATTCAAAATGTGCCCTAATTTTTCTTTCTTCAGCACTAATCATAATTTCTATGGCAAAATGAACCCCCTCATTTTGTTCCTTTGCAAATTAAATGTTTTAAGTGTTAACACTTTATTCCAATCAAGATGACTTCAGGTGTGCCATACTTTTGTCATAAGTAAGACTGTTAGCGCTCTAGTTGTTCTTTAGAACACTCTGGGACATTCTGTCATTGGGCTATAGTTGGGCTACATCTGGCTGATATTTGGGCTACATTTGTTTTTTGTTGTCTCTGGTGGCCATCTTTGGGCTACATTGGGCTACATTTGGGCTCTAACATATATATAGCCCAATGTAGCCCAATATATATTTTTTCACAGTTAATTTTCGTAAAAACCACTGGAGCACATATCTTGAGACATAGCAAAGGCACATCGGGCTACCAGTCCCTACAATTTTGCCAAGTTTGGTGGAAAACCATTCAGCCGTTCGGGCTAAAAGTGAGTCCAACCGCCCTATGGAAATTAACATGGGGAAAACACGTTTTGGGACCCCCCTTTTATCTCGGCCCCCGCTTGACGAATCTCCCCCAAACTTTCAGGGAAGGACCGGAGCGCCGCGAGGCTAAGTTAAGGAAAATTTCAGGAAGATTCCTCAACCGGCGCCAAAGTTATTCCCAATAGAATGTTGCGATTTCCCTATCGCCAGTAGGTATATATATATATCCGTACACCAGTCCCACAGATCGGCTCTAGACACCGATTCAACCACGTAGGTACAGACCACAGCAACGCAGGAAAATTAGTTCAGGGTAGTTTTAATACTCCCAGATCCCCAGCATCTATATATATATATATATATATATATATATATATATATATATATATATATATATATATATATATATATATATATATATATATATATATATATATATTTATTAAACTCCAAGTTAAGAAATGTAGGTAATGAAGATGTCCTGGAGTACAGTGCATTGCAGATCGAGCGAGGGGTCCAGGAAATGATGGACATTGATCTAGACGACGATTGATTGTTGCCTCTGCATGGCAAAATGAGGGACTGTTGAACTGCATTTTAAAATGACCCACATGACTCCATTTTGTGTTGCCATGCTCTCGGCAACTTGGTGAAGATTTGCTTTCCACGTCCCTGTCAAAACTTGCCCAACCCTTCCTGCTCCTTGTGGTCTAGCCGATTCCAAGAAGCTGCCTGTGTGCCTCACCCCCCCACCAGTTGTGCCAGGGACTCAGCCACATCCTGTCCATTGTTGATAACTCAACCTGTCACGACCAGCTGCCCTGTGACCACACCAACTGATAGAGGAAGCACGAGGCTGTGCCCTGTGACCACACCAAATGATAGAGGAAGCACGAGGCTGTACACTGTGACCATACCAACTGATAGAGGAAGCACGAGGTTGTGCCCCATGACCACACCAGTTGGACAAGGAAGCACGGGCTGCCTACATTGTGCAGAGACAGATGTCCCCTGGCCACGATTGCACCACACAACACTGACGAAGAACTTGTCAGATGAGGAACTTATCTGAATAAGGAACTTGTACTGTGCAAATGGGTGTCGCTAGCGCAATAAATATGTGTAGGCTGCGGAGTAAAGCAGCAGTCTCCGTAGAATTGTCTTTGTACCAATCTGGGACCCTGTCCTTAGCTCGAGCTAATAAATAACTTACTTCCCTCCACGGCTGGTTGTCCTGGTCTCTTTGGTAATGTATGATTTAGGCGAGGAGAACCAGTAGATTCTAGGTGTCCCCTGCACTGCTGGCTTTGACTCTCCTAGTGGTGGAGGGGTCTCCAAAAAGCCGGTTCTACAATATATCTGGTCATACATTTCAACTTCTCTATTTAAGGAAAGAAATATGAATTTCAGGGCAGTAGTTCTTAAGTATCAATCCTGTCAAGTACTACAAGGTATATTTCAAATACTGGTAACTGAGTGGGGAACAGGAAAGAAGTAAAACACCAAAAGGAACTTGAGAAAAACTGTCAAGTCCCACTATGGCATGCAGAAGATAGTTAGCGAGTCCTGGCTCATATCAGCAGTTAACTGCAAGCTTGTATATTTGAACTCAGAATTGCAATGTAGACTACAAGTCCCAGTATATCAGGCCTGAGCTAAATATGTCACACAGACTGCTAGCTAAACAGTTTTTGCATCATGTTATCAATTCACTGATATATTGTGAACTTACATTATCTCATTAAAAAAAATACAGATCAAGATGGCGGCGGAGTAGGACAAGATGGCGGCAGAGTAGGACGTGCTTTAAGTCCCCTCCGGCGCAGGGCCTGCTATAGCCTTGTTTAGCACCTGGTCCCGGGCTCCTTCACGGCTTCCTGGACGTGCCTGTGACCACTGGCGGCCGTGTTCGACCATCGGTCCCGAGCTAGCAGCGGAGGTGCCCCAGGAGCGGCACCGGAGCGGGAGCGGGCGCACCGCGAGATTCGGCAGCGGTGCCGTGGGCCACGAGGGGCTGCGGCCCGGTCAGAGGGAGCTGCGGGCCGAGGCCGCCCTGGAGGGCTGATTGGGGTCACCCGGAGCTGCGGGCGGGATCCCGGTCTCGCGCCTACAGACTGACCGCATCTGCGGATCCCGGCTGCGGTGGGGCAGCGGAGCCCGGACTGCTGAGGAGCCACGCTTCTCGGCCTGCGGTGTACGCGACTCCGGGCCTTGCGGCCTGGGGCAGAGGCAGAACGGAGCGAGCGGTGGACCGAGAGGAGGCACCTGAGTTGGCCCTGAGTGGCGGAGACATCTCGACGGCTCCTGGCAGGTGCAAGGGGGGTTGAGTCGGGAAGGGGCGGCCCCGGCCTCCCGGCCACACAGACTACGTGAGTCCGAGGATTGCGGCCTGGTTGCCGCGCAGAGGCGGAGCGGGCGCTGCGGCCCACCCTACTATCAAACCCCCTGTCCGCACAGAGACTCTGGGAGCGGTGCATGGTCTTGGTGCGCCACAGGCCGCGGCGTGCTGGATGGGCCGGGGCCGCGTGTGCTCATTGAGGACCCCTGGGCTACGCGGCGGCCTGCTGGCGGACTGGTCGGCCTTCTTGGAGTGTGCCTCCCTTTCCCGCCCCCTGATGAGTAGGGGGGGACGGACCAGGCGTTGGGGACACGGCCTCTCGGATGTGTTGACCGCTGCTGGACTGCACTTCGCTGCGGGGTTGGATGCTTCCGGCATCGGAGCTGGGCCCTGAGACCTACGGCTGTCCGAGTTGAGTTGGTGGTGCTGCTTGAAGTGGGGGTCACCTGGTCATAGGACGCTTCCCTGCACTGAGGTACGGTGGGCATGTGGACGGCGACACCGCTGAAGCCTGAGACTGGCGTTTGTGGGCCATGGACTGTTCACGCTGGGATCCGGCGTGGTAGATGACAAAGGCTGTGGAGAGGAGACGCCATATGACGCCTGATCCGCAGACGCCAACGTAAGCTCCGTGGGATAGGCGGTAAGCGCGGGGGCTGTGTCCTGGATTGGGACTGAGTGCGGGTGCTTCGGCAAGGCTGCTTTCTGTGGGAAGGTGACTTCTTGCTTTGGGCTGGATTCCAGGCGGAATAGAGGTGCGGCGATGTCTTTTTCGCTGCGCAAAGGGAAACCCGGCAAGGATGGCCAGCCCAAGGGATCCCAACAACAGGCTTCGCCGGGTCCTATCGCATCCTCCGGGCACTCGGATGATGAGACCCCTGCTAGCAAGGCCTTCATGACGGAACTATTCACATCTATAAAGGAGGACATTTCTGAGCTCCGGACTCAACTGGCGTCGAATCTCCGTGAGGTATGCAGAGACGTGGACGGCATCGGAGAGCGGGTGGCCACCCTGGAGGACCATGATCTGAGCATGGCGAACGATGTCCATCAACTGCAACAGGATGTGATTCGGCTCACGGAGCAGAACCTCGATCTCCAGGCCCACGCGGAGGATCTGGAGAATCGTTCCCGCCGGAACAACATCCGCATACGTGCTGTGCCGTGGGATGGTGAGGCAGGTGACCTACGAGGCTATGTTCAGGCACTTTTCTTGCAGATACTCGGCGAGGAGGAATTGCATGATATCAAGATGGACAGATTCCACAGGGTAGGTCTGCCCAGACGGGGAGGAGGGCCGCCCCCTGACATTTTAGTCTGCGTGCATGACTTCCAGCTAAAGAGCTTATCCTGCGGAAGGCGCGGGACCTTCCGTCCCTGCAATTCCGAGAGCACCGTCCTCAACTTTATCAGGACTTAGCGGCTTCGACACTCCAGAAGAGGCGCGAGTTCCGCCCAGTGAACACCTTCCTGAGAGAGCGCAATATTTCCTATTCGTGGGGTCACCCCTTTCGCGTCGTCTTTCGATGGCAAAACAGGCTGGCGCAGGTCCGTTCTCTTCAAGTGGCGAAAGAGCTTCTGGGCATTGATGACTCGACTCCCTCACCGGCGGCTGGCAATTCACCTTCATGGAGGCGACGACGGTCCTCCTCGTGGCACAGAGTGGGTTCGGAGACGGATCGCAGAAGGCCTGATCGCACACTTAGCTTGCAGGAGAGAGGAGAAGCGGTGGCCTCTGTGGCCTCAGTGACGTTGGCTTCTACCCAGCAGAGCTCCGGAGCGGCCTAATCCTTGGACTGATGGCCGATGGCGCCGGAGGGGCACGTGAACTCAGGTATCGGGGGTATGTTTGTACTTTTTGAGAAGACACCCCGGACCGTGGCCCTGGGGGACCCATCAGTGGTGTCCCGACCCCATCCAGAGGAGGTCTCTTCGGACTACTATCCTCTGGGACTGTTGAGTATATCTCTTTGGTTTGTTTGCTTGTTGGGGGGGGGGATGGAGGGCCTTGGGGGTTGGACTGGGGAGGGGGGGAGTTGGGGTGTGGGTGGGATGGATGGTGGTGACGACCGATGGATGCTTGTGCTTGCTGTGAGTCTTGTTCCTCCTAGGGGAGCGTTTCATAGGCGTTTGGATACCGCGTTTTTGAATGGCTGCAATCTAAGGTGTTGTACCCTGACTAGGAATTCCCCTTTTTTGCTGTGGGGCCGGGACTTTGGGGTCCATGAGGCATGGGGCGGGAGCGGGGAGTGGGGAGGAGGGAGGCTGGTTGGGTGTGCGCGAGAAGGGGCTGGGGCAGGAGGGGGGGTCTGGATGTTTGTGGAGAGGAGGGGGCAAGGGTGGGTTGACCTAGCGAATGCAAAGCGGTGGGGTCTGATGTTTTCTCATGCCTCTTAGCATCGGCACATGGAACGTGAAGGGTCTCAACTCCCCGCAGAAGCGCCAAAAACTTTGGAAATACTTGTCGGACCATCACTTAGATGTGGTTGGTCTCCAGGAGACCCATCTGGCGCGCAGGGATGAGCTACAGCTCCGACATAAACACTTTCCCCTCATTTACAGGTCTTCTGCCTCTACCGAGCACAGGGGGGTGGCTCTTCTTTTTCGGGCATCCCTCCACTTCCAACCTGTGGGGATGTGTTGTGACAAGGAAGGTCGCTGGTTGATGGTTAAGGGGTTGTTGTACGGCCGCTTGTGTACATTTGTGGTGGTGTATGGTCCCAATGCCCAGCAAAACAGCTTTCTCCAGGGATTGTTGGATAAGGTGGGGGAATTTGTTGAGGGGCATTTGTTCTTATTGGGTGACTTCAACATGGTCTGGGACAAAGACATGGACAGCTCTCGCGCTTAGAGGGCGGACTCCGGTGTCTTTTCCGCTGAGACGAAAAGCCGGGTGGGTGATTTGGGGCTGATTGATGGTTGGCGTACCTGGCACCCTCAGGCCCGACATTATACATTCTTCTCCCACGTCCACCAGTCCTACTCCCGCATAGACCACATTTTTTTGAGCCGAGCACTCAGGGGGGATGTCCGTGATTCCAGGGTTTTTCCGCTCTCTGTCTCAGATCATAGCTTACTGGTCCTCGTGCTGCAATGGTCGGTGAAGGGAGATGGCTTACGGAAATTGTATTTTCCAGCTGCGATTATCAGGGACGATACCTCATGTAAGGAGCTACGGAAGGCTATCAGGGAATTCCTGACTCTTAACCCGACTTCGGACACGTCAGTGTTCAATACCTGGGACGCTTGCAAGGCCTCGTTGAGGGGCACCTGCATTGGCCTCAATGCGAACCTCAATAAATTGAGGAGAAGGGAACGGGAAGAATTGGAGGCAGAACTTGCCATCTTGGAACGGGCGCACAAGTCGAACCCATCTCGGGCAACCCTCCGACCCCTAACGGCTGTCCGGGGAAAGTTAAAGGCCCATTACACAAATCGAGCTGAGTTCACCCTCCTGAGGCTGCGGCGCGTATCATACTCGCAGGGGAACAAGGTAGGAAGGCACTTGGCCCGTCAGCTCCGAGAAAAAAGGGAGAAGGAATACATTGGAGGGATCCAGGACCCGGGGGGATCCTTGCGGCATCAGGACGAGGACAAGGTGGACATCTTTGGCCGATTCTATGCTGCACTGTACGACGGCGACTCCTTGGATCAAGGAGCCCAGGACGCGTTCCTGGCGAACCTTCCCATGCCGCAGGTTTCTAGAGAGTGGAATGAGCTTTTGGCGGCCCCTATTTCCAGAGGGGAGGTGTTGGAGGCTATTAAGGCCCTGAAGCCTCACAAGGCTCCGGGCCCGGACGGCTATACTGCTCTTTTCTACAAAACATTTGCGACGGAACTGAGTGACTACCTGGTCTCCCTTTTCAACGAAATGGCAGTCACTGGGAAGACTTCTGGGACTATGGCCGAGGCCATGATAACCGTGCTTCCCAAGCCGGGAAAGGATCCTTCCAAATGCTCATCGTATCGCCCGATAGCACTCCTCAATGTGGATGCTTAATTGTACTCCTCTATCATTGCCCGCAGGCTCCAGGACCTGATGCCGGCCATCATTCATCCGGACCAGTCCGGGTTCATTAAGGGACGGCAGACGCATGACAACTTGCGGCGGGTGATACACTTGATAGAGAAGGCCACCATGTTCCACATCCCGGCGTTACTGGTGGGGCTGGATGTGGAGAAGGCCTTTGATCGTGTCGATTGGGGGTTCCTGTTTCGCACCCTGACCGCCTTTGGCTTTTCGCACCAGTTCATAACAATGGTTCGGGCAAATTACAGCAGCCCCAGCTCGAGGGTAGTGATTAACGGGCATCGGTCTGCCTGTTTCCCTCACTCACAGGGAACGAGGCAGGGATGTCCTCTCTCCCCTCTCCTCTTTGCCTTGAGTATCGAACCTCTGGCGCTTGCGGTGCGGGGGAGGGAACAGATCAAGGGCCTTCCCTTTACGGGTGAACAGCACAAAATTTCCCTCTTTGCGGACGATGTGCTGTTGTCGGTGGGGGATCCGGCTCAATCATTGCCGCATATTCAGGAGGTACTATCCCAATTTGAAGAGGTAGCTGGGTTCAAGGTCAACTTTGACAAATCATACATACTGAACATGACTCTCCCTCCAGCGGAAGTGGAGCAGGTGCGCTTGCTCACGGCACTGCCATGGACGTCAACCTCTTTGTTATATTTGGGAGTTCACCTGACCTCTACCGTAGGATCCTTATTCCCGGCTAACTTCCCCCCAATGCTAGCTGCGATACGAGCGGACCTGGACCGGTGGAAGCCGAAGTTTCTCTCATGGCTTGGCAGGATCCATGCTCTTAAGATGGTCCTCCTACCTAAGTTCCTCTATCTATTCCAGGCCCTTCCCATTCCTATAGAGGTGGACTTTTTCCGGCGCTTAAAAACCTTGATGCTGAGATTTGTCTGGCAGGGTGGACGGGCACGCATCTCCTTCACGACGCTGCATGGACCGCGGAAGGAGGGTGGAGTGGGGTTCCCTGACATGCACTTGTATTATAAAGCCGCGCAGCTATGAGTACTGGTAGAATGGTCCCAGCAGTTCTCAGAGAAACACTAGCTACATATGGATAGGAGTGTGGCTGGGAGATCGATCTGGGACTTGGTCTGGAAACCTAAGGTGGACAGGCCCAAGAATGCCTACATTAGCAGACCTACTAGCACAGTTCTGAAAGTGTGGGACACGGTCTCCGGCGATGACCGCTGGACTACGTTTCCATCCCCCTTTACTCCCATTCACTTCAACCCGGCCTTCCCGCCGGCGCTGCAGGAGGGACCCTTCAGGCTGTGGGGAGAGGGAGGTTGTAGGGCGCTCACGCATTTGTTCCATGGAGTGGTACCCCTCACGTTCCACAACTGCATGCGGGATTATGGGATCCCGGCCACTGAACGCTTCCGCCACAACCAGCTTCTCCACTGGGCAACGTCGGCGGGTGTGGGCGATGCCGCTACCCGACCACTTTCTCCGTTCGAGACCTTTCTTCTACGCACCTCCACTATGAAAGGGACGATTTCTTTCTTGTACGGGCTACTGCTGGCCACTACGGTCTCTCCACGCCCCCGCTACATGGAGCACTGGGAGGTCCTTCTGGGCCGAGACATTTCCGAAGACGAATGGAAAAGCCTCTGGCGCGATATCTCGGCGCATAACCATTCGGTGAACCTTAAGGAGGTACACTTAAAGACCATGCACGATTGGTATCTTTACCCGTCCAAGCTCCATCGAATATTTCCGGCTTCTTCGGATAGGTGTTGGAGGGGCTGTGGGCTTTTGGGGGATTTCCGCCACATCTGGTGGGATTGCCCGATCATTCGTCCATTCTGGGCTGAAATTTTGTCCCACATTAAGGATATCTTGGGATATCCGATCTCGGATTCGATGGCTCATGTCCTGTTGGGGCTCCGCGACCCGTTGTTGGAACACCAAACTAAAGCAGACAAGCGTATCCTATGGCTCTGCTTGGGGGCCACCAAGCTCACGTTGGCTGCAGCCTGGAAGAAACCGAATGACCCAGCTACATCATTATGGCACGCGAGACTGTGGGGTCTACTGAGCATGGAGAGAATGGCGGACATCTTCCTGGGCAACTTTAAAAACTTCCTGTTCCGATGGGGTCCCCTGGTCCGCTTCCTGTCACGAGGCCTGCCATCTGCGGTCTGCCCATCCACGTTCCGCGCTCCTCACCTTTTCCAGGTTTAATCAGACTATATGATTGTTGGGTTTGAAGTGCGTGAGTGTGTTGTCGTCACCACCAGGGGGGGGGGGGGGGGGGGGACCAGTTGGGTATTTGGGTTTGTTAACTGTTGCGGCACTGCAAAGCTCGGGGGGGGTGTCAGGATTATGAGCCCTCTGCAGCACTTTTCCATTGCCTGTCACTTGACCAAGAACGGATCTGAGCATTTAACTCCTTGGCATGCATTGGACTTGAGGACTGAACTTTATTGCCATGCCATGCCGCCTCCCCTTGCATCCTCCCCATTTGTTGTTTTTGTGAGCTTCCTACGGCACCCCTCGTGTGGGGCATATTGCGGGACTGCCGCTTGTATGAGTTCTTTCTTTTCTCTCTTCTCCTTTTCCTGCAAATTCTAAATAAAAAAAAAAATAAAAATAAAAAAATACAGATAATAAAGTATTCGGATAAGATTTAAAATTGTGGGGGCGCAGCCAACTGCCTACTGCCTAGCAAGATTGCCGCGCATTAAGCATGCTACGCAGCATCCAGTAACATAATCCCTCTAAATCCTTAATCATCCGTGCAGAGCACACAGTAAGGGTTGTAGTGATTAATACAGACACCCTTGGCAGTCGGTTATGTGCTGTTTGGGCAACCCAGAGCCCCCGCTGGGAGGGGGTGCCGGTGCTGACTCAAAGGCCAATTGGAGGCAGTGGTGAACTCCTGAATGTCGTGGAGATTGAGGAGCAGAGGATCGGCATACAAGACTGATCGGAGATGAGAGGACGTGGCTTGCAGCCCAAGATGGAGGTCGCATAAGTGACGAGCTCCAGGCCAGGGGCGTCCAAATCCATCGATTAGCCTGCACTTCCCCTTTTGCTATCGCTATATGTCATCTGGTGTGTCACGGCGAGCTGTGCTGGGACCTCCGTGCTGTGATCCGGAGGATTTGAGAGGTCGCGCGCTGAGTACGGCCCGCTTGGATTTCCTGCATCGTGATGGACCTGCGGCATGGGAGTGGCCTTTGGAGCAGTGAGTAGTGGTGCAGCCTGCCCGGATGCCTGAAGCCTGACGGCGGTGCCCCTGCATACGAATGGCCCCGGTTTTGGGCAGGAGTTTCAGTGAGCTGTAGCAAAGCCGAGTGGTCCCTATCAGTAGCGGTTGATGAGCGGGACACTCTGTGAGGAATGTTTTGTACTTTTTTTGGCTGATGAAAGGACCGGTCGGAGGATCGCCGGCCCTGTGTGATTTACCCTGGGGGGCCAGCTTGGAGATCTAGCCCCCCCATTTCCTGCTACTGATCCTCATCCCTCGTCGAGGCTAGGCTGACAACATTGGAGGCGGAGACGCGGCGAGTCGGCCGACCTTGCCGGTGTTGGAGGAATGCTCGGGCCCCTGGGAGCCTCCTTGCGGTTCGGTGGGTGCCCCCCTTCGACCCTACCCCTCCATCGGACCAACCACTAGGGGTGAATGGGAGTGTGCTGGCCCCGCCAGGTATATGCTTTCCCAAGGATGGCCCCCATAATAAGTTGCTGCGTGGACCACTGACTGAGTTTTCACTCCTCCCCCGACCAGACGCGGTATTGTGGAGCCCAGATTTTGCTGGGCGGGGTTGTTACATGATTGGAGAGGGCCTTGTCTTCCATGGCCGACTCGCCAAGCCATATTGGAAGTGGCACAGATCCTGAGCTAGAGGCAGTAGCTTGCAGTGAATGCCGGGCTTATGTGAGACATCAGTTTTGTGAGCCTGTGATACTGCCTGCCTTATTGATCTCACAAGGCCTCTTGTGCGGGTACTGTGAACTGCTATCAGACCCTCTGCTGAGGCTGCGGAGCGCCCGTGCGCTCCCTTACTGGAATCCTGTGTAGGCCTGACTGTGGGCTCATTTCACACGTTCTAGGACGTCATGGGCAGAAACAGGACGAAAGTTTTGCCAGGCTTGGAGCGGACTGGCTCCCCACCTTCTGAGACATCCTTCATACAATCGCATTGGAAGGATGATGGGGCCACTTCTCTCCCCCCGTTAACACATTAGATGTGATACTTCAAGACATCCGTGCATCTCGTGCCGCTATAGCGCAACAAATCGGCATTATTTCTACTGGATTAAATTTGCTTAAAGATGATCATAAAAAAAACTGGCAGATAAGATGAAAGACATTGACGACTCAGTTGTTACGCTGCAGCCCCACGTGAAGGAACATGATAGGCACATCCGTCTCCTACAACAACAGGTTGAGTCCTTACAGGCCCGGGCTGATGATGCAGAAGGGAGGGCCTGGTGCAACAACCTCCGCATTGTTGAACTCCCGAAGGGGGCGAAGGGTCAACACCCCACGACCTTCATTGAAGATTGGTTGCGGACCAGGGTGGCTCCCACGGGCTTGTCAGCACATTTCACAGTGGAACGGGCTCACAGAGTAGCTATGCGTAAACCTATCCTTGGTGCTACTCCCAGACGGCTGCTAGCCAGAATCCTCAACTACAGGGACCGAGATCATATCTTACAAACAACACGGGAATCTGGCCCTATACTCTTTGACAACACCAAAATCTAAATTTTCCAGATTATACGTAAAACAGTCCAACGCCTGAGGGCCTCGTTCATGGAATTAAGGCCTGAGCCCGCGCTGCAGGATTGACATTTTATCTTTTATTCTCCCCAATCATAATACCCTGGAGTTGGTACTTCATTGGGTTCACAATCCTGCGCCAATCCCAATGTGTCGCTTACAGTCGTTACAGCTGGAATACCCGATTTACAGAGATACTCTAGCTACCACTATTACCACTTATTTTACAGATAATGAAGGTACAGCATGCTCTAGGATAATTGAATGGGAAGCGTTCAAGGTAATACTCAGAGTTGTCTCTATGGGGACGTTAGTGGGGTTTCGGCGAGCATCCATACGAGATCTTACAGACCACGAAAGTGCATTACAAGCATTAGAAAAAGCTGCTCAGTCCGGTATTGGATCTCCAAGAAGCCAGGATCAGATATGCTGAGTTATTGGAGCACTTGAGGGTGATAGATTTAAATGTGTACACGTTGCGTACTCACGTTGATTCGGACAGGTCTGGTGCACTGTTGGACAAGTTGATTAGACCGCAGCCCTCCTCCACAGCTATTCTGGCCATATATAATGACCACCATGAACTGCTCACTACACAAGCAGACATTAATAGAACGTTTTGTGAACATCATACATCTCTTTACACAGCTCCTCCATGCGACACCACGGATGCGACCTCTTCATTCTTGGAGGCGATGGTATTGCCCAAAATCACAGCAGCCCAGGCTGCGGATTTAGCCGCCCCTCTGACTGCTCCTGAAATTCGTTGTGCTATACGGGGACTTGCTCGTAACAAGACCCCGGGTTCGGATGGGATTCCCATTGAATTTTACTCCACCTTCGCAGTGTCCATGGTCCCTAAGCTGCTCCAACTGTACACCACTGCTTTGGATGAGCGTGCCTAGCCCCCGTCGACTAGGGAGGCGATAGTGACCTCGCTGTTGAAGCCTAATAAAACCCATTTGGATCTCTCAGCTTATAGACCCCTATTGATCCTTAATACGGAGTATAAAATTCTAAGTAAGCTATTGGCAGCGCACGTCGTCTTAATGCCTTTCTGCATTTAGCTCACACCAGCTCGCCACACACAGGGTGCCTCACCTTGGATGTACGCCAGGTATTTGACTCGCTATGCTGGTCGTATATACTGGCCACATTAGTTAAATATGGGATTCCCCCAACTTTTACTAAATGGGTTAAGCTCCTTTATACTAGACCCACAGCGAGGGCTAAACCGGCACCAATGTATATGCGGCACATAATGTATATCAAGGTACCCGGCAGTGTTGCCCGCTGTCGCCCTTACTGTTCGTGCTTGCTCTAGAACCCTTGTTATAACAGCTCCAACACGTGATGGCACCAGTTGGCATCCCGGTTGGTCAGCTACGTCATTCTGTCGCGGCGTATGCACACAATATGTTCCTCTACTTTGCAGATTTGCATGTCAATATGTCACCTATCGCCTTATTGTTTAAGCAATTTGGGACCGTTGCGGGATTGTACCTCAATGCTTCTAAGTCAGTGGTCTTTTCTTTTTATGATACATATACACTTCTCACGCTACAATTTGGTCTACTGCAGTTTAGAGTAGAACCAGTTACCTTTAAGTATTTAGGGATTAATATTTACAGGACAACTACTGACACAATTGATGGGAATGTTGTCCGAGCGCTTAATAATCTCAAGCCCCAAGTAGCATTCTGGAATACTTTACCTTTAACCACTGCAGTTTGAGTGGCCATCTCCAAGATGGTAATGCTTCCCAAACTATTGTATCAATTTGCGAATCTTCCAGGGCCGCTTCCTGCTCGGATTTATAAAGCATTAGATAAATTACTTACTTCCTTCATTTGGGGACAGGGCTGATATAGATTAGCTCTTGCCAAAAGACAACTCCCGACTACAGAGGGTGAAATGAGTGTGCCAGATTTTAAATCCTATTCTATAGTGGCCCAACTACAATGTCTGGCTTATTGGATATATGGTCATAATTTATTCAAAATAGGTTATTCGACCGCTCTCTTACGGGCTGGGACGCTCCAAATCTTATTATGCCCTGGAATGACTAAGCTGAAAGGCCCTCCATTTCTTTTACATATTGCATTCCACTATTGGAAACTGGCAATGAAGTATACTAATATATCATTGCCCTATGCTCCGAATATACCTCTATGTTTCTTACCCACGGCACGAGGAATTTTATCAGACGCTAGCCTGCACAGTTATTTGGAATTTGGGGCGACCACTGTAGGGGACTTATTTCTAGATGGAAATTTAATGCCACATGAGGAATTTATTCAAACATATTCGGCCCCTCCTACATTGTTTTTAACACATGCTGTGATCACACATTATGTGCGTAGATACTGGTTAGTAGATCAGAGGGAACCTCCAACCTTTGGGTTACTGCAATCAATCCACATAATGGGACAAGGTAGTCATTTGGTCAGATAGCTATATCGGGGGCTGCGACCCCATCGTGGAGTCTCCTTACTATCTCTTTGTCAAAAATGGGAAACAGAGGTGTCCCGGGTCATAACGGATAAAGAATGGTCACAGATCATGGACTATCCCAGGGGCGGCTCCTGTAATGCACAACTAAAAACGATTCAACTGTTTATCCTGCATAGGGCCTATCTCGCACCACAGGTGATACACCGTATGTACCCCAATGCCACATCAGAATGTCCTCGATGTCACACCTCAGAGGCAGACTTTATTCACATGTTCTGGAAGTGCCCCGCTCTTGTGGACTTCAGGGGGGAGGTTTTAAAGGGCCTCACAAACCTTTCCGAGCATTCCAATTGGCACACCCCTGAGGCATGCCTCCTGGGCTCCTTCCGCTTCCTACGAAAGCAAAGGTGTTATGCCGTTTTATAAATCTCATTCTCATGCTGGCCAAGAGGCTTATCACACAACAATGGAAATCAGCCAAGGCTCCACGTAGGAGGAAATGGCGGGAAGAAGTTATAAAGTGGGCTACTGCTGAGAGGGAGGCACTGCATCGTGAAGAATGTAGTGGGCTGTGGAGAAAGTCAACATCCTTAGATTGGGCTCAAATGTTAGAACTTTTTAAAACACACTACACGGATAGCGCTGATGATTGATATGCTCCTGTACATGCGTATTGCCCTTTCTCCCTTCCACGCACTTCCTACCCCTTTGCCCCCTCTTACTCTGAGGGCTTCATGACCTTCCCTGCACCCCCCGAGGGAAATCAGAGTGGATACATAGTTCATAGTAGCATCTTTCTTTATTGTCGTTTCTTTAATTAAATCACAGATTTTAGATGTGATTATAAGATAATTGGTAACGCGATTGGCATTATGAGCACAAACTTGTTTGTACAGATATGCAGCATATGGATTATTGACTTTATCTAGTCTCGCTCATAATTTCTACTCCTACAAAATTGTATACGTACATTTCTATTGTGTAGTGATATTCTTTTACAGATTTGCTTTTGGACACGTTAATAGACCGTTCAACATTGTATCGATTACTATGTGTATATACTATTTATGCGATCTGTGATGCTGTATTTTAGACTGTATTAAAACAAACACTTAATAAAATTCTGTGCTAAAAAAAAGCCTGATCGAAGATCAGGTGGGCCACCGGAGTACCCCATCTGGAGAGTGGAAGAGGGGAAGAGGTGAGTGGAGCAGCTGTACTGCCTGCCCGGTGGGGAGTTTAGTATCGTCGGGCCACTGACGGCTGTGGCGGGGTGTGGGACGCCTTGTAGAGAAGACCGCGGGAGAACTACTTTCCTGTAGCTGCCGTGTGGTTGCAGCTTTTGCTGGAGAAAAAAGCATTTGAATCTGTACCTAGCGCCGCTATCCTGAAAGCGCTATTTGGCAGCGCTATTGGCAACGCTACTTGGCAGCGCTACTGAATTACTGCTCGCGTTTCCCGCTTCGCGGGAAACACTCGCCTGTGTGGGATTTTAGGCGGTCGGAGTGAAACAACATCAGTGCCCACAAGCCATCTGGGACAGGAACAACTCCCCGCCACGCCCCCCTCACCTGCCTTCAATTGCGCTGGAAGTCCGCTGTGGAGCGGAGAACTACTTTCCTGTAGCTGCCGTGTGGTTGCAGCTTTTGCTGGAGAAAAAAGCATTTGAATCTGTACCTAGCGCCGCTATCCTGAAAGCGCTATTTGGCAGCGCTATTGGCAACGCTACTTGGCAGCGCTACTGAATTACTGCTCGCGTTTCCCGCTTCGCGGGAAACACTCGCCTGTGTGGGATTGTAGGCAGTCGGAGTGAAACAACATCAGTGCCCACAAGCCATCTGGGACAGGAACAACTCCCCGCCACGCCCCCCTCACCTGCCTTCAATTGCGCTGGAAGTCCGCTGTGGAGTGGAGAACTACTTTCCTGTAGCTGCCGTGTGGTTGCAGCTTTTGCTGGAGAAAAAAGCATTTGAATCTGTACCTAGCGCCGCTATCCTGAAAGCGCTATTTGGCAGCGCTATTGGCAACGCTACTTGGCAGCGCTACTCAATTACTGCTCGCGTTTCCCGCTTCGCGGGAAACACTCGCCTGTGTGGGATTGTAGGCGGTCGGAGTGAAATAACATCAGTGCCCACAAGCCATCTGGGACAGGAACAACTCCCCGCCACGCCCCCCTCACCTGCCTTCAATTGCGCTGGAAGTCCGCTGTGGAGCGGAGAACTACTTTCCTGTAGCTGCCGTGTGGTTGCAGCTTTTGCTGGAGAAAAAAGCATTTGAATCTGTACCTAGCGCCGCTATCCTGAAAGCGCTATTTGGCAGCGCTATTGGCAACGCTACTTGGCAGCGCTACTGAATTACTGCTCGCGTTTCCTGCTTCGCGGGAAACACTCGCCTGTGTGGGATTCTAGGCGGTCGGAGTGAAACAACATCAGTGCCCACAAGCCATCTGGGACAGGAACAACTCCCCGCCACGCCCCCCTCACCTGCCTTCAATTGCGCTGGAAGTCCGCGCATCGCGGGACGCGCACGGGCGACGCCGGGCTAAGCCCGGGCAAAGGGCGGGCCCTCTGTGGCCCTCAGTGGCCGAGGTAGGCCGGGCTGGGCCCCGGCATTTTCATCTCTCATTGTAGTTTTAGTCTCTCATTTTGTATGTTTGTATAAAAATTACGCAGATTGGGATTCTGCTAGGAAATACGCCATTTGCCTGTACGAGCGATATCGTCTCGCCCTGTGGATTCATATTTTATTGACTGTGTGTTCATATTTGTGATTTATTAACCTGCTGTAGGGTTAGATTTTCCTCAGTCATCATGACTGCAAAGAAATTACGTTCCGGGAAAGTCTTAGGGGAGAGGTCATGTATAACATCAAGATCCAACCCCCTGAGAAACAAGCATGAAAATAGTGTTCAATTGAAAGGTCAGATGCAGTTGGTGCAAATTTGGGAACAAACAGTGAATAAACCCATAGAAGTCCCAACAATAACTGATGTTGACATATTAACACATCCGCAACTGCAATCTAATGTGGAGAAAGATCTCAATCTAGACCCAACGACGGAAATAAATAAGCTTTTTCAGATTCAGTCCAACGAAGTAATCCTCCCAACATATACATTAAAAGGAGATGATTTTGATCCCGTGTTAATAAATCCGCAAGTACTTCTGCACAATACCCCTAAGGGAAGAGAAAATGTGGAGGAAGACATGGGAGATGCATCTATTTCAACCAGTATCGATCTTGAACTCTGTGGTCGCTATATGGACAAGAGATCCTTGACTCAGCTGGAGCACAGTAAAACACCAATTAGAGCAACGCCATCAGGACTGCTGCTATACAGTAGCACTCCTTCCATCAAATCCAATGACAATCTCTCAATCCAGAGTGATTTGAAATCTCCACAATTTAATCTATCGGGGATCTGCTCTTTTACTCCAACCAGCTATCCAAAAAATGAGAAACCGATCTCTGAGTCTCTGATAGCACTTGAACAAATTCTGTCTTCTATACTACTCTTACTTGGTAAATTTGCTGTGAGCTCCGACTGCATTTTGACTTCAGTTACCGAGATATTGAAGGCACTGCTGGTTAAAAACGTTGAGAATGTGACTATTCCTCCTGCTGAACCTGTTGTTCAAAAAGTTGTAGATAACACTAATGTTCTGGGAAAAAATGGAGCGTTGGGAATGTCTATAAAGGTTGATATTCATGAGCCCTTTGAGACCCCTACCCCATCTTCCTTAATACAGAGTAAAGATTTAGAACCTACTGTGAAGGAAGATAGTTTGGTAGAGGTACTACAAACGGTCGGAAACGAACTTTTTCCCATTTTTATCCAGGAAAAAAAAGAACCAGAACAAACTTTGACGACTATTAAAACAGCAAAAGTAAAATCTAAAGGGAAAAATAGGAAGTTGCTTCGTAAATATAAAAAGAAAAGACCGAGGCAAATTATTTTCCAAAAACACATAACACCTGAAGTGCCTGATGTTAGAGAAAGTGGAGATAGTTTACTATCAGATACTCCTGCCAAAGAGGTAGTGGAGTGTATCACTAACAATGTACTGGTAGGTACCCCTGTTGAAGCTACTATGAATGGGGTAGTTCCATATTCTGTGGTAAATGCATTAGAACCCTTAGCATCAAGTGTTGAAGTTATCGGAAACACACCTATAGTAGCAAAGGTACTTAATCCATCCGCTCCTACTTTTCGGCCCCAACCAGATGTAGCTAGGAGCTCAATTATTCAGCCACTGAAAACACCTATCATATGTGTGGATACTTTGACATTGGACTTTCTTCCGTTATTTGATCTAGACCTAAAATTGAACAGATCTTGGTTGCTTAACTGCTTTAAAGAGATTGAAAGCTTAAAACTAATTTTATCCAATGATATTGATTTAGTCTTACCAATAAGATCAGTAAATGGGCAACGAACAAGGGTAAAATTCTATTCTAAAATAATTGCTAATCTTGTTTTCCAACAAGCGGAAGTCTTTCAATGTAGAGGAATTGATGTGTTACCTTTTGTTAATAGTGTGCAGTGCACTTCCTCTAGAGAAAGAATTACAAAGTTGGATTCTAGCCAGGAGGACTCCTCTACTTGTAACAAAGACCTAAAAATCTGGGTCTCTAGAGGCAAACGAATGGTCTCTCAGGTACTCCCTCTACCGGACAATATAGATATTCCTCTAATAGAAGACAATCAGAGTTGGAATTGGTTACCAGGAGTTTTATCAAATAATACATCGAACAACCCGCGACTATTTCAACATCTTTAACGATCATTTAAAAATTGTCTCTTGGAATGCTGCAGGCCTGTATAATTGTCCAGAGAAATTTGATCTGTTACTTTCTTTAAATGCAGATGTGCTATGCATCCAGGAAACATGGTGTAAAAATCTCCCATATGGAGGGAAAGATTACTTTGTCCTGGAGGCCCCAGCAATTCCCTCTAAAAAAGGGCATGCTAAAGGTGGAATTGCCTGTTTGTTATCGAACTCTTTACAATGGCAATTCTCCCATTACACGGACATTAGTAATCTCTTCCAATCAATAACTATTACTAATCTAGCCTCAGTGGGTAGACGGTCTTCATTTATAATTTTAAACGCATATATTCCCCCTGAAGATGTTTTTAATCCAGTTCTAAAGCGAATGTTTTCTTATGTCAAACAATTATTAGAGCTTGATCACCCCCCTTATATATTACTGGTGGGTGACTTAAATAGCAAAGTGTCTAATTTAAGTCTAGACATGTTTAGAAACAAATCTAAGGAAGAAGCATATAATATACCTCAAGCACTCTTTCCCTCTAAAATAAAAACTAATAAAAGAGGAAAGATACTTCTTGAGGAACTTAGTCACTTAGAGGGGCTTATCATAAATGGTAGGATGCCTTCCGACACTCCTGCTAGCTACACACATGGATCATATAGGGGTGAATCTATTTTGGATTATGCAATTACGGACTACGATACGTTCTCTTTTATCAAAGATATGGTGATCTCTCACTCTTCTTTGAGCGATCACAAAATGATTAACATAACTGTCTCAATAATTCCTCCAGAAACCAATTCTTGGTCCTTAGAGAACAGAGGACTTACTATTAACTGTAAGTCTGGAAGATGTTTCTGGGGATCTACCTGTATGAAGGATGTACAAAATATTCTTGCCCAAACTTTATTAGAACTAAATGATTGGCAAGGCATGGAATTTTTACATTTAGAAAATTTTATAAAAAAACTCATCAGAATAGCTAAGAAAACTGGAAATCCTAAAAAGTTACATTTCTCTCCAAGCGTATTACTAATTTTAAATAAGGAGATAAATAAACTGGTTAGGCAACAGTTCCTTAATAGATCTGGGGAAAATAAGCGTCAGTTAGCCTTATTAAAAAGAAGGAGGGTTAGATTGAGATCTAAGCTAAAAAGAGAAAAAGAAGATTCTCTATGGATCAAGCTAAGAGAGGCTTCAACCTACAATAAATCTACAGATTTCTGGTCCATAATAAGGAAAGGATGTGGATCAATAACAACTCCAACCCCAATCTCTATTGCGGAAGATGTCTGGATTCTATTTGTAACTACCTTATATGCACCCAATAGTGCAGTGGGGGATACATGGGATCCAGGCCCAAATAGAGAGCATAAAATAGAACTCCCCACCGAGAAATCCATAGCTACCGTGATAAAGAGTATGCACTCTTCCGGAGCTATGGGTCCGGACGAACTGCCCATGTCAATCATCAAGCAAGATGCTACCACCTGGAGCAGGATTCTTCTTCCAGTATTTCAAGCATGTTTTTTATCAAGAATAGTCCCCGACTCCTGGAGGGGTAGTATATTAATCCCCATATTTAAAAAGGGTGACCGGGATAAGCCTACTAACTATCGTCTAATAGCTTTATTGGACTCAATAGGAAAAATCTTCGCAAAATGTCTTTTAATGTTAATAACGGAATGGGCAGAATTAAATGGCATTTTACCCATGGAACAAACAGGATTCCGTAAAGAGCATGGAACTTTAGATAACTTGACACTATTACAGGTGATTATGGACAAGCATGCACGTGTTCGAGGTGGTGGCATATACGCAGCATTCATAGATTTCTCCACGGCGTTTGACAAGGTGGACCGTGCAACGCTGTGGAGAAAGCTGGCTGTTTTGGGTATGCCAGTATATCTACTCGAATTAGTTAGGTCTCTACACTCGAACACGTGGTGTAAGGTGCTACAAGGTGGAGAAAGGGGTCTTTCTCAATCTATCCCCTCTCAGAATGGGCTAAAACAAGGGTGTATACTAGCGCCTATATTGTTTTCCCTATATACGGCCGACCTACCATCCTCCATTGCAGCTTGTGAGGGACTAGCCCCGACAGTAGGAGGGTCATCTATATCGGTCCTAATGTATGCGGATAACATACTTGTTTTAGATTTGACCCCGAAGGGTTTATCTAATCGTCTACATGCATTGAACCAATTTGCTGAAGCACATTTCATGAAAATTAATATAGCGAAAAGTAAAATCATGTGCATTTTTGGTAAGAAAAAATGTAGGTCTGAAAGTTATAATTGGGCTATTGGTGGACAAAAACTAGAGGTGGTTAAAACCTATTCCTTCTTAGGCAAAATAATTTCAGCAAATCTTAGTGACAATCCCCATATTGAACATAACTCACGTAAAGCGCTGGCCCATGGCATGGGGTTATGTTCCTTGTATAACGCTACAGGGAAGAGACACTTCTCCCTTTTTCTGGAAGTATTTAGAGCAAAAATTCCTGCAACTCTGCTATATGGAATTGAATTAGTGGAGTTGAAACAATGGGGATTTTTGCAAAAAATGGAAGGAAAGGTATTAAGAAAAATCTCCTCCTTTAATACAGCATGCTCTACATCCTCATGTAGGCTGGAATTCGGACTCCGAAGTTGCTGGGTACAGGGGTTGGTAGCCCTCGTAAGATGGGTAGCCTGCTTGGCCAGAGGTAAACCGGGTTCCTTAAGAGAAGCTATTAAAAAGGAACTCTTGGGCAATTTTAACGAGTTCTCGTTGTTAGTAAAAAACTTTAGAAAAGCTGTATTCTTGCTAGAATTGGATGAAAGCACTTTATTCCTACTTTCACCTTCTGAGCTAAAGTCTAAATTAAAATGTGCATCTTGGGAACTTTGTTATAAATTGGATATACTTGCCCAACCTAGACAAAAAGAAAGGGAATCTCTGGTAAAAACATATATCCCAAAGCTGGCCCAACAATACCTTACTTGGAATATTCCTCATAGAGTCCGTAGATTATGGTACCTTTTAAGACACGATTTGCTTCCACTAAATCTCCTTTTAGCAAAATGGTATGGGGTATCACCAATATGTAACTTCTGTAATAATGCTGTACAGGATCGTAATCATGTCTTGTTCATTTGTCCCGCATTGCGCCTATTGCGCCACAAATGGTTAAAACCAATTTGTATACAACTAGGAATTTTAAATGTAAAAATGTTCTTCCATGCACTTTACTGCCCTCCAAATGAAATGTTTTGTTCAAGAATTTTTAAATTTTTTAAAGGGTTTTTAGATATTTATTAATGATGTACAGGGAGATGTTGATGATTGCTTGACTTGCAGATAAGTAGTGTTTCTTCCCGTCTTGTTTTGTGATTTATTTCGTTATCTATATTGTATAATTGTGTGTTTATTTTTATGTGGCCCTCATTGAGAGCCAAAACATAATAAACTTTTTGACTTTGAGAAGACCGCGGCCTCGTCCAAGAAGCCTGGAGGACCCTAACTGGAAGCAGGGCTTTCCCACGGTCTCTCCCCCCTTTCTTTTCCTCACCGGTTCCCACTCTTGCCAGCCAGGAGAGGAGCTGCAGGCCGAACAACTGTGCAACGGTTTCTGGAGGCTGGCAGATCAGATCACGGTCCCAGAGCCTCACGGCACTGCAACAGAGATGCGTTGTTAGTGACTCCCGGTGTGTGGGCCTGAGAGAGTAAGCCCCGCGGCCCCTGGAGAGGAAATCGGGAGATGCTGGACCACGAAGGCGGCGCTATTGATAGGGGAGAGACTACCTGTGGGGGGGGGGGGGCAGGAAGGAAGACCGGAGGCTGGGGCGGCGTGCGGTCCTCACGGACAGATTATAACCACAATATATGCAGTGGTTATAAAAATATAACGAACTGGGTTCTGTGAGTCTCATTGAATAAGCGCGGCTCCCACCCCACGGGCCCCCTCCTGGTGAGCCGGGTGCAGTGCAAGTCAACCTACTGACCTGTGTGTTTCCAGGGCCTGAAGCTGGCCGGATCTGCTGGGACTGCAGGGGGTAAGCCAGACGTGCAGAAGGGCTCGGAGGTGTAAGGACTCAGAGTCACAGTCAGCATTCTAGTGTTTATTATTGTGACCACACTAAACACCCACCCACCACAGGCGTCATCGGTCAGATGACCCTGTAAATAAAAAGGGCCGAGCCCACGTGCTCGAGGCCAGTTGCACCCTGTATGCAGTGTGTCCTGTGTCTCAGTTATTGCCAGCACGAGGGCCTAAGGCCCGACCCCACAATGGCGACGAGGGCGGACGCTGGCCACGTGTGCCAGCTAAAAGAAAACTTGAGGAAAAGGGGGAGAGAGAGCTGCCTGCAGCGAAGGCACATCCCCTAAGAAAGGAGCCGGCCGCCGAGAGGACCGCGGGGCGTGTGTCGAGCCCCGGGCCTGGAGAAGAATGAGAAGGTAGCCGGGAGCCCACCCCGCACCTCTCAGGCCTGCTGTGACCCTCCCTGCCGTGGCGGTGCCCCGAGGGAAAGAGCGGACCGACCGGAGCCCACCCGCGTCGGCCCCGACTGAGCCCATCTATGTTGAAGCCTTCGCAGAGCCCACCAGCGTGGCAACAGTGGCCCGTTGGCCAAAGGTAGGTCCATGCAGATGACCGGCACCGAAAGCGGAGCCCACCCGCAACGGTCACAACAATTATAATGGCGGCCGCCTGCTAGCGCCGCCCGGGACACGTATAAAGCAGAGCCCATCCACTATAAACTATAAACATTAACTGAGCTCCCAACAGTGTGAGCGGCGACGGCCGCTACCGCCCCATGTGAAAAGCAAGACCAGCGAAGCCCACCCGCGGTCTGCCTGCAGCGACCATACCCCCGCCACGGAGCGTGTGACTAGTGAGGCTGCGGCGGCGGGGAGCGTGAGGAAAGCTGCCGGGCCCTGCCCAAAGTCAGCGGGAGGCCACCCCGCTCCTCGATGCACCCGCGGTGAGATCCCCGTGTGGAGAACAGAGCGGACTGAAGAAGAATGGAGGGTGGGGTAGCTGCCCATTTCCCCGTCCCGTGAGAGAAACCAACTGTGCCCGCATGCGGAGCAAGCAGCCCAAGCTCCACCGCCCGTGCAGAGAAGTGAGCGGCAGAAAGTAGCAGCGGGCAGCCCATAGCCAGCGCAGGCGGCCAGCAATCACCCCGAGAGAAAAGGGGCGGGTGGACAGCCCAGAATAGCGGAGAGCCGATCGGAGCCCACCCGCGGCCAAGTGGAACACACCAACACCCTCCCCGCCGCGCCGCGTGTAAACAATGAGGCTGCGGCGGCGGCGGAGGAACGGGAATGCAACAAAGGAATTAAAGCAGAACAAAGGGGAAGACGACAGCGCGACTAGCGCTTCCCCAGATGAATCAAAGCTGCGCCAGTATCCCCATACACAGTAGAGACATTTTCCATTTACCTGGCTGGCTCGTGTCCTGTGGCCTGACCAGGCCTGCTCCTCAATTCCAGGTCCTGCTCCTCACCACCCGGCCGGGACGAACGAGACACGCATCAGGTGGAAAGCTGCCTGGTCTGCAGAGCCATCTAGTGGCCATACAGCAGCATGGCACCCCTTAAATGAAAGACTGTAACAGAGCGAGAATGCACAATAAAGACTGCGCAAAATTGCATGGTTTAACAGGCAACAGTGTGCCATGAAGAGAGCTGCAGCTACAGGGACACTGAACAGTAGGTGCAAGAGTGTGCGCAGAACGCTGCCACCCGGAACGCCACCAAGCAAACACACAGCCAAGACTGCATGGCCCACACAAGCGATGCCTAGAGACAGAGAGAACCACCTGCTAGCAGGTGGCTACTCCCAAGGACAAGAGAACTGAAGAAGACACACAAGGGACACAGTCAACGATACTGAAGCGAAGGCATGCACGCAAGGCATGGGGAGGCGACGGTGCAGGAACGCACCACAGCTCAAAGAACACCCCAAAAACAGGAGTGCAAGAACTCCTCAGAAGACACTAGAAAGTACACAGCAAATGCGCCCAGAGAAGTTCACAAGGATCGCAACCAGCAACGAACAGAAGAAGCAAGATCAGGAGAATGTCAACGGAGTGGTGACGCAACCCTCCAGAAGCACACACTCCAGAAGCACCTACGCCACACCGGAAGAGAGCACAGCGATGCCTGGTGGCCACAGGCCATCGCTGCACCAGAATGGCGAAGGCAGAAGCCCCCCCTCACGAACAGACGGTGATTCTGGAACCTGGCAACAGGAGGTGCGAAAGCACATGACGCAAATGTGCCGCAGTGCGGACAGCACTAGCCCAGAGCAGCAAGTCACAAGGAACACCCGAAGAGCGCACCCAGTTGCGCACCAAAGCAATCAAACTGCGATGAAAGGAAAATGGTTGCGCAGACATCCCGCAGCATGGAAAACTCAACACACGAGCAACCGGACCACTCAGCCTGGTCACAAAGCACGAAGCCGACCAGCCAGATTGGTCGCACCAAGAAGTCGACCAGCCAGATGGTCGCACCACGAAGCCTACCTGCCAGACATCGGCAGAAGGGACCAGCACGAGGTCCAAGAAGTTCAGCCAAGGCGCGGTCCTCGGACATGGACCAACAAACTTCAACTTCACATTTAATGAAGGCGACGGAAAGAGGAAGTGAAGGTCGCGACGCGAACCCTAGGAGTTGAGTGACAAGAAGACAGTGTCCTAGGACTAGGACAAGACCAGGAAGACACGTGCAGAGGGCGCGCACTGCGCGGGGAAGCCTAACCAGAAAAGATGGAGAAGATCGGGCCAGGTTACGTCGCGAGAAGAAGGGAAGTGGCCACCGCCACTGAGAGAAGAAAGAAGAAGGAAGAAGAAATCAGAGTGGCACACTGCCATTTCAAGAAGAAGGAAGAAAGATCAGAGTGGCCACCGCCACTGAGAAACAAGGAAGGAGAAATCAGAGTGGCATGCAGCCACTGAAAGAAGAAGCCACCCCTGCGGAAAGAAGGAAGGTGACAGGCACTGGAACACCTGAGTGCGTTGGAGAACAAGGCCTGGCAAGAGCACCGGCAGCGCAGACCAAGGACATCTACCTACGAGCCATCCATCCACATGGCGATCACAGAGGAGAGCAAGCTAGACTGTTGGCGACATCTACCTCTGGGGTTGAGCAGAATTTGGATGGCAAGACTGCTCAGGCCTCCGGAAGCTGAGGAACTGACCACCTCACACCAGCCCGTGGCAACCCAGGAAGAAGAGGCCTCAAGGGACTCTGGTGGCAGCAAGTCCCGCACGGGAGACAGATCCACAGTTGCGCGTCTGCAGGACCCACGGGGATGAAAGCCTCGCGAGCAAGAAAAAGAGTCGACAACCCAAACTTCAGGTAGAACTAGGACACAACGGTGAGGCTCGCGGAGCACCCTGCTCACGGCCCGAAGGCTATGGTAGAGCAACACGACCGACAACACCAGTCCAGTGGAAAACTGGTAAAGAGGTCCTCCCGGACGTCTTGTGAGAGAAGAACACCGGCGAGAGGGGCATCCTAGTGAGAGGGATGTTTGCACCTACTCTCTTCACCTGCCAAGAGACACACTGAAGCCTGCCCGGAAACATCACGGAACCAGCATGGAGAAAAGAAGCCAGAAGACAAATAACACCCATGTCATTCATCTCTCTCTTTAACTATTCATCGGCACCAAGAGAGCAAAGCAAAAGGCAGGGCTGAGAACAGCATCCAGACGGCACAGACAAAGAATGAACCCGCCGAACAACTGCGAGCCGTGCCACAGTGAACTGGTGGTCCTAGACACAGGAACTACACTGCCTGCGGCCTGCTAGCAGTCAAAGAGACTCGTTGATAATCAGAAGTCCAAATGTTATTTTGGTATCTGTTCTTTCCCCACAGGGTTTTTGGACTTTTCCCGTTTGGTTTGATTTTCACCAATTTTGGGAGGGATGTAAGGACTCAGAGTCACAGTCAGCATTCTAGTGTTTATTATTGTGACCACACTAAACACCCACCCACCACAGGCGTCATCGGTCAGATGACCCTGTTAATAAAAAGGGCTGAGCCCACGTGCTCGAGCCCAATTGCACCTTGTATGCAGTGTGTCCTGTGTCTCAGTTATTGCCAGCATGAGGGCCTAAGGCCCGACCCCACAGGAGGTATTATGGACTTTTAAGTCTCCCAGAGCTACAACAGGCTTTCAAGCAGTGGATTCTACATCAGGGAGGAGCCTCTGTGAGGTGGGTAAGCACCAGGGTTGGATTGGGATTGAAAATCGGCCCGGACACGCAAAAACAAAGTGGCCACATTTGCATATTGCGTTGCCGCAAAACACTGCTTCAGCGAACGTTTATTAAAAGGTGTGGGGGGGCGTTAAAAAAAAATGTAGGAATTTGTTAACACTGGTGAAACACACCTGAAGACAAGTGAGGTCACTTTTGCTCGGGCCCCCTTACCCCCGCTCAATATGCATACATTAATGGGCCGGCCGAGTGAAACAAAAGGAGTGACACCTCTGCCCCTTGGTAAAAGGGAGGTAATGGACGCCCATTTACCTCCAGAAAGGCCACTCAGACACCCACTGGGCCGTTGGTGGCATAGAACAACTCCGAAACCGCCCAAATCGCCCCCCAGGCTGCTCAAAAAAGCAGCCAACAACTGGAGCTCGGACACCAGCCCCTCGGGCATTGCCAGAGTGCCCTCATTACCAATCCGACGCTGGTAAGCACCCCACCTGTCTCCTGATTTGTTAGGGCAATCGTCAGAAATCGTGGGACTAAACCCACGCAATGCAATAAACTAGACAAATACACTGTTATAATGTCTACCCAGGGGCAATCCACCCAAAATTCAGGGAACGATGCTGAACCATTTCGTCCAGACCAATGAAAAACCCACTCTTCATGACATACTGGCGGCAATAAGGGATCTGAGGGGGGACATTGGAACCTAAATTAGAAACAGTCACGACAGATGTGAACCTACTCAGGGCACATGTTAGGAAAATAGCGGACAAGGTGAAAACAACAGAATCTCAAATTAATGGTCTTTAGTCTACGACGAAGTGTTTGGAGGAGCAGATCCAGACCCTTACCAAAAAGAGTGCGATTCTTACAGCCAAAATTGCCAGAATATTTAAATATAGAGATCGAGACGCAATTCTGCAGGCGGCATGTGCCCATGGAGACTTATGTATCAAAAATGCGACAATCAGATTCTTCCCAGACTTTACCTTGCATGTCCACAAACAGAGGCAGAGCTTTGAGGCAGTGAAACGAACCTTGTGTGACAGAGACATCAAATACATGATGCTTCACCCGACTAAGCTACAGATCATCGATGATGGCAAAACATGGTATTTCAACAACCCCCTGAGGAGGCCTGGTTTTGGGAGGCGGGCTGGCGTCCTGGCCACCTGAGAGGGACAAGAAATAAAGGAACTCGTGGGCCAGGGGCGTCAGTCTCTGGATCAGTTGGTCGACACGGGAGAATAATCCTATGGGCTTATGCTTGTTGATATGTACACTGTTTCTTGACAGGTTAATTGTTGGCTGATTCACCACTGGGTCCCTTAAGGGCTGGTTATGAAAACTACAATGTCGCCCAGCTGGACAATACTTAAAAGTTGGAAGCTGCAATAAAATTACTAAAACATGATCCTTTGAAGGGGGATGACCATTTTTCCTTGTTTATCCATATATGCTTCACAATGGCGTGTGCTGCCTGCCCCTATTTACTTATGTGGGCGATAGGCACTCTGCAAGCTGGGGGTTGGGCATGTTCTAGCTCATAAGGCAAGGTAGAAGGGAGGGGGTTTTAGGGGGTTTATCAAGGCATGTAGTATTTTGTCCGTTTTACTGATGCGTCACTACAGATTCAGTTTGGCAGGCGGGCTTTTGAAAAGTGGAGGTGTCATACGGCGTTGGATGCCCGGGCTGGAACAGAGTTGTCCCTGTCGAGGCACAATTTCACCTCTAAGTTCCCTAGTCTAGAATGAGACAACGCATGCACAGAGACTTAAATATATGGTCAAGGAATGTGAACGGACTGGGTCACAAGATTAGGCATATCCTGGTCCTTCAGTATTTACAGAGACGGCCTCCGGATGTGATTTTACTTCAAGAGGAACATCTTAAGGGCACATGCTACAAGGCCCTAGATAGATTTGGTTATACACTGATAACTCACTCAGGTTACACAACAGATTCGAGAGAAGTGTGGATATTACTCAGAAAATCATTCACTTCACAACACATCGTACTTGGACTGACCCACATGGTAGATACGTGGCAGTAACTGGAATATGGGAGGGTAAATCTTTGCTCCCTATATATTCCTCCACACATTCACACAGGGAATCTGCCGGATGTGGGTGCGTTACTCCTGGCCCTGCCGACTGGAACACTAGGGCTGAGGGGCGATGTCAATGAATTAATGGGCGTCAGAGTCAGCGGTAATGTGCTGAGTGGAGGCAAGGGGGGCGCTGCCCTCATTTGTAGAAGCAATGAGGCTAGTGGACCTGTGGAGACATAAAAATTACTCTGCTCACCGATACACACACTTTTCCTCTGCACATACTAGTTACTCCTGCCTGGACTATCTCTTTACGTACAAACCATCGGCATGGCGGTTTTCGAATGCGACATTATATGCAAGGTGTATCTCAGACCATTCTCCCATTGGGGTGCACCAACAGGGTCCTTCAAAGACCGCTACATTGTTCCCCAGAATTGAAACTTGGTACTTTCAGGATAGGTAAATGAAAAATAAAATTAAAAACAGGAAAACCCAATACTTCGAAGAGAATCAGCGATCAGTAGATCCCCCTGTATTTGTTGGCAAGCCTATAAGACTGCGCTTCGGGATTAGGCCCTTAAGAGTAGTGGGGGGGGGGGTGAATTAACATAAACTAGAATACAAGGCCATTGAAAAAGATGTATTAGTGCTGGAGGAGAATGCAGCAACAAACCGGTCAGAAGGTCAGAGACAAAAAAAAAAATAGATTTACCATTTTTTTACCCCTCTTGCGACATATTCAACAATGATGTATACAACTGCGTGCAATATATAAAGGAAATAGCATTTGTAGGGCACATTGTAAGCAACATACCCAGTTAATTACAACACTTTATTATCCTTGGAAGAAAGGCTGAATTTGCTTCTATGGAATTCAAAACTATAAACCTGTAGAATGAACACATCTCTGCAGCAGACTTACTTCAGCTCTCTAGCAAAATCATTTGTGCCAAATGATTTTTAGGTCTAGCTTAAGGCATTGCTTTAGCAATGCTTGTTGGCGAGAAATTATGTAGGGGCTTTAAAAAATGCACCCAAAGGCTTTTCTAGGCGGATTGCCTACAGTGCATGTGTGCGAGCGCATGCACATCGCACACCATTTGTCAGCCTGTGAGCCTCTCTCCACACTCATGCTGGTTTACACTTCAAAGAAATCCGCTCCCCCGCCCCCCTCCGCGCAATGCCAGAGCTTGTTGTTTATAAGCAACACCCCAGCTGCTTTGCCACCCTCTCCCTTCCTGCTGGCATTCCCCTCTCCCTTCTCGCCCAGTCCTTGTTTCCCGTCACACCACTTTGCCTAGGCCAGCCCGTTTGTTCCTATTGGCAGGTCTCTTACCTCAAGAAGCAAATGTTTTTGCGTGTTTTGGACGAGGACTTCACTTGACTGCACTGTATTAATAATCAATGGAGCCTGTACTTTTTTCGGTTACAGACGCTTTTATTTATTGCGCTTCATTAATTTAGGAAGCCTTTACTTGTGATTGCTAGTTGCCGGTATTTAACCCTTTTTTCTAACTGGCTCCTTATTGTTACTTCGTAGTAACAAATTTATTAGTAGACGCTCTTTGTACATCCTTCATCAGCGCTTCAAGGACACTTTATTCAAAAACTGTCCTTTCTCATTATTAAATTAACTTACTTTGACAGTGCGGAGCGCACTACGCATTGCAACCTATAGGTCTTTTATTTTACTATTTATGTTGATGCATAGAGTATACTGCAAGTGGTGTGCATTTATTGATATAGCAGCAATATGATATTAAATACCACAACTATTATGTCATGCACAGTGATGTCTGAGCGCAAACGCAGAAGCAATATACTTTTTAATGCCGCACTGCACCCTCACACACTGCACCTTCACACACTCTGCACCCTCACAAACTGTGCACCCTCACACACAATTACACTTAGTGCCACATAATTATATGCTACATAATTACAACGCAACATACACTCCAAACAATACCACTCAGCGCCACATAATTACACGCCACACAATTACACTCTATTGAATACAACATACACTCCCCATAATACCACTCAGTGCCACATAATTATATGCTACATAATTACACTGCGCTCAATGCAACATACACTCCAAATACAACTCGGTTCCACATAATTACAGGCCACATAATTACACTGCACTCAATGCAACATACACTCCAAATACCACTCAGTGCCACATAGTTATATGTTACATATTTACACTGCGCTCAACCCAACATACACTCCAAATACCACTCAGTGCCACATAATTATTCGCCATATAATTACACTGCACTCAATGCAACATACACTCCAAATACCACTCAGTGCCACATAATTACACGCCACATAATTACACAGCACTCAATTTTAGGTCTCGCTTAAGGCATTGCTTTAGCAATGCGTGTTGGCGAGATATTATGTAGGGGCTTTAAAAAATGCACCCAAAGGCTTTTCTAAGCGGATTGCCTACAGTGCATGTCAGCCTGTGAGCCTCTCTCCGCACTCATGCTGGTTTACACTTCAAAGGAATCCGCTCCCCCGCCCCCCTCCGCGCAATGCCAGAGTTTGTTGTTTACAAGCAACACCCCAGCTGCTTTCCCACCCTCTCCCTTCCTGCTGGCATCCCCCCTCCCTTCTCGCCCAGTCCTTGTTTCCCGTCACACCACGTTGCCTAGGCCAGCCCGTTTGTTCCTATTGGCAAGTCTCTTACCTCGTGAAGCGCATGCTTTTGCGTGTTTTGGACGAGGACATCACTTGACTGCACTGTATTAATAATCAATGGAGCCTGTACTTTTTTCGGTTACAGATGCTTTTATTTATTGCGCTTAATTAATTTAGGAAGCCTTTACTCATGTTTGCTAGTTGCCGGTATTTTACCCTTTTTTCTAACTGGCTCCTTATTGTTACTTCGTGGTAACAAATTTATTAGTAGACGCTCTTTGTACATCCTTCATCAGCGCTTCAAGGACACTTTAATCAAAAACTGTCCTTTCTCATTATTAAATTTACTTACTTCGAACAGTGCGGAGCGCACTACGCATTGCAACTTATAGGTCTTTTATTTTACTATTTATGTTGATGCATAGAGTATACCGCAAGTGATGTGCATTTATTGATATAGCAGCAATATGATATTAAACACCACAACTATTATATCATGCACAGTGATGTCTGAGCGCAAACACAGAAGCAATATACTTTTTAATGCCGCACTGCACCCTCACACACTGTACCTACACACACTCTGCACCCTCAAAAACTCTGCACCCTCACATACAATTATATGCTACATAATTACACTGCGCTCAACGCAACATACACTCCAAATACCACTCAGTGCCACATAATTACAGGCCACATAATTACACTGTACTCAATGCAACATACACTCCAAATACCACTCAGTGCCACATAATTATATGCTACATATTTACACTGTGCTCAACCCAACATACACTCCAAATACCGCTCAGTGTCACATAATTACACTGCGTTCAATGCAACATACACTCCAAATACCACTCAGTGCCACATAATTACACTGCGCTCAATGCAACAGAAACTCCAAATACCACTCAGCGCCACATAATTACACGCCACATAATTACAGTGCGCTCAACGCAACATACACTCCAAATAGATGGAGAAAGGACTACGATCCCACGTCCAAGAGCGTATATGTTCAACTACAAAAAAGCTACCACCGCAAAATATGTAGGACCAGAGCTGCATACTACGCCACTGAAATTCATAATAGCCAGAACGCTTCTAAAACTATTTTCAAAATCTTGAAAGAACTTAGCGCCAAAAAAACTGTAAATAATCTTAACACCTCTCCTGCTCTTTGCGAAAATCTGGCCATTTTCTTCCGGGACAAAATTTAAAAAATCAACAACTCGTTTACGACTACGTCCCAACCTATCTCCATAACCGACTCTCATAGACCCTTACTCTCCATTATTCCAGCCATTAGCCATGAAAACTACTTGACACTTTGCGCCAAAATTAAATCCGGCTCTCCCGCAGATCCCTTGAAACCTGAATTCTTTAGAGAAGTCGGTGATCTAATACTAGGCCCCCTCAGAGATATAACGAACTCCTCCCTCCTTACGGCCAACATTCCCGCCACCTGGAAGCAAGCGTGGGTCTCTCCCATCATAAAACAAGCATTGGCATTGCCAATAGGTCTCGCTTGTGGGACCTTATAAGTATTTAGTTTTGCAGCACAATATCCTTGTTGCACCAAGGATATTGTGCTGCAAAACTAAATACTTATAAGGTCCCACAAGCGAGACCTATTGGCTACGCCAATGCTTGTTGTAAGTTAGCGCTGCATACGAGAGAATAGACTTGCAAGCTGTTAGAACCGCGCGCTGCTATCAATCCCATCGAGAGGACAGACGGCGGCTTTGTTTTAACTATCAGCACAAAGAGAGGGAAGCCAGACAGTTGTTTAAATGTCATTCACGGCTGTGTGTTTGATGTATCAGGAATGCATAAGAGTCAGGCATTACAAAAGAAACCTGGCAACCAGCCCACACCTAATAGCAGTCTAAAGGCAATTTGGTGAAATGAATTAACATGCTAATTGCCAGGCTGTGGATGGTGCGGACTGCGGAGGCATATTCTGCTTACGCGGGAGAAGCCCGCTTCAATAAAAAAAAAAGTGTGGAAACGAACTTGGGGGGCGTATTCAATTTGTATCTCTCTGACACCCCTGGGTTACGGCCCTCGCTATATAGAGCTGCTAATAAATCAGCCACAGCGATGCAGAGCTGCAGTCCTACATGGTGACTGTTAATTTGTCCTTCATTATTAAAGCGCTCTGGTCGCCTTGCCGCAGTCGGCTGAGGAGCCATTTCTGAGGATGGCGTGTGTGGTTCTCGTCAAGCAGCATTATGTGTATTGTGAATGGGGTTGTCATACGCAAATCCTTAAATGTGTGTTGTTGTACCAGACAATAATAACATGCTCTAAGCAGATATTGCAGGAAATTGGTCAGTATTTGCTGCTCTCAGATTACAGGCGGCTGTGCAAGTTGCTGCCGTGATTGCAATAGCTGTCAGTTTCCGCAGCAGTTTAAAAACGGTCTACCTAAGGAAACACGGAAGGAAAGGAAACTGCCAAGGCTTGTTTCATGGCAGCGTCTTCAAAGGATTGCTATGAAATGCGACACGGCGGGCAGGGGAGGGGGCCCGAGTGGGGAGAGCGGCGAAAATGACTAATTAGGGGAGGAGAAGCCGAGAAGCCGCAGAGCGCACGCTGGGCGAAGCCCTTTGATGTGCTCTGCGGCAAGATGCAATTAGGATGGAGGGAGGCTGATGCGCGTTCGTGTTTGATCACGTGGTTCACGTGAACTTCATGAAAACGCCAGCAAAAAGCTGGTGGTTTCACGAGCAGTTTGCCTACTTGAATTCTCGCTCCGCTCGATGCGCTTGCGCGCATCGATAGGTCGCGAGACCTAAAAACCCTCACTTGACCCTAACCTCCCTGAGAGCTTTAGGCCAATCTCTCTGCTCCCCTGGCCAGCCAAAGTGGCAGAAGCCCATGTTAATTCCACCCTAACCAACTTTTTGGTGTCTAATTCCATCCTAGACAGGTCTCAGCATGGATTCCGAGCTGGACACAGCACCGAAACTGCCCTCCTGAGCGTCATTGAACATCTTCGGACCATACTAGACGTGGGAGGAACGGCAGCACTGATTCTTTTAGATCTCAGTGCTGCCTTCGACACGGTTTCCCATAAGGTGCTGTTGTCCAGACTTGAGGAAGTAGGAGTTGTTGGCCAGGCTCTCAGTTGGTTTAGGGCTTTTCTGTCAGATAGATCTTTCAGGGTCTCCATCCTGCCTTTCCTCTCTAAGGAATATCCCGTTGAACAGGGAGTTCCCCAGGGGTCGGCTCTCAGCCCCACCCTGTTCAACGTGTATGTCCTTCCGTTGGCAGAGGTAGCCAGGAAGCGTGGGCTCACACTGGTATCCTACGCCGACGACACCCAGCTGGTGGTAGCACTGAAAGACGAGAGTGGCTTGAGTGCTCAGAACTTCAAGCAAACTCTCACAGATATCACCAGCTGGATGTCAGCAAACTATCTCCAACTTAATGCTGGCAAAACGGAGGTGTTGTTGCTAGGTAAAGACACAACGGCCTGGGGAAAAAACTGGTGGCCTGAAACTATGGACCAGCCGCCTGTACCCAAGAATGTGGTAAAAAACCTAGGAGTATGGGTGGACTCTGCCTTGAACTTTACCCACCATACTAAAAAAGTGGCTGCCACATGTTTCGGAATTCTACGAAACCTTCGGCCTATTTTAAAATATTTTGACCATCAGACCCGCCACGTGGTGGTCCAATCAGCTATTCTATCGCGGCTGGACTACGCTAGCTCCTTACTGTTGGGAACTAACGTAGCCGAGAAAGTTAGATTACAAAGAGTCCAAAACGCTGCCGCGAGAGCCCTTACAGGTCTTCCTCGACATAAAGCGGTTTCCTCTACTCTAAAGAATCTACACTGGCTCCCAGTTGAAAAGAGGATCCACTTTAAATCCCTATGCCTTGCTTTCAAAATTCTTAAACTTGCTTCCCCCCCGATGCTATGTCCCCTCCTCTACCCCTACGTCCCTCGACGCACCCTTCGGTCGGAGGGTCAGAACCTGGTCACCATTCCCCGCATCAAGCTAAGCCGAATGGGCGGCCGCTCATTTGGATACTTGGCTGCCAAACTCTGGAATGGGCTTCCAGCCCAGATCCGTGAGATGAACGATCTATTATCCTTCAGGAAGGCCATCAAAACCTACCTTTTTAATTAGTTATGTTATGTGCACTTTAGGACAACCCCCTTCCATTTTACATCTTTAGCTGTCCCCTGGATTTTGGCTGCTAGCGCCGGGACGCCCCTTGGCTGGGGCAGCCGTGCGCTATATAAACACCTTTAACATAACATATAGACACCTTTAACATAACATACCACTCAGTGCCACATAGTTACACGCCACATAATTACACGCCACACAATTACACTCTACTGAATACAACATACACTCCTCACAATACCACTCAGTGCCACATAATTATATGCTACATAATTACACTGCGCTCAACGCAACATACACTCCAAATACCATTCAGTGCCACATAATCACACGCCATATAATTACACTGCACTCAATGCAACATACACTCCAAATACCACTCGGTGCCACATAATTACATGCCACATAATTACACTGCACTCAATGCAACATACACTCTAAATACCACTCAGTGCCACATAATTACCCGCCACATAATTACACTGCACTCAATGCAACATACACTCCAAATACCACTCATTGCCACATAATAACACTCCACATAATTACACTCCACTCAATGCAACATACACTCCAAATACCACTCAGTGCCACATAATTACACGCCACATAATTACACTGCGCTCAACACAACATACACTCCTAATACCACTCAGTGCCACATAATTACACTGCACTCAATGCACCACACACTCCATGCAACATACACTCCAAATACCACTCAGTGCCACATAGTTACACACCACATAATTAAACTGCATTTCATTTCAAAAAAGCTTTATTCGAGTTTTGCAGTCATAAAAGCAGTGTGCAAATCAGCGAGTACAAGTTTATATACAAAATCACAAAAAAAGAGACAATAAATCATTAGATAAAACACTTTGCATCTCCGTAAATAAAAATAGATATATAAAATCGTTAAAAACAGCAGGTTAAAAATGATAAAACATTAGAATATGTGCAAATTACAGCATTATGAAGAAATCATTATATTTTTGTTTTCAAATACTCAAAATCCATACCCAGCCTAGAAATTTTGCCATGGCTAGTGCAATAGGTAATGATGTGAAAGTACACAGGATGCGTTTAGCTTCCACAGCCATCCTTGTGCCCAGGAGCCTACAAATTGGTAGCAGCCAGGCCCGGCGCGGGGCAACATAGGCATCACAAGCAAAGAGAATATGAGCCGTAGACTCATTAAAGGATCTGCACCACGGGCACCTAGTTGACGATTGGGCTGACCATTTAATGGTAAAGAATCTCACCCGGAGCGTTCCCACCCTAAACTGGAAGTACAACTTCCGGTCCATGGGTTTAGTGATAGCATCCCAGTAAGGTTCCAACCTCGGGGCGACTTTATGGTCCAAAAAGTGGCTAGTATGGGAAGTTGACGCTTGTTGTCTTACATTTTTTTCCTGAAACCATTTCCAGTATTTGGTCTTCAGCACAACTTTTGATGGAAAGTTGGAGTTTACAGGATCAATCCACAGCGAAATCAAGCCTAGCTCTACTAGAAGGTTTCGAACTACCCATAACCATTTAATACGACGTAGTGTATCAACCCTAATTATTTCTAAGACACCCAGCGCATAGCCTGCGAGTTCAGGTGTAGACCATAGTCTCCTCCACTACAGAAGGGGGCGCAATTTAGCTACTGCTGCAATAGGTTTCTTACCCAGATCAATTAACAACGGGCACGTAGGGGTACTCTGGGGTAGTCTAGTAATATTTCTTAGGAACCTGTTTTCAGCGATGGTAAGAGCTAGAAGGTTCTTTCATCCCCAAACTTCCGAGCCATATAATGCTGAACTAACAGCTTTCAAATTATAAATTTCAAGGGCTGGACTAATAGGCTTCAAATGAGGGAGATTATGCTCCTGACAGAGAGCCCCTGAAATCTGTCTGAGTTTAAGTGAGGCTAAATCAATTTGGCGATTCCACTCCATACTTCCTTGAAAGTTCACTCCTAAATAAGTGAACTCGTTTACTAATTCTAGTGGGCCATCCTTCATATTAAAACCGCTCAGATTTGCCTTACCGGCATTAAATGCCATTAGCTTTGTTTTGGACACGTTGACCTCCAAGCCCCTCTGGCAGCAAAAATCCTCAACGAATTTTAATGCCTTCTTAGCCCACTAGGGGTCTTGGAAAGGATCAACGTGTCATCGGCAAACATCAATATTGGTACTTTTTCTCCGGCAAGTGAAGAGGCATCAGTTGGCATTGCACTCATACAATCGGATATCCCGTTGATATATAACAAAAATAGCGTAGGGGCCATCACACATCCCTGTCTCAAACCATGTTCCACCGGGAACAATTCAGTGGCTTCCCCCTGCCCCCCCCCCCCATCTAATTTGGGCATTGTTATCTTCATGGAGCCTTCTGATCAAATTTAAAAGGTCCAGGGGAATCCCAAGCTGTTTCAAAACTAGCCATAATTTCCAAAGGGGAACTGAATCAAATGCCGCCCTAAGGTCTACGAAGGCTGCATAGAGACTACCCTTGCCTATAGTCACTATCTTCCAGTAAATTCGAGTGAATCTGAAAACTTGGTCGATGGTGCTTATGGACGCTCAGAATCCAGCTTGCAATGGGGATAGGACTCCGAACTCCTCTATCCACCCCTGTAATCTATTTAACACCATTCTACCAATTATTTTCTGGAAGCAGTCAATTAAGCTAATAGGCCTATAGTTCCCCGGGCATGCTTTGTCACCTTTTTTGTAGACAGGGATGATTTCCGCACTTTTCCAAGACGCGGAAATTGGGGCTCCTTGTGCAATCGCATTGGATAGCAAGAGGATATATCGGCTCCAACTAGATTTATCATGTAGAAAGATATCGCCAGGGATACCATCAGGCCCTGGTGCTTTCCCCGGTAAAATTGAGTTCAAAGCTGACTCAACTTCACTCTTGGTAAAGGTTTCTCCTGAATACATCAAACTTGTGAGTATGATTTCCCCCACTAAAGGGGTAGAAGCATATTGGGGCTTAAAGTGATTAACCCAGGCTGATACGGAGACATGATTTTGGGGGCGCTCTGCTTGGCCCCTGGTAGACCATTTATAAATGTGCCAAAACTGCTTTGGATTTTTCGAGGCACATGCGTCCCTCAAATCCTGCCACCTTTTACCATCCCAGGCTTTCTTGGCCTTTACTTGCATAACCTTAAAAAGATTTCTCATTTCGCGGACCTTTGATGGATCACCCCCTCTTATGGCTTTCCCAAGGGCCAGGCGAAACGTCACGGCATTCATCATTATACCAGCGTCCCTCTTTCTGGGCTGATACCTTGGGCTTCTTTCCCTGCTTCACAAAGTATGAGCGCAAAAGGTTAAATAAGGCAGCATGGATGCTCACTCTTCTACCTTGGTCTCCTTTCTGGTATACACAAGCCTCGGGATCTTTAATAGCGAGATGCAGGCTCTGCGCTATGTTGTCTAGCAAGGTTGGGGCTTCTTTTACCTGTACCCATTTAAGTCTCCTTTGATCATTCATGGGGACAACCTCGCCAAGGTAATTCCTATCAGCTAAATGTGAATCTGAAATATGACAAATCAGAAACAAAGAACAACAGAGCGGATTATGGTCACTTTCGAGCCTATCAGTGACCTTCATGTCCTCCACCAAATACCACAGGCTCAGACTTACCAAAACATAATCGATTCTACTTACATAATGCCCATTATTAAAAGTATTTGCTCCTAGCCCGTCTGATTTAGTGCGCCCATTCAGAGCCCTTAGGCCCTGTTCCATACAGATACTATTTATTTGGACAGCCACATCAGTCCACTTTCTAATAAGCTGCAACTCAAGCGGTGGGACACCCCATTTACTGTCATCTACCTCGATGCAGTGGCCATCCTATTCAGTAAGTGGTTCAAACGATATATTAAAATCACCCATTATTATTACCTTAGAAGCGTCAGGTAGTATATCAAGGAGCTCTTTAAGAGCCGCTAAAACTCTTGATCTTTTGCCCCTTGTGCCCCTGACGTAGATGTTAAATAACACAATTGATAAATGATCATTGGTGATTAATTTAATCGCTTGGATATCCTTATTCTGAGTTGAAAGAACATGGATATTGACTTTAAGCTCTTGACGAACCCAGATTGTTAGCCCCACCGAGGGCCTTCCCTTCTCTCCCCTTTCAGCTGCTATGGAGAAATTCAAATACCCATCACAAAACAGGGGTGCTTCCGCCCAGGTCTCTTGGAAAGCACAAATGTCATATATCTTTACAAAAGTATTCCATTCAGGCGAGCATAACTTTGAATTAAGGCCTGCAATATTCCAGCTCATGATGTTACATACTGTAGGTAGATTCACAACCATCTGGAAAGTTCCTTGTGGGTATGTGCCCCTGTTGCTAATAGATTCTCCAGGCACCCCCCTCAAGATATTACTTACAGGGTAAATAGGAACTGAGGTCTGGGGCATTGGGTGTTTCATAGTTGGTATAACAGCTAAACTTGTCCCCCATCATCTTCTAGTGACAGAGCCACATTGTGGATAGTGGTCGATAGCCTCTCCTTAGGTCCCTCCCTAGGTGATGCAATAGGAATGCTATGGAGAGATATCCTTCGTGCAGCTAAGATGTCCTCCCTGATCACCGATCGACAACCCCTCACATATCTGATCTTGTAGATGGCTTTCTTTATCAACGAATCACCATTCTCACTGCCACTATTTGGGGTTAGTTTTGGAACATTAACCATATAGATTCTAGGGAGATTGTGTGTATTCAGTTTATACCCTCTAGTTGGCCCCAAACAGCGTCCCGGAAACCCTAGGCCTTCTTGTGCATAAGCGCTGTCCCTAAAAGGTAAATGAGTACTGCTATATGTACCATGCGGAAAGCCATGTTTAATGGCAACTACATTCGGGGATGCATACTTCATTGGTTAAACTTTCAAGCCAATAGGGCATCTTTTATCTGGATAAATTTGTACCATAATTACACTGCACTCAATGCACCATACACTCCAAATACAACTCAGTGCCACATAATTACACGCCACATAATTACACTGCACTCAATGCAACATACATTCCAAATACCACTCAGTGCCACATAATTACACGCCACATAATTAAAATCTACTGAATGCAACACACACACCACACAATACCACTCAGTGCCACATAATTATATGCTACATAATTACACTGCACTCAACGCAACATACACTCCAAATACCACTCAGTGCCACATAATTACACACCACATAATTACACTCTACTGAATGCAACACACACTCCACACAATACCACTCAGTGCCACATAATTATATGCTACATAATTACAATGCAACATACACTGCAAACAATACCACTCAGTGCCGCATAATTACATGCCACACAATTACACTCTACTGAATACAGCATACACTCCTCATAATACCACTCAGTGCCACATAATTATATGCTACAAAATTACACTGCGCTCAACGCAACATACACTCCAAATACCACTCAAAGCCACATAATTACACTGCACTTAATGCAACATACACTCCAAATACCACTGAGTGCCAAATAATTATATGCTACATATTTACACTGCGCTCAACGCAACATACACTTCAAATACCACTCAGTGCCACATAATTACACGCCACATTACACTGCACTCAATGCAACATACACTCCAAATACCAATCAAAGCCACATAATTACACTGCGCTCAACGCAACATACACTCAAAATACCACTCAATGCCACATAATTACACGCCACATAATTACACTGCACTCAATGCAACATACACTCCAAATACCACTCAGTGCCACATAGTTACACGCCACATAATTACACTGCACTCAATGCAACATACACTCCAAATACCTCTCGGTGCCACATAATTGCACGCCACATAATTACACTATTTATCTATCGCCCTCACTCTATCTATCTATCTATCGCCCTCACTCTATCTATCTATCGCCCTCACTCTATCTATCGCCCCTCACTCTATCAATCTATCTATCTATCGCCCTCACTCTATCTATCGCCCTCACTCTATCTATCGCCCCTCACTCTATCAATCTATCTATCACCCTCACTATCTATCTATCTATCTATCGCCCTCACTCTATCACCCTCACTCTATCTACCTTTCGCCCGCACTCTATCTATCGCCCTCACTCTATCTCCCTCACTCTATCGCCCTCACTCTATCTATCTATCTATCTATCGCCCTCACTCTATCTATATATCGCCCTCTATCAATCTATCGCCCTCACTCTATCTATCTATCGCCCGCACTCTATCTGTCTATCTATCAATCGCCCTCACTCTATCTGTCTATCTATCGCCCTCACTCTATCTATTTATCGCCCTCACTCTATCTATCGCCCTCACTCTATCTATCACCCTCCCGGTATCTATCTATCACCCTCCCTCTATCTATCTATCTATCGCCCTCACTCTATCTATCGCACTCACTCTATCTATCTATCGCACACACTCTATCTATCTCTCGCACCACCACAGCATCACTCAGGGGTACCACATCACTATGCGCTACCACAGCCTCACTGAACGCCACAGCATCACTCGTCGCCACCACAACATCACTCAGCGCCACCACAGCATCAGCCTGTGCAACCATTCAACAACAACTAACTGGTTCAAATATGTTCTCTCAATGTTTCAAGCTTTATTACAAATGTCACAAAAAGATGTTAATATTTTACTTCTGTTCTTGGATTTTCATTACAATAAAATACACTGAACATAATCTTCACAAAAGTTATTTACAAAAGTTTAAGCTATTGCCATTATAAATTACAATAACTTTTATTTAAGTATTAATTATTAAACAAAAATTAAAAGCCATTGGTATTTGTAATATCAATACATCTAAGTCACGTAAATACAACACATATTGCATTACAAATCCTATAGGTGTCACATTTGCAAAAGTTATAACTATTGGCATTGTAAATGACAAAGCTAATAATTTCGCTATTTTCAAAACCAACACATAAATTAAAAAAATGTCATTTACAATACCAATAGCTCAAACTTTCCTAATGCGAGACCTATTGCATTGCAAATGCTTGTTTAAGAATACTGTAAATCACCGTCTCAGAATTGAGATACCTCCTAAATGTTAACTTGCTTTCTAGTTGTTGCTGGTTATGTACTTCATTGTATATTGTTTATTAAGATGCCACTCAAGAGATAAGCCACTGATACCTGGTATGGGACAACGGGGCAAAGGAATTCTGCATTGCGATGAGGAGACAGAAGGATGGGGCAATGCTGGACATGAGAGGTTCTGTGCATAGGAGGGGGTGGAAGCCAAAGATAAAATATATGCTGGGCATGGCAGAGTGTGCTGAGAATGGGAAATTCAGATAGAATGTAAAAGTGGGCCTTTTGCACATTCTAGTACATATGTACAAATTTGTACATACACAATTTGAAATGTGTATGTTTAAAATGTGCACATAGACCGAGAACGTCTGGAAATACCATTCAATGCCCCGCATCTCCACCATACCGCTAACCACATCAGCCCAAGTCTCTCCTTTTATCTCTGACCTCTACTACTTTCAGGGAGCAATTATTTTTCCCCCATTTAAATCCTGCAGACAACCAGTCTTCAGCATTGTCAGCAACACAAGGCAAGGTGCGTTAAACATAGCTGCGAGGTTAAAGAGCATGTGAACTTAAGAGAGGTGGTTATGCTAGGCAGTGGTGAGAAAGTCCCAGTCGAGCGCCAGAGATGTAGAGTTAAATTTGCAAAGGCCAGATTCTATTCATTTTAGAAGGATGAGTAGGAGAGGCGTGGAATAAACCAGTTGAACATCAGACATTCAGGAGTTCAGAAAAAGAAGTAACTTGGGATAATGCGCAGTAGTTAAGTGGGGAGGAAGGATGCGCAGTAGTTAAGTGGGGAGGAAGTATGACTTGTCAGACGTTTAAGAAGACATTGGTTCAAACTGGCATTACAGCATTACAAGAATGTCCCAGAGTGGTTGAAACGAGATGCTGAGGTAGACTAGGACTCTATATCTAAGGGGTAAACATGTATCTAAATAAACATTTCCAGAACACTAGCTACTTGTAGCCTCAGATTTCGTTTGGGGTAGTCCTTTGGTTGTGTGGCTATGGAGGTAAAGGGGAAACACCAACAATGGTACTGCATTGCTAGCTAAAGTTGGAAGTGTGTTAGGGATCTAGGACAGGGTAAATGAAAGAGATTTGCTAAAATCACACACCAATACCCCACATATGAATCCCAAGAGTTTGGGAGCATCACTCAGCTACAAGAGTATCCTCTCCTGTATCAGTGTAGATGCCTCCTACTGTGCTACCCAGGGAGTGGAAGATGGACATACCAGCAGGAGCATAAATGGTGACAAACAAGTCATGTACAGGCCATGGGAAGACAGCCAACTTCAGGCAGTCTAAAACACAGTTCCAACAATCGCTATGCAAACGGGACGCATAGAACACCTATCTCCAACGTTCATGGTATTTTATGGACTACCATAAATCAAAGCCACAAAGCCTTTTCACAGTAGTACTGAAATGTCAGATCTTGAACTTCAAAGTACGACAAAATATAGGCATTCCTGAAAGCATGAAATAATTAAAAGGTAGCAAACCGTTATCCTACTATATCTTTTAGCCACACCGCATGCACTACATAAACTCACTATCATTTAATTTATAAAGGACCCAACACTTCCAGAATCAGTCATGGCCATTCCCCACCCAGAATCTGGTTGCGGAGTAGAGTGTTGTGGAGTGTAATGGACTGTAGTGTCGTGAAGTAGAGCAGAATAAATGTTAAAGCAGAATAAATTGTTCTCTCACTCTAGCCAACTCAGCAAAATCTCTAGGATTCGTCTTGGACAAGAACATTTCACTGAAGAATCACATCAAAAACTCAGCCAAAGGAGCGCTTTACACACTTAAGCACCTCAAGAAAATGAAACCATTCATTCCTTCTGATGATTTCAAGATGGTGGTCCAATCTCTCATCCTCTCTAAACTGGACTATGGAAATGCATCCTCAAAGGGACGCCGAAAACTCACCTCGCCCCCCCCCCCCCCGGGATCGGCCCTCTGTTATAGTCAGTTGTTTTTTTGTTTCAGCTGTTTAGGAGGTGTTTCTTTCCCTTAATCTTACTCTGTTCCTATTGCCTTTACAGTTAATCCATGCTCATTGCCTAACAATTTTCTTTGTTTATTTTTGGGTGTGTTTCTAAAAATCTAATATGTCTCGCATCTTCTGGTAAGCGACCTGATTATACGGTGTTCTTCGATCATGTAAAGCACTTTGATACCCTCGGGTCTAGCTAGCGCTATATAAAACTTATAAAATAAATAAATAAATAAAATAATAAACTGTAGTAGAGTGGAGTGTCGAAGAGTGTTGTGGAGTGTTGTAGAGTGGAGTAGAGCCGTAGAGCGGAGTGGCATAGAGTGGAGTGGCGTGGACTAAAGTGCCCTACTGTGAAGTGGCGTGGAGTGGCGTAGAGTGTCTAAGAGTGGAGTAAAGTGTCAGAATGGAGGGACATAGAGCTGTGGGGCATAGAGTAAAGTGTTGCAGAGTACAATAAAGTGTCGTGGAGTGGTGTAGATTGGAGTGGCGTAGCCGTGTAGAGTGGCATGGCTTGGATAGTTGTAGAGTGGCTTTGAGTGGCACAGTGTGTTGCACAGTGGAGTGGTGTAGACTGGGGAGTAGAGTGTGAGAGTGGAGGGGGCATAGCATGGAGGGGCATCGAGTTGAGGGGCACAGTTTGGGGTAAAGTGGCGTAAAGTGTTGTGGAGTGGCGAAAAGCAGAGTGGCATAGCATAGGATGGAGTAAAGTGTCAGAGTGGCCTAGCATAGAGGGGTGTAACATGGCATGAAGTGTTGTAAAGTGGCATATATTGTTGTTGAGTGGAGTAAAGTGGTGTACAGTGAAGTGCCTTAGAGTGAAGTGTGGTTGAGTGGAGTAAAGTGTTGTACAGTGGAGGTAGAGTCGAGTAGAATAGAGTGTCGTACAGTTGAGTGGCATAGAGCTATGCATGGTGTGTTAGCGTACTGCCATTACAGACAACACATTTTCAATTAAAATTACCATTACGTTCGCGCATACAGTTTTACTGATATAACTATACAATGCACAAACGATAATGTGTGGAAATGGCAGCACCTACTGTGCTGATTTGTTTAGATCGAAAAATAATATTTGTTTCCACCACAATTCAGTATTACCAAAAAAGTGCTACATTTGTGCTTTCCAAATTCTGATATATTCTGAAATATCTGCCCAGTTCATTGAATGACATATACATTTTGTTGTACACTAGAAAAAACGTTTATTTCCCAGTACCTGGCAAGATTGTCAGATAAATCCTTTCACTCTGAAGTCAGAAAAAGATATGTAATTAAATGTCTTTGAAAGCACAACAAATGTGACAAGATAAGAACAAAATGTAAAAGCCTGTTAACAGAAAGTGAGGACTTTGGAAAAATACAAGGAGCGATGGTGAACAAGCTTTGCTCCACGGGAGTGGTGAAGACAAGCTGGAGAGCCTTAAACAAAGCTAGAAAATGTGAGTTACAAACCACAAAGTCAATGGTAAGCATTGGGTGGAATGCACTCTCAGGGAAGCTTTCAGAATGCCAACAAGACTGTCTAGTAGGCTTCGAACAAATGAACACGCAACGGTTAAGACAGTAGGTTTGACATTTTGTACTGCGTGATATTTTGACCAATACTTGTTTATTCTCTGAGGCATAACCGCAGACTAAAGCATCTAAAAATAAGCATTACAAAAAATAAGGGAATGCTTTGTTTTATATAGTGTCGACTATTCAGATGCTTCTATCAGCGCTCGCTCCACAGTGCTACAGGGCTGATCACAGACTCTAGAAGAGTCCTTCATGCAATATAAAAAAGGCAGAAGTATGCACCCAAAAAGCCATCTGAAAACTGACAAACTGTCCTATGTGAGGAGGACTAACACTGTTTCAAGCCAATGAATGGATGAAGGTTCTAGAGCAAAACAAGCTAATGGTTACACGAGGCTGACCCAAATACCCTTAAAGGAAGTGTAGAATACAATATATTTGCTGTAAATGCACCTGCGACATATGCATCAAAATAGATAAATCAAGCTACTGGTGAAGGAATGAAAAAGGTCAGTGGGCACAAGATCTAAGAACTCCAATTCATATTTTTATGCCACTGCAAACACCTGGACCATGAGCAGATATTGGTTATAACTAGATTCAATCAAACACGGTGATCGCATGTGTGAACAGTGAACCTGTGCCTGCAATCTGATTAACCAAGTGTATTATCAAGTGTACTTAATTTTTTAGGCACTGCAAATAAAAAGATTAACTTCTTGCATTGTTATTTGGGAGAGGAAAGGTATGTGCGTCTTCCTCTAAAGTTGACTTCAAAACAGTTTACCTCGGAATTTTGACACTGAACAAGTGTTAGCAATCCTTTTTCTCCCAAGAACTTTGAATGTGTGAGAAAGACCCTATTTAAATGATAAAACCCATTTGCACAAAGGTTTGGTGGCTATGGGTTGTAACTGTTAGCAGTTGCAAAAATTACAGAATGTTTGGGAAAGAACAAAAAATCTCGTCCCTAGTGTGATAGTGGTATTTGAGGAAATGTAACTATGCAAAGTCAGTCAAACAATTTAGACTAGGTATTTGTATACTCTGACTTTACACCCACCTTATATCCATCTTGCTTTCTACCACTTGGCCATCACGACTTTCCAGGGAGTGTAACTGGAATGTTAGGTGTCTTGGAGGAATTTTGGGCTCTAACCAGTTATGTATCATTTTCATGGATTAATGTTTGGCTCCCTGTTAAATGTCACTATATATATATATCACCTCCCGTTTGATCCAAGTTTGAAGCTTCCGGGTGCTCTTCAGGCGGTGCACGCGAAGCACGGCAGGACCCGCCGCGTTAAAATTAATTCCGTTTTCCCTTATTCAGAGAGTTGTTTCTTCATGCACTCTCGTGTTTTACCTGTGAGCAAGGTCTCCGTAGAGACCGAAACGCGTAAGGTGCTGCTGGCTTGCTGTGGATAAACTAAATAAATCTAATAATTGACAAACAGAACATGTGGCGTAAATTTGAAAAAACACGAGAGTGCATGAAGAAACAACTCTCTGAATAAGGGAAAACGGAATTAATATACATATATATATATATATATATATTTTTTTTTTTTTTTTTATTTGAAAATTACACTGATAACATGGTTGGCCCAGTTTCAAAGCTGTTTATTTTCTATTTATGGTTTCCTCTCTACATCTTCTAAGACTAAGTCAAGTCAGTAAGTTTCAATAGAGCGTTGAAAGTGTCCCTATCGGCGCGAAACCAAGCTTCCCCAAACCCAAATAGCTCCTCTGCATAATGATAACATGCATCAAGATATAACCTAGTTTCATCACCTACATCTCATTCCATTTTGCAACTGAATAAATGCTGATGTCACTCTTTCCGTGAGGTGACCAGCCATCGCGGATTTACTGGAAAATCTCCAGTTTCCTACCTCTTTCCTTGACTAATTTCTTTAAATTTAGTGAATGCCCTGGTTCCCAGAGTAGAATGACCACCGCACTCCATGTAATTACGTTCAGTGATTCCATGCCTGAACTTTCCGCCCACAAATCTTTGATTTCACGTGTGCTAAAAACTCAATTGAAGCACAAGCATACATGCCAATAGATCCAATTTAGGCAGCAGTCTCTAGAGTTCTAAAGCAAAAATATGCTTTATTTGAGCTGCCTCCCACCTAAAATTGCCTCTGCTTAAATAGAATTCAATCGGGGAAATGCATTCCCCCGTTTTTAGGTTTCGCCTCGCCGAAAGCTGCGCAAGCAGACTTTCGCACAAGGCGAAAACTTTTGTTTACCATTATGGACAAAAGTCCCGCCTCTCACCGCCTCTCACTTCCATTGGCTAGCTCCATAAATGGAGGCTAGCCATTGCAAGTGAGATCTGTCAATCATGGTCCGAGGCGATTCGTGGGCGTTCCGGGGATGTTTTTCTCATCCTGCCCCTTTTAGCACGTCATGTGGCTGCGGGCGGATATTTTTTTTTTTTTTCGACGCCATGTTTTGATCATTTGCCGGATTATTGTCCAGGTGAGTGCGCCCCCCTCCCGCTGTCCGTTTGCCCGTTCCCGCCCCCCCTCCCGCTGTCCATTTGCCCCCCTTCCCCCCCTGTCCGTTTGCTCGTTCCCGTCCCCCCCCCGCTGTTCGTGTGCCGCCCGCGCCACTGCCCCCCCGGACACCGTCCCGGCTGCAATATATTTGACGCTCAGTCGCGCCATGAAAATTCAGTTACCGAAAGTGCACCCAAGACTGACTGGAGTCACAAGCGTTGTAGCGCAGCCAGAGTCACGCTCCAAGTGAAGTTGGCGTGATAGATGGCAGCCTAAATCATTTCCTTCAGGCTCGGAAACGCAGAGCTCTGTTCTTCCAGGAGCCGCATATATTCACTCACCAATAAGAACCAAGCAGTGAGTCGAAAGGAAGTAGGTGGATTGTACCTGCTGGTGCGTCGCCTGTTTTCTGCAAATGGGAAGCATTTTTAAACGGGCAGCGGATACATTAAAGCTGGGGTGGAGCACTCGTCGTGTCAGAGTACTTTAGGGGTCAGGCGCTTGTGACAAGCATCCTCTGGCATTGAAATGCGGGCTTGTGTGTCCTTGCTCCTGGAATGGACTGGACTGATATAATTAGTAGGTTCCGTTGCAGCCACTGGATTCAGCACAACTCTAAAAGGGAGTGTCGCATTTGCAATTTCAGAATTAAATGAGAAATGTTATTCATGGAAAAAGTAATATTTTTAGCTATTGTAAGGGAATAATGCCATGGCTTTTACTTTTCACATAAAATAGGGAAACTTTCCCAGTGAAAGAACCCCTCTGATGCCTTACAGAGACATGACTTGATTTAAAACAAGTTCAATATATCACAAGAATCCAAGCCACATTTTCCAGCTTCGCTGATGCTCTCATATAACTTGATATAATAATGCAAATAAACTTAATACAGCTGCCAAAACAAGACCATCTCTACAGGCAGATAAAAACAAGAACATTAACCCCTGCCTCCTAATCGCTTTTGTAGAGCTGCTGCTTGGCTGAGAGATTGTTCTCTCTGAAAGGGGCATCCTCTGAAGAGAAACAAACAGGCCTCTCCTCCACCACTAACCGACACCACCAGTAAGCATTCCAAAATGTTCTTTCTTTGACGTCTGCTTGGATGTTGATACCTATTGTGACATCATTCACTAGATGGCTCACACCCTTTAATGAATGGTCTTTGGTAGCTCACACAGTACAATTCAGACAATCTTGACATGCAAATGGGTGTAATGTCTGATATTTATATGTTTCCCTCGTCGTCAATGCTTGATGTTGCTCTCCAGAAAGTGTCACTCATAGTCGTTAAAATATCACTCATAATTGCACTGAAATTATGAAAATGTCCCACTATGAATCTGATACCTTGGTAGCTATGCTTTGCTGGTTGTTTTTCTCGCTAAACTTTTCCTATTGCACAGTGTGAGACTTGCAGTAAGCTCAGCTGTGGAAATGTAAAGTCAAGGTTTCTAAGTCTATGCAGAGACCATGTGGTAAAAAGGAGGGAACCTCATGACTGAGGCATCCCCTGTCCTTTACACAATTATGGACACACATTATGGACAAAAGTCCCGCCTCTCACCTCCATTGGCTAGCTCCATAAATGGAGGCTAGCCATTGGAAGTGAGATCTATTGTTCAAACAGCAAGAAGTGAGATGTGGGCTGCCCTGCCTCTGGGTGGGTGTGTGTGGCTCTAGGTGGGTGTGTGTGTGTGGGGCTCTGGGTGGGTGTGTGTGTGTGCGGCTCTGGGTGGGTGGGTGTGGGGGGGCTCTGGGTGGGTGTGTGTGGGGGGGCTCTGGGTGTGTGTGTGTGTGTCTCTCTGTGTGTGTGTGTGTCTCTGGGTGTGTGTGTGTCTCTGGGTGTGTGTGTGGCTCTGGGTGTGTGTGCGTGGCTCTGGGTGTGTGTGTGTGGGGCTCTGGGTGTGTGTGTGTGGTAGTAATTGCTGTCTGCTGAGCTCGTCCGTAGGGTACAATAGGTCTCACATTGCGAGAGATTAAGCTAATGGCAATGTAAATGACAAAACCAACACATAAATACAAAGTTTGTCATTTACAATGCCAATAGCTCTAACTTTTCCAAAGGCGAAACCATTGCATTGTAAATGCTTGTTATTATTTTCAGAATCTCCTACTTTCTTTTTTGAAATGTTTGCGTGTCTGAACTACAAAACCCAGAAGGCATTTTCAAACACAGAGGGAGGGAAGTTTTCACCTGATCCGGTGTAAATATTAGCAGCCCTTATCACTGAGGAATTTAGATACATACCACCAATGACACTGTGCGTATTGCCTTACGATCTACGTACGTTGTCTATGCTGGTGAGCGCCTTTAATTAAGTCAGTGCCCCTCGGTGGTTGCAAAAGTTGCAGTTCTATTTATGTTGTGAAATGTTCCGGTTTTTGTTTTAAAAATCTAGTCACTCCACCTCTCTGCGCGATTTTTGAGAGTGGGGGTGACAGGTCTCGCAAACTCGATATTCATTCTCTAGCAAAACAATGACCTGTCACTGCGTCACATCGTTCAATAAGCAGGGCCTCACCTTCCTGAGAGCGGCTCTCCTCTGTTGATGCCGTGAGTGGCTTGCAGCGTCCCGCCTCCATCTCAGCATGCGATGAAATACCAAAAACCAGAAAGTAGTTGGAAGATATGTCGAGTCGCAAATGTTTGTTCTGTTATCGAAAAGCGAGATAAGTAATTAACAAAAGCTAAAATCCCAAGTTTAGATAAAATATTAGAGTAAAAAAAAAACAAGGAACTGCTGCACCCAGGCACGGAAAAATAAAGTCAAATGGAAACAGAAACCAAGGCTGCCCTGCAAATTGCACTGAGCATGTGCAACTCCGACCGAGCTCGCTTCTAATACTGTACATAAATGAGGGCGGAAGAGCAGGCTAGGCACGATGCGAATCACAGACCAAAAATGGCACTCATTTCCGCAAGTGCGCATTTAACAACTTTTATGTTAAGTGCTCTATTACCTTAGACTCTCAGTCAGGGTCGCCGAACATAATAACCTTTACCTGTCCTCATGATATCTAGCACTTTTTGTTTGTAGAAGAGAAAGCTTCCGTATTTATCTGTGAATAATCTGTCATAAACATAGCGTGAAGTATTAACCTTTGCAAAACCAGGGTGTTGTGACCCATGTGCAAGGCTTTTGTGCATGTAAACAAACAAGCTTCAAGTACTATAACAAAACAAGCATTGACAATGCCCACATATTTGGCTTTCATTCGAGCCCCCCACTACAATATTTTTAAAAAGGCAACTTCAGTGAAAAACAAGCATTGCCACGCCAATAGGGCTCACCTTTGTGACCTATTGGCTTTGCAAATTGTTTTTATTCAGGCCGCAGATCATCCACAATGCTGTGCACCATGGCTCTTTTTCTTTTTATTTTTTAAAGCCTTTGGTACGGCCTCTGCAAGCTTCAAAATTATTCAGGTGCTTTTTTTTTCTCTTTAGTTTCCGGTAACTACAAAAGAAAAAACAACTCGCAAAGATTTTTTAAAGCAGGTGGGTGGAAGGAGCAGAAACAACAAGGGCAGGGTGAGGTTAACAGTGACCCAACATTGTCGAGAGTCAGGGGGGAATGGCGAAGCAACATAGGAGGGCACACAAACACACCAGGAGAGAACGTGAGCAGAAGAAACACAGGGGTTGGGGTAAAGCACAGAGGTTGCAGGTGGGGAGAAGCAGACAGGCAAGCACAAGGAGGGGAGTTTCTTCAGCAGCAGTAGTATAGTGGCGTGTTTCCAGGAAATAAAAATGAGGGAGTAACATTTGAAACCTATGCAGTTACAAGTCTAAACAGAGTGACTTCCATAACTTGGGGAGTGCTGAGAAACGAGTGTTTCGGGGAGATGGGCGAACAAGAATAGACGAACCTCTGAAATGAGGCACAGTGTCCAGTGTCCAGTGCATGAAAAGTAGCCTGAGGTCCAGTCATATGACAGGTGTAATGATGAGGTTGAGTAAGCACTGAGTGAGCCTATGACCAAGATGTACAAGGCATATCACAATGTATGTGATTTCATAGAAAAACAATTTAATGGAATACCACTACTGAGAAACCATTGCACCTAAACAGCACCCAGTGTTGTCACCTCACTCGCCACACTACATTAACTATAACTCGCTGTTCTACCATGCACTATGTTCTCACAAATGTTGTAATATGAGAAGTGATCAGTGTTGCTATAAATGCTGTAATTTCGCATGGTATAAGTGATGTAATATGGAAGGTATAACCAGTGCATGGAGAAGGTGTGAGTTATAGTTAAAGTTGTGCGGCGAGTGAGGTGATAACACTGGGTACGAAGGTGCACGACTTACTGTAATTTGAAGGTAGTGCATAAATTATAAATGTAAGTTATAACCAATGTTCCCTCAAATTTTTTTCCTCTGTGTAGGCAGTGTAGGGTCTCTGTACGCTTCAGCCATGGCTATGTGCACCAGGAACCACACCGCCCGTGTGTGCAGCGCCAAATATCTCTACAAACGTTTGCTTTAAAACCCTAGCATCCCAGCTCTGTTAAGAAGAGACATTTTAACCCCTCTGCTTGGTGTAACATTTCCTATACATTGATTACACACTATGTTTCAGTGTCTCTGTGTAATGTGTATGCGATGTAAAGTGCTTAACACCTTACACTGGTATGAGTGGCGCTATTAAACAAAATAAATATTAAAGATAGAGGGGTTTTGGAGACTTGAGAGTATCCGCGGCTGAGGTGGTTATTGGGGCGCCAACAAACATTGTCACAGCAGACGCCACCATCACTAAAGCCGGCCCTGTTCAAATGGCACTAATAATTACAGTGAAATTATGAAAACATCCCACATTGCAATTTGAAACCTTGGCAGCTATGTTGCTGCATTTCTTTTCTTAATATGGTTAGGCTGTGGGGTGATTGTGTGCATTTGTTAAGGTTTTCGTGTTAATTGCAGCTCATGATGGGTGCTGCGATTAACATGAAAACTTTAACAAATGCACAGGGACATCTTAAGGATTTTGAGTGCCAGGGCCAACATTATTTCCGGGGCCCCTGATTTGAACAGCTTTCGATTTATTATCCAATTTCAGCTTTTTCATGCCTTTTTTGGCCAGGTCACCGATACTGCAGAGGCACACTGGTCCAAATTCTAAATATGCTTCCATGTAATATTCAGTGATAGTTGGATGTGTTTTAAAAATTGTAACATAGCCTGAAGGAAAAGGAGAGGAGACTAGTGAGAAATAGGATTTAGTGGCAGAGAAAGGGGGAGAGAGGAACAAAGTAGAAAAAAAGTCAGGGCGCAAAGACGAGAAATGGGGATGGGGTAATGGAGAAATTGGTAAGAGAGGGACGGAAAGAAAGGCAGCCAGAGGCTTTGGAGCACTGGAAGGGAGAAGGGAGAATGGAAAACCGGTAAGAGAGAAAGCAAAGAACAGGCAGTGAGAGGGAAATGGAGACAAGAATGGGATGGGGAGAAGGGGAAAGTGGGTAAACGTGGAGCGGAACTGATATGAGGAAGAAGAAAAAGAAGAGAAGGAGACGGCGAGAGCAGCTGGGGAGTGGAAGAAATAAAGGACAAAAGATATGTCAGAGAGGACAGCGAGTGTGGTATGGCAATGCTTCGGAAGTAGCGTCTCTGCATATCGATGTTGGGGTGTCTTGTCATTTCTAAACGCTTGCTCTATGTACTCGTGCTCACCTGAACAAACTAAGGAGGTTGAAAAGCTGGTTAGGCCTTGCCAAGATTTTTAATTTTGCCAAGATGCAGGTGTGAGCAGATGGCAGCTGCAAGTGTGTAAATGACTGATCCATCTTTCGGGAGTATTCTCTTCACTAACACTTGCTTGCCCTCTCTTTTTGAAACTCAGGGGCAGCAACATTGTCTTGGAAGCTTTTTCTATATTATATGAAAGCCATAGTTGCTGCTTATTTATCTCATGCAACTAACAACCACTGACAAAGCCAATAGTACGACTTGTTGTAGGTATGATGTTACTTGTTGTATCATATATCTGGATGCAATGACAGAAACAGAAAAATACAAGTTGGGGGGCACACTACGCCAAGCACACAAAAGTTTAAAAAGTCACACAATCACCCCGCACCCCAGCTCTATTAAGAAGAGAATTACTGCAAATTCTATTGATTGTGTACCTTTGTTAAAGTTTTCGGGTTAATCGCAGCGCCCGTCTGGAGCTGCAATTAACAAGAAAACTTTCAGATGAAGTGAAACGGGATGACTAGGAGTGGGCAGTGCACCTAGAGGCTTTTATAGGTGAGAAAAGTGATCACTGAACACCTATCCAACTTTCAAATCCTTGAAAAAATACAAACTTAGACCAACATTACAACGCTGACAAGAGATCTGTGAAAATCTGCACCATCACTGCACTGGGACATCACCTAGTCCCGTCGAATGCTCAGGTCACAAATCATCATGCATAAAAATCACACTCTTTTAGATGTCAGTTTCTCAAGACAATATTAGAACAATAATTAAGACCCTATTTTAAAGGTTTTATATAGCACTGGCTAGACCCGGAGGTATCACAGTGCCTTACATGAGTATCAGATCATAGTTACAGGTTACATCGTTACAAAGGTTACCAAAACCTCCACGCCCCACTCACAACCAGATTAATAATTGGTCACTAGTCCACCACCAACCAAGGAAAGGCCATTTTAAGAATGTGGATCCCTACTCACACTGGAACGGCTTCCCTACCTCTAATAGATTTGGAGGCCTAGAGGAAGTAGATTGACTCCTTAAGCACCCTGATCACCACACAGGGGGGATTGTAATATCACCACAAGCCGGAAGGCCTTGTGAATCCCCCTCTGTCTCTAAGGAATCCTTAGCCATCGAACGCCCTTCTGACTTAAATAGAACACCTAACATTCCACTGCTAGAGGGTGGGATGACAGACATGAGCAAGGTTGCATTGGCTGATTCGACCATCCTAGGTGAGCCTTGTCATTATGGTAGGGAGTCCCAGTTGGTCCCCTCCCATATTCCACTGTCTTCATTACCCCGGCTCACCCCAGCACCGGCTTACCCACTGGAGGATACTATGGATCCTAACAACTCTAAAAATGAGCCCTTAGATAGGCCACCGTCATTGGCTGTGTCCTCTCCATTTGCACTTACCCATTCCATCAACCATTCCTCCTTAGAGGTATCACTGTTAAAGATTGTAAGCTGGAATGTGGCAGGGCTTGCTCGCAACCTCGATAACCCGGAATGGAATGCGTTCTTAGAGCCTTTTAACATCTGCATTCTGCAAGAAACCTGGTCTCAGGAACCTAAACATAGGGTAGGGTTCACAACCTACTTTGTCCCAGCTCACCAGCAAAGCGGATCTAAGGGTCGCCCATCTGGCGGCCTCTTGATATGGGTCAGTATTGCTCTGGGCCTAAAGGTGAGTCATAGGCCCACCCAATCTCCTGACCTACAGAGGATTTCAATTCATTGTGATGGGGGAAGGATGCTAGAGGTTTTTTATCTGTACTTGAGAGGTGCTAGAAATGGGTCATCCAGCTTGCCATCAACAGGCCTAAGTAAAGATCTGGCTGCTTGCAATATTAACTCCTACGTCCTCCTTGCAGGCGACTTTAACTGTTGCTTTGAACCACTGGCAAGGGAGGACATTTTGGAGTCTTTCGATGAGGACACTAAAAGAGGAATACCGATTTTGACTCTCGACCCAATTCCAAAATGGACTCAAAGTGCGATAGACATCACTGCACTTTGCATGGAACACAACTTGCGCTCAACGAATGGTCGATCCAAATCGGATCCTGGGGGTGCCCACACATATAATAGGACGGGCCATACCTCCAGAATAGATTTTATCATGTTGAACTATAATCTCTGGCCTCTTCACCATGACATGGAGGTCATCACGTCTTCCGACAGCGACCACAACCCCCTCTCCCTAACCTTGTCTTCCCCGTGGCAGATGAAGAACCAGGTCAAGCCTTCCCACATCTGGAAATCATCCCATAACATTGTACCAACGAACTGTGGCAGACGATTGAAGTGGGCTAAAGTTAAAGAAGACGAGGCTAGACTGATGCAAGCTGGGACCATCTTGTCTGTGGTGGTATCCCGGCTTGACACTTTATGCCCACCGAACACTAAAGTGCTACCATTATTCATAGAGACCGTAGTATCCTTGAGTGATTTGTTTGTTATTCCTCAACCCAAGGCCAGGTCTGTAGCTAATGGTGCCAACAAAGCTAGAGCTAAATGGTATTCCGCCAAATGTAGAGCTGCTAGGGGGGATCTCATCACTGCAGTAAAGAATAGGGATCCAGTCATTATCAAATCCGCAAGGAAGTTCTATAAAAAAACGGTGACTGAGGCCAAGGAGAATTATGAATATTATTTTTGGTGTGAGTTAACTGAGGCAAGTAAAAGGAAGGACTCGAAGGGTTTTTGGGATCTTTTAAGAGCAAGGGACAAGCCCATTGACCAGCAGATAACCTGCAACATTCCCGGTGACGTTTGGTTTGCTCACTTTTCCAAACTATACTCTGAGACTCAGGGGATATCCCTTGCATGCCCGGGCCCGGGCCTCTTGAACAGCCCAACAGTCTTCTCCCCTGTCATCGTTGACCCCTTCACTAACCAGGAAGTTGAAAGGGCAATTGGTGGTATTGCTTCTAACAAGGCACCGGGCCCCGATGGAATCCCAGGCGACCTTTTGAAGTCCCATCCAGCAGTATGGAGCAGATTAATTGCTTCACTGCTAAACGAGGTCTTGATGGGAGGCTCCTTTCCTGACTCTTGGAGGGGCGCTGAAGTTGTGCCAATATTTAAGAAAGGCAGCAGGGACGATCCAGCCAACTACCGTCCCATCAGTTTGCTGGATTCAACCCAAAAGGTGGCAGGCAAGGTGGTTCTGGGTAGGATTCTGCAGTGGGTTGACGAGGGAAAAATTCTGTCTGATTTTCAGGCAGGATTCAGATCAGGGACAGGCACCATCGAGCAGACATTCCGTCTCCTAATGATATATTGGAAGGTGGTGGTACTGGGAGGGGGCAGTTTGTACCTAGTCTTTATAGACCTTCGACCTGGTCCCACGGGCACTACTTTGGAATGTCCTCGATGGACTAGGCCTACCACCCTACTTGCTGCTTTTGCTCAGAAAATTCCACGAAGACAATTTCGCCCAGATCAGATGGGGTGTCCAGGGAGAAAAAACATCTCGTATCCCAGTAGACAGGGGTGTCCGCCAGGGGTGTGTGCTTGCCCCCACTCTGTTTTCTCTTTATGTAAACGGAGTGGTGGAGCATCTCTTGGAACATCCAGCAGATGCACCCACCCTGGCGGGCAGAAAAGTTCCAACTCTCCTGTTTGCGGACGACACCCTTCTGATATCCAAAACACCTGCGGGCATTCAGAAATTGCTCACAAGTTTTAAATCTTTTTGTGACTCTAGGGGATTGGCAATAAATATAGGCAAGACTAAATTCCTTGTCCTTAACCCTCCTAAGAAATCCGTTACCCCTCCTGCCTTAGACTCTATCCCCCTTGAAAGAGTCAGGGAATTTGATTACCTCGGAATACGGCTCTGTGATACCATGAGCTGGAAGGCACACCACCAAAAGGTATTCCTGACTCACAAAAGGGCCACAGGAGCCTTGCTTAAGGAACAGCGAGCCTCATCCTTAAAACCAATCGGGGCATTGATAGATATCTACAGAGCGCGGGTTGTGAGTGCCGCCCTGTATGGGGCTGAACTGTGGGGCTTACAGAAAGTTGATACCCTGGCCCACCTTGAAAATAATTTCCACAAGGATTTGATGAGGTTGCCCCATAGTACTCCTACAATCCCACTACTGTTAGATACAGGCACTCGCCCAATCTGTGAGCAAGCTAATTTACGACCTTTGCTTCTCTGGTCCCGGATCTGGAACGTCCCCGAATTGTGTAGCTACGCTGACGCCCTAAAAGACCTTCTGTCGCTTCCAGGTTGCAGTAAGATACCCTGGTTTAGGGAAGTCAAACGCCTGCTTTATGAGCTGGATTTGGGTGACGCCTGGGTCAACAAAACCGCACCCCCCAAGCAGTTCCTGAAGAGGGTGTATTGGCTATGGGTACACAATAAGAGAATACACAATTCCAACCATTGCAAATCTGTCGCCAAGTTCTTGTTGGTCAAAGAGATCCCCTATAGGGAACCCTATCTGGACCTGATTCATAATTCTGGAGACAGATCACTGTATTTTAAATTTAGAGTGGGTGTGCTCCCCCTAGGCTCGTTTACCTCTACCTGGAAACCTCCACTTCAAACGCTTCCACATTGCCCGTTCTGTGCTTCAAGGGTTGAGTCCATCGCCCACTTACTGTTTGAGTGTAAGGCTTATGCAGCACCTAGATCGAAATGGCTAAATCCATTGTGTAGGAGCCTAGGAACAAGATCACACTCAGAAGCCCTACGCATACTATGCTCAGATGCCCGCCCATTTTTTGCATGTTGTATGGCAAAATTTTTAGGTTGGGCCTGGCGTATAAGAACCTCAAGGAAGCTGCTGCTTCAGTAAAGTGCCCCTTGATGAACTATATTCCGTATGGGTGTTCAAATGTTAATGCTACCCTTATTTGCGCATCTCGCTCTTATTGCTTTTATTGCTTTTATTATCAAACCTGAAGGTATTTTATATTATGTAAATTGTATTGTTTTATTTGATGCTTTGTATTGCTTTTAGGATATGTACTGTATCGAAATAAAGCTTACTTACAAATTTCACAAAGGTTACACAGTTATTAGAGCATGGCAACATACATCCAGATTCATGAAGGGAAAATCGGTTCGCAAAGGGCCAGTTTCTGCGAATCTGGCCCTTTGCGAGCGCTTTTTTTGCATTTGGGATACATCATCCCAAATGCATAATTCGCAAATTCTGAAATCGCTAAATTGCGAGGAATTGCATTTAAGGAATCTCTATTTGAGATTCCTTAAATGCAATTCATGAACCATTTTAGAATTGCGAATTTGCAATTTTTGGCCGCTATTTACCGCGAAGTCAGACTTCGTGGTAAATAGCGAAAACGTTGAAAAATGCACTTTAGTGCATTTTTCTAAGTTGGGTGGTACACACAGACACATGTCCTTTGGACATGTGTGTGCGCAACACCAGTGTACATTTGCATTTCAGGGGTGCTACAGGGTGTCCTTTGGACACCCTGGCACCCTTGAAATCGCTTCCTTATTTGCGATTCGCTAATTGCTAATCGCAAATAAGGATTGACTCCCCATTCATTCCTATAGGCCTTTGGCCCATAGGAATGAATGGGGAGTCATTCCTTATTTGCGAATAGCAATTAGCGAATCGCAAATAAGGAAGATGTAAAAATCGCTAAAAATTTTGCGATTTCTACATGCATCCCGTTTTGCGAGTCTTTAATAGCGATTCCTTAATAATCGCTATTAAGGACTCGCAAAAGAGGAGCATGATGAATCTGGGGGATAGTTACTTGTAAGGTCGAGCTAAAAGAAGGTCTAAATAAGGTCTAAAAAGACTCTGCTCCTCCACTGCTCAAGACTACTGTTACCATCATCAGTGTCTCACTGGGTCAAGGTTTATCTAGTCTATTCTTCAGACTTGCCATAATGAGCACCTACATTAAAAAAAATAGAGAAATACCACAAACATTTCCCCTTTCTTCCTTCCTCTGATCCCATTAAACCTGGAAAGAATAAGCACCCTACAATTTGAAAAATATTTAGAAGAAAGCCAACTGTTGAATTCCCTTTATTTACTTTTCTGTCCCAACCACAGTACAGAAGCTGCACTACTAGATGAATGGCAAGCTCCTATCACAAGACAGTCTGCTTAACCTGATGAATTTCAGAGCTGAGTTTTGTACAGAAGATCACCCCCTTTCGCCCTAATATATGCAAGTACAAAAAAGCGAATCTCATCAACAGTCAAACTGCTTCTTGTTAAAATGTCACATTTTGTCAAAAGGGGTTGTTAAAACTGTACTACCAGCGTGACCATAACAGACAGTCAAGCAAGTCTCTGTCATTGGCAGCCTAAACACAACTAAAAAGATGGCTGGAGAGTTTTGCTGCTTTCAAATTCAGATGGATTTCATTTATACCAGCCATTGTTGCTGCGTATTTATCTTATGTAACTAGTAACCACTTACAAAGTCAATAGTCTGACTTGTAGGTATGATCAGGGCTTTAAGAGGGTCTCACCGGTGCTGAGCACTGGCAGTTTTTTAAAGGGGGCCTCGAAACAGGTCTCTATTGGGCTCTGTTTTATGCCCTGGCACAGGCAGTCCGTTTTTTTCCAGACTGCAGTGACAGCAGGCACATCGATGTGTGCGTGCTCACACTGCTCACTTCTCACTAGTAGAGAAGTTAGGGCATGACATCATGCCTGGTGAGTCTTGTAGGTAGGGTGACCAGGAGTCCCGGATTTGTCTGGACCATCCCGGTTTTCCAACAGTTGTCCCGGCAGATTTTGGGAAAAGTGTCTTATGTCCCAGTTTTTGGAGAGGGTGAACAAAAAAACAGTAATAGGCATGTTTTTGGGTGTTCCAAAGCAGGGCTAGTAAGCAGCTGTCATAAGTAAGCATTTTAATTAACTGTCATGATGCTGGTTTTAAAAATTACATTTTATTTATTTTCTTAGTGCTTGTTCTGTGTCCTTCCTCTATTTTTGCAAAATGTCCCGTTGTTTGGGTCGCACGCTCTAATAACCATACTTGTAGGGGATGGGAAATCCTTTAAAGAGAGTCATTTTCTCTCTGGATTTCAGTTCTCTTTTTGAAACGCAGGAGCAGCAACATTGTTGTGGTGCCACCAGGGCTTTAAGTTGAAGTCTTTTCAATATTACACACAAGCCATAGTTGCTGCTTATTTATCTGATGCAAATAACAACCATTGACAAAGCTAATAGTCCTGACTTGTAGGTATGATGTTGCTTGTTGTATCATATATCTGGATGCAATGACAGAAACAGCAAAATACAAGTCGGGCGGTACACTATGCTAAGTACAGATTTTTAGCTTATGTGTCTTAAGCTAAATTAAACTGGCCACGCACCTTTGCGAGACCCCCAAGTTTTTTCATCCCACTTAAAGCCCTGGGTATGATGTTACTTGTATCATATATCTGGAAGTAATGACAGAAACAGTAAAATACAAGTAGGGTGGCACACTATGCCAAGCGCAGAAATGTGTAAATCACCCCACAGCTGCGCTCTATTAAGTAGAGAAATTCAGCAAGTCTACAACACGACGTGTGCTTTTCACGCCCTGTTTGTAGAGTTGCTGCATTTCTTTTCTTAACAGAGCGGGCTGCGGGGGGATTGTGGGGCTTTGTTAAAGACTTCAGGTTAAGCACAGCGCCCGTCTGAAGCTGTAATTAACCTGAAAACTTTAACAAAGTCACACAATCACCCCGCAGTCCAGCTCTGTTAAGAAGAAATGCAGCAACTCTACAAACACGACGTGTGTTTTTCACGTCGTGTTTGTAGAGTTGCTGCATTTCTTTTCTTAACAGAGCTGGGCTGCGGGGTGATTGTGGGGCTTTGTTAAAGATTGCAGGTTAATCACAGAGCCCGTCTGGAGCTGTAATTAACCTGAAAACTTTAACAAAGTCACACAATCACCCCGCAGCCCAGCACTGTTAAGAAAAGAAATGCAGCAACTCTACACACACGACGTGTGCTTTTCACGCCGTGTTTGTAGAGTTGCTGCATTTCTTTTCTTAACAGAGCTGGGCTGCGGGGTGATTGTGGGGCTTTGTTAAAGATTTCAGGTTAATCACAGCGCCCGTCTGGAGCTGTAATTAACCTGAAAACTTTACCAAAGTCACACAATCACACCGCGGCCCAGCTCTGTTAAGAAGAGAAATTCAGCAAGGTTACAAACACGATGTGTGCTTTTCACCCCCTGTTTTTAGACTTGCTGAATTTCTTTTCATAATAGAGCTGAGCTGCAGGGTGATGGGCACACTGTGCGCTTTTGTTTAAAGTATTCATGTTAATTGCAGCTTGTGACGGCGCTGCAATTAACATGAATACTTTAATCAAAAGCACACAGTAGGCACTGCAGCCTGGCTCTACATGAAAGAAATACCCGGTTTCGCGCCGCTCGCTTTTTAAAAGCAGCGGCGCGAATGTTGTTGATTGATGTGCTGTGTGTGTGTGTGCGCGCTTCACACACAGAACTGCGCGCTTCATGCAACAGAGGTGCGCGCCCGCCCATGCGCGCATGTTATTGGGAACAGTGGTTATAACTATAACTTTAGAATTTTTAATGTTTGTCTAATATAAGTTGGCTTTGTATAGAAGGAATAAAGGAAGTTTTCCTAGCTATAACTTATCCCTACACTTTGGTTTTTCAATTGAATTTCAATGGTTTTGATTTTTTAATAATGTGTTTGAAATCGTAGTGTTGAGTGTCATTTATTAGGGTGTCATTAATTGGAGTGTCGTACGCTAGAGTGGAGGTACACTAGAATGTTGTACAGTACAGCAGGAAGTCAGACTGTCAGAGTGGAGTAGAGTGTTGTAGAGAGGAGTGGCATAAGATGGAGTAGAGTGTCGTACAGTGGAGTATCGTCGAGAGGAGTGTCGTAGAGTACGCTGGAGGAGATTGTCATACAGTGGAGTGGTATGTCGTAAAGAAGAGTAGAGTCGATTCTCATCGAGCATCACACAGTGTACTATAGTGGAGTACAGTGGATGGGCATAGCATGGAGTAGAGAGTTATCGAGTGGTACAGCATGTTCAACAGTCTTGCAGAGTGGAGTTGCATAAACTCGAGTAGAGTATCGGACAGTGGAGTGGCATAGAGTGGAGTGTGATACAGTGGCATAGAGTGGGATAAAGTGTAGTGAAGTGGAGTATAGTGGAGAACAATGAAACGGGGCAGCATAGAGTACAGTAAAGTATAACAGATTGGGGTGGGATGTCGTAGAGTAAAGTGGCGTGGAGTGCAGTAAAGTAGATTGGCTTAGCATACAGTTGAGTAAACTGTTATAAACTGAAGTACAGTGCAGTGGCATGTCATACAGTACTGGAAAGTGATGTATACTACAGGAGAGTAGAGTTCCATACAGTATAGTACAGTTTTGTAGAGTGGATTGGCTTACAGTACGGTACAGTGTTGTAGAGTGTGCTAGAGTGGATTGGCATACAGTTTGATAGAGTAGAATTGCAAAAAGTAGCGTTGAGTGGAATAGAGTAGAGTGAAGTACTGTGTCATAGATTACAGTGGAGTAAAGTGGGGTGCAGTGGCATACAAAGAGTTGCGTACAGTGTCGTATAGTGGACTACAGTATCATAGAGCGGTATATAGTGGATTAGAGTATTATATAGTGGATTAGAGCATTGTACAGTGGAATACAGTATATTACAGTGGAGTTTAGGGGTATAGAATGTAGTAAAGTGTGGATTGTTCTATACAGTGTTGTAGAGTGGAGTTGCATAGAGTACACTAGTGTGTCGTACAGTGGAGCTGCGTTCAATGTATTCTTGTACAGTGGCGTAAGAGCGGTAAAGTCTCGTGGAGTAGAGTGGAGTGGCGTAAAATAGTTCCGGAATATTTTGACAATCCGGGTAGTATTACAATAATCCCAAGAAAAACTCTGAAATCAGATTGTCTATTGCACTTGGAGACTATTAGAAAGGTCACGTAAAGGAAAATCAGATGGTACTAACGTGTCACGGTATCCAGCATTATCTTGAAAATGTAATCGGGGGTATGATAGGATGATGTTGACCCGTGTTCGTTTGGGGAATTTTAATAGACTAACAAGTTTCCCAGTCATGAATGACTGGTCCAGAACTTTGGGCCTATACCCTTGTGATGATATGTCCCCTCAATCCACAATGCACACATTTTTATTCTGTAAATTCTATACTGTGAAAAAGATGAATTGTACCCATTTTAAAGACTCTAGGTCTGAGACAATGTTATCCAGCATTTTTAATGTTACAACTTTTACAATATGAATTGTTTACCAGCCCAATAGCCACGTAGTTGAAATGCGTGATTAGATACAGGAAAACAATGTGAAATATGAACCTGGCTTATTAATGCACAGTATCTACTAATTCTTAACACTTTTACAAGCCTTTGCATTGCCTTTGCACCTCAAAGGGCAACACAGGGCAGCGTAAAGGCTTATATGGGATTTAGAAAGCCACACAAATCTTGTTCTGCATTGCCTTACATGGCTTTGTAAAGAAATGCAATGGCTTGTGCTGCATTGCGTTACATTTCTTAGTGGTAGGCAGCCATGGGTGTGCTCTGCATCCACCATGGATTTCACATAATTCCAGATTTACTAAGGTTTGTAAAACTGGAATTGCATGAAATCGGTATGCCTACCACAGAGAGGCGTAATGAGGAAAAATGTGTTTATTTCTCTTTGTTACTTCCTCTTTCTATGCTTGATGCCTTCTGCATCGGGCATAGAAAGAGGAATATGCCTCAAAGGATTGTTTTTGTGGAAGAAGGCATCAATTCCTGCAATAAAACAATCCTGCTCATAACACAGGCACTCTTTCACCATGGTGCAAAGGTGCCTGTGTTGGTTTTAGGCAGCCACAAGTGTGTCAACTCTGAGAGAGAGCTGAAGAGCACAATATATTTATTCAGCTCTCTCTCATTCACACAAAGCAGAAACTTGCCTTGCAGCTCTGCACTGTGTGAATTCGTAGTAAATCTGCCAATTAGAGTTAAAATATGTTCCCTGAGTGTGTAATGTAAATGGTGACTGTTTATCAAGTGTGGCTGTTGATAATGATGAGGTGGAAATTGTTGAGACAATGTGCAGGGAAGTGATAAAAGAGCAGGGTCGGACAGGGAATGCAGGCAATCGGGAATTGGTCGATGGGCCGGTGGCTCAGGGTCATCTGGGGGCCGGTTTTCGGGGCTCTGTAAACGGGCCAAAGAGACTCCCCCACTCCCCACCAGGCCACTTTAATGTGACGCCAGCATCACAGAGCACTCCCCTGACATGCTGTTAACTGTGGCTGGGATCCAGGTGTTTGTTTAGCCTTTGGGGCAGTCTCACCTCGGCGCCCTGCCTCACATGCTAAGCCAGAAATGTTATCTCTCGCCGGGCCAACACTTTTAGACCATGGGAGGTGTACGGAGGATGTATTGTCTGCAGGGGACTCGCAGGAGGGGCAGGTGACATTGGGCCATTCTCACCTAACACCCGCCAACCCCACGAGCAGCAACAATTTGTTTTTGAAACCTCCCTTGCCAGCTAAATGCCCTGAGGCTATAACGATCTGGGGAGGGGGTAAGATAAGTGGACTTTGTAGCAGCCAGGTGCTGTCACCTCAGCCCCAGTGTATTTTAGGCCTTGTTGGGGAGGGGAGAGGGTTTCATATAATTTAATGTAGCGCCATGGTCAGAGCTGCTGATGTTGAAACTGGTTTGAGTCTGTTGTATCCTATATCTTCCTGCTGCTCAGCTTGTATGCATGACTTGTGGAATGTTGCTTGATTGGAATGTCAGAGTGTTATGAATGTCAGTTGGGTGAGGGCTGAGCGAATCTATGACATAATATCGACAGACAGAATATAGACATACAAAAATATCGACACAAAAATATCGAAATCAAAAATATCGGAGTTCTATCTACATAAAGGTAAGTACAAAAATATCGAGAAAGAAATATAGTAATACAAAAATATCGAAGTTAAAAATATCGTTTTTTTAAATGTATTAATAATAATGTAAAAATAATTTTAAAATACATATAATTTAGCAAATTAAAAATATAAACATTAAAACATATTAAAAAATTAATAACTAATACATACACATTTAAAATAAATTAAAAACTACATATAAATTAATATATACATACTTATTCTACATATTGCAACAGTAGGAAAAGCGTTGGATAGTGTAGGGGTAAAAATTACTATTCCCACTCCAGAGAGTGCAACAGTAGGGAAAGCGTTGGATAGCGTAGGGGTAAAAATTACTATTCCCACTCCAAAGGGTGCAACAGTAGGGAAAGCGTTGGATAGCGTAGGGGTAAAAATTACTATTCCCACTCCAAAAGGTGCAACAGTAGGGAAAGCATTGGATAGCGTAGGGGTAAAAATTACTATTCCCACTCCAAAAGGTGCAACAGTAGGGAAAGCGTTGGATAGCGTAGGGGTAAAAATTACTATTCCCACTCCAGAGAGTGCAACAGTAGGGAAAGCGTTGGATAGCGTAGGGGTAAAAGTTACTATTCCCACTCCAAAGGCTGCACAGTAGGGAAAGCGTTGGATAGCGTAGGGGGTAAAAATTACTATTTCCACTCCAAAGGGTGCAACAGTAGGGAAAGCGTTGGATCGCGTAGGGCTAAAAATTACTATTCCCACTCCAGAGGGTGCAACAATAGGGAAAGCATTGGATAGCGTAGGGGTAAAAATTACTATTCCCACTCCAAAGGGTGCAACAGTAGGGAAAGCGTTGGATAGCGTAGGGGTAAAAATTACTATTCCCACTCCAGAGGGTGCAACAGTAGGGAAAGCGTTGGACAGCGTAGGGGTAAAAATTACTATTCCCACTCCAGAGGGTGCAACAGTAGGGAAAGCGTTGGATAGCATGGGGGTAAAAATTTCTTCCCACACTACTCCCCCTTTAACACACAACACACTACACATACAAAAAACCACAATTATTATAAATATAAATTAATAAATTAATAACAATTAATATTAAATTGATGTAATTATAAATTAGCTAATTAACACATATTAATTACCAATTAAAAATTAATTAACAATTAATTAACAAGATATTTACAAGAATAAACAATATTTATTAATAAATTATTTATAATTAATATTATGAAATAATTAAAAAAAATAACCAATTAATTAATTAACAATTAATTAACAATGAATACCAATAAATAAATACAATCTCTTTAATAAATTTTATTTAATTATGTCACACCCTATTCTCCTATAAACACACAACCCACTACACATAAATAAATCACATAAAAAATGTAATTGTCATTTAATCACTCAATAATAATTAATTACCAATTAATTATTAATTAGCAATATCAAAATTTTTAAAATATTAGTACATTAACTCTAATTAATTTAATTAACTAATTATTAATAATTAATTACCAATTAATTATTAATTAACAATAACAAAAAATAATAAACATTACTACATTAACTCTAATTAATTTAATTAACTAATAATAATCATGAATTACCAATTAATTATTAATTAACAATAACAAAAAATAATAAATACTACTACATTAACTCTAATTCATTTAATTAACTAATTATTAATAATTAATTACCAATTCATTATGATTCATAATTATTTATTAATCAAAAATATTTTAAAAACATATTAATCAATTAATTATAATTAAATTACTTCCCACCCTATTCCCCTATAAACCCACAACCCGCTCTGATCCTAAGAGGCAAAATGTAAAAGACATTACTAATTCTAAACATACATTAAAAAACATGTTTAACAAACATGTGAACAGCAGAATAAAATACATAACACTAAACAAAATTTCGATATTAATAACATACATACCTTAATATCGATATTCTGTCTATCGATATTATTGCACATCGATATTATAGACCATCGAAATTAAAACATCGATATTATTGTATATCGATATTTTAATTTCGATATTTTGTCTCTCTACCGGCTGAGCAGCAGGACAGCTGCTCCTGATGGGGTTGTCGTTATAACTTATAACCTAACATCTTAACTAAATAAAGTAACTTAAGAATCTACAGTTCCAGCTTCTTTCCGATTACTTCATTTGGCGACATTTGGTGATCACTGTGAAGAAGAATCTACGCGTGCAAATTTTAAAAGGAAAGTAGTGAAACGGTGAAGAGAAGGAAAAGGTGAAGGAAGTACAACTGACTTTTAACTGATGAAGTATGAATGTTTCAAGCGTTGTCTGGCACAAAAAGGAAGAACCCCATCAGTGACCTTGCCATCGGTCGCCCTAATACCCAGGTGAGCCAGATAAGCGTGATTCAAGAGCTTAAAATCAGCAGAGAGATGGTTGGTTGTTCGGGGGCATAGAATCGAGCCTCGGTGAAGTGCGTATTGTGTTTATCAGCTGATGAACAATTTGGGAATGTAAGGTTTACTGCCTAGGAAGTATTTACATTTAAAGTCGAGCTACTGTTGTGTACGATTTAAAGGAAAACTGAGTAGCGAGTACAGACTGCACTTGGATTACTTCGTGCCTTTTATTCACATCTTTGATGTCAATCTAAAGAGACCATCAGAAATGTGCTGCAGAGGAATCCCGACATCGTGGTGTGAGTAAACGTCTGTCTGGCGTTTTCATGGTGCTATTTTTATTTTGTGCAGCTAAATGTGAGTCTGATTTTTGCAGTTGCTACATACAGTCAGCTTAAGTGCGTCGTTTGAAAGAGAGCAGTAACGCTTACCGCGAGACTCTGTTGCCTGAAAGAATGCTGCCATTGTCATCCTTCGTGGGTTAGAAGCCGCAGCTCCTGGTGACTCATTCTGTTACGTGCTGACGTGTTGACGTCTCCTTTCACTACGTGATGGCAGCCATTCGTCTTTTCATAGCAACAATGATGGTTGCTAAGTAACACGAAGGGAACTCGGAGAAGAGAGGCGGCTTGAACTTTTTACTTTTCGTGAGGACACACCAAAACAGTTGTCGGAAGGAGAGGCAGATCGTGAGGCCTTTGTGAATCTACAGCGGTTTTGACGGTAACGTTTGCTTTTATTCATCATCAGAAGCGCGTAGAGAGCCTGCATGGTTTCTTGAGTCTTCACTGTTCGTTTGGATGTTGAGACAGTCGGGACCCAGGATAATTGTTGTGGAGATAAGAGAAAAGGAAAATGGATAGCAACAGCGTATTAACGCAACAGTGCTCTTGGAAATCAATGTTTAAACGGCCAGGTCCACAGATGGAAACCGTTTTTAAGACTTAAATGGGCTCAAGTTACAGGAACTGCACAAAGGTCCCAGAAACAGCAGCGAGTTTGTCAATAAAGAAGAAGCTGTACAGTAGTGGGCCTGTGAGCCCAGAAGTGTCTATGAAAAAAAAGGAAGTGTCACAGAACTGGAAACGCAACAGAAAACATATGATTGTTGTCACAAGTACATGTTTGTGTCAAAGGTCTCAGGACTTCACCACAACAGGGTTTAGGTTTATTAAGGTGTTATGTATGGGTGGTAAGCCTTTCATTTGTTTGTGTTGTGTATGGGGTGACTGCAGTAGGGTTAAGTCTCATTTGTTTGTGTTGTGTATGGAGTGACTGCAGTAGGGTTAAGTCTCTTATTTTTAGTCTTTGGTTGGGTGGTATGGTGTAGTTTGGTAGTTGATGTAGTGTCCCTCACACGTCAGGGTAGTGTTTGGGAGTGTGTTTTGCCTCGCACGTCATGCTTGCGTGCATGCTTGTGTTGGCAGTAGTGTCCCTCACACATCAGGGTTGTGTTGGGAATGTGTTTTGCCTCGCACGTCATGCATGCGTGCATGCTTGCGTTGGCAGTAGAGTCCCTCACACGTCAGGGTTGTGTTGGGAATGTGTTTTGCCTCGCACGTCATGGTTGCGGTGGCAGTGGTGTCCCTCACACGTCAGGGTTGTGTTGGGAATGTGTTTTGCCTCGCACATCATGGTTGCGGTGGCAGTGGTGTCCCTCACACGTCAGGGTTGTGTTGGGAATGTGTTTTGCCGCGCACATCATGGTTGCGTTGGCAGTAGTGTCCCTCACACGTCAGGGTTGTGTTGGGTATGTGTTTTGCCTCGCGCGTCAAGGTTGCGTAGGCAGTGTCCCTCGCATGTATGGTTGTCTTGTGTGTGTATGGATGGTCCTGTGTTGTTTGGCGTTTGAATGGGTTTATGAGTGCTTGTTAATTTGCTAGTGGTGTACAAGTTGTTTCCTGAAATATTTGGTGTATAGGGTTGTCGGGTGTGTGTTGCTTATTGTACTGGTCTGGCCAACTGGTATGGTTTGTGGCATATGGATGTTGGTTGTGGTTTTGTTGCTTATTTCAGGAAGTAATGTGTTGCATGTGATACCTGTTCAGACTGTTGTGCGCGTGGGTCTGTATGGATAGGGATAGGATGTGTCTTCTTGTGTCAGTTTGTTTATTGTGTCATTGGTTGTGCAGTGAGGTATGTGGGTACCTGTCGCTTATTGATTATATTGCTCGTTTTATCTTACGGGTGTTGTCTTTAATTTTATTGAATTTACTGACCATTTGTACTTGACATGTTGTCAATGTTTTATTTGGTTTTTTTTAATTCCCCAACGAAGGGAGATATTTTGTATCCTATATCTTCCTGCTGCTCAGCTTGTATACATGACTTGTGGAATGTTGCTTGATTGGAATGTCAGAGTGTTATGAATGTCAGTTGGGTGAGGGCTGAGCAGCAGGACAGCTGCTCCTGATGGGGTTGTCGTTATAACTTATAACCTAACATCTTAACTAAATAAAGTAACTTAAGAATCTACAGTTCCAGCTTCTTTCCGATTACTTCAGAGTCCCAGCTGTAACGGTCTAGTGGTTATGCCTTAGTGGGGCAGAGCCCCGGAAGCACCACCCAACAATGTATCACCCTCTGGCCAGGCGTGGCCAGAGGGCTTAAATAAAGGGACTGGAGTCGCTCGGGACTTCCGGTCCATAACAGCCAACTAGAGTGTGAGCGTCATTATCTAGCGTAACTGCAATGTAATATATGTTGACCCCTGCAGCGTACCAGGTGTGAGCTCAGTTAGCCCCCCTTACACTGGCGACGAGTGATGGGATGCAATCAACCCACATTACGGAAGGCGGCACGCTTATGAGGAAAAGAGGACGCGCCTGCACTAACTGACGGCAGCGGCGGCCCCCACAAGAATGTGCCGGAGAACAGCAGTAAAATCCCGGTAAGCAGAGCAGTGGAAGGCGAACCGGCACAGATTACTGCCGCGAGGTACCTGGCAGCTCCCCGAGTGATTGCGCCCAGTAAAGAAGAGGCCGCAATGTGTCCCGAAGGATCTGCAGGGCAGGCCGGATGGCGCGCATGCGCAGAAGCACAGAGGCGCCTTGAGCATTCCAGGCCGCGCGAAGGCAACACGCGTATAGGCAAATCTACCGACAGCCAGCCCCCAGTGCACACAAGTGGGGGCAGATAAGAAATAACGCGGCAGTGCCACCATATGCCACAACAGGAACATGGACAGAGGGCAGATAAGCCCAAAGTAACAAGCACAAGCCGATACAACCAAGTTGGAGAGAAAACAGCATGTTATAATGAATATAAGTTTATTAATAATTTTAAATGTTTTATATTTGATTATTAGTGAGGGCATACCGATATTTTGTGGGTATTAAATTGCTTAATAAACGACAATGTTGGAATTAGAATTAGTAGAGGGGATCTTATGTTATCATTACACCTGTCAAATGACTGCATTGTTACTTCATTCAGTGTGTTGAAGAGTTTAGTGAAAAACGTTTTCTGCACAGGAAAATGTATGTTTATTTCTGTTTACATACTTTTACAGACTGTCTTCCTCTGTTCTAAGTGAAATCCTTTTGTCATCTGCCTGGGGCTTCTTATCTCTGTGTTCTGGGAAGCGCGGGCGGGTTTTCTACACAGTAATATCAGGCCACAATTGTTATATGGGGCCTCCTCCTGGCATAACTTGTGGATTCACCTCACAGAGGCTGCTCACTTCCACCTAGCCTTTCAGCCTCTGCTTGGATGTATTTGTATAGTGTATACAAGCGCACAGGCTACCCACACACAATGGAAGTTTGTATTACAATCACAGCTTCCTTTCAAAATTTGTGAAAACTGATAATCACCCGACTCCAGGTTGACTTCAACACACTTTTTTATAGCAGTGGGTTCCCCATCCTGCGTGAACTCAGGGGAGGTATGCGCTGCTGTGCTCAGCGCCACAGGAGGTCTGAGCTGAGACACTGCTGGTGCTGTGCTTATTTCTCGGTTTCTAGGTAGTGGGCCTCCTGGCGCTGAGACACTAACAGTCAGGATCAGCGCAATGTGTCTGATAGAGACAGTGCTCAGGAGCGCGACCGGAGCTCCTGGGCTTGTGTCCCCCCTCACCCCACCTCCCCGTGGTAATAACTCAATGCCTTTTTTGGACCACCTTTTCAGTGTATTTGCCACAAACATTTCCACATGAAACACGGCACGTGTGCCCTACGGCATTGGCAGCAGAGTGGTTGAAGTGAGAGTAGTTGAGGGCCAATGATTGGAGCACAATACAGTTAAATAAATATATTAACATAATTACTATTACCGCTCGGAGACAAGTCACTTCGAATCAGGTATGGCCTGCTGTGGGCGGCCATCATGGCATGAGAGAGGCTGTCTCGTGAGCAGGCAGCAGCCTGCACTCTCAGATTCCCCGCCGCTTGTAACTTCCTGTTCCTCCGGACGTGACGGCACTCTACCGCCGCACATCCGGATTTAATCCCGGCCCCCTGGTGACACGGTCGGTGATTGGCACATGCAGTATCGGACTGAGAGGGCAGCCCGGCCCCCCTGCAGTGTGTGTGTGTGATGATTCATGAGCCGCGCCGCACCATAATTTGCCGCATTCTTGTTTCCAGGGCAACAGGCAGCTCCTGGCATAGTGCAGTCGAGAGATACATTTGTAGCGCTCTCAGCCACAGAGCTGAGAGCAGTCTCTGGTTAACTATTTAGGAATGGAAGCAAGCGCACCTCTCTCGAAGCAGCAGAGAGAGCCCGGGCACAGTGACAGGCGTCGCTGGTGGCTCGCCTGGCAGCAGGTGGCAAAATGCGTGACAATGCATTTCAGTGCGATGATGCAGATCACCGCACTAAAATGCGTGAGCGTCACACCTGTTGCGTGACGCTTGGCAGGACTGTACGAGCGTTTCAAGTTCAGACAGACCAGCCAAAGAGAAGGGGAGTCAATGGACACATTCCACGCGCGCCTCAGAGAGCTAGTGAGCATGTGCACCGAGGATGATCAGACCAAGGAAATAACAGCACAACTCATCCAAGGCTGCCGCAACAAGACACTACGGACACTCATACTTCGACAACCAAGAATAACCTTAGAGGAGATCCTGATACTCGCTCGATCGCATGAACTGTCCGATATTCGAGCGACCGCAATGGAAGCTGCGCTTAACCAACAGACTGACCCAGTCGTCAGCATAAAGACAGAGCGGGTTGACACCATCCGCACACCGACCCGGAGTGGGCGAGGAAGGTGGCCCACTAGAACGTCACGACGCCCGCCATGTGGATGTTGCGGGAGAGAAGAACACAATGCAGATGGCTGCCCAGCCAGAGGAAAGACGTTTATGAAATGTGGCATTCTTAACCACTTCACGAGCGTATGTCGGGGAGGCTGCTGAAGTAGAGGCAACCCAGGAAAAAGAACAATAACAGGGGCAGTAAGACACCTCTCACTGGAAGAGCCGACACGTCGCGTCCAATGAAGACACACTCTCACCACCATCCATGCTTAGCTGACTCTTCAACAGAAGACGATGAGGAGGGCTATTTTGTGTCATTTGTGGGTGACCTAAAGAAAAGACAGAGGACGTAGCCGAGGTGCAACATCGAGATTGATGGGTCCCCAGTAACTAAATTGATTGACACGGGAGCAACCGTCAACGTGATGGGTCTACAACATTACAAGAACCTAAACCCAAGGCCGCAACTCACCCCATCCAAAATCAAAATCCTAACGTACGGAAGTTGGAAGCCGCTTCCCCTCAAAGGTAAAATGGTGGTTAAGGTGAAATCGGAGGACCAAGAAGTTGCAACGATGTTTCACGTCGTCGTCAGAGAAGAGGGCATACTTGTCTGGAGCCATACCGCGGAAGACCTCAACCTAATTACGTTTACCAACGCAGTGAAAGTACTCCAAACAGATGACATACTAGAGCTGTTCCTACAACTTTTTAAAGGACTAGGAACTATTAAGAGGCAACCAGTAAAGCTGCACATCGACAAAGCAGTACAGCCAGTCGCTTTAAGACACCAACGAATCTCGTTTCACCTCCGACCATTGGTTGAGCAAGAACCTTCTAAAACTAGAGAAACAGGGGGTGATTGGAAAAAGTTACAGGTCCCACTCCGTGGATGTCGCCATGGTCATAGCCGAAAAACCGAAGCAACCAGGAAAAATTCAGATTTGCATCAACATGAGAATACCCAACTAGGCCATAAAACGGGAAAGACATCTCACGCCAACGGTAGACAACATACTACCCGACCTCAACGGTTCGCAATGGTTCTCAAAGTTGGATCTAAATGCTGGTTATCACCAGTTGAGGCTGGCTGAGTAAAGTAGATACATTACAATGTTCTCGACACATCTTGGGCTCCGCCGATATAAGAGACTACATTTTGGAATATCATCTGCGGCCGAGATATTTCAGAACGCGGTGAGGGAGATCTTGTCAGGCCTTCAAGGCATCCTTAATGTAAGCGATATATCGTGATTCCCTCCAAAACAATTGAAGAGCACCACCGACGGCTTAGAGCTACCCTGCAGCGGTTAGCAGAGCACGGCGTGACCCTCTATAAAGAAAAGTGCCAATTCTTTCTTAAATCAATCGACTTTTTCGGATATGTGTTTAGCTCAGATGGTATCAAGGTAGACTGCAGGAAGTCCCAAGCTATTCAGCTTGCTCCGGCTCCAACCAGTGCGTCTGAAGTGAGAAGCTTCCTAGGGATGGCAACTTACTGTGCAAGATTCATCACGAACCAAGCCACCATTGCAGAGCCTTTACAGAACCTCACGAAGAAAGAAACACCATGGCAATGGACATTCAATGAAGACAGAGCTTTCAACCAAATAAAATCGGCTCTGTTGGACAGTAGCACGATGACTTACTTTGACACTACTCGGCCCACGGAGGTCCTGGTCGATGCCAGCCCGGTTGGTCTAGGGGCACTACTTACCCAGGACACGGACCCAGGGACCTAGGTCCCGCTAGCATTTGTGAGCAAGGCACTCACCGCAACAGAAGCTCGATATTCGCAAATAGAGCGCGAAGCACTAGCTGTCAAGTGGGCATGCAATCTTTTTCACTTGTATGTGAGCGGAAACCCTTTTTGAGTGGTGACAGACCACCAACCGCTTCTGCCTTTGTTCAAAGGGACGGCTCCTCACCCACCTCCCAGGATTGAACGGTGGGCGATATAGCTGCAACATTATCAGATGGAGCTCATATACAGACCTGGGGCGAAAAATCCTGCTGATTTTCTGTCTCGTCACCACGCGCTTACAGCTGAATCGGATGGGGACCAAGAATCGAAGACCGAAGAGTTTGTCAACGTGGTCTCCCAATGGTCGTGCCCCCGTGCCATGTCGATTGACGTGATCAAGACACACATAGACACAGATGCAGTCCTCAAACGAGTAGCCGAGGCACTGAAGAGCGGATCTTGGGAAGGTTTTCTCAAAAATGTCCAAGGGTGGAATGAAGCCGACAGAACTCGCCTGGGACAATATTGGGAAGTTCATGATGAACTTAGTGCGGCGGGCAATGGCATCATCCTGAGAGGATCACGGGTCGTGATACCAAAAGACTTGCAAGAACAGGCCACAGTCCTCGCACATGAAGGCCACTAAGGCACTAGGAGGAGGAAATCAAGGATGAGGGAAAAGGTGTGGTTCCCGAACTTAGAAGAAAGTGTTGACTCAGTAGTTCGCAACTGCAGAGCCTGCCAACTCACCAGCAACTCTGAAGCCCACGCTCCAATAATTACAGAAGATCCAGCTCCGTCGCCATGGTCATGGCTCAGCCTTGATTTCAGGAGTTTCCCTGATGGAAGAATCACCGTGGTCCTAGTCGACAGCTACACCAAGTATCCTACAGTAGAGGTGGCACCATCCACAAGCTTCGCAAACATCCAACCGATCCTGAACAAATCATTTGCTCTATTCGGCCTGCCTCAAGTCATCAAAACAGACAACGGGCCTCCATTCCAAGGCAGCGATTTTAAAGAGTTTCTGAAAGAACTCGGAGTAAAACACCATCGGATCACAAGCCAACAGAGAAGTTGAGCGGTTCATGCGCACCATCAACAAAGTTCTGCGCATAGCAACAGCTGAGGAGAAGGACCCAGAAGTGGCTCTTCCACTCTTCTTGAGAGAATACAAAAGCACACCACATTGCACAACGCAACGATCACCCTGGTCACTTATGTTAACGGGCACTCGGCGTGATCTGCTGCCCATGGCGGACAACTGGAGTCCTGAATCGTACAACCCGGCGGATACGCAAGAAAGAAGACGCAGTACCAACGACAAGGCCAGTAGGCGATGGAGGGCGCATACCCGGTTGCTAATCGCAGGGAGTTCCGTGTTAATACGGACCAGGCGGCCGGGCGGAAAGTTCCATACCCCCTATGAACCTGGGCCATGGGTCATGAAGTCAACGAAGGGAACGAGCATCACCGTGGAACGAGATGGGGAAGAGATAACAAGAAACGTATCCTGGTTCAAACAGATCCCGCCATTGACCGGAACACTTCAAGCTACCAAAATGTCACCAAGTGTGGAGCCTCGGGTGGACAATTCTAGAAGTGATCCCACTGACTCACCGGCAGCAAGTCCCGCAAGACCATCGCCATGTAGGATTGCAAGCCCCGACAGTGTGACAAGTGACCGACGGCTGGTGAACTATGGACAAGATCAGGAAGTCCACCAGCGTCCACATAATCTTAGGCCGAATCCTCGGCCCAACCAGAGACTTGCAGATTTTGAATGTTAAGGTTTTGTTTTGTTAAAGAACCAACTTGGGATGGGATGTAACGGTCTAGTGGTTATGCCTTAGTGGGGCAGAGCCCCGGAAGCACCACCCAACAATGTATCACCCTCTGGCCAGGCGTGGCCAGAGGGCTTAAATAAAGGGACCGGAATCGCTCGGGACTTCCGGTCCATACCAGCCAACTAGAGTGTGAGCATCATTATCTAGCGTAACTGCAATGTAATATATGTTGACCCCTGCAGCGTACCAGGTGTGAGAGCAGTTAGCCCCCCTTACACCAGCGTCAGGTCAACATCCTGTGATTCTGGGCACTTCACTTAATCTCCATACTGAGAATGAAAATGTATTTGATCTTGTGTAATGTAACTGGTGCTCGTTTCTCCAATGACTTTGGACCGAGTTCACGCTAAACAAAACTATAATAAAACAGAACTAGCCAGATTCCAGTGAGACTAAGCAGATGCCATGTCTGGTGGCTTAGTGGACTAATGCATCCACTGTTGGGGGCCTGTATTCGACCTCGTGGTCACAAGTTCAAATCCTGGCGGGTCCACTCAGCTTTTCATCCTGCCGAAGTCGATACAATTAGTATCATTGTGTTGGGTAACAATAAGAATCTGTTATTCAGCGCCAAGATACCCTTGGGTGAACGTGCGCTTTACTAATACACATGTTACGTTATGGGTAAAGAGGGCCACTTTTTGGGAGTCCCCGGTCCTAATTGAGATCCCAATCCGACCCTGTAAGAAAGGATAAGTGGAGAACAAGCTAGGAGCAAGATGAGGAATTTCAGGGACTGGTGAAGTGTATTACTGGTGGACAGCCTGAGCATAAGAAAGGTGTGAGTGTTTGAGGTAATTAGAAAATGATTTGCTTAGAATTGGGAGTAGATTGAATTTTATGCAAGACATACATGATGGTGGTACCAAAAAGGTTAAGGAGGAGTTTCATGAATTCACTAGATGAGAGTATGGGGTTATGTCAGCAATGAAGAGGAATGCAAGGTGTGATTTTTGAAGGCCTGGTGTGGAGTGGGAGATAGATAGGTTTGTGCGGCACGTGCTATGAGTGACAAATATCATGTGAAAATGCTGTTAGCTCCAACAAAATAACCGCAGCCAGCTTAGCAAAGAATTGCAGTGGACAAAAGTGATCCTCTGCATGTGGGTCTGAGAGAGAGAGAGAAGTATTCACTGGTTGTGATTGACACATTTTCAAAATGGCCCCAAGTGAAGTTTTTGAATCAGGTAAGGATAGAGGAGGCAATTGTTTTTAAAGGAGGTGTTTACGAGATAGGGGCATCTAAAGGCAGCAGTCATTGACTGTAGGGCTCAATTTACATCACTGGTCTTGGAGGTTTTTTGAAGGAACCGGGACAAGTACCAAATAACAGCGTTGACTATCACTGCAGAAATGGATTATTGGAGGGAATTATTCGCACGCTGAGGAGGCTCTTTGTGATTGACAGCTCAGAATGAGTTGGTGTGACATAAGGAGGTTAGCAAGATGTTGTGGGACCAACCGTCATCCTGCTACAGATAAGTCTCATTTGTCTTTGCTGGGTGAAGAGTCCACTTGGATGGGTAGATCTCAAACAAAGGTGTGTGAGAGAAGAAACCACAATCATCTTGGTAGAGAAACAGGAAAATGATAAGAACAGATATGTTGTGGAGACAAGTAGTGTGCAGGAAGCTTAAGTCTGAGGATTTTGTGTGAGTCGAATTCGGTGTGAAATCAAGAAAGGGGAAGTCTAAGTTGTTATCACTGTAACACGGTGGTCAAGGCATATGGAAATACTGTGGTGCTGATAGGAGGTGAAGTGTGGAAGGTAAGGAGAGTCACACATTGCCACCTGGGCACAAGGGAGGACAACTGTGGAATATGGTGGGGGCAGTCATTGTATGAAGGTGGAATCTAACTGAATGGTTACCCCCACTTTCTTCCTGGTGTTTTGCTGGTTTTCGACTTAGTTTGACCGGGATCCTGCTAATCAGGACCCCAGTCTATCTGCTTTCCCCCTAAATTGGTTGTGCATGTACTTTAGGTACACTCCAGATTGGATTCTGGGGTACCCTTACAAGTCCCTAGTATATGGTATACTATATGCATAATCCACATTTGTAAAGCGCGAACAATCACCCGTAAGGGTCTCTAGGCGCGGGGGGCCATCGGGAAGATTAAGTAAGCTATTGCCCAGAGTCACATGGTGCTGGGCTAATCTGCCGCCGGTGCCGGGGATCGAACCGTGATCCCCAGATGATGCCTAGGGCATAGGTACCCCAGCGGCCTCCCAGGAGCTGCAGCATGTATTATGCCACCCCTGAGAGACCACTCAAATCGACACCACAGGTCTGCTACTGCAGCCTGTGTAAGGTGGTGCATGCACCCCTTACTTAGATATAGGTTCACTATATCTACCTTTTCACTGTACATATAAGCCTATCAGTCACCCCTATGGCAGGCCTTATCAATTCTGAAGGCAGGGTGATGGGTTTTATGTGAGAGGGTGCCCATGCATGAGCAGAGCCCCTCTGCAGCCTTTGGAATCTATTCTTCAGAGTTGTTCTGTGATGCAGCCATACCATATACTCTTAAGTGCATTATAACCTTGCGGTAAATGCTAACTTTAAAACGGCTGTAAAGAAACCCGTCGCGTTTGGAGTCGAACACCTTGGAATGATACCTCCACACCAGTAACTGGTGTGAGAGGTATGATTCCACCCTCCTAGAGGGAGAAATATGACAACACCAGTACACCCGGTACCAGCTTTACAGAACTCTGGCATCACGAGATGGATGCTGTCAGCCACAGACAAGAGTCTTCCCACCTTCTGCTGGATGAAACTCCAGTAGGGGAGGCTGGACAATAGGTTTCCTGTCACAGGGAGGTGTAACCACCTCCCAGACAGGCTTTAGTGTATTGGGGCTGGGTGGGTGCACTCTGAGAGCGCTTTGATGTCTGCACTGGGGGCACACATGGTGTCCCTGTGCATAGTCCAGCTCAAACCGGTTGCAGGAGCCATTTGCTCCTGCTCTGGCACGAAACTGGACAAAGGACATTGGTGTAGCCACCCCTCTGTCCTGACCCTCCCATAGGTGGGTCCCCAGAGTTTGTCCCACCCCTTCCTTGTGTTTTAAGAAGGAAACCCTGGCTACAGGACTTTAGATTTACCTGGAGGAAACTCTGCTACAGAAACCAAGTACTTCAACGATCTACACTGCGCTAGATGACTGAAGCATCTCCCTTGGAGTAAAGGAGTTACTCCCCTGCTAAGCAGGCATCAAAGATGCATTTGACCAGTTTGCATCTCCGAAGCTCCTGAGGACTCCACTTTTGCAACACAGGTGGTGGGTTTCCAAGCATCCCCGAGGTCAACTAGTACTCTCAGCAAACCTAAGACCCGTGTCCCTCATGGGGGCCGTGCAACCTGAACCCCTGGGCACCATGTACATTTGAAGAAGCATCTGCTTTTCGGTGACCCCTGAAGCTGTGCTTTGGGCTACTTGTAGTCCAGACCCCGAGCAGTGACTCCACTGAAGATTACCGGCCTACAGTCCACGAGTGTTCCGTGGGTTAGTATTTTGTGATTCCTCTTGAGGTCCCTTCGCAATCCCTGGTCCATTGGCCTGTGGGTGTTTGTGAAGGCAACTTTAACTTTCAGTGGGATGTTCTGGTTGCTCCAGCTGTGCCCTGACTCTCCATTGCTTGGGGAGTCACCAGGACCTTGCTGGTCCACACTGAAGCATCTTTTCTCTGACTGCGTGGGTTGCAGTTGCCAAGGCTTCTTGGAGTTCACTGACCCCCAAGCACTCGACATCCTTTGTGGGACAGCTCGCCTGCGGAACGTCTTCTGGTCGCCGTAGCTGCAGAGTCAAGCTTCACCGCTTCTCACATGAAGCACCCGACATCGGTGGGCATTCGTCTACCGAGCCCCTGGTCACTGGCAAGTAACCCAGACTCTGCCCCCTCTGCTTTCAGGTTCTTCTCAGCTTCGATCCAGGCTTGGATCACACTGGACACCTTTCTTCTTCATGGCAGCAGCACTTTGCAGCATCACGCCATTGAAAATGATGAAGATTTCCGACACCATTTTACACCTATACACCCGGCTTCCCTGGGTTAGATAACAAGAGTAATCTGGTGCTCACATGGGTGCTGGCCTTAGAACCTTCTATGTTTAAAAGGGTTTGCTCAAAGTCCTCTCCTAAGTGTCCTTAAACTTTAAAATTCTAACCACGACTTTCCCATAGAGTTGTACGGAGCACGCGGCTGTGTTCTCACACTGCACGCGTCCCCCGTGGGTCCCCTGTGTCACTACCTTGGGTGGTTCCTTGGGGTCCTAGAGATTCTACGTGCTCTAGGCACTGTGTCTAGTCAAGTCGTCAGGAGCGGTACGTCCATTGGGACGTGGGGGCAAAAGCCCCCCTGCCCGCCTGCAGCCACCTCGGCGTTAAGTAAACTGAATCAGTTCAGTTTACTTAAGTTCAAAGTAAGATGACAAGGCAGGCGGGACTCGGGAGACCTGACATTCCACTCATGTCAGTCAGCATGACATCACATCACCCACCCCCTTCAGAGTCTGAAGGGGGTCGGCGGGGTGGCGTCATGTTGACTGACATGATGATGTCATGTCACCAGGGCAAGCAACACAAGTGCGCATGAGTGGGGACGGAGGGTGAATTTTTTACCCGTGCCCACTCATGCGCACTTCCGTTTGCACTTTTTTGCGCATGCCAATTAGGAGCCCTTTGGGCTCCTAATGGGCGTGCTCTGGGAGAAGAGAAACCTGTGCCCCAAGCGCCAGGATTGGCTGCGAGGGGCTGCCAGTCCCCATTCGTGTGTGATGTGAGGTGCCAAGGGGTCGGTGAGCAGAGGTGGCGGGGACCCGGACCGGCGGTGACTTAGGTAAGTTGTTTTTTTAAATATTTCATTCTCCCCCTCCCCAGGAACAAGGCTGCACAAGTTCATGAAAGTGAAGACACCTTTCAGTATCCTTTTTATGTATGAATAGAGGGGGTGGGATGGGGTATCGTGTTCATTACCTTGAAACCCTCGGCCCCACAAAAGTCCCCACGCGTACTCTGGGACAAGAAAGCTTTGAGTTGGTGCAATAAAAAAAGACAATGGTGCAATTAAAAAAGACGTAAGAAACAAACACTTGGCAAGCAATGTGCTACAAACTGTTTAAATTGGCCTTGCGGTGAATGATGTCAAAATAGTTCTCGGGTTGTTTGAGCTCGCTTGCTCGCTGTACTGCAGCACGACAATTTTACGCCTCACCACTTTTAAAAGTCACCAGCCACCACTGCAAGTCGTGGTTGTTATACCACTTTCTTGGTATATGGTTTGGTCTCCCCCTGGAGCCCACTGTCTTGTGCTATTTACTGTCGTTCTAGTTTTTTAATATTGTGTACTTTGTGCTCTAATCTCATAATGAGATTAGTAGAGAGTGTTTAGTAATAAATACATCTTTTTATAATAACACCTGTGTGGTTCTCCTTTCATTTGGTCATGGAAGTTGCAATCTGGTAAAACAAGCTGCTTTACATTCCTTCAAGACTTAGCCTGAAGGCTGCTCTCCATAGCTTTCGTTAAAGATTGTCTTTAACCTAATCATCAAAAAGAGTTGTTGGGACTGGTATTAGGTGCCCACTATAACTAGTGGTCAGCATATACCAGGCCAACTTCTCACAGACATGACAATATATTGGCCCTGGGATACTAGACGTAATTTTATAACATGAGTGTCACCCATGGTATGTGGATGGTACTAATAGCAAACATTCTGAAACCGGCAAGCTGTATATAAATAATATTTTGAGGACACCCATAGCATATGGGGGGGAACCGTGATAAAATGCAGGCCATGAAACTCTGGAGGTAATTTTTGACACATGGGGGCAACCATAGCACATTTGAAGAAATATAATAGACAAGCCCTATGAATTTTTTAAATGGTAGTGAAAATACGTCCGAGCAGCAGTCATTCTTTCAGCTCATGCTCCTATTAATTATCATATTTACCAAATTAAAGTTTGTGCAGCAATGTTTAGCGGCAGCTACAAGCTTGTTAAAACTGGATTGTGCATATACAAAAATTAATCAACAAGCAAAAAAAAAAAAGTCTCGAAATATTTGTAGCCAGACCATTTTCCGAATCGAAAACGCTTTCCTTCGCCAGCAGAGGGAGCTCGCTTAACGCAGTTATTTCTAAAAGTTGTTATTTTAGTTCTGCAAGTTGTTGGCGGGGGATGCAGTACTAGTGTACCTTTTTTCATCACTAACATGAGTTTGTGGGCCTGAGTCTCTAGGACAATGTACTATATAAGGTCTATTGAGTTAAAAAAAAAAAGTCAACTGAGTTAAAAAATAAAATAAAGCATTAGCCAAATAATACATTACTCACCTCTACTGACGCCCACTCTTACAACAATAGCGAAAATTGTCCAAAACAGATTTTTTTAAATGAGAAGTCACAGACGAACTAACAGCCATTGCAAAGAGGTGTAGATTTAAAATACGCATACATGATATAATCACGTTTGGTGGAAACGTCTGCGCTGAATTGATTTTATTTGGATAATACACACAACCTGCATTTTTAACTTATCGGGTAAAAGTTCAACAGCTGTAGCCGACGTGTTGGGCCTTACATATTGGTTTATACTTTAATAAAGGAATACACCTATTCTAGATGCGTGGAGTCATCGCAGCAGACTGCCACTGAAAACGAAGGGTCTTCCCAATGTTTTCAGCATATTCCTTCCAAAACGGATTTTCTTCTTATCTCCTCTTCCTCTCCTGCATCTTTGTTGTGTTAATGGCTCCCTTTCAGCGCCGTCTTTCTCACCTTTGTTTAAATCTGTGGGTAGGTCTATGAATTCCTCACAAAATTCCAAAGAGGCATCTGTAAACCATTTTTCTCTGGTTCTTTCCAACTGTATTTGTTACAGAGAATCAAGTGTGGTCTATCTGCTGGCTTTGACACTGCGTACTACAAGCCCTGCGTGTCGCAGGACTGGAAAATGGGAATGCTATATCTCTTGTCTTCCTGTTTTATCTAATTCTCCAAATTATTACATCTGGTCCATGGTCTTTAGATGTCCCTGGTTGCCTCTGAACCTCAAGATTGGCATCACGATATATTGCGTGGCTCGAAGCCACTTGTCCATGGACAACCTTTTGACATGCCCATTAAGCAGTGCTTAATTTGAGCCGGTGGGGCCCATCAGCACTCATGTTTCCTCAACAAACATTGATACCAAGCAACAGGGGCACAGAACGAAGAAAGAAAAGATGGAAAAAGCTGTGACAAAGGGAGAAAGCAGGGATTAAAGGAATCTGCAAGAGTGAGAAAGAAACAGGGACTATTGTGTGGTGGATTAAAGCGTATTGAGGTGGAGTAAAGATTGCGTAGACTTTGTATTTGGCAGCTGACCTTTGATAGGGCTGGCCACGGACTTATGGACAAAACTTTGGGTTCCAGCACTTATTGTTTAACAAATTAAGCACTGCCACTGCTGCAGCTAGCATTCTACCACTGTTCTACTGTTTGATAAGTCTCTGAAATGCTGGCTTTTTATCTTGATCTTTGATCCCAGTTCTCCTCTTTCTCGTTTGCTTCCTCCTATTTCTATATGATTTTGCCTGATTGACGTACTTTTCCTTTTGGAACTCAGTCACTCTCTCAGCAGGGCTAAGACTTTTATAGTTTCTTACATCTTCTGGATTTATTTTTGAAACTTATTTCAATAAGCTGTGCAGTGTTGCATTTCCTTTGGGTTAGGTGTTTTGCTTTATACTTATGAACCCGATTCAAAAAATAATTTATGAGTAATATAAGTAGTTCACCAGGAGTAGACTTTTACAAACTCTTACGTAACTTTGTGAACACGACCCAAAATATCCAATGTTTTTTAATATTCCCCAAATATTAGCATTTTAGATTATTTTAGCCATTGTACAATGTCATGTGAGCATACTCAAGAGTACTCCCATGTGCCTCTTTCGCTAGATAAAAGAAATGGTTGCCTACTACACTGAACAGTTACCTCCTTCTCTCCCTCCTTTGTCAACATCTCTGGTCCCGGCCCCACATGCATCTTCCTCACACCTTTTTCCCCCAGTCCTCTTCTGCTCCATTCTACTTCTACTCTCTTTCCCTTGAAGAACACTGTTCCTAAAACTGCAGTGAACAGAAATAGGACATGTAAAGGAGGCTCATAATAAATGGACCTAGCGGTTCACCCCCAATAATTAGAGATACTGAAGGTATGCAGGGTCAGACTGGGATTACAGCTAGGCAGGGGCATCCCCGCCAAAAAAGTGGCTCACATTCATAAAACACCATTTGGTTAGTCTCACTGGACTCTCTTTTTCAGAAATGTTTTGTAACCTAAACATTTTAAAGCTTATAGAGACAGCAACATTGGTGAAAACTAGAAGAACTGCAACTTGGCCAGGCTGCCAAGGTGAAATAAAATAGACCAGACCTGACCAGGCTACTGTTGCCACCTGGCCATCTTTTTAGCACCATGCCCGGTATTTTAATATCCTGGCCAGTACAAAAGTGAAAACAAAAATATCACCCAAAGCCAGTAGTTTTTACTCTGATCAGTATGTATTTTAATCAGTAAATGTAAGGAAAAAGAGTAAAGCTGCCTTATTGATCTGTAACTGATAATCAAACAAAACAATAACAGAAAAGCCATGTTAAAAAGGAATATGGAAGCTTTTATATAGAGAGTCTTGTTTAGTTATATTACCTTGCCTTTGCAGAAATGAACAAATGGCAGTTTTTTCCAACCTGTTTTGTGTAGTTTTATATAGGGTGAACTCAGCCCAAGTGTATTGGAGAGATTTATATGAGCACCGGTTACACTACATAAGATAATTTCACTTCTACTTTAGGACTTGTGAGATTAAGTGATTTGCCAAGAATCACAGGAAGTTGTGCCAACGTCTCAACTCGAACCTATTTCCCAAGTACCAAAGTCAACATCTATAGCCAAAACACCAGTTATCTCTATTTTTTTTTCCTCTGGGTAAGGTGGCCTCACATTGATTATGCAAATCAAAGATGCTCTCCCAATTCGGGAGAGCTAACAGTATGGCGGGGGAGCTAGGGGTCAGGATCCTTGTGTGGTCCCAGGCCGTCAATGGTTGCGGGCCACATTCTAGTCACCCCGAAAGCACTAAAGTGCTTCCGGGGCAAGAGGCAATCGTGGACTGAGAGCCTCGCCCCTTAAAAGGGGCCACAGGGCAGCCATCTAGTCCCTTTGTTTCCTGCTCGTTGCCAGGACAAGTTGCTTGCTTCGCCCGCACTGATTGGACGCCTGCCCGCATCGACAACAGAGCCGCAGCACTACCACAGCCCTTGCCCAACTGCCCCTCCAGAAGCTGAGCTGCACGGGCTGAGTCCTTGTTTCTCACTCGACCCAAGAGCTCTAATGTTTAGAACTCCCACTGGCTGCTCTGGAGGGTGCCGAGGGGCTGTGCAGGCTGCGGCTGGTACTGGGGGCAGTTAGGCCCTGTTTATCTAAGTTATTAGCCTGTAGGAGCATTTTTGTGCTACAGGATTGTTTGGGGACTCTGTTTTGGTGGAATTTGTAACAGGGAAATAAAGAGAAAGACTGAGCGAAATATTTTCAGCAGGCTCTCTCTGGTGCTGCTTTAGGATACTCTTGATTAGTGGCATATTTCCAGGTTTTTTGCTGTGAGCTCATTGGGCAAGAGACAAGGATGAGCCTGTAGTGACAGAAGGGCACAGTGGGTGGTTTTGCTGCTTTAGAGATGCTTGATTGGAGTCTGCGATTGTGTGACATTCAGAGGTATACTGCAAAGGTTTAAAGCAGTTTATAAGGCATCAGTTTATTTTCACATTATTTCCCTAACCCAACAGGTTATTTAGTTATGTTTCTCGTCGCTTCCGATCATCAGTTCTGTCTGGGTGGACCAAGTTACTGAGCTTTTAGTGTAGCAGTAGAGTCGGTGTATGGCTAAGATTTGTCATACGGTATTGTAGGTAGCTGGGTATTATTTCAAGATTCCTGGTGGGGCTAAGAAAGGTGGCAAGCGCTCACGTACAGGTGTGGAAATGGAGGCATTGACGACCAGGATGGATGCTATCGACGAGATATTGGTTCTTTTCCCTCCTCAGGCACCACATGGGCAGCCACTGGAACCACCAGTTCCAGTGGAAAGGCCCAGGAGGAGAGGAGTTCCTCCAAGGGCAGCATTCCTACCAGTTAAGAAACGTGTTAGGGGGCAAGGAGCAAGTAGCGAAGGGGGATAAAGTGCACGTATTGCCCCTGAAGTTTGTTTTTTTGCTTGTTTTTTTTTTTTTTTAAAGTAAGACTTTATTGACAACTGCACAGTTTACACAGCATGTCGCCCACAACCCTGAGGCCGGCCGCTACACGAATACCAAATTTTAATTTGCAATATACATCTATGAAGCCAACAACCTGTGGTCTGGCGGCGATATTGTCAGCCGAGTAGCAGTAAATTGAACAATTGCTGCTGGAGAAATCTAAGTACGCCTTACTTTTCAATTTTAAAACCACAACAAAACATAAGACTCCCGAGGGTCGGACAGTACCACATTTAAGGACAATTGTCCTCAGTTCCCACTCTCGCACCACATCACAAGCATTCACATTATCTGCTACATTCCCGGGACATCTGAGAGGCATTAGGTATGGCACCCCTCAAGTCAATCACATCTCAATGCTGTCATGTGTGGTCTTGCCCCTGAAGTTTTGTTGGTGGACAGTGTAGTTGGTGGTGACGGACAGACTAGTTCGCCCACAGCAATACTGCTTGCGGCAAACCACAGCATGTGCAGAATGGCAATAGTTGCACGGTGATTGAGGCCACACCGCAGGTGGTGTGGGGCAACTGGATTTATTCACAAATGTAGCTAGTGTGTTGCAATGTTTATCGAAGGTAGGGATGTTAACTGCACCAATTATTGGGGGTGCATTGGCGGGAGTATCAGAAAGTGACAATGTTGAAAAGGCCAAGAAACTGGTGGGTCATTTAGGTGGAGTAGGTGTGTAATGTACGCAGGGGCAGGCGGTAGCGAATAGCGCTCCTTCAGCAGTGGCTAGGGGGTCAGCAATGGCTCCTCAGGTAGCGCAGGGATCAGTGGTTGCTAGCAATCCACACACAATCAGTGTGGCGCACGCAGTATCAGCGGCAGGCAGTGTCCCACTCCTTCCTCAGGATCCTACACCAGCAGGTAGGGTTGCATCTTTAATGAGCATTAGTTTGGGGGACGTGTGTTTGGACCACGATCAGTTGGGCAAGCAAGTGCCCACTGACGTGAAGGAGAAGATTTGGAAGGGCAGGTATATGGATATGTGTGAATTGATTTCCAATAGGCCCAAGCGGGAGGAGAGCAAGTGGTGTCTGGAGTGCTCGCATTCTAGGAGAGAGGAAGTTGAGGTAACATTATTGAATTGGGTCAAAGTGCTCACTATTTTCCATGCAATCATGGCTTAACAATTCCCGACCCTTGGTGCAAAATTGGCATGATATCAGAATAGGATTGTGTGTGTGCATGATGAGTTTGGAGGGATTACAACAAAGACTTTAGGAGGATAAAGGCTACTAGACCCACCCTAGCATGTGATACGACTAATGTGTACACTTGACTGCACTTCATGAAGGCGCAGAAGCCTAATGCTGCTTCAAGTCAGCCCTTTCGGGTAGTCTCAGCGACAACTACTCACATGACGGGCAGCAAGGAAGGGGTTATGCTGGGACTTTAACAGGAGATCCTGTTCCAGAGCCCCAGGGGTGTGCAAATGTAAGCATTGCTGTTCCTTCTGTGGCCTACCCTCATATCCAGAATCCAAGTGCTTTAAAACTTTAAAGTGTAGGGGTCCCAAAAAGCAGGATTGAACACCCCCTACCGGTTAACTGTAAGGCAGCGGTGACGTGGTTGAATGTTTACAGCAACACAACGGTGGCTCAGTCATTGTATGAGGGATTTAAGAATGGTTTCAGGATCCCAGCCGAAGGCTGCGTGGGGGTAACCTATTGCAAAAATCAGCAGCCTCTGCGGGCTATTCCTAGCATTGCCAGAATTAAGATCTTGAAGGAAATAAATCTAGAAAGGCAGGCAGGTCCCATCAATTCCATCCCGCTGGAGAATTGTGTGTGTTCCCCATTAGAGGGGGTCCCGAAGAAGGACCCAGGGGAGTACCGCTTGATCAATAACTTGGCAGCGCCTAGAGGTCAGTCGGTCAATGTGGCTATTGATGGGGCACTATGCTCAGTTAAGCACGCCTCACTAGATCAGGTAGTTGCAATGCCCCAGGAGCTGGGGCCTCGTTCATAGTTTGGGAAGCCAGATATAGAATGAGTCTTTAGGCTGCTACCTGTTCATCCTGATGATTTCTATTTACTAAGCTTTCAATCTGTGGGTGCTTTCTATTTTGACAAATGTATGTTCAGTCTCCTGTGCTTACTTTGAGAGGTTTAGCACTTTTTTGGAGTGGGTATTTAAGCAGGGATCGGGCCACCAGTAGTTACTACATTATCTGGATGATTTCCTGTTTCTGGGTTCTCCAGGCACAGCGGAATGTGGAAAGGCTTTGGAAGCTTTTCAGGAACTGATGGGAATCTTTGGGGTTCAGCTAGTGCAGTCAAAGATGTTTGGGCGAACTACAACAATTGAATTCCTCAAGATAGAATTGGATTCCAAGGCAGGAGTGTCTTGGCTTCTATAGGAGAAAGTCAGGGCATTTACAGGGGTATTGGAGGATTTTTGAGGGCCATGAAAGTGGCATTGCATCAGCTGTAAGTGGTGGTGGGGCTGTTGAATTTTGATCTGTGCATCATATTCATGGACGCCCCATTTTCCAGGTCAACTGTGCAAGCCATGTCTGGCCAGAAGTTGATACACCATCATGCTAGGTTGGCAATTGTCCACTGCACATAGGGTTGCCAATGATTTGGAAAAAGTGGTATTACGGGTTAGGTCCATTGACAACGTATTCTTGATTTGTCAGGGCAAAGACGATGAGAGAAATCTCAATGCTAATGACCTGAATCTGGAGTTTACATGCATTCTGAATTGAGAATGTATTGTATTTTTGGATGTGGAAATTGTGAGCTCTAATAATCAAGTAACATTAAGATTGCATAGAAAACCCACTGCGGTCAATAGCATACTCCATGCATTAAGTAGCCATGCCAACCAGCTTAAATGGAGTATCCCCTATGGGGAATCGGTGCGAGCCAAAAGCAACAGCAGCAATGAGACAGATTTTTTAGCTGAATAAACTGTCATGATTAAAAGGTTCTTCCAATGAGGTTACCCTAAATGGGTACTTGATAAGGCAATAAAACGAATCAGTATGAGATCTGAACAAACATTTTATTTGGGCTCACGACAAAGAATGTGAGAGTAGAGGATTGCCCAATTAGAAGAATTACCCTTTTTAATAAAGGGTCTACAGCAGTCAATAAGATCTTAACCAAAACCTGGCATTTTTTATAGTGCAATCCTGTCATAAGTGATTTGGGGGAGGACAGACCTGCGGTTACTTAACACAGAAGAGGATCATTAAGGGACACCTTGGTATCAAGTGGCGTTGTGACAAGTAAGGGAGCAACTGTTGTGTAGAACAATGATCTCAGCGGTTTTTACATATACTGGAAGGCCTGTTTGAACTCAAAACATCAAAAAATTGTATGACTTACCACATACTACTCAACAGAGAGAAATGTCACAATGTATCTCCTGTAGTACAAGTTTTGTTATCTATGTGTTACAATGCCCATATTGCCTGGAATATGGTCGAAATACCATTCACCTAGACCGTAAAAGCGTAAATTACTGTGTTTAGCAAGCACTTTTACTGTGTTAAATTTACCTGTGTGCCTGATACTGCCGATCACTGTTCACTCGCTCCACCAGCCACTCCGCCCCTACCCCGGTCCACCACGGGCTAGTCCCGATTGTTGTGGAGGGTAGGGCGGCCAATCACCAATCAGAACGCTGGGAGGCAGAGGCAGGGGGCAGCGTGTATGACACATAAGGCAAAAGCTACTTCCTGCTCGCTGTGGATGCGCGCTTGTACTTCATCGCGCTAGCTGCTGCAGGTCGTGTTTTTACTCTCGCTCTTATTTTAAAATTACTGTGTTTAGCAAGCACTTTTACTGTGTTAAATTTACCTGTGTGCCTGATACTGCCGATCACTGCTCACTCACTCCACCAGCCACTCCGCCCATACCCCGGTCCACCACGGGCTAGTCCCGATTGTTGTGGAGGGTAGGGCGGCCAATCACCACTCAGAACGCTGGGAGGCAGAGGCAGGGGGCAGCGCGTATGACACATAAGGAGACTCACTTTCAGACGCACAGTGGGCGCGCAGCTGGCGCGCCAAAGGCAAGCCCGTCTGCGCCCGTCCGCGCCAGGGCCGCGGCCAGCGCCAGCCATGCTGCCGGTAGTCCCGCAGGGAGGGGAATCTGCTGGTCGAGGTCCCAATTATGGGCTCTGAGACCCAAGACTGGTGCCAAAAACTCTAAATGCAACCCACTCAGACAGCCTGGCGAGCACTTGACATGCAGAAATTGCTCATTCTCTCTCACCTCGATTCCTATCGGCCCTCGAGCTAATATGAGTGAGGTACCTTGCCAAGTACCATCGCGAAAGATAAAAGCATGCCTCCTTAACTGTCGTTCTCTCCCGCGACATGCGTGTGACATCTGGCTATCTCTTTCCTCGCACTCCTGGGACATGATGTTTCTAACTGAAACCTGGATAAAAGACGCTTCCAACCCTGACATCTCCTTAGCAACTCCATCGGACTATCAGTTTGTTGGGGTCAATAGGCCTGGCACTAAAATAGGAGGAGGGATTACTATAATCCTACATTCCCACTGGAAAATATCCTCGAGGAGAATAGTCAATACTGGCCCAATTGAAACAATGTACTTCAGCATCACTGATGCTTCACAGCTTATCCTGGCGGGGGTACTGGTTTATAATCCTCCTAACTCTCAGCCCTCTCATTTTACGGAGTTACTTGATACCCTCACAGACCTATCCCTGAAACATACCCATTTCACCATTTTGGGTGATTTTAATCTACATGTTGATGATAGTTCATGCGCAAAAGCTAGGTCCATGGTCGAAACACTTGCGGGCATAAATATAGACCAAAGAGTACTTGGCCCCACCCACAAAGCAGGACATACCTTGGACCTGGTCTTCTCGAATCTCCCGGCTCTCACCACCTTGCCGCCACTCCCCCTGACATGGTCTGACAATTGTCTTGTCCCGTTTAACTTGACCATTACCCCCCCTCTGACCTCTCGCAGTAGGCAGAGGAATTTGGGGAGAAAATGGTATAAAATTACCTGTGATGCGCTTGAACCAGTGATGACCAACTGGAACTGGCAACTCTCAGACAGTCTGAATACCGATGTTGAGAACTTCAATAAGTATCTTTCCACCGCCATTGACACCATTGCCCCCTTACATTCCTTCTCATCGGCCCGAACAAAACCTTCTGCCCCCTGGTTCTCCCCTTTGCTGTGTGAAGAAAAATCCAAATGCAAAAGACTGGAACGCTCTTGGCGAGCTACCTATGACCCTGCCGCCAAAATCACTTACAGAACTGCCTTGAAAAAATTTCACAAATTAAAACAGTCTGCTATGAAAGAACACTTTGCTCATAACATTAACACCGCAGATAACTAAGCAAAAACTCTATTCCAAATTTTGAAAGATTTCACCAAACCTACAGGTCTCTTACTCACCCTGTGAAACCTAGCCAAGAGCTCTGTGATGGGCTGTCTGATTTCTTTCATAATAAAATTTCTTTTCCTCATTCAACCCCCCGGACACTCCCAGTGCAGTGATCATAGCCCAGCATAACTCACCTCCCAGTGAAAATATGCTTTGTAATTTTAAAACTATTTCTCGGGACACAGCATTGAAAAAAATGCAGCAGTGTAAATCAGGATCACCCTTTGACCCAGTTCCTGCCCAGCTGTTCTCCTCCCTGGCACCATTCATCATCCAACCTCTTATCACAATATGGAATGCCTCCCTTCTCTTGGGCCACTTTCCGCTAGCATGGAAATAAGCTGCACTGATCCCCATTTAAAAAAAAACGGAGGCGGATCCTTCAGTCCACAGTAACTACCGGCCTATATGCCTTCTCCCCAAACCTGCTAAAATCCTGGAAAAAATTGTACAAGAACAGCTAGCCGACCACCTGGAGACGTGCAACCTCCTCCACGACTCACAATCTGGCTTTAGGTCCGGTTATAGCACGGAGACGGCACTACTAGAGGTCACAGAGACTATTAGGGAAAGCATGGACAGAGTCGAGGTAGCCATGTTGATGCTCCTCGATCTGTCCACAGCTTTCGCTACTGTCTCCCACTCCATACTGCTGGACAGGCTCCATAATGTAGGGATACGTGATATACCTCTGGCCTGGGTAAAATCCTTTCTATCGGACAGAACGCAACAAGTATGGTGTCACTCCTACTTTTCTAAAGATAGAAAGCCCCCAGGGATCGGCTCTCAGCCCCCTTTTTTTTAACGTGTACCTTTCACCTTTGGCTGAGGTCATAGAGACTCTTGGAGTCAGAGTGGTCTCATACGCTGATGATACACAGCTAATTTATTCTTTTAGAGACCACTCTGACAATGGACTCCAGAATTTTAAAACTTGTTTATCCAACATTGTATCATGGATGACTCAAAACACCTTAAAACTAAACACTGACAAGACGGAGGTGTTGTTTTTCAATCAAATAACACCTCTATCACCATCTATATGGTGGCCGTCTGAGCTGACCCTTCCCCCCTCCCAATGAAAGTGGCATGAAACCTTGGCTTTCAAATCGACATCGAGTTATCGTACAAAACCCAGATCCACAAAGTATCTTCCGCTTGTTTTGGCAAGTTACATATGATAAAAAAGATTTCTCCCTACCTACCTGTTGATGCACTGAAGACCGTAGTGCACGCCCTCATTACCACTCACCTAGACTACTCCAATAGTCTATATATTGGTTCCCCAGCATATCTTCTTCAACGGCTGCAGATTGTTCAGAATGCTGCAGTCAGGTTGATCTGCAAAATCCCCTACCGCCACTCTATTTCCCCCCACCTAAGAAACCTGCACTGGCTCCCAGTATCCTCTCGCATCCAGTTCAAGGCCCTGGTCCTTGCCTTCAGGGCTCTGAATGGCAGGGGTCCAGGGTACCTCAGACGTAGACTGAGGTTAGTCCACTCTGCTCGCGATCTTAGATCAAACCACCTCCGTCTTCTACTCCCCCCTCGATCTCGTCGGGTTAGGAAAGGAGGTAGAGTCTTTGCAGTGGTCACGTCTAAACTGTGGAACTCCCTTCCACTCAATCTCCGCTTGCTTAAATCCGAATCCCTGTTCAGAGGCAAATTGAAGACATGGCTATTCTCTGGCTACTAGTCTTGAGGTTCTTCCTGCTGCGGTCCACAGCGCCGGGATACCCCCGTCGGGGGTAGCCGTGCGCTCAATAAATGTTATAAAATAAATAAATAAAGAGCACCGGAACATATACGGGCTATCACCAACCATGATATACACTATCGGTGGCCATGTATTTTTTTTTTTTTTTTTTTTTTTTTTTTTAAAAACCTTTATTTGAGCAGCAGAAATGTACAAGGATGGGCCTACAACCACACGGGCCAGCCGCTAAAAAGGAGGAGAGACATATCACATAAGCCCGCAGAGGTAACCGTCAATCAACAATGCAATACTCCACATTATATACAGAACCAAAACAGGTTTTATATATATGAAAGAACAAACATACAAAAAGGCGAGAGTGTATCACTGAAGGTCAGCCCAAGGGACGCAAGGGGGGGACAGCAGCGGAGGTGCAGTAATAATATCCTAAGCACTAAGGAGTATGGAGCGGGGGGGGGGGGAGGGGGGCAGAGATCAGGAAGAAGAAGGGGGGAAAAGCCGGTGACACCAGCTCAGTCCCTATATGAAGATTCCGGGAACGCCAGCCTAGGGAGATAGGGTAATCTCGATAGTGTCCACAAGGGGAGGAGTACAAATGTCGCCACGGTATTCGTTCCATTGACCCCACACCTTCACCCATGCCCTGGGTCTACCCCTGGCCACATAAACAGTTTTCTCACGGAACATGGACCAATCCATATTATCCTCCCATTGCGAGAGGGCAGGGGGCCTGGAGGCCCCCCAGAGTTGCTCAATATCTCGCTTCGCGATCATATAGCCCAGGGTGGCCCATCTAGTCTGTGCCACCGAATAGTCCGTGGGCTCCCAAACATTCAAAAGGCAGCGACGAGGTTCCGGTCGCAAGGATATCCCCGTCACCACAGTCATCAGATCAAGCACGGCCACCCAATAAGCAGCCACCATCGGGCACTCCCAAAGAATATGCAGGAAAGTAGCACGCAAACCACATCCACGCTTACACAGTCCATCGGAGGAAAAGCCCATCACCATCAGTCGCGGTCCGGTCACGTACACCCGATGAAGGATCTTCAATTGGACCAGACGGAGTCGAGCCGGTATAGCCACCTCCTTCGGAGAGGAGAGGGCCGATTGCCAATCCTCATCATCAAGTTCCAACCCATCCCCCATCCACTGTTCCCGAAGTCGGGCCAATAAGTCAGTCCGATTGTTGATCAACTTTTTATAGATCAGGGAGATAGTGCTATCAGGAAGATGTCCGTCAAGGATACGGTCTTCAAGTGGGGAAGAGTCAGGCGGAATCTCACCAGGAGCAAACACCGAAACCAAAGCGTGCCTGATCTGTAAATAACGAAAGAATTCCCGACTACTCAGGCCGTAGTCAGCCTGGAGGGCCTGAAACGGGCGCACAGAACCCTTAGAATATACATCCCCCACTTTAGAGATCCCAATCAAGTCCCAACGGTCAAAACCCTTGGAAGACCAAAGACCGCCCAGACGTCCCGAAGCATAAAGCGGCGTCGCCAACGTCAAGCGATCCTCCCAGCCCAGGCTCACATTCGCAGCACGCCACACTGTCAAAGCAGTCAAAGTAGGTCCCACAAGGTGGCGCCCAGCGGAGCGAGAATAGAGTACTCTATTAAAGTCACCTCCCGGAAGCTGAAGTTTATCCATCTCAAACGCCGGATTACGACCCGGAGAGAACATAGCGTGATTAATAGCGGACAGATGGGAAGCCCAGTAGTATCTCTTAATATCGGGGAGCGCCATGCCCCCATCGTACCATGGGATGGAAAGTTTCGCGAGAGCAATGCGCGGTCGCCCATCCCAAATAAGTTGCCTCTGAAGGCTCTCAATCTCCCGAAAATAGTTCTTGGGGATAGGATCATAATAATTCTGGAGAGCGTAGAGAAACCGCGGTAATGACATCATCTTAAACAGGGCCGCCCGACCCAGTGGAGACAGGGGAAGTTTGCGCCAGCGGGCAACGTCCAAACGGAGCCTAAGCAACGGGGGAAGAAGATTACGATCAAAACGAAGGGACGGATCCAAGGTAACGAACACCCCCAAGTATTTGAAACCATCCCGAACCACCTGAAGAGGAAGTCTACTCGGCAACGGAGGCAAGATACCAGATAAAACGTATACACAGGATTTAGACCAGTTGATGACGAGGCCTGAGTTAGCGCCAAAGGACGCAAGAACGTCAAATAAAACAGATAAAGACTTGCGAGGGGAAGTAAGATACAAGAGGATGTCGTCCGCATAAAGCGAGACGCGGTCTTCGAAGTCCGGGGCCCAACGAGTACCTTTAAGGGACGGTTCCCAACGGAGCCAGGCCGCCAACGGTTCAAGAGCGAGCGCGAACAACAGAGGGGACAAGGGGCAACCCTGACGGGTACCCCTGCCCAAGGAGAAGGGGGCCGACACTCTACCGTTCACTACAACTTGCGCCAGAGGTTCCGCGTACAACAGCCTAATCCAGCTAATAAACTCGCACCCGAATCCAAATTTCTCAAGTGTCGCCCATAAATAGGGCCACTCCACAGTATCAAAGGCCATGGAGGCATCCAGGGACGCCAAAATGGCCGGTTCAGTCAAAAGCCCCGCCCTCGCCAGCGCGCCGTGGAGGCGACGTAAATTCAGAGCAGTGTTGCGATGCGGGATAAAGCCAGACTGATCCGGATGGACCAACTCCCCAAGAACCGAAAGGAGACGGGTCGCCAAAAGTTTAGCCAACACCTTAGGTTCAACATTTAATAGGGATATGGGCCTATAGGAGGAACAGAGGTCACGCGGTTTACCCTCTTTGGGAATGACGACGATTGTCGCCAGACGCTGATCATAGGGAAGCATGTTCCGCTCACGAGATTCTAGAAACATGGCGCGGAGATACGGCGCCACCTTATCGGGGCATAATTTGTACAACTCAATAGGCAAACCGTTCGGGCCCAATGCTTTGCCCGAACGGAGAGAGCGAACTGCATTGGCTATCTCATCATTCGTAAAAGGGGAGTCCAAAGCAATACGGTCCAAGTCGGTGACACAGGGCAAAGCGATATCACGCAGAAGAAGGCGGGAGTCGGCAACATCCCTCACAGACACGGGAGCATATACCACACGGAAATATTCCGCAAAACGATCAACAATGGCGGTCGGATCTATCACATTCTCACCACTCGCAGACTGAATCACGGGCACCACACGATTAACTCTTTCTTTCTTGTCCAACCACGCTAGGAGTTTGCCCGCTTTGTCACCCACATCGTACAATCTGCCCTGCTGCTCACGAAACATCACCTTTGCAGCGTCAGTGACCAGAGATTTATATGCAAACTGTTTTAGACCCAGGGCATGGAGTTTGTCAGGCGTGACACCAGATTCCAACTCGTCCTCCAAAGCAGAGATCTCCCCCTCAAGGTCCACCACCTCCTTCCTCCCTGCCCTCTTAGCTTCAACAATCAAGGAAAGGGCCTGTCCACGAATCACAGTTTTAAAAGCCTCCCACAGGGACACAGCCGAAGAGACCGACCCCTCATTTTCCAGGAAATATGAATCCATGGACTTGAGCAAGAGGGTACGAGTCTCAGGGGAGGAAAGATACCAAGGGTTAATGGGAGCCACTCGGCCCGCCGCCTCTACCCCAACCTCGAAACGAAGCCAGAGCGGCGAGTGATCAGAAATACCCCTTGGCAAGTGTAAAATCTCACGAACCGCCGATGATTGGGCTGCGGGCATCAGGAAATAATCCAGCCGGGACAGACTGCCATGGGCCCCAGAATGGAAGGTGTATTGGAGTTGAGTAGGATGCAACAGTCGCCAGCAGTCCACAAGGCCAAAGGTATCTAAAAACCCACCCAACCACTGCTGAGCCTGCGGGGTATCTCTAGGGGGATGGCGATCGTGAGGGCCGGAAAGCACCGAATTAAAATCACCGGCAAGAAAGAGAGTGCTATCAGGGAGATCCAACAGAACACGGCCCAAGTCAGTAAAAGTAGAGGCCTGCAAACCCGGGGAAACATAAACATTGAAGAGAGAGAGGGTGCGGCCTTCATATCTACCCACCAGGACGGTATATCTCCCGCGGTCATCATGAATCACCTCATCAATAGCCAGGGGGAGGGAGGTTCGAACAAGAATACCCACACCCCTAGATCCGGAGGTAAACCCTGAGTGCGCCACAAGGCGGTAGCCCCATCTATTCATTGCATAACAAACATTACCAATCAAATGGGTTTCTTGCATGAAAACAATGTCCGGTGACAAACGTCGTATACATTTTAAAACCACACTGCGCTTAATACGATCTCCCAGGCCATTAACGTTCCAGGAAAGAAATTTCAACCCTCTACCCCCCATCCCAACCACCCGAGCCAAGACCCCCCGTCCATGAGCTAGACATCAGAAACAGCAGCAAACACAGGAGCAAATCGCCTTGAAAACAACACACAGAAAAGAAAAAACTTCCCAACCCCCCTCCCCCAAACTGAAGAGAAACACCCCCCACCCTGCACCCCTGCAAAAAGCTAAAGAGCCACCCCAACCTGCAGTGTGCCTGTCGCCCAAGAACCCCTATTCTACACAAAGACCCCGGAGGAGGAAAGGTCTCCGTTCCATCCACCCCCCGACCTCAGCAAGAACAAAAATAACAAACGAAAAGACAGAATGATCACAATGTAGAGGGACGCCGGCCAACACTCCTGAGAATGTATTCAAAATAAGACATAAGAGCCGAACAGTTAGATCTCCACACCACCTTCGGCACCGCCAGGGTGAGCGGCGGAGTCTGTCTCAGGAGGACGGTCAGGCAATGAGCCCAGCCAGTCATTAACAGCATCTGGCCGATCAAAGAAAAGGGTACGTTCATTGTATTCGACCCGGAGTCTAGTGGGAAAGAGCATGGCGTAACGTAGGCCCCGATCCCGGAGACGTTTCTTGGCACCACGAAACTCCATACGTTGTCTCTGAACCTGTTGGGAAAAGTCCGGGTAAAAGTTCACCGTAGCATTCTCAAAGGCCACCGGGCCCTTCACCCGCGAGGCCTGCAGGATAGCGTCCCGGTCTCTATAATGAAAAAGCTTCGCTACAATGGGTCTCGGCGGGGCTCCCGGCCTGACTTTGCCCCCTGGAACACGATGTGCACGTTCCACCGTGAAAAGTTTTGTGAGACCAGAAGGGGCCAAATGGTTCAAGACCAGATCCTCAACCAGGAGATCCACCGAGTGGGGTTCAGGATTTTCCGGTACACCAACCAGGCGAACATTGCAGCGACGCGCCCTATTTTCAAAGTCCTCCAGGCGACGGGTCATGAAGTCGTTCCCCCGACGGAGATTTCCAATCTCTGTTTGGAGCTCCGAGACGTCATTCGTAAGGCTAGAGGATTTAATATCCAGTGATTGTACCCTCTCATTCGTCTTGCCGAGATCAGCACGAATCAGATTCACCTCAATAGCCACGGTGTCAAGTTTGTGGGCCAAGGCCTCGTACTGTAGGCCGATGGATTCCCTCACACCCGAGATGGCGCCCATGATATCCTGTAAGGAGGGCTCCGCCGATTCTTCCAAAATTCGTTCAGACGCAATACTAGAACCAGGCAGGGCAGCTCCGGGGGACCCCTTAGAATGGGTATAACGGTCCATGACATTTGATTGAACTGGAGCTCCGCGCAGAGGTGTTTTCGTCTTGCGCGTCTCCCTGTCCCCTCTGCCCGCCATTTTGAAGATGCCTCACAGGACAAGCCACCAGGTTCGACGGGCCCGACACCCAAAGTACAGGATCAAAAGTACATAAAAAGGGGGCACAACTCGGGTAGAGGTCGCCAAAGCAGCAAATAGGTCACATAAAAGCCCAACAGCCGATCTGCCTCCAAGTCTCAATCGCAACACGACATCCACAGCCGCGGCCCAAGTCGGAACGGAATCGAAACCGAAACTTAGGAAGGGGGGACCCACAAGGCCAGATCTCCTGCCGTTGTTGTTCAATTGCAGGACGGCTACAGTACCGCACCCAGTCTCGGGCGCACCTCAAGGGCGGAGCCCAAAAGTTCAGAGCACCGTAACTCAGGAATACGAGATCCAAATCGATTTCTGAAAAGTGCCAGGGTAATCAGCCAAACGTCCCCTACACGAATTCTTGCAAGAAATCAGGATTCAGCCAGGATAAAATGTCGGGAGCGGCGAGGGTCCGGAGAGCGCTGTGCTCAAGCGGCCATCTCGGATGCCCGCCAAGCTCCTCCCCGGTGGCCATGTATTTTGAGCAATATCATTTTAGTGACTGCAAACATTTGAGTTTTTTGGGCAAATAAAGAGTTGAGAACGATCTCATAGGTGGGGACAGAGTAGCAGGTTAAAAAAAAAGTAAATCATATTTCATCATTGACTTAAATACAAAAATCTTGTAATAGCCTCAATTCTAATGAAGAGATATAGGTCCATTTGGATTAGTGTGTTAAAACAGCTCCATATTAGAATATGTGGTGATATGTCCTTAATGTTCAATTGATATCTGTTTTCATAATCAGAAGTGTTTTTAATGTGTCTGATTTTTTTTTCTGTTTTAATTTCAGGACGGAGAGGAAAGGACTCCCTACACCTTGCTTCACTGGATTTTCGAGAGGATGCCCCGCGCATCCTACCCTACTCTTCCGCAGTGTGATGCAGGATGAGCATAGGGTGATAATATTTTTTACAGTTTTTTCACAATTGATTTAACCACAATTTCTTTTAATATTCATTTTGAAACTGGTGTAATAATTAGCCCACTTGGGCTTAATTACGGTGCTTTGAGATGACGCTGACTTGAGCATGTTAAGTCACAATCCCAACATTATTTATCATGCATACGGCTTCTGTAATGTACATATGGATTCACATTTACAGTGTATAGTGATCGTGCAAGTGATCAGGGCGCATCATTCTGATATTTATCGCTGTGGAAAACCCCCAACCCATTCCTCCAATTTACCTGAAAAAATCGCTGTAATCGTCACTCGCTCCTCCCGAAACACCATCAGAGCCAGGGAGTAAAACAAAGGAAGGCCATCAGAACAGAGGAGGGGCTGAATCAGGCCAAAATGCTGAAACCAGTGAGGAAGGACTTCCCGTTTCAGGTAAAGAAGGGCAGAGTAACAAAACAGAAGAAGAAGACTGACCAGGAAGCCCATGAAGAATCACGGAAGCTACGCCGAGGAGACGAAGGATGCCAAAGGAGAACACCAGAATCAATCATGCTGGAGGAGAAGAGGGACCTGATGGCCAGGAGACCACGCACCGCAGGATCGATGGGAGAGAGGACCCTTTGGAGACCTGGTGTGAGAACTGGTGGGGATTAATTATCAGAGGCATGCAGACACCAGCCACAACTCCGGAGAGTTGTGGCAGTGTGGTGAGTGACATGGGAAGGGTGTGAATTTGTAGCTCATGGGAGCATGTAAAGACATGTGCAGACTGTTGTTTTCTTTTGGGTAATTTCAGTTGTATTGCGTTCAAGGTGTGCTGCACTAGTAATGTAATGTAAATGTGATGTAATGTAAATTGATACTTGTATAGCGCACTACTCACCCGCTAGGGTCTCAAGGCGCTTGTACGAATACCGCTGTGGAACCAATCCTGGCTTTCCCTGTGAGGTGTCCACTCCTGGGCACCCCCAAGGTGGAGGCCAGGCATCCTTAGCGTTGTGGGGGCCGTTGTGGAGATTAAGCAAGCTATTGCCCAGAGTTGCAAAGTGGGACTCCATGATTGGAATAGGCACCGAGGCGAGAATTATCAGGTCCGTGGAATTTTGAGCCCAAGACCCGCCGAGGCGGGGAATTGAACCCTGATCCCGGGCTATACCTCTGCATCAGGGTCTGCCGCTCTAACCATTGAGCCACACTTCTCCACTAGTCTAGTATATGTGCGCAGTATCAAATACGCTTATCACTGTTTTTAGGGACAATATACCAAATCCTCATACATCATCAACCCAAGTGCTACAGCTTATAGGGGAGAAGGGACGAATAAGAAGGGCACAATCATATGGTGAACCTGCAATACCTAGGAAGCCTAGTTACCTGCCACTCCTTTATAAACCATGACCCAGGGTGTGAGCCCTTTCCTTGCATCCAGAAAAAGGTCACAAATTATTTGGGATATAACACAGTGAAGGAAAAGTAAAACCGCTCGGTGGGCTTTAAATTCTTACCCCAACCTTTCCTGTTAACCTGAGAGTGCAGGCAGCAACAACAACCTCCAGGAACCTGCAGAGAAAAGAAAAAGAGCAACATTACTATCTGCCACTACGCCTGGAGGACCACACTCACCCAGCTGCACTATACTCCCTGTGGAATACCCTTCTATACCCATTCTGTTTGTACATCTTATCAATAAAAGCCAAGATATGTAAATCAGAAAAGCCTCCTAAGCTGTTTCGTACTCATCTCTCTCACAGGTGGTGTCAGACGTGGGATTGGGGAAAATGGAGACTTTTGTATCCTGAATGGCTGAAGGACAACAACACTTAATGAAAGTCATGGAAAAGTTTCTATCAGTGGCCACCGAAGACAGAGAGGCTTTCCAAAAGGCAATAATCAACCAGGCGGAACAGATTGACAAAGTGGCGCAATCACAAGATGCAGCCATTGGCAAACTATCCAATGTGTTGGTCCTGCAATGGGGCCACATCGCTCTACTTTCTGTGGTGTTTCAAAAATACGTGGGGGGCCCCAATTTCTTCTTCAATAACTTAGAACGCTTGGCCCAGGCTGCCTGCGTGGCCCGAGGACAATATCTGGGGTCCCAGCTTCAAGGTGATCTGCAAACCGCCTATCAGGCGACTTATCCCCAAAGAACTTCCCCCATGTGGATATTAAGAAGACCATTCTAGAGCGGTCATGGGTGGATGACTAAACATACAGAGTTCGGGTGAGACAAATCAAGGAGGATATCCATTAAACCCCTAGAGACCTGCACTGCAGAGTAAAATACATGACAGACAGATGGTTCAATCCTGAGAACACTACCAAGGAAGAGATCCTTGATACCTGGTGCAGGTTCTGGCCTCACTGCATCCTACACTACAAAAGTGATTGAGGCAGCACAGCCAAGTATCCCTGGAAAATGCAATGAAATTCACCAGTACCTATAATTGCACTCAGGAGCTTCAAAGGGGGTCAAGATAGCAGTTGGCAGAGTAGATGTCCTAGTCCTGAGAGACCCAGCAAGCCCTTCATGGCCCAGAAACCAGAGGTCCTTCCCCTTCTACCAGGACCTGGTCTGAGACCTGTGCTGCCCAGCCCACAGTGTTTCAATATCAGGGTAATAGGACCCATAGCCCGTTATTGTCCCCAAAAGGGGGGTCCAATGGACATCGGACTGGCTAGAACCCTATACTATGCGAACTCCCGATCTCATCTAATCTATCATTTCCTTATGAAAGTAAACGGTAAACCTGTCCATGCTTTTTTGGTCACAGGTTGCCGGCAATACATAATAAAGCCTCAGGTCAGCCCCGGTGAACCACTTCAGCGACAGGTGTGGTGGACATTCAGTGTGGTCACGATGATAAAAAAGTATATCCTGTAGTTAAAGTCAATAAGACCCCATAGTGCCCCTACAGGTGGGGTTAATACCACTATTTCCTGAACCCCTTATTGTAGAAACTGATTGCCCTGAGATAGAGACCCTGGTTAAAGAGACTTGGAGACGAGGCGACTCTTGCTGGGAAAGTGCTTCTTTTTTACAGATGGGGGATTACGCATGGCCCCTTCCCAAATACCGGAAGAATAGAAGGCAAAAGAGAACACAGGTGGGAGGTGGGAGATACACATGGTCTTGCCTGCCAGTACGGATGAATACATTTGGGGATCAGGCAGAAATTTCTGAGCGGCACATAGGGAAGAACCTCTTCTCCAGGAAGCTTAGAGTACGGCTAATGAAGAAGAATATCTCCAAGCGGTAGGTCCTCAGTTCTTTAAGCAAGAAGGGTTACTGTATAGGAAAGGGGAGGAAACACAACCCATACAAATACTCACACCTGAACAGTTCAGAGCCAGGTCCTTGTTTTTGGCCCACAGTCATCTATCAAGATGCCATTTAGAACTTGAGAAAATAGAGAAGGCAATACTCAAAAGGTTTTATTGGACAGGAATTTAAAGTCAGGTCAAGAAGTATTGTCAAGAATGTCCAGTCTGTCAGGAACACAGCCGCTATTTACTCTTGAGAGCCCTCTTGCCTCCCCTACCAGTGATCGACAAGCCCTTTTCCTGAGTAAGGATGGCTACAATAGGCCCTTAATTCTTTCCCGAAGTGGGTGCCGGTACGTTCTAGTGATGGCTCACAAATATATCATGTGAATATGCTAAAAACAAAATGGGAAGGCCCCCTCCTGGCCCTTGTTGGCAGTAATTCAGAGAAGAAAGTACCAGACCTCCAGTGTTTTCATCCCGAACTTATGGTAAAACTAAGACAAGAATTGGAGGAACACCTAGGGCCTTACCACAGGGTGTTCTCCACCATTCCAGGGAAAACCCATATACTACATCACTCTATTATCACAGAACCTGCGAAGAGAGTGCACCTTAAACCCTATAGAGTATCTGAAGCTCCCAGACAGGCTATTGAGGAGGAGGTACAGATTATCTTACAAAAGGGAGTTATCGAGTCCACTATGAGTGAATGGAACTAAACCATTGTCTTGGTTCCAAAACTGGATGGCTCCATGAGGTGTTGCATTGACATCCGTAAAGTAAATAAGATCTCCATGTTCAACACCTACCCCTATCTCATATCGATAAGATGATCGAGAAACTAGATGATGCTCAATACATTAGACCCCTGGACTTGTGCAATGGGTACTGGCAGATCCCAGTTATCCCTAGCGATAGGGAGAAAACAGCCATTACCACACTGGGATGGTTGTACCACTTTACTGTTTTACCCTTCGGGTTACATGGGCCCCCGTCACCTTTCGGAGGATTATGAATACCGTTCTAGTCCCCATGAAACCTACGCAGCTGCTTATATTGATGATATAATCCTATATAGCCTCACTTGTAAAGCCTACATCCTCAAAATATCTTACAAGCAGTGGGGTGTGTGGGTCTTAAAGTAAACCCCACAATAAGCCATCGAGCAGCTAAATGTTTGAAGCATCTAGGATATCTATTAGGGGAAGGCCTAATACAGCCCCAGTTAGAAAAAATCTCGTCTATACTGCAGGTACACTTCCCCAAGACAAACAAAGACCTCCAAGCCTTCTTTGGTCTGGTTGGCTATTACCGAAGGTTTATCCCAAGATTCTTCCAAATAGGCACACCACTGACCGACCTATTGAAGAATAATAGAGAAGCAGACCAAGGCTTAGGACATCCCTCACAACAGGTTCTAGAAGCCTTTTATGTGGTACGAAATACCCTAACATTGGAACCTGTCTTTCGCAACCCTGATTTCTCACACCAATTCCTCTTGCATACAGACGCTTCTGGCATAGGTCTAGTTGCGGTTCTATCCCAAAGGATGGATCAGGGATTGAGAGTCCAATCATTTATATCAGTTGGAAAGTCTTCCTGTGTCAGAAGAACTATGCCATTGTAGAGAAAGAGGCACTAGCCATCAAATGGGCTATCAAATTACTCCAGTTCTACCTTGAGGGATGAAAGCTTGTACTATACACCGACTGTGCCCCATTGGAGTCGATGTCCCAAAATAAAGGTAATAACGCCCGCCTATTGACATGGTTTTTGGCTCCTCAGCCATTTAATTTTAAAACGTACCATTGAAAAGGAAAAGAGCAAACCAACAGTAACTTTCTGTCTAGATACCCTCTGGACTCATTTCTTCCATGGAAAAAGTAAGGGAAGAGAGAGAGATGAGAAACAACCCCAACCCACTCCACCCACTTACCTGTGAAATTCACAATAGATCCTGCTCGCTTCTCCTAAAAAGCTGTGGGCCTGGAAGAAAAAGAAAGGATATACATTAGAACAAAGGAGGCGCTGAATCAGGTCAAAACGCCACAAACAGTGAGGAACAACTTTTCGTTTCATGTGTAGATAGGCGGAGTAACAACACAGAAAAAGAGGATAGATAAGGTAGACAGGGTGCAAAATCCCGGAAACTACGCTGAGGAGATGACATATGCCAAAGAAGAATGCCAGAATTTCGCTGGAGGAGAAGAGGGACATGACGGCCCGGAGACCACGTATGGCATCACAGGATCGTCGAGACAGAGCCCCGGTGAAGTCAACTGTCCTGAGGACCCATAGGAGACCTGGTGTGAGGATGGGTGGATGCCACCAGAGGATGTACAGAAGCCAGCCACAACTCAGGAGAGTTGGGGCAGTGTGGTGAGTGACCAGGGAAGGGGGTGAATTTGGAGCTCGTAAACGCTCAGTGGGCTTTAAATACTCACCACAACCTTGCAAAATGAAGAACAGAACGACCGACCAAGGTCCAGCTCAACCAAGACACATGTACCATCAATAATCATAGGTTTCGTGCAAAACACTACCCGCACCCATTGTCCCAAGGTGCAAATCAGGTCAAAATGTTCATCGGAAGGTGGAAGGTGCACTCGTTGAAATCAGACACAAGCTCACTTAGTCCAATAAAATGTCTTTCTTTATTCTGGTACTCTTTAGCAAGAATGGCACACAGCCAACGCGTTTCGTTCCAAGAGGGAACTTCATCAGGGCTCTACATATGAATAGGCCAATAGGCAATAAGAAAAGTCCAAAAAAGTACAGATGATAAGTTCCGAAGAGCACAGTACGCAGAGTCAAATCAATAATAATGATCTAGTCAGTCAATGAGAAGTATAACCCTAAGGCAGTAATAAAATCCACGCGAAGCCACGTCTCCCCAGAAGCGGAGTCAGAAAAGCAAAAATATGTTCCTATAGCTAACTCAGACATCCACTCAGCTAGCTCACTCAGACATCCACTTACATTGCTAATATGAGCCCTTATACACCCAATCCCGCAAAACCACTCATATGCGTATTCACGGACCCATGCAAACAATTACACACCTACTCACTGATCCATAGAAGCACTCAAACATCAAATCACCCGTACAGCCACTAATGCAACCAGTAAGTAAAAATAATAGTCTCATATTTCACTATACTAATTCACCACTAATCCTTTAAGGGTTCCGGACTAGCGTGCTATTCGCTATAAAAAGTGCTTTAACTCCATCAGGGGTAACAAGCACTATATAACTGCAAACCCTTTTCCCTCTTCTATCCCTCCGCAATCCTACAGAATCCAAATAACTGACTAACCTATCCACCACTTAAATTACTTTCATATTTCACTATACTAACTCAACACTAATTCTTTATGGGTTCGGAGTAGCGTGATACTCGGTGAAAAAGCACTTTAACGCCTCGTGAGTGGTAGTAAGCGCTATATAAATGCAATTACAATACAGTACAATACATATATAACCACTGATGCACCTATTCAGTCAGCAATGCAGGCATTCAGACATCTAGTTATGCACACATACAAACACTTACACACCCACTCATACAACCACTCACCCACTGATTCACTTCACTACACTGATCCACACTCACTGGATGATGTAATCAGTGATGTCATCAGTGATGAAATTTTATATGTCCTCAGTGATGTCACTGACCATGTCATGAATGATGTAATATGTGACATCATCAGCATTGGATTGCGGGCGCGCGAGTTATAGTTAGAAGAACTAACTATAACAGAGGAATTTCAATGGTTTTGTAGGGGTGAAATGTCCAGCTAACTGTAACAGTCCTATGTATTTTTTCAGTGAATTTCTAAGGTTTTTTAAATGCTAATTCCTAACTATAACCTGTCTGAAACCTATGGTTTTTTCAGTGAATTTCAAAGATTTTTAAATGATAATTTTTAAATGTAATAATAGTTATATGTATTTTTTATACTGATTTTCTACAGTTTTTTAACTGTTTATTTTTACATATTTTAGTTTTTTAAATTACATTATATATTTTTAATAAAAATGAAAAGAAAAATGTATTTTAAAATATTGAAACTGAAATATTGTTTTTTTGTTTTATATTTTTAGTTTAATATACTTATATTATTTTCTTTATTGTTTTTTTTTCTTCCAAATTTTTTGGGGAGTTGTGCACCCAAAGCGTACCGTTCTTGATCGCTACGCGAAACCTAGCCACCATTTTAGAAATGTTGTGAAGGATCCGCGTAGGGTGTGCGACTGGTGCGTATTTTCTGAAATGTGCACGATCGCTTTGCGACCGGTACATGACTCCAGCTCCCGCGCATTCGCGACACATGCGCATTACTGTGCACGACGCTTGCGCGCTTCCGCGTGACGTCATATGCGTGTTTGACGTGGTGGGTGCGCGACTCCCACAAAAAAAATGTATGTCTAAAATGATATAATATGTCTTTAATATACATATTAGGGCAAGACATTATCTACGCTATTCAAAAAATAATATATTTTTACTTGTAATAAACTTGTATTACTTTTAAATGCAATTTCGCGAAGTCGCGTTGAGTGCGTGCTGCCTGTGTGCAGGGTGCGCGGACCCCATGTGACCTGAAAGAAAATATTTGATAGGTTCATAACATTTCCCATTATAACTATTGAAGGACCCCACCCATTTCCATCATTCTTCTTTGACCTTCTTTGGAGAGTGATCTCAGAGATTGGAAGAACCTATTTCCATTACTTTTTTTTTTTGGTGTTTTGGAGAATAAAAACAACATCATGGCTTCAGGACAGCAGCCACAGAAGCAGGAGGAACATTCTTCAGAGGAAGAATTTTTACCGGAAGCTCCACGCCCACAAAGGCCAGTATCGGTGGTGTGGAAGATTTTCACCTTCCCGGAGAGGCAGAAGAAAGTGCATGCCACCAAAGTAACCTGCAAGATCCGTGAGCGTGTCTTATCCCGAGGTAGTGCTGAGAAAAATACTCTTGCGGTACTGCCTCGATGTATAAGCACATGAGGACTCTACATCCAGTGAATCTGGCTCAGGAGGAGTGTAGAAGAGCACAACAGAACCCTCCACCTGCAGTGCCTGGTACCTCTGGCAGTTCTACAGCACCATCACCACCGGACATACGTCCTGAATTTGCTCTACTTAAGCAGCACTGTGTAAAGTGCAACAAACTAATTTCCTATGGAGAGCAGTCTGTTGAAGCAGTGTGTGCTGCAAAATGAAATCATCGTTGCTAGACTTTTATTTCCTGAAGTTTCCTGTTTTTTTCGTTCTTTTTTCATTTTTTTTTCTGAAAAAACACTATAAAAAAACAAAATCGTTCAAAAAAATATAAAAAAGAAAAAAAAAAGTTCTTAGAACTAACTTCTCTGGTTAAAGAAAGAACTATATTTGTATGCTAATGTGTGAATGTTTGTTTGGATGTAGGTGTATAGCTTAGTTGACTGAAAGAATGCATTAGTAGTGTATGGTGAATGTACAGGTGCAGAACAATAAGGAAGTGCTGCAGCATGACAATGTAAGCTCTTTAGCTGCACTGTGCTGTGGTACTTCCGAAGCACAGGGATGCAACATATGTACATAAATATGTTGCAACTCTATGCTTCTCTCTGCACTGCTGCACAAACTGCAGACATACAGTGACACAGGCATCCTTGCTCTATGGTGCAAGCATGTCTATGTCGTGGAGAGATTGTTTTTGTGCAGGTTTGAGGACTGCCTGCGTATTGGAGAGGGGTTTGAAGCAGTCCATGTACTAAGGCCTGGCTCACTGCATGAGTACTTCGGTACTGACTGAATGATTAGAGTACTGCATGGAGAGTCCCTGGGTGAATTTATAAGTGGTTGGGATTTGGCGCAGTGAATGGATTAGTACATGGTGCTGAATGGGTCACTAGAGGAGTGCAAGGGGAGTAACGGTGTTTGCTGGAAGTGTATGGAAACTGAGTAGAGAACTGAAGGTGTGAAAGACAAGTGTGTAGGTGGTTAGAAGACTGCATGCATAGTGGATATGGTGTTGAAGCAGCTGTCCATGTGCTAAGGCCTGGCTCACTGCATGAGTACTTCGGTACTAACTGAATGATTAGAGTACTGCAAGGAATAAGCCTGGGTGAATTTCTAAGTGGTTGGGTTTTGGCGCAGTGAATGCATTAGTACATGGTGCTGAATAGGTCACTAGAGGAGTGCAAAGGGAGTGACAGGGTGTTTGCTGGAGTGTATGGACACTGACTGGGGAATTGAAGGTGTGAAAGACAAGTGTGTAGGTGGTTAGAGGACTGCATGCATAGTGGATAAGGGATTTAAGCAGTCCATGTGCTAAGGCCTGGCTCACTGCATGAGTACATGGGTACTGACTGAATTATTAGAGTACTGCAAGGAGAGTGCCTCAATGAATTTATAAGTAGTTGGGTTTTGGTGCAGTGAATGGATTAGTACATGGTGCTGAATGGGTCACTAGAGGAGTGCAAGGGGAGTAACAGGGTGTTTGCTGGAAGTGTATGGATACTGAGTGGAGAACTGAAGGTGTGAAAGACAAGTATGTAGGTGGTTAAAAGACTGCATGCATAGTGGATAGGGTTTTGAAGCAGTCCATGTGCTAAGGCCTGGCTCACTAAATGAGTACTTGGGTACTGACTGAATGATTAGAGTACTGCAAGGAGAGTGCCTGGGTGAATTTATAAGTAGTTGGGTTTTGGCGCAGTGAATGGATTAGTACATGGTGCAGAATGGGTCACTAGAGGAGTGCAAGGGAGTCACAGGGTGTTTGCTGGAAGTGTATGGATACTGACTGGGGAATTGAAGGTGTGAAAGACAAGTGTGTAGGTGGTTAGAGGACTGCATACATAGTGGATAGGGGATTGAAGCAGTCTGTAGGGTAGTTCCTATATTCCCAATAGGCTCTGCGCATTGGAATAATATATCCTATAGATTAGACGTAGGACTGAGCTTGACTAGGTCTCTATCGAATATACTAGACTTAATTGTGTGTGCCAGCTAGCTCAGAGGTCACTAGAAACTTTCTCAAATTCACAAGAAGGGATTAGTCTCTGACAACCGCATAAACATGACAACTTTGTTTCCCCAAGATAAAACGTATCTTCAGAGTCGTGGAAACAATAGATAGATATTTCACTCAGTCAATCGTGCATGCTTCGTTTCACTAGAGGTGCAGAGAAAGTAGAAAGACGGGCGTTTTCAATAAAAGGTTTTATTGAACAGTCTTCTTTCTCAATCATAAGAAATGAACTGCTACAATAGTAAAACTGTTTGTAACATATAATGCGTACAGTATAAATAGTAGCATAAAATAATACTGTAAGAGCATTGTATGGTTCCTAAACCATATATGAATACATACATAAATAACAGAAGCTAAAAGTACTCAACTGGTGCTTCTAAAATACGCCTACCCCGGTGTACCTAACCTAAGCTTAGTACGAGGGAAGAAGTAAGTGAGGTGTAGCATAAATTTAGTATTCTTTTGCCAAGAATCTTGCACAAGATTTCTCTAAGGGTCTAATCAGCTCCGTACCTTAGTTTAGAATGGAGAAGGCTGGTCTCCGGACTCGATTTCCCAATAACCCGCAAGGGTAGCTTGGAAACACTGGAGCTGGATTTCTTGGCAGGAGAAAGACAGAGTCTTTCTCAGTGCGTCTGCTGGAGGGTCGGCTTCCTTCAGCACTTGCTGTAGCAGGGCGCGTCGGGCAAATAGATAGTCGAACTGCTCCAAACCACCGTGTGTTTGCTTGGGCGAGTCTGGGGATATTTATACCTTGAAGGTGATGAGTTTGACGTACAGTTGGACATAATAACGTCATCAAAGAGTCTCAGTTCTTTGAAACCTCCATGAGTTCTTGGATAAATCAATACTCAAGCAAGGGAAAGTCCCTGACTGCTAAAGGCGGGATTTTCCAAGAAATCGTTGTGGATTTTCAGAACTAGTGGAAGTAGCCCTGCCGTATTTGGACTGCATGAGCTATGCGTAATATGGTTAGGATTTCTATGCCTATATAAGGATATGGTTATTTATACCTATATAAGGGCATGAATCAGGAAACTTACAATAGGGTCCTAAAATGATACATAACACCCACTCCACGCTATTATGGTCATCTAAGTTCAAGCACTAAAACATATAATCTAGAGCATGTGTTTACAACCCCAAAAAATCATATAAAATGCATTTTGAAATGGTTGCACACGAAAAAATGAGCAGTTTGTATAGTACACGTTTAAAGGAAATTACTTCATTTTTTTTGTTTAGAATTTTTTTTTTTATCATTTGAAAGATAACACATAAGACATGTCATGCATGTAAGGAAAAAATACATAAGACTACGTATACATGTCATATGTAATCACAAATAATTTTACAAGTAAGGGGGGAAAGAGAAAGAGGATAGGGGAAGATAAGGGAAAAGAAAAGAGGAAAGAGGGAAACGAATAAAAGAAAGATGATCAGGATGAAAACGTGGGATTAGTAGAAAGTAAGGAAGTAGGAGATTTGGTGGAAAGATAAGTGGTGAACGGAAGCCAAAGAAGATCAGATTTAATTTTTAGGGGGACAGAATTGGATGATGCAATAGAAATTCTGTGTTCATCACAAATAAAGTTCCACCAAGTATGCACAGAGATCTTAGAGTTATCTTTCCAACACGATAAAATAACTTTAAATGCAAGAGCAATAAACAGGTCCAATAACTTAGCAGAAGAGGATACAATAACAATATCATCGGATAAAGAACCTAAAAAAACATTCAATAAAGATAATGGGGCGGAGCAAGAAAACATTGGCATGCAGATATTCCATACTTCAGTCCAAAATGATAAAACAGAGGAACATTCGTATAATTGATGTTTAAGAGTCCCAGTTTCTTTGGAGCATGATCAACATAACGAGGAGGAAGTATGGGAAAACTAACTGGGGTAATAACAACCCTATGATATATGAAGAATAAAGATTGAGTAATACGTGCAGCATTAGATACCTTAAAAAGTTTGGACCATAACCGATCCCACAATGCAACAGAGAGGGAGACATCGAGGTCAGTCTCCCAAGCGTTCTCTACATTCGATTTAGGGCGGTCAGAGACATTTGATAACAAAATTGAGTAAACAAGAGCAGCTTTGGGTTGGTGAGTGGAAAATAAAGAATACAATGGGGTGGTAGGGATAAAAGAAGGAAAAGCAACAGGCAGGGAAAGGGAAGATAAATGTGACTGAATGGTAGACGTTATAATGGTATATTCAGAAAGAAATGATGCAGGCAAATGGAAAGAATTTTGCATTATTGAAAAGGAAATGAGAGATGGGCCATCAAAAAATTGATGTACAAAAAAGATACCCTTTTCTTTCCAATGTTTAAAGTAAAATGATTTGCCTTTATATCGAATGAATTTGTTGTACCACACAGTAGAGGATAAAAAACATTGAAGAGGAGATAGAGTAGAAGAGAAAACATTATGCAACAGTGAGTGGGAGTATTTCAAAATAGGATATTTGGTTAAAAAAGAACAATTTGACATGAAAACAATGTGTTGAAATGAGAGATTTTTTAAAAGGGAGCGTTCTAGTAGAACCCATGTAGGTATAGGGTTATCAGCGAAGTCATATGCCAAAGAAAAGGACTGCTTAATCAAAAAGGCAGAGTGGTAAGTTTGAAAATCAGGAAATCGAACGCCACCCTCATGTTTAGGTCAAATTAACTTGTGCAATGCAATTCGAGGGCGTTTGTTGTTCCACAAAAATCTGGTACAAATAGAGTTAATACGTGAAAAATAGGATTTGGGAATTTTAAAAGGGAGCATTGAAATAGTATAAAGAACATGCGGAGTAATCATCATTTTGATGGTGTCTAATCTGCCTCACCAGGAAAGGAATAGGGGGGACCAACTTTGAAGAAGGGATTGGATTTTCTTAAAAAGTGAGTCAAAAGTTAATTTAAGGGTATTCTTTAAGGAAGATGAAAACCATATACCAAGGTATTTGATTTTGGAAGGACACCATGCAAAATCTGTATCGTTAAACATATATTGGAAACAGATCGAGTTTAAGGGCAGGATTCCGTTTTAGATAAATTGAGTTTGTAACCTGAAATAGATGAATATAAACGCACTTCACTAAGAAAATGTGGGAGGGATGATTCAGGATCTGACATGTATATCAAAACATCATCTGCATAAGCAGACAATTTAAGTTCAGTAGAAAAGAGTTTGAGGCCAGTAATATTAGGGTTGGAACGAATACGTTCTAAAAATGGTTCAAGACAGAGAATAAATAATAAGGGGGAAAGGGGACATCCTTGTCTCGTGCCTCTAGACAATGAAAAAAACCTAGAAAATTGGTTATTGACAAAAATACTGGTACGGGGAAGAGTAGAGGAGTTTGACCAAGGATATGAAAGAGGGACCAAAACCAAACCAATTAAGGGTATGAAACATGAATTGCCAATTTATATGATCGAAAGCTTTTTCAGCATCTAAGGACAAAGCCGCCAACGGGACTTTAATGTTTTTACTGTCAGAAATGACATTGGAAAACAGGCGAGCATTGTCAGCAGCAAGGCTACCTTTCACAAATCCCACCTGGTCTGTTTTGATTAAACGGGGAATAATAGAATCAAGACGAGAAGCAAGGATTTTAGCAAAAATTTTACAATCGTAATTAATTAAAGAGATGGGGCGGTAATTTTTACACTATGAGTGATCTTTGTCAGGTTTGGGAATAATGACAATAAGAGCATCCAAAAAGGACCCAGAGGCTTTGGCATCAAAAATAAATGAATTAAATAATTGAAGGATTTTTGGTGCAAAAAAGGAGTGAAAAGAAGAATAAAACTCGACAGGTAAACCATCAGGACCAGGGGCCTTTGACTCTTTGAGAGAATTAATGGCAGCTGTGACTTCTTGAAGAGTGATTTCCCGTTCCAAGTGAGCAAAGTCAACCGGAAGGGAAGGAGGGGATGGGAGGCCTTCAAAAAATGACGTTAAGTGCATGTCAGAGGGGTGAGTGTCATCAGTATATAAGGCTTGATAATAATTATGAAATACTTCAGCAATATCCTCATCAGACGTAATTAGTGTATTTATGGATTCATTAAATATGGGACCTACAGTTTTCCGTTCGGATTTAATTTTTAAATAGTTCTCCAACATTCTCCCTGCTTTATTCTGGCCACTGTGGAATTTAGATTTGATTTTGAGAAGGGTGTGGCAAGCTTCATTGGTGATAATTTTGTTTAGGTCTGTTTTGGCAAGGATTAACTCCTGAAGGGCAGAGGAGGATTTGGAGGAAAAATAGGAATGTTCAAGTCGCTTAATCATCTGAAGCTGGTCTTTGTACTTTTGTCTATTAAGTTTCTTCTTTTTAGAAACATAGGATATAGTGAATGCTCGGAAAGCAGCCTTAAAGGCATCCCAAGTGTTGGGAATGGAGGTGTCAGAAGGATTATTAAAGGAGAAAAATTCAGTAAAAAACCCCATACACTCTTTCAAAAAACTGGCATCCGATAAGAAAAGAATTTAATTTCCAACGACTGAATTTAGAGGGGATAAGGGAGAGGTCTAGGGTAGTATAAACAGGAGCATGGTCAGAAATGAATATAGAGCCAATGACAGATTTTTGAATGGAGGGTAACAGAGACTTACTAACCATAATATATTCAATTCTAGAACGTGTATGATGTACATTAGAAAAAAAGTATATTCTAGCAAAGAGGGATTACACATTTTCCAAGAGTCATATAAAGGACGAGAGGCAATAGCAGATTGAAAACTCTTATGGGACTTGTCAGGTTGAAATTTACTGGAGGATAATCTGTCTGAAAAAGGGTCTAACCACTGGTTGAAATCACCTGCTATGACAAAGTCAGGACAATCTAGGGACGAAATCAAGACTTTAATGTCTTTCCAAAATTTTGGATCGGGGCGTACTGGACCATATATGTTGAGTAAAACCAACGTCTTATTTTGTATGACAGCCCAACGTCCTTCATCATCATTCTGAGAGGAAAGAATTTGAACATTTAAAGACTTATGAAACAATATAGCAACCCCTCCCTTTTTTATTTACAGCAGGTGAGAACACAACTTGACCCACCCATTGCCTCTTCAGCTTAACAGATTCGACATCCAAACAGTGCGTTTGCTGAAGAAAAACAACCTGTGAATGAAGTTTAGATAAATGGGACAATACCTTTTGACGCTTGACAGGATGACCAAGACCACGCACGTTCCACGAAACAAAGTTACACATGATGGTAGGAAGGGAAGATGGGCGACAAAAGGAGCAAACACACGGCAAGGAGAGAACTATAAAAAGGAAGACAAAAAATACATAAGTGATTAAAGAAGGGAACTCCCAGAACTGTCACAATACTGAAATCAAATACACCAAGAGATAAAAGAAATAACAACACGAAGAAAAAGAATAGAACTAGAGATCGCTTAGGATTAGAATGGAACTGAAAAAGGGGAAAACAGAATAGCAGCCAAGAAGAAGGAGGAAAAGAGAAGAGGAAGGAAAAGGAAAAAGAGACAAGTAAAAAAAGAGAAAGAATGAATAGATCAAGGCACAAAGGCCTGATCGGAGAAAAAGAGAGTGACCAAAACATTTGAGGCGAGGATACACCAGAAAGAGAGGACATACTCCATGAGCTACCGAAAACGAACGGACATAAACATAACAAAAAGAAATAAGAACGTGAGAGCAAAACCTCAAGAAGAGGATAAAGATAAAGAAGAGGAACAATAGAGGTCAAGAAAGAAAATAAGAAGAGTTACAGCGAAGAATACAGAGGAGGAAGAACATTATATATTAGTGTCCATGTTGGAAGGAGAAACACTCTGAAGATAAGTGTGGAGCTTCTGTGGGTCATCAAAGGATCTGGTACGGCCATTATGTGTGATCTTGCAAAAACAAGGATGCAGGATTCCATATTGAATGTTCAGTTGTCTCATTAGGGGTCGAAGATTTAAGAATTCCTTGCGTCGGGCATTCGTAGCAGATGAAAGATCTTGCGAGATAAAAATGTTATGATCAGACCATTGAAGACGTCGCTTAATCCTGGTGGCCTTCAGAACAGACATTAATTCTGTAAATTCTAGGAAGAGCAGAATGATGCCACGTGGTTTCGTAGAGTTGGAATTAATACAACCAAGACGATGGGCTCTCTGAATATTAAGAGGATGCAACGTTGGCTGAAGATCCAAAAGTTCCTGTAGCAATTTCCGAATAAAAGACACCATGTCAGAGCCTTCCAAATTTTCCGGCACACCATAAACGCGTAGATTGTTCCTACGATTGCGATTTTCCAAATCCTCTGTGTGGAGTTTGAGCTTGTGGATTTCCTGCTCCAATAATGGGATTTTAGATGAGACATCTTGAATATCACTCACACGCTGTTCCATATGTAAAACCTTGCCTTCCATGATAACCCCGCGCTCCTCAATCTGCTGAAGCTTCGCATTAGTGGCAATCATGAATGGTTGAAGGCCACGTACTTCCTCAAGAATAGTATCCAAAACAGGATTAGAGGATGACTTAATGGGAGAAGGTGGGTCATTCTTAGGCCTTTTAGGTTTAGCGCCAGTGTGTGACAGTTTTGGAGTAATAGAGTCATTTGCCATGGTGATAAAATCCTACCAAAGAGAGCCTCACAGGAAATCAGCAGGAGTCCACGAAGGTGAAGAGACTGCACTGGCGTGAAGATGCTGAAGTAGTAATAGAGTCACACCAAAAGTGGTGAAGAGAGGCAACGAAAAAGATCAGGCAAAGGAATGCACAACCCTTGCAAGCCTAGGCACTGACAGTGTTGAGAATGTCAAAAAGATCTGCAAAATCGAGTTAATAATTACCATAAACAGATTGAGAGCATCAATAAAACACCAGCACAGATATGATGTAGTAGAATGTAAAAACGCTGAGACTTTAAAGGTGGTTGCGCCATAGAAAGCAATAAAAATGAAGACGGCTTTCCAAAACCAGAATGACTAAAATGGCGATTGTGTTCTCCTCACAAAGCATATGTAAGGCATTACCAACATATGAGCAAGAGGTCAGAGGTCAGGAGCAACAAGAGAGTTGAAAATACGCAGGAAACAACTTCAGGCAATTCCTCCGAACAAACACTTGAGAGAGGATAATAAGCATTAGAGGAGAAAAGGAGAACATTCAAAATCAGCAGTCCTAAAATGGCGGCCGGATTTCCTCACGGAGCTCAAATGTAGGGTGGCAAGAGCTGACAGACAAGAGGCAGTTGGCAGAGAACAGCAAAAGACTGGCAGAAAAGATAGCAGTTTGGCCAGGCAACTCCTTCAAAGTTAGGTGGCAGTCATGTGAGGAGAAGTGGCGTATGAAGATATATGCAAGCGCGAGGACGGCATATAAAATGGCGGCCGTTTGCGTTAAGAGAGCAGTTGAAATTACCGGAGCCGATAACTGTTGGTTAGTTGCAGGAAGACGCCGCACATCTGAGTCATCTTGCTGTAGACACCTTCCACCGGCACTGCAACCCTGTCAGCCGTTCGAAAAACGGCAAGAAAAGCTCTCACGGCATCCGCGCTGAGTGTCTGCAGCGGAGCTCACAGAGAAGCCGTCCTCCCTCGATGGCGCGCAAGCCACGCCCCAAAGGAAATTACTTCATTGTAAGCATATGATATGATATTAGCAATGCTAACTGAATGAATCACGACAATTACATTTATGAAATGGCTTTTAGTTACAGAAGAAAAAGGTCGAGACCATCCCATAGCAGAATATACAAACTGTTTTTGTTTGTGGATTAGGCTAATATTGTTTCTAGGAAGTATTCAAGGAATTCTTGTTCTCTAAGAATAGTTCTACTTTAAGCAGATTACTTTTTGTGCCAAAGTTCATTTTGTTTTTTTGGAAAAAGTCAAATAAATCTGTCGAAAAAAATAGAGTCTCGAACTTGGTAGTTTTTGTTTTGAAAAAAGTGAAGGTCGAATTTCAGAGTTCGAAAGAACGCTGTGCGCTAATTTCAAAAGTTATTCTCGGTGTCAGGAGAAAACATTAAGTCATCAAGGCCGGCAAAGAAATCGTCTACCACAGTAGATTAAAGTTCGACTACTTCATTAAAAAGGTAAATTGTGCACAGATGCGAAGCATAGCAGTCAGCGTCAGCCGCGTTAGCAATGTTCATATCAGATGGTACCTGTGTGCCTGTTGGTCGGCGTATCTCACCTCCAGTCAGATTTGCCGGTGAGATCTCAATGAATGCCGTCATCATGATAGGTAGCCGCTGGAGGCAACACAACACATGAGCCATTACCGGACCCAGTAATGCGTCAGCATCCGTTGGCATAACCAATGGTAGTGTTAGACAGACATCTAACACGCATTCCTCTCCACAAAGCAGGCATCGTAGAACAGTAAGATGCAATCTTGCCAGATTGGTCTGAATGATAGGAACCATGTGGTATTCAGATCTCTCAAACGAGCCAAGCCATGGATCTGTGTTATTCTGTCACGGTACCTCATAGCCTGCTGCGCATTTTCCATGCTGACTTGGGTATCGCTGGTGGCCGGATTTGCCATTACGGAGCAGGAGGAATAAAAATAAGATCCCTGCTACGAGTCCCAAAATGAGAGGCAGGCCGCCGAACACAGAGTGGACGAAGTTAGGAAAAATGCCCAGGACTGCTTCAAACGGTGCTAACAGTCCCGAAAAAATCGTCTTAAATACATGTGCAATACCGCTGGTATCAGACATGTTAAAGATACGACCTGACATTTCTGCAAAATGTACTGGGCAGTTTGTTGATAATAATGCATGTATCTCTGCAGAAGTCCTTGCAACTTGCAGATCATATGTCTCTTTGGACGAGGTCAGTGGCAGGTTTTTTTGCAAAAGAATGGCTTTCATTCTTCTTAAAGTATCAATTCGTATAGAAGAGATGTTCAGTGAAGGCCATAGTGGTGACTCCCCGTCTGTCTTAATTTTAGGAAACAATACTTGCATACAGCAAGTGACCCTGGCTGACACAGTAACGAGATAGCTTATTCCTGGCATCATTCCACAACAGCTGTGATCATTCAACATAATGTAGCTACCATTGTAAAGCTGCCTGAAAATTGGATCTATCACTGCTGTGGGCGAACCCTACATTTGTGTGTGTATGGTAAATCCCAGGTCGACTTAATGTATTCTTTACCCAACCTTTCATACAGGCCTGCAGGTATGTGTTTTAAGCAATACTGAATCTGGAAAGTCATCACTGGTATCGTGATGGTGCCATGTATTATCCATTCAAATGATGGTTTCTCAGAAACGGTCAATAGTAATCTCTCCAGTTTTTCAATGCTCAGCACCGTATAGTCTGCTCCCCTCTGTGCCAACGAGATGTGTTTATCTGTAAGGTTAAATACAGTAAACAGTGATGTAGTGTTGATTAAACGCCAGGGCACATAGCCAGAATGAAGGTTTTGCAACGTCCAGCCTAATAGCTTTATAGAGCGTAATTGAGACTGGCCATGTTGTAGCGTTAGCAAGTCCTGTTCCATTATTTCTATGGCAGATGATACAATGCTGTCCAAAGAATAAATTCTGGACGACAACAGAGTTGTTAACCCATTGTCAACTACAGAGAGTGATTTCTCTAAATTAATATGATCAATTTCTCGTATTCTTTCAGCTGTTTCCATTTGCGTGACTTTCCAAGCTTCATTGTAAGCAGCGTATATTCCGGCGAATATGAAACGTTTATGACGTGGATTACGAGGTCCAAGTAAGAATTCTCGTAAATCAACGCCATCTTTAAGCAAAGATACGTGTTGTTTTATTTCAGGGAGTGTGGATTTCTCTAGCCACTCAAGGCATAGTTTTTCTACACTATAAGTTGTTATTATCCCTGGATGTTGTCTTTGGATATATTTTGGATCTGGCCGAGTTACTGTGAACCCTTGTGTCTTGTTCAGGAATCTATCTTGACAGTTATTCGTGTCTGTGGGCCAGATTAACTATTTTTTCCATTCAGGATATGTTCTGTTCTGTTGTAAAATATAATTTACGTCTACCGCCTCATCTGAAGTTAAATTACTATCAGGTGTGGGCTTTGGTATGGACGGTTTGTTTAAATCTTTTATCTTAGCAATGCCAAGACAAGATGTTGAACAGTGTCATTTAGGAACATCATTTGTTCTGGGATGATGCAGGCTCTGAACAATGCTTCTAAACCTTGTACCTGCCAGACTTTTGTGCCCCAAACAGTTTTTGTCTCAATGTTGTCTTTCCAAAAGTCAAAGCCTAAGGCGGACAATTGAGCACAAAAGGCAACAGAATAAATGTGTTTAGTATTTGTCAACATACTTTTCATGCCTGTCTTATTCACATTCTTAAAGTAAAAACTTTCTGGGTTTGTGACATTAAAACCTTTAAAATAAGGGCATTTTCTAAGATACGTTTTAGAACTACCCTTAGGAGGTGTAGGACAATGTTCCATTTAATTATAAGTTAAAACATTTCTAGGGTTTGCAGATGTATGCAAGTAATGATGGCCAAAATGATTAAAACAATAATTTCTTCATAATTTGATGGACCTTCTAAGTATTCAAGTTTTGTAAATTTTGCTGACATTTCTAAGTCTGCCATCATGTTATTAACAGTCTCAAACTCCCAATCATCAGAAAATGTGCTGGGTGAAACAAAATCCCTCAAGGAAACTTTAAATTGGTGTGGAATCTTCAGCAGCTCAACAGGGCCATAAATGTCATAATCAGTTGTATCCCATGCTATTCTGCCAGGTAGTGGGACCGCTGTGATGTTCACTGATGACAGATCTCGTTGTTCATAATGAGATGATTTGCGTGGCTTCAGAAGCAAGTTGATGTTCTTACTTGCTGTGTCCATTTTAATGTGTTTTCCATCTATCAGCTTTCCCAAACTTAACACAAGAATGAGCCATAGCAGGAGATAAAGTACACCTAACACAATCCAAAGTTCAACCCATGGTGAAACCAGATATGTATTTGTAAGCTCTTGACCAAGTTCCTTTACTTTTTCCTTGAAAGATTTGTTAGCTGGCGTAGTTTCAGGTTCACTGGGATCCTCAGAAAAGTTATCGAAGTTGATAAAATAGCCAGAGGCAGTTCTGTCAATTGTTGGTATTGCACCCGAATTCTTTAAAATTGCTGGAGTTGCTTGTTCCCTTGACATGTTTGTATAGTCAGATGCTACATCATTGTAGATGGGAGTTTCTTGACGAACTTTTATTTCGGTTTCATGAGGCACAAGTTTCATGGCTTTATTGCATAGTCCTTTTTTTCTCACTGCAGGTTTATCAAAGGTGATAAGTCTTTCAGTTTGAACCTCTTGGATAGTAGCAAGATTTGGTTGTCTGCTACATTTTGGGAGTCCACTGGGCCTACTACTTATTATTGGCCACATGGTGTGGTTTTACCAGGTCAATTGACACAGACCGGTTCTCCTTTTTTCCAGCAAGGGGCGGCAGTAGTACTGTTCTTGATCCGTGGATTGCTAGTACAGGTACTGGTTTTCTGTAAGAAGGCCCAAATTCCTTCTTGTCAGCTATTTTCTCCCTGACCAGATCCCCAATCTTTGGAATCCAGACAGGTCTTGCTGGGACAGGTGTTTTTTCTTCAGTGGTCGTTGGCTTTTCGCTCGTATTGACTTCTTCTTGTTTCATTTAAGTCCTGTAAAACAGCCAAACGATCTTTGATATCTAAGGGTTTTTGTTCCACCACTGAAGTGTGGTGATCGATGTCTTCAACCAACATTCTAGTACCAAAAAGGATTTCATATGGAGTGATTCCACCCAGAGAATTTCTTGGCAGGTTATTAAGACTAAGTTGGACATTTATTAGATGTTTGACCCACCCATCACCCGAACCTAATACCCTAGCTGTTATAGATTGCTTTATGTCACAATTTTTTCTCTCCACAACTAAATTTCCCTTAGGATGGAATGGACTTGAAAATCGCAATAAAACGCCCAAACTGGCCATGGCTTCCTTGTAAGCCCTAGAGCTAAACGCAAGACCCTGGTCAGAATGTAGCGTGCCGATTGCGTATGTGCCGATAAAGACTCGCAAATCTTTTATAACAGTTCGAGGATCAGCTGAGCGCTGAGGCCACATCCAAATGAATCTCGTCTTAATATTTGTGGGACCGCATTCGTCCATGGTAACGTCTGCGTATAGAAAGCCTAATACTGTCTAACAGTGGTGTCTGTACTGGGCTGGCTACGTTGTAGTCAGGAATCTGGTGGTGTTCAAAGCTGTGGTCTCTGTAGCACACATCACAATTAATTCCAAATTTGTAAATGTGGAGACTCATCCCTGGCCACCAGTACATCTTTTCTAGTTCTACTAGCGATTTTGAGATCTCTTGATGTATCAGACCCTCTCCCATATGTGCTTCGAAAACGAGAGCACCTCTCCGGTTCCTGTTTGCAATTACCTTATCCCCCACTCCAGGGATTCGAGCAAAAGGAACAGAGTTTGCATCAATTATGTATGTACACTAAAGTGGATAATTTAGAGGTAACGTGGCTCCACTGCCTTTGCTCATGGCATTGACAGCGAGCATGGTTTCACCGTCTATCGTTGTTTTCGAACGATTGATTGTAGCTACGGAAGCCGTTTGCACAGCTGCCTTTGCGGCTTCATCAGCCAATGAATTCCCTGCAACATGAACGCCATCACGCTGATGACTCAGTGTATGGATCCCGTGAGTCTTTTGTAGTTCTTTCTGCAAAATAACTACTTGTTCTCAAAGCATTTTATGCTTGATTGTGCCACCTTTTGCATCTTTAAAACCATTTTGAACCCAGGTCTGCAAGTATTCATTGTAAGACTGGCCTAGTAATACGAATCTCACACTATGAGTGCGGGGAATTCGCGATCGGTATTTTCAAGCGCCATCTTGAATGCCTATAGTTCAGCTCGATGAGCTGTACAGTCTCCGAGAGATTGAGTTTTTGTGACCATAGGTCTGAATTTATCATTGTGCCAGCGACCTTTAACAATCGCGCACGCAGCACTATAGGCTTTTTTACCCCCAATTGCGGGCTGTGCTGATCCGTCCGTATATATTATACAGTCGTAATGTTCTAGAGGTAGAATTTCAGTAGGCAGAGGGCATTCTTGTTCGTATTGGAGAAATTCTTGTGTCTTCAAGTAAGGGTCAAAAACGTATTCAACGTCTGTTGCAGCAAGAGAATTAACCCACTGTATCCATCTTGGATGTAGAGCTTTTGCATTTGGAATGCTTGCCATCGTCACTGCCTCTAAGGCAGGTACAGGTGTAATGACTTTAATGCGTTTACCCTGTGCTAGGGCTCTCTCCTTTGCTACAGCAGTCTGAACCGCAGTGAATTTCATTTCAGCTTGTGTGTACAAGAGTGATTTGAAAGCTATTGGTACCTTTTCACCTTCATTAAAGGTTAGGTATGTGAATCCGCATCTCCCTGGGAAGATTCGGATAACAAGGTTGCGTACATTGTCGTGTGTTTGTAAGTGTGTTGTTGCCAACATGTCTGTTTGCACTGAACGCAAAATTTCTGTGTGTTTTTGAGTCTAATTAGTTGGTTTGAAATCAGGTTTGATTAGTTCGTAGAGAGGTTTAACCCTTTCTGCGTAATTTAGAATGTAAGTTCTTCCGAAGTTTAGGAATCCTAGAATTGATTGTAAGTTTTTCAGCGATTTTGGAGTTTGGAGCAGCGCACATTTTTCTAAAAAGTTTGCTGCCAGGCTTTTGCCTTCACTCAAAAGTTTGTATACCAAAAATAGGACGTTGAGGTGGGCAATTCAGGATTTTTTAAAGTTGAATTGATACCCTTCTGAGGTGAACCCAAGTATTATGGTGTTCACCCTGTTCAAGTGGCTGTCCAAATCATCATCTGTAAGGTAGATGTCATCAACATAAGATAATGCCTCATCAATATACATTTGTAGTAACTCTGTTACTCTGGCTGAAAAGAATCCAGGACTGTTCTTGAATCCCTGGGGGAGACGACAGAAGTGTCTTTGTGTCCCCATTATTGGGAATGCGGTCAAGTACCTGCTTTCTGGTGCAATGTTTTGACAGAAGAAACCGTAGTTTTATAATTCTTCCGAACTATATTATTCATTAGTGCTGCACTGTGTGAATTTTGTACTGCAAACTTTTTGCAACAAGAGTTTAAATGTCTGTAATCCAAAACTAGACGATATGTTTCATCTGGTTTGGAGACAGGAAATAAAGGATTGTTCATTGACGAGGTGCATGTTTCAATCACCCCTTGGTATTCAAGTGGATCTAAGATCTCCCTGACTTGTTTTTTTAGCTTCCTGCCTAACTGGATACTGCCTCTGAGCAGTAGGTTGATTTTATAACTGTATTTTTTGGTGAGGAGAATCCTCATCCCATCCCACATGATTTGTATATAATGCCGGAGCCTGGGCTACAGCCCATTTTCTGGCATAGGTGTATTTTTATTTTTTTATGAATAGGAATATGATTAGAGAAGGCTGGCATAATGATCTCTTCGCCATGGGGGCACTCCCTGACAAATTCAGGTGGCCAGTCTTTTTCATCTAGAAGGATGTCATAACCTTTAGATAATTTTTCCCAAAAGAGTGCTTTTATTTTTCTAGTTATGTCCCCTTCTATTCGGTGTGTTACTTCATATAACTTATGGGGTACACTAACCCTGGTGTCGGCAGTTTCAACCTGAATGCATTCATTCCGATCCACTGTCTCCAGATGATCTTTCAGGATCCTGCGAGCTATGGTGACCTCTGCTGCGCTGTCCAGCATTGTCTGGGCTCACTCCCCGTTCTTGAGTTGTGTCCTCAAGATCCTCGGCATGTCTGATTTTAATACTTGCTACCTTCTTTTTGGAGAATTGAGTTTTCTTATTTTTTGGAACGTGCTGATCGTCTTTGGACTTCACACGTTCTTCTTTTTGTTCTGATCGTCCTCTTCTTTTGGATTTCTGCGAGGAAGTCTGAAAGGTACGAGAGGATCGTGTATCAGTATCTTGATATCTATCAGGTTTTCTTATATTATCCCTACTTCTGAGGTTATACCTCTTTTCAGAGGGCTCCTGTGGAGGAGACATTCCTCTGGACTGAGAGCGATTCTCTTTAGGAAGTGACTGTCTACTATTTTCCCATTTCTTTTTAGGAGTAGTTAGATTGTGTTTGATAAAAACTTTTTCAGGATTTTCTGTTAGTTCAGGCTTTACAGGTTTCTCTCCCAAACTATCTCTTCCTAGTTCTTCATAGGACTTTTCAATAATTCTGGCAAGTTCATACGGTTGCTCAGTAATATCAAGATCTTCTAATTTCAGACGGATTGCCACGGATGCTGCTTCACCTTTAATATTAGCTAATAGGATAGCTGAGACCTGTTTGAAATCTTTCAGTAATTTCATACCCAGATTCAGGGCCAGTTCTGGACCGTATTCATTTTGAATCTGTCTCAGAACGTCTGGTATTACCGCCATAGACGGGACACCATGTGTTTTTTTGTAGATTGAAGCAAAGACTGTACCCCAAGTGTCACAGTCCTCTACGTGTGGTGCAATCCCCATTGGTAAACAGATTGTTAGAATCCTGCGTTTCCTATGAGGTGTATTATCGGGAAATACTGCCTCTATTTGAGTAATTTTCTGGGCTAACGAGAATGGAATTTGTTCCCTTTTTGCGGGCAACTTACTGATTACTGACTGTATAGTCTGTGGTGTGATTTTGTTTGTGTTCCCCTGATGTGGGGTGTGCTGTGGAATTCTTATAGCAGGTTGGACTGTTAAAGTCCTCATGACATATTGTACCAATTGTCTATATATTTTAATTAATTGTTTTAGCTGAGCTAACAAATCTACATCTGACATTCTTTCAATGTTAGGATGTAGTGTATAGCTGGCTAGTACCGACCATGTAGCTCCTGGTCTACCTAGTGGACCGAGACTGTTGGGTTATCGAATCTTCTGACAGAGTGCTCCGCCAGCAACTCTGCTCTTGATCACCTATTGAGTGCGTTGGGTCAGTGACAGGTCAGCTATTCTGACAAGTCGGACAATCTAACTAGCTAAGCCTACCCTAGTTATACTATTTTCCAGGTCAGTGTACCACCCCCAAATGTTGCAAATGTGTGAATTCCACAATTTTGTTGGACAAAGGACAAGGAGTAGTCATCACACCATATTATTATGAGGTAACTTGTCAATCATGTATTCAAATGTACCCTCCCATGACTTTATCTTCCATTGTGGTTTTTTTCCGCCTGGTAGTGAAATATAGCAATAAGACAAATTTACATTTGTTCAATCCAGCTTCCTCTGGCAGGGTGAGGAGTTCACTCTTCTCATAGTTCTTGCCATCCATGTCAGATTGGCATGGGTTCAATGCCACAGCTTCAGTGGCTCAGTGGCTCAGGGTTTCTTTCGCACAGGCGCAGTCTCTCCAAAGATGGAGTTCAGTAGTACATTTAGGCCCAAATACGATACATGCAAGAATAGAAAAGAAACAGTTTTAAAGACACAGAATAAAATGAATGCACTGTATACCACTTCTTTCTACTCTATTCCCATTATTTTATGTTAACTATTGCATTAGACGTTAAGCAAAAACAAACAGCTTAGCAAAACAGTGATGCAAGCTTCTTGCACGTTAGGACATAGAACAGCCATCTTAGTTCTAGTGCGCAGAAGCAAAAGTTTTCCCACCAAGCATGTCACAAGAGCGTGACAGACTCATGCGCAGTAGAAAATCCTGCGTAGAAGCAGCCATTTTAATGCAAGCGAATTGTAGTTAGTAAAAGCACATTGTCAAGCTTCCCCTAGATGCCTAATGTGTTGTGTAATGCAATATTAATATGACAAAACATGTTAGTTAGTACATTAATATTAATTTTCGAGACAGTTGAATACAAGCAAGTCACTTTACGTGTGCAACCTTGCTCCATCAATCCCCTCTTTGATGATATTTAATTTCATCACTAATTAATGAAAGAGATGCCAACTTTTACACTTCACCCAACTCAATTCCTTCAATCTTTCTGTTAAAATTCTTTTTATTTTTCATATGAAGGTCTTTCACTTTCTTGTACAAATGTCCATTAAGCTCTTCTAATTTAATTTTGTTAATATTTCTTTTCTTTCCTCTCTTATTCACTGTATATGTCGTTTTATGTTTGCGACATTTGCAACAAGTTATTATCCCTAAAATAAATAGGGATATTCCCACCATTGGCATCAGTATTCTACCTAACAAACTTTCTCCTACGTTAGAAAACCAACTACCTATAGAGGAGAGACCATCTGTTAATCTCTTCCACGCACTATCAACCTCCATCGGTTTGAGTTCTTTTTCTAAATGTTTAATATTCCTTACATACTCTTTCAGTTCTATACTTTTGTCAGGTATGTAAGTGCAACAATGTTGCGCTTTCAGCATTCTACAGACTCCGCCCTCTTTTGCTAACACTGTATCAAGAGCAAGTCGATTTTGTAAAACCATTGAACTTACCGCAACTAGTTCAGTATTGATCATTAAAAATCCTCCAGCAGTGTCAGTCGATAAACGATCCACCACTGTTGACAATTTGCAAATTCTTTGAGTATTCAAAACCACTCCCACTGAAGGTATCTCAGCACTCCTCCAGGTCTCTCAGCCATTCAGTTTAGGCGATTTGCCACCATGGGAATCACTAACGGGATTGATCCCGCTTATGCTCCTACCATGGCGGGGCTCTCCACTTTGAACTCAAATGATTGACTGTTCCATTAGTAGTGATCCCACTATTAATTCTGCTGAAGTCCATGATGTTAGTGCAACGTCCCCTCATTCACCTGTCCAGCATGAAGAAGAACTCATGATATCTAACCATGATATCTGACCACAATTATATAGGTGATCCTGCCAGTGCCGGGGTTTCCCCCCTTCCAACTATGGCCTCTGGTAGTCTAGTTTTTCAAAGGGCCACTCCAGTAAATTTCAAAATAATTTCATGGAACATAGCTGGTCTACGAAACAAATTATCACTACCGGACTGGAATAGTTTTATAGATGGTTATGACCTATGTATTTTTCAAGAAACATGGAGCTTAGTGCCACTACACAAACCTGGCTATTCGTGTTTCTTTATACCTACAACTTCTGTAGGACGTGGCCGCCCGCCTGGGGGGCTTATGGTTTGGGTTAATATTAAACTTAATTGCAGGGTCACCCATAATCCCTGTCCCACCCCGGACTTGATGAGACTAACGTTGAGGGGGCCAATTGGCGGTCATATTATCAAACTATTCAATGTGTATTCTAGAGGTACAAGAGGAGGAGCAAAATCCCCAATTATTTCCACTCTATCTAACGAACTTCCCTCTTGTCCCACTAATTCCTTTGTCATAGTGGCCGGAGACTTGAATTGTACATTCACACTGCTGGCCTCTGATGACTTCACAAGAATGGAGGATGAGGATGCTACATGGGGTATCGCATCACTGACCATATCGCCAGTTAAGAGATGGTCACCGGTGGTTATCCAATTGAATGCTCTAGCATCGGAATTTGGACTAAGGGCGGTCAATGGGCGCACGCTCTTGGATGTTTTGGGAGATAACACTTTCAACAGGGTTTCATGTTCCCACTAGAATTTACTACATATTGGTTGATAGGAGACTCTGGAGATATGTGATTGATATGATTATTGTCCCTTCTACTGATAGCGACCATAACCCATTATGCCTCTCTATGACGGATCTATGGCCTAGCAAGGCATGTCGCCCCAATACTGGTCCCAGGATGTCTACAAAAGGGGTCTTATCATCTAATTGTAAGAGGTTCGCTAAATGGCCAAAAATTGTTGTTAACAAACAAAAAATGTCAGCCCTTGGGGAAATTTTGAGCGATCAGACAACTAACTTATCTATAGCATGCCTGGAAAAGGACGGGTTCTCAACTGTTGGGACCATCTATGTTGACCAGATAGGTTCCCTTTTTTTGGAGACCTTCCCCTCCAACAAGCAACTGATGGTCCATAAATCACCGGAAGCATGGTACAATAGGGAATGCAGACAGAAAAAGACCTCTTTGACATCTGCTATTAAAAATCATAATATTACCGAGGTACGACTGACCCGAATGGAGTACAGACGGGCCATGTCAGAGGCTAAGAGGGCTTGGGAGGAATCACATTGGACAGACTTAAAGGCCGCCAGTCTGTCTAAAAATGGTGAGCTATTTTGGAACAACAAAACACTAGGGGTGGAGGGTCCAAGGAGAAATTTAATGACCCAAACTGCTATACCCCCTATCTACCATATACACCAACAAAGAAATAGCAGAGGGTCACAGAGCTAACTCAATTATGTATCCTCATAACAAAACTACTGTGTTCAAAAGCAAATGTGAGATCTTGCCGAGGGAACCTCCTCGATGTGAAAGAGTTCCCATCAGTCCTCCATCGAGACCGCCCTTCATCATCTGGGGACTCTCAAACTTCGAGGGTACAGATACCCACAACAGATCGGCAGATGCTGTGAACCTAATCTGAGGTGAGTATGTCAGTGATGACAGGGTAAGAAATGGAAATGTGTCTCTAAGGAACTGAATAGCAGTGCCAACTATAGTGAAGGTGCATCAGTGAAAAGGTGAAATGCTTTAAAATTGGATGGTGACAGGGGAAAAAAACTTTTATTGTGAACCCCTTCACTCCCAAATCAATAAAAACAGTGCAAATAGTAGTGTAACAAATGACTACCAATGAGAATCTTAGGTCGACATGTTTCTGCAGACAAACTGAGCCAGGTGGTCTCCTGCTGCTTCCTCAGGACCATTAGTGCTACTGCTATAAATGTAAAAAGAGTAATATCACCTGAAAAGTGCGATATGTTTCCATCCTCCTGACTTCAGAACACAACAATCAGCAGGGGAGAATCCAGATACATAAAAAGAAATACGAACACAGCGCAATCAGTAACTACAGTCCTGTGCTTGAATCATAAGATGAATTCATCTGACTCATTACGCTAGCTAATATATGCCAGCCACGTGTGGGCAATTAAGTCTACCACTTCTAGTTATTTTTCGTGCTCACTCACCTTTTAGGCAGAAGGGAACAGCCCCACCTCACCTGGCATCAGCTCAGGTACTAGGAGCACCGCTCTAACAGAAGGAAAGATTAAAAAGTAAACTGTGGGAAATATGTCTCCCTAGAACCACAGTAATTCGCCAATCGCTCACGTGCCCACCGGGCGCCGATTCGCTTCTCACATAATCACTCTATTATGGCGAAAAAATGCCTACCATTGTAGTGGCGTCTCTTTTATTTAAACTATATATCCCTGGTCTAATCGAACCACACTCAAGCCTCTGTCTGTTATTAAGCATAGTCAAGTTGTAACGAGTGTTCACATACTACAGTACCCTATGAGCGTTAGTAGCCGAAAAACCATCCCAAACCGAACCGGTACTGACACGGCTTTTGTAGCACTAAGCGCGCTATCAGTCACTCACCCATGACTGTAGCTCACTTCTTAAGCTAGTCGTGTTATAAACACCACTCTCACCGCTACTACTGGGCAGAAATCCTCTCACCTATCTGTCGGTACACCGGTCGTCCCTCTGGGCTGTATCTTGGGGAGGTGCCGATGTGGTGTACCAGCGGCAACTAAGTTCTTTCCGGCCCCAGCGTCGTGCGTGCGTGTTACGTCATTCTGGCGTGCCGCGTCCTGTTTCTAGGGAAATGTAGTTCCCCAATCCTACGATGCCCATTACACTAGTATGTTTAGAGCAAATACTTATAAACACCGTGGTATTCCGTCGCAAAACAGCAGCATGAATTTCAAAAGTGTGACTCTTAAAATGATAGCAATTACTGAAGCAGGCCATAGTTAGACTAAACTAGGCCATTTCGCTCGCACGTTTCGAGTAAAGCTTAAAAACACCGTGGTATACCATTGCCAAGAAGCGCATCGTTACCATGGCTCGCCTATCGTTGTTGGTGCGTATAACTTCACTACGGTGTCCTGCAACATATATCGAGGGAGATGTAGTTCCCTACTCATACAGCACAATATCACCAGGCTGAGGTGTCGATGTCCAGTGTTAAAACGTAATTGGAAGCCTGTCAAAGAACAGTCTCCCATGTGAAATCTTCACACTTACTTAAAAACGCTCCCAGACAAACCCACATGAAGCCAGATTTGCTGGGGAACACAGTTTCTCAGTCAAAATACCTCCTATTGTTTCACTTCTGTGTATTCATGTAATTATAAAAACAACCATTCGTACAGATCAACCACAGACTTATGTGACTTCATGACACTCAGCCCCGTATTTTACTCCGGGATCAAGTTTTAAAGTGACATCCAGGGAATTTCTTCATTTAACCCTATCTTGTCTGACTTAAATCTGAAAACCCATTTCTGTTCCCGTCTGAACAGAAAGGTAGAGATGTCTGTAACTTCAGAAGGAATCAGCGGTTGATCTAATACTGTCCAATGTAAATCAGTAGGCAGATGTCCCACCTCTAAAAAGTGGTTGGTCAATCTGGTGGCCTGCTTAGAGCACCTGATTGAGCTCTTATGCTCAGAAATCCATACCTTAATTTTTCTGGTCGTCATCCCTACATAGTTTTTTTTGCAGGGACAAGTAATCAGATAAATAAGGTTCGTGCTGTTGAAATTCGTGAATCGTCTGCGCTGCCAGGGCCGATCAGTGGCAATATCAATATTGTATGTCTTCGATGTTTGTGGACAGGCAGCGCAATTACCGCAAGGGTGGTGTCCTGTAACGGCAGGCAGGTCCCAAAGTGTCCCTACAGCTCGAGGAATGATGGTCTTCAGTCTGGTATGAACTAGGTGGTCTCTCAGACTCTGTCCTCTTTTAAAAGCAAACAGAGGAGGTGGCAAAGAATCAGTGCCAGTATTTAAAATCCTCCAGTGTTTCCTTACAATTTTTTGCACTTGGTTGGAATGTGTGCAAAAGGTATTTACACATGTGATCCTTTCTTGTTTAGGTTTCGGGGGCAACAGCTCCAGCAAGCTCTCTCTGTTATTATTAGAGGCTCTTTTCTTTGAGCTCCGAATCAGGCGTTTGGGATAGTTCTTATCGGCCAAATTGGCCGCCAGCGTCCTTGAATGGACCTCAAAAGCAGGCTTCGTGGAGCAATTCCTCTGTATTCGGAGGAATTGCCTAAAGGGCAAATTATCCCTCAGAGCCTTCGGGTGACAGCTCTCATAGCTCAACAGGGAGTTCCTCGCCATGGGCTTGCGATATAGTTCAGATTGTAGCCCTGTTGCTGAAGATGTAATTAGCAGGTCTAAAAAAGCCAGTTGATGTTTATCAAATTCAATAGTGAATTTGAGGAATCGATTCCTCTCATTCAGCCAAATGTGAAAAAGCTGTAGCTCCTCCACCGTCCCACGCCAGACTACTAGGACGTCGTCTATATACCTTTTCCACAATCGCAGACACTGCAGATGTGGATTCGTGTCTGCGAAAATGTGGTCCTGTTCAAATTTATGAACGTACAGGTTAGCGAGACTAGGAGCAAAAACACTGCCCATGCTAGTCCCGCTAACCTGCAGGTAGATCGACTCCTCAAACTGAAAAAAATTCTCAGTCATGGCCAAAGTTGCCAATGTCATAATTAGTCTTGCCGGCGTGATGGAGTTAAGGTCTCTCTCTGTCAAAAGCCCCTCAATCCCCTCCAGCGTTTCAGTCTGGGGGATAGATGTATATAGACTTTCAACATCAAAAGACACAAGGATGTCCAGATCTTCGTTGTACTCAATGTCAGGAAGAATTCTAAGAACATCCTTAGTATCTTTGAGAAATGTTGGCATTTCCCTCACTAATGGCTTCATGAAAAAGTCTACGAAGGTTGAAAGAGGCTCAAGCAGTGAACCTATGCCCGATATAATGGGCCGACCAGGTGGTGGCCGTTGAGCCTTATGTACTTTTGGCAGTACATAAAAGTACGGCATTCTAGGGTTCGTTGTACAGAGATATTGAGCCTCTTTTTGAGTAACCCAACCTTCAGCCAGAGCTTCCTCCACTATATGTCCAATAACTGTGGTGAGTCTGTCAGTGGGATCACTGGTCAGTTTCCGATAGGCCTTGGTGTTGTTCAATTGGCACAAGCACTCATCCCGATAAGTGCCTGAATCCAGAAGGACGATTGCTCCACCCTTATCTGCTGGCTTCACCACCACAGCCTCGTTATTGGCCAACGTTTTTACTGCCTCTTGTTCTTTTTTTGACAGGTTGATAAAAGGGCTTTGTTGTTGTTGATATAGTTCTCTCAAATCATGGTCCACTGCCTCCTCGAAGTCTACGACTTTTGCTGGAAGTCCAACAGTGGTGGGATTAAAAGTAGACGGCCTCTTGAGGCCGGTATTCTCTCCACCATCAGCACTCTCTGAGTTGAAACTTTGTTTATTCGCAAAAAGATAGTGCAACCTTATTTTGCGAAAGAATTTTCCCATTTCAATTTGGGCAAGGAACGGATCACCTCTACTTGTAGTGACAAACCCCAGTCCCTTGTTAAGGACCTGTTCCTCAGTGTCAGTTAGTACATGCGTACTGAGGTTAATTACGAGGCTTGCCCTACTGACGTCCCTGGTTGTTCCTGAGGGATTTTCTTCCCGTTCCTCAGATCCATTGTTACGGGAGGGAGATTCCAGCGAACCTGGCCCTGTTGCTGGGCCCTCCGTCGTCCTCTTGACCGTCCTTGGCCTTGTCATAAAAAAGACTCTTGGTTGTATTCAGGATAAAACTGTTGTGGGCCAAAGGGTCCCCCGGTAGAAGGAAAAGTTGGTGGTCCCCACGGTGCTGATTGCCACCACGGCGGAAATTGCGGATGGTCAAAATGTTGGTTATAGCCTCTCCAGTTTCTCCTATTACTTCCCCTGCCTCTGTTTACATTCTGTGTGTTCCCCCGATTAGAGGAATCAGAATCACTGGATCCTTCATCTGAGCTTGACGTACCGTATGTTGATCCCCCTTTGCGTCCATTCTTGTTGAATGGCACAGGTACATAGGTGTCGCTGGTGTATGGATACACCTTCTCAGCGGAGAATTTGGCGAGATCTTTCTTAAACTTTTCCAGTTTACCAAACAAACTCTTTGCTTGCTTTGTTACCTTCTTCCTGCCCTTTTGAGAAGGCTTTCCCTGAAATAGTTGTCCTAATTTGACCTTCTAAGGTCTGGATTTCGACTAGAATCTTATCAGCCGTCTTTTTCGCGGTCTTGATAATAAGCACCAACCAATCACGGGTGCATTTCCATGCTATTAAATACCAGTCCCTGAGAAAGTCTTTATCATCAAGGAACAGGCGAGAAGCATTAGTCACAATTAGGCCACTTGGGGCACAGTTTCCCCGTAGGTATTCAGCCATCGATATCCCGTGTACACAGACTCTAGCCTGATTCTTTTTAAGTACTAAGATCTTGGCCCATCCATCATCACTGGTAACCAGGGCAGAAGGAAGTAAATCCAATACGCTCGGGTTTTCAGCCAGAATTGACTGAACCTCGGCCTCGTCAAACGCCAAACCTAGATTGGTGGCCATGATTGTGAGAAGTTACCAGCACACCTAACGTGCCTGCAACAAACTAGCAAATCCTGTAGTTCTTATCTACCTTCCTTTCCGCAACGGGTTAAAAATGGACCCGCAGCCGAGGCTGCACAAAGACAACAAAACACTAGGGGTGGAGGGTCCTAGGGGAAATTTAACGACCCAAACTGCTATTCCCCCTATCTACCATATACACCAACAAAGAAATAGCAGAGGGTCACAGAGCTAACTAAATTATGTATCCTTACAACAAAACTACTGTGTTCAAAAGCAAATGTGAGATCTTGCCAAGGGAACCTCCTCGATGTGAAAGAGTTCCCATCAGTCCTCCATCGAGACCGCCCTTCATCATCAGGGGACTCTCAAACTTCGAGGGTATAGATACCCACAACAGATCGGCAGATGCTGTGAACCTAATCTGAGGTGAGTATGTCAGTGATGACAGGGTAAAAAATGGAAATGTGTCTCTAAGGAACTGAATAGCAGTGCCAACTATAGTGAAGGTGCATCAGTGAACAGCGCTTCTCACATAATCACTCTATTATGGCGAAAAAATGCCTACCATTGCAGTGGCGTCTCTTTTATTTAAACTATATATCCCTGGTCTAATCGAACCACACTCAGACCAGGGATATATAGTTTAAATAATCCGGATTCTCCCCTGCTGATTGTTGTGTTCTGAAGTCAGGAGGATGGAAACATATCGCACTTTTCAGGTGATATTACTCTTTTTACATTTATAGCAGTAGCACTAATGCTCCTGAGGAAGCAGCAGGAGACCACCTGGCTCCGTTTGTCTGCAGAAACATGTCGACCTAAGATTCTCATTGGTAGTCATTTGTTACACTACTATTTGCACTGTTTTTATTGATTTGGGAGTGAAGGGGTGCATAATAAAAGTTTTTTTCCCCCGTCACCATCCAATTTTAAAGCATTTCACCTTTTCACTGATGCACCTTCACAATAGTTGGCACTGCTATTCAGTTCCTTAGAGACACATTTCCATTTTTTACCCTGTCTGCTATTTCTTTGTTGAGCTATTTTGGAGCCTGGGTTTTTTTTTGCAGAGTTTTATATAGCGCAAACTAGACCTGAACCGAATCAGGTATCAGAGCGCTTTACATAGCACCAGTTACGTTACATGAGGACACACTTTCATTTTATGATTCAGAAAAGGGGGTGGTGATGAACAGAGTGCCTGAATTAAGCAGACCACTCTTACCCAGTCCAAAGATCAGGGCTTGATCCATCACCGTTTTTTAGCTCACTGCACCATCCCAGCTCAGAACTTGGCTATATGCAAATTAGTCTGTTCCTGTCCCAGTGCATGATGGGAACAGGGCAAACCAAACTACCAAGCCAATTCTTGTACTGGGAAGGAAACAAGCTTCCGGGGACCGGTTTCTGCCATTTCAGGCGTCGTCGGCCCGGCTTGCTTGAATCCTGATGGTGCAATGAGCAAGGGACTCACATCTGAGTATACCCTTCCACGCTTATGGTGGACAAAATGATTCAGAAAAGGGGGTGGTGATGAATCGTTTTTGGCCACTATAGGTGTGGCAGGGTATACTCAGACATGAGTCCCTTGCTCACTGCTCCATCAGGATTCAAGCAAGCCGGGCCGACGACGCCTGAAATGGCAGAAACCGGTCCCCGGAAGCTTGTCTCCTTTCTGGTGAAGAATTGGCTTGGTAGTTTGGTCTGCCCTGTTCCCATGATGCAGTGGGCCGGGGACAGACTAATTTGCATATAGCCAGGTTCTGAGCTGGGATGGGGCAGTGAGCTAAATAACGGTGATCGATCAAGCCCTGATCTTTGGACTGGGTAAGAGTGGTCTGCTTAATTCGGACACTCTGTTCATCACCACCCCCTTTTCTGAATCGTTTTTGGCCACTATAGGTGTGGCAGGGTATACTCAGACATGAGTCCCTTGCTCACTGCTCCATCAGGATTCAAGCAAGCCGGGCCGACGACGCCTGAAATGGCAGAAACCGGTCCCCGGAAGCTTGTCTCCTTTCTGGTGAAGAATTGGCTTGGTAGTTTGGTCTGCCCTGTTCCCATGATGCACTGGGCCAGGGACAGACTAATTTGCATATAGCAAGGTTCTGAGCTGGGATGGCGCAGTGAGCTAAATAACGGTGATGGATCAAGCCCTGATCTTTGGACTGGGTAAGAGTGGTCTGCTTAATTCAGACACTCTGTTCATCACCACCCCCTTTTCTGAATCGTTTTTGGCCACTATAGGTGTGGCAGGGTATACTCAGACATGAGTCCCTTGCTCACTGCTCCATCAGGATTCAAGCAAGCCGGGCCGACGACGCCTGAAATGGCAGAAACCGGTCCCCGGAAGCTTGTCTCCTTTCTGGTGAAGAATTGGCTTGGTAGTTTGGTCTGCCCTGTTCCCATGATGCACTGGGCCAGGGACAGACTCATTTGCATATAGCCAGGTTCTGAGCTGGGATGGGGCAGTGAGCTAAATAACGGTGATGGATCAAGCCCTGATCTTTGGACTGGGTAAGAGTGGTCTGCTTAATTCAGACACTCTGTTCATCACCACCCCCTTTTCTGAACACTTTCATTTTAGGCACTGGGAGATTAAGTGATTTGCCCAGAATCACAGGAGGTTTTTGGGGTCGTTACCGAGGCTCGAACCCAGATCCCCAGGTCCGAGGTCGAGCGCCTTAGCCGTCAGACCAACTCCTCTCCCCTAGTTAGGAGATCCAATGGACGGGTTCCCGTCCAGATTCCGAACCATATTACCAACCGGGAGTGGTATGCTCATTTTATAAAACTCCATGCGGGAGTCGGTGACCTCGAGGGATGAGGGTTCTCTCGTTGCCCCCCGACCTCCTTCCCCCTCGCACCCTTCGATCCCATAGTGGTAAGCGACATAGAGGCCGCCATAAGTAAGATTGTTTCGGCAAAACCCCCTGGCCAAGATGGTCTACCGGGCGATCTATTCTGTGCGAATTCCGAAAAATGGGCCATATATTTTGCCCTTTTAATTAATGCTCTCCTGGAAGGGGCCCCCGTCCCTGATTCATGGAAGTTGGTGGAAGTAATCCCTATCTACAAGAAGGGCCCCAGGGGGGATCCTGCCAACTATCATCCTATCAGCCTTATAGATGCTGGTCAGAAGATGGTTGGTAGGGTCCTACGGAGAGAATTCTCTCTTGGGCCAGGAAGAATAATATCCTGTCACATTATCATGCAGGGTTTAGGGCCTGCACAAGCACGATTGACCAGGACTTTAGGCTGGCCCTCTTGCACTGGAAAGTGGTTACTATTGGCAAGGGCAGTCTTTATCTCACGTTCATCGACCTAAAGACTGCCTTTGACCTGGTCCCTCGAGATCGCCTATGGTTGGTCCTACAGGAGATGGGGTTTCCTCCGTCCATTCTAAATCTCCTGGTCTGTATGCAAGAGGATAATTATACCTGAGTTAGGTGGGGCACACAGTAACAGAAAACAGATAAAATCCCTGTTAATAGAGGCGTCCGCCAGGGATGTGTTATGGCTCCCACCTGTTTTTCTCTTTTTGTGAATGGGGTGGTTTCCTTTTTATTAGAAATAAATGCTGATGCCCCAGTGCTGGCGGGCGATAAGGTGCCCACCTTACTCTTTGCGGACGACACTCTATTAATATCCAAAACCCCTGTCTGACTGCAAAAATTGCTAAATAGGTTTCATCTTTTTTGCCATTTGAGGGGCTTAGTAATTAATACCTCCAAGACCAAGCTCCTCTATTTTAATCCTAGTAGGTCGGCTAAGTCCACCCTTACACTTGATGGGGTATCTTTAGAGTGCGTCAAAACGTTTGATTACCTGGGAATTAGAATTTCAGATAACTTAAGCTGGAAACCGCAGATTGATAAAATGGCCCTGAATCACAAGCGGGTTGTGGGTGTGATAGGAAGAGAGCATCGCTCTTCAAAATTTAGGACAATTGCTCCCGCCCTTGTGATCTATGGTGCCAAGGCCGTAGGTTCGGCACTATATGGTGCTGAACTTTGGGGCTTTGATAGAGTCGACGACATTGTAAAGGCAGAAAACACATTTTTTAGAGGATTGGTATCACTCCCACAGGGAACACCCACTAAGCCACTACTGAGCGACTTGGGATGCCGCTCAATGAAGGATCTTGCTATTTTACGTCCTCTTCTCTACTGGGCCTCCCTCTGGCGCACACCTGAGTTATCTATATACGCCGATGGCCTAAGAGAAGTGATGATTCTTAAGGGATCCTATAAGATTAGCTGGCTAACAAATATAAAAAAAATCTTTTTAGCATTGGGACTCAGAGCGGCCTGGGTGTCAAGGACTCCGTTGAGCAAGTCAGATTTATTTTATTTTTTATTTTTTATTTTATTTAGTGTTTTCTATAGCGCGAACATGACCCTGCAAAGGGTGTCAGAGCGCTTTACAGAGCATTTCAACAGTCCGAAACATATAATACACGACATTTCCAGTTTACGACCTTTTACACTTCGGGAAAGTATATAAACATATATAGTAGTTACCATAAAGCCTCCTGACAAATAAAACCACAATAGAACGCATATACAAGTCCAAAGCTTGTTAGAGAGCTACTTGCTTGAAATTTAACAAACGTGACATGTTAATAAACAGACGAACCACTGTAAATATTTATATGAGAAATCTCCTCATATAAAACGATTTTGCCTCCTTTTTCGGTCTCGTAGAACCAACGCGCATGCGTTGTTCTTCGAGAGTATTGTGGGCAAAACAACTCTTGAAACCAGCACGGATTGTTCCCAGTGCATGAGAGGTAATCAACCGCGACGCTTCCCCAGCGCGCGCTTGGCCTCACTTGTCAATCACACCCCATATGGTGTTCCCTCTCACTCGCTCGCACATCAAAGGCTGCTGCGCTCCCTCCCCGCCATCCCCACATCAATGCCAAGAGCTTTTTCACAATGCGGCTTTTTGATTGCCACGATAAAAAAGCTTTCAGACAGTACGCCCTGTTTTCATTAATGCAGAACAATTTTACAGCTAAGGACACGAATAGTTCACCGGGGCTTTCTCGTATTGGCGATGTCTCTTTGCACGCCCACTGCCTATTGCACTCTCCTGCTGCCTCTGACACTCTTTCACCGTCCCTTTTCGCAACTCCAACTGTGTGGTGGTCTCTCTCTATCTTTTTCAACCTTCTGCGACCTCTTACAAGCCCCTGGAGTGCCTTGCGGTCTCTCATCGCCTCTTACATTGTCCCACAGTCTCTTCCATTCTCCTGCAGTCTCTTTTAATCTCCCGTAGTTCCTTCAACTCTCTCCTAGGCTCTTTCACTCTCTCACCCTTTCATTTTCTGCCAGTCTCCTACACTTTCCCACCACCTTTTTATTCTCTCGCCACCTCTTTCACTCTCTCCTCATCTCCTCTTTTCTTCTATTCTCCCGCCGCCTCTTTCACTCTCTCATTTCTTTTATTCTCCCGCCACCTCTTTCACTCTCTCTCTCATTTCTTTTATTCTCCCGCCTCCTCTTTAACTCTCTCCGCATTTCTTCTATTCTCCCTCCGTCTCTTTCATTCTCTCTCATTTCTTGTATTCTCCCGCTTCCTCTTCAAAGGCTGCTGCTCCCCCGCTAATGCGCGCCCGCCCCCCTTCCCTCCCACAGCAATGCCAAGAGCTTGTTACCTTTCTCTCTCTTGCTCAGGGGCCAACGTCTGATGATGATAAACAAGCCTCACCCCCACCTCTGCAATCACCGACACACTTTAAGAGATGGTAAGTTAACTCCAAAGGGAGTTATTTCATTGTGCACTGGCCTTTCTGAGAGTGTAATGGCCGTGTGGTAGCTATCTTTTCTGTGCACCGCTCATAGACTCCAACGTGCCCTGAAGTCTAACTGGCGCTATGTCGCGCCACAGAATTGTCTATCACTCAGTCGATCACTTACTATGACTTGGGTAATTAGAAGGTGGCTTCTTCCGACGGAACGGACTTTGTCTCAGTTCCAACCACACAGCTGTTAGCGTGTCAGTGAATCATTATGACAAAGGCTCACTGTGACAATTAGTCACTCTGTCAGTGAATTATGCTTACTGATACAACTCCAGGTCAATAACGTGATAAAGCACGTCAATTACCCACTCAAACTAGCCGAAGACAGCGTCCATTTGCCGGACTTGCAACGCAAAGCCACAAATTGGTTCATGGTGGCTAAACCAAAGCAGCAGATGATACCTTTGCCTTCCTCTGAAACAAGATTTAAAACCCCCCACAAGAGACGCAGAACTAAGTATTCCACTTACCTTATAAATGAGACGGAGGGATCAACTCCTACAGGCCGCCATGACGCCGCGTACACATATTCACAGAAATTCCAAAAAACATTATACAGTCCACAGGTTAACAATTTTATCAGTCATGAGGAACCACATACCAAATATAACAAAACAAAACCTAGCAGAACAAAATAAAGCATAGCAGGGCATATCATAACAAAACCTAGCATAGCATAACGAAACATAGCATAGCATAACGAAACATAGCATAGCATAACAAAACATAGCATAGCATAACAAAGCACAGCATAACAAAGCAAAACATAGCATAACATAATACATAGCATAGCATAACAAAACATAACAAAACATAGCATAGCATAACAAAACAAAACCTAGCACAGCATAGCAAAACTTAGCATAGCATAACAAAATAAAGCAAAGCATAGCATAACACAACAAAACATAGCATAGCATAACAAAACAAAGCATAGCATATTAAAACATTGAAACATAGCATAACAAAACAAAACAGCATAACATAATACATAGCATAGCATAACAAAACATAGCATAGCATAACAAAACATAGCACAGCATAGCAAAACATAGCATAACAAAATAAAGCAAAGCATAGCATAACACAACAAAGCATAGCATAACACAACAAAACATAGCATAGCATAACAAACCAAAGCATAGCATAACAAAACACAACGAAACATAGCATAACAAAACATAGCATAGCATAACAAAACGAAACATAGCAAAACATAGCATAGCATAACAAAACAAAACCTAGCACAGCATAGCAAAACATAGCATAGCATAACAAAATAAAGCAAAGCATAGCATAACACAACAAAACATATCATAGCATAACAAAACAAAGCACAGCATAATAAAACAACGAAACATGGCATAACAAAACACAGCATAACAAAACAAAACATAGCATAACATAATACATAGCATAGCATAACAAAACATAGCATAGCATAATAAAACAAAACATAGCACAGCATAGCAAAACATAGCATAACAAAATAAAGCAAAGCATAGCATAACACAACAAAACATAGCATAGCATAACAAAACAAAGCATAGGATAATAAAACAACGAAACATAGCTTAACAAAACACAGCATAACAAAACAAAACATAGCATAACATAATACATAGCATAGCATAACAAAACATAGCATAGCATAACAAAACAAAACATAGCACAGCATAGCAAAACATAGCATAACAAAATAAAGCAAAGCATAGCATAACACAACAAAACATAGCATAGCATAACAAAATAAAGCATAGCATAACAAAACAAAACATAGCAAAACATAGCATAGCATAACAAAGCACAGCATAACAAAACATAGCATAACATAATACATAGCATAGCATAACAAAACATAACAAAGCATAGCATAGCATAGCAAAACATAGCATAGCATAACAGCATAGCATAGCATAACAAAACATAGCATAGCATAACAAAACACAGCATAGCATAGCATAGGATTGCAAAACATAGCATAACAAAGCATAGCATAGCAAAGCATAGCGTAGCATAACAAAACATAGCACAGCATAGCAAAACATAGCATAGCATAACAAAGCATAGCACAGCATAACAAAACATAGCATAGCATAACAAAGCACAGCATAGCATAGCATAGGATAGCAAAACATAGCATAACAAAGCATAGCATAGCATAACAAAACATAGCATAGCATAACAAAACACAGCATAACATAGCATAGGATAGCAAAACATAGCATAACAAAGCATAGCATAACAAAGCATAGCATAGCATAACAAAACATAGCATAGCATAACAAAACACAGCATAGCATAGCATAACAAATCAAAGCATAGGATAGCAAAACATAGCATAGCATAACATAGCATAGCATAACAAAACAAAGCAAAGGATAGCAAAACAAAACATAGCATAACAGAACACAAAAAACACAGCATAGCATAACACAACAGAATATAGCATAACACAATAGAACATAGCATAACAAAACATAGCATAGCATAACAAAACAACAAAACAGCATAACAAAATATAGCATCGCATAACAAAACATAGCATAACAAAACACAACAAAACATAGCATAACAAAACACAACAAAACAGAACAGCATAACAAAGCATAGCATAGCATAACAAAGCACAGCATAGCATAGCATAGGATAGCAAAACATAGCATAACAAAGCATAGCATAGCAAAGCATAGCATAGCATAACAAAACATAGCATAGCATAACAAAACACAGCATAACATAGCATAGGATAGCAAAACATAGCATAACAAAGCATAGCATAACAAAGCATAGCATAGCATAACAAAACATAGCATAGCATAACAAAACACAGCATAGCATAGCATAACAAATCAAAGCATAGGATAGCAAAACATAGCATAGCATAACAAAACAAAGCAAAGGATAGCAAAACAAAACATAGCATAACAGAACACAAAAAACACAGCATAGCATAACACAACAGAATATAGCATAACACAATAGAACATAGCATAACAAAACAAGCATAGCATAACAAAACAACAAAACAGCATAACAAAATATAGCATCGCATAACAAAACATAGCATAACAAAACACAACAAAACATAGCATAACAAAACACAACAAAACAGAACAGCATAGCACAGCATAACAAAACATAGCATAGCATAACAAAACACAGCATAGCATTGCATAACAAATCAAAGCATAGGATAGCAAAACATAGCATAGCATAACAAAGCATAGCATAGCAAAACATAGCATAGCATAACAAAACATAGCATAGCATAGCATAACAAAACATAGCATAGCATAACAAAACACAGCATAGCATAGCATAACAAATCAAAGCATAGGATAGCAAAACATAGCATAGCATAACAAAGCAAGGCATAGCAAAGCATAGCATAGCATAACAAAACATAGCATAGCATAACAAAACGTACCATAACAAAACATAGCATAGCATAGCATAACAAAACACAGCATAGCATAACAATTCAAAGCATAGGATAACAAAACATAGCATAGCATAACAAAGCATAGCATAGCAAAGCATAGCATAGCATAACAAAACATAGCATAGCATAACAAAACACAGCATAGCATAGCATAACAAATCAAAGCATAGGATAGCAAAACATCGCATAGCATAACAAAACAAAGCAAAGGATAGCAAAACAGAGCATAGCATAACAAAACATAGCATAACAAAACACAACAACACATAGCATAACAAAACATAGCAAAACACAACAAAGCATAGCTTAACAAAACACAACAAAAAATAGCATAGCAAAACAAAACATATCATAGCATAGCAAAACATAGCATAGCATACCAAACACAACAAAACATAGCATAGCATAACAAAACATAGCATAGCTAAATAAAGCGTAGCATAATAAAAACAACACAACAAAACATAGCATAGCATAACAAAACATAGCATAGCATAACAAAGCATAGCATAACAAATCAAAGCATAGGATAGCAAAACATAGCATAGCATAGCAAAACAAAACATAGGATAGCAAAACAAAACATAGCATAACATACAGCATCACTCAGCACCACCATAGCATCACTCAGAGGCACCACAACATCACTATGCGCTACCACAGCATCACTGAACGCCACAGCATCACTCGTTCGTCACCACAACATCACTCAGCGCCACCACAGCATCAATCTGTGCAACCATTCCACAACAACTGGTTCAAATATGTTCTCTCAATGTTTCAAGCTTTATTACAAATGTCACAAAAAGATGTTAATATTTCACTTCTGTTCTTGGATTTTCATCACAAAAAAATACACTGAACATAATCTTCACAAAAGTCTTTACAAAAGTTTATGCTATTGCCATTATAAATTACAATAACTTTTATTTAAGTATTAATTATTTAAAAAAATTAAAAGCCATTGTTATTTGTAATATCAATACATGTAAGTCACGTAAATACAACACATATTGCATTACAAATGCTATAGGTGTCACATTTGCGAAAGTTATAACTATTGGCATTGTAAATGACAAAGCTATTAATTTCGCTATTTTCAAAACCAACACATAAATAAAAAATTTGTCATTTACAATACCAATAGCTCAAACTTTCCTAATGCGAGACCTATTGCATTGCAAATGCTTGTTGAATGTTGCGAGGGATGGGATTCTTCTAATGTTAGGGGGAGGGCTTTCCAAATTCTCGGTGCTGCCCCTGAGAACGCTCAGTCATAGTTCTTTTCTTACGGAAACGAGCCGGTTTCAGTAGTAGATCCGCTTTGCTCCTGGAGGATCGTGTCCCTCCCAAAAGCGTGAGTTTCTGAGCAAGGTAGGCTGGAGATTTGTTGTGTATTGCTTTATGAGTGATGCATGCCAGCTTGAAATGAATTTGTGCTTCGAAGGGTAGCCAGTTGAGGGCTTTCAAGTGCGGGGAGATATGGTCAAATTTTTTGGATCCTGCTATAAGTCTTGTGGCTGCATTAAGACATGCTTTCAATGGGGCTGTTGAGCTCTTCGGGGGCCCTGCCAAGGTAGTGCAACCATATTCGATCCTTGAAATGACCAGTGCCTAAACTGCTGTTTTGAGGTCTGCTTTATCTAGAAATGGTTTGAGTTTTCGCAAGTAGCTTAAGTGGAACCTGGCGTTTTTGCCATTGTGTTGATGTGTGCTGACATGTTCAGATTTGTGTCCAGAATGATACCCAGTGACTTTGTTGAGTCGACAATCTTCGGAGTGCACTTTAGAGCAGTGATAAGGTTGGACCATTCTGCTATCATAATTTTTCTTTTCTGGGGTGTAATCAGTAAGAATTCCGTTTTCTGAGGATTTAGTTTCAGGTGGTTCTCGGTTAACCATAGTAGGGTTCTGGTTAGCGCTAAGTTCATTGTCTTTATATCATCGGATGAAGCGACTTTCATGTACAATTGAGTGTCATCAGCATACATGTGGAAAGCAATGTTATAATTTTGTAGTATTTCCGTTAGAGGTTCTACGTATAGATTGAAAAGTGCCGGAGATAGCGTAGAGCCTTGTGGGACTCCTATAGTATTATTGGTTGCGTTTGAGAGGGTTTGGTTGACGATAACTTTTTGCGATCTATTCTCAAGAAAGGAGCTAAACCAGGATAGAACTGTACCCTCAATTCCCATTCTGTTTTTCAATCTGTCACGTATTTTGGCATGGTTCACCGTGTCGAACGCTGCCGACAGGTCCAACAAGATTAAGAGGCATGTTTCGTTCTGGTCGAGAGCCAGTAAAGCATCATCTACTATGTGCAGAATTGCAGTTTCAGTACTGTGGTTTGGACGGAAACCGGATTGGCAATCGTTTAACAGCTTGAAGTCAGAGATGTGTAGGCTAAGTTGTTGTTGGACACATTTTTTCCAGAATTTTGGCCAACATGGTAATAATAGTTACAGGTCTGAAATTATTTGGATCTGAGGGGTTCTCTGTCGGGTTTTTTAGGAGAGGAATGACTTGCCCTGTTTTTAAGCAATCCGGTATTTGGCCTTGGGATAATGAAGCATTGATGACCTTAGTCCACGATGGAATTAGCAGGTAGTTTATGGAAGACCAGCACTTTGCCGGTAAGGGATCGTTATAGTGATTGTTAGGTTTAGTGGTTGACATGATCTTTGAAATGTCTAATTCACTGACCGGTATAAAATCTAACCATCGGGCATTGTTTTTAGGTTTGTCTAATTCTTGTTCATCCTGAACTTCATCCCCATACCCTTCTCAATTTCAATGTCTTCCGCTGCTTTTTTGAGTTCCCCCTCCAATGTGATAGCTTTGTCTGTAAAGAAGACTGAGAAATCTTCGCTATTTAAGCTTGTTTTGGAAATGACTGGTGTCACTTGGGCCGATTTATTTGATTGTTCTTTAAGTAGATCGAATAATTTCCTAGGTCTATTTACTGCGTTATCCAATTCTTTCCTGAAGAATTCTTTTTTTGATTTAATAATGCTTTTGTTATATGCTTTCCTGGATTGTCTGAATAGGATTAGATGAGGCGAAGAAGGGTGTTGTCGTCATTTATGTTCTGATAATCTCAGTGACCTTCTTTCTTCATTAAGGGCACCATTGCAACACGGATTTTTGTCTTTGTCCGAGACCCTTTTCAGTTTTAGCGGGGCCAGGTCCTCAATAATGCTGGACATTGATTTGTTATAATGCAGCGTTAGGTCATTGACGTCAACCATGCTCTTGGGTGGCTGCAAATCTATTTTGCAGCCTGCTGCTATGCTTTCCATATAAATTCCTCTAGTGTCCCTGGTCTATTTTTTGGGTTTGATAGCGTGTGAAGATGGTTTTGTTTTTCTGAGGGGAATTTCGAATGTAATTATGTGGTGATCCGACCAATCGCAGGGTGTGATTACAATGTTCTCGATTGATTTCCCTTTAGCTACGATCCAATCTAAGGTGGAGCCTTTGGTATGGGTAGGGAGATGACATCCTTGGACTAAATATTGCTCATCCAGGAAGGTTTTCAACTGGGTGATTTGATTATCATCATGATCCTCCCAATTAATGTTGAAATCTCCTAAGAAAATATCATTCAACTGCTGATTAGAGTTAGTAGTAATGATTTCTATCATCTGGTTGATGAATTTGGTCTTAGTGCACGGGGTGGTAGAGTGCATGGAGTTTACAGTTCTGGTTATCTGATGATCTTAAGGACATGCCTAGATATTCACAAAACTCTAAAGGGTCAGCCTGTATTTTTGTGATGGAAATGTCAGATCTATGTATACAGGCGATTCCTCCACCCTTTCTGATATTTCTATCGTGCCTCAGAATCTGGTAGTTCGGGGGGACTAATATGTCTAAGCAAGGCAACGAAGAGTCAGAAAGCCAAGTTTCAGTTAGAATGGTTATGTCAATTTCATGGTTAAGTATGAGATCAGCTACGTCAGCCACGTGTTTAATTTGCTGATCGACAGTATAGTATGGGGATGGGCATGGATTGATAGCCAGGAAAATAGAAATACTAGCCCAGGTAGACTGACTGACGAGTTTCGTCTGCATAAACAGGTCCCCAGCTTAGAGTCCTACTTAGATTTTATTCAGAAACCCAGGGACAGGGCTCTCTATATTCAGTTCAGACTGGGCACGATTCCTGTCCGTGAACACACAAATAAATGGAAGCCTCCCCATCAAACTACCTCAACTTGCCCACATTGCGAAGGAGTGGTTGAAAGCGTCCCGCATCTTGTGTTCGCATGCCCCACATACACTAAACCAAGAATCAGATGGTTAAAACCTATCTGCTGGCAACTAGGAACTAGGAATCACCGCGAAGCACTTAGAATTTTGCAAGTAGATACTAACACAACTCTGGCTTGCGGTGTGGCCAAATTTCTTAGCTGGGCATGGGTGATAAGATCAAAAGTGTTATGTTCTGGTTGAAGATTTTTCTTAAATCTGTTTTTATTCTGCTTCAAAGCTGAGATTGTTCAATTCATCTTTTAACTTTCCCTTGTGGGTTTTTATCCTCAACAAGTTGGTATTTATTGATGGTACGATTATGCAAAATGAATTTTTCAGGTTGTGGTATGTAGCTTATTAACTATCCAATATCCAGAATAAGTATTCTACTGTTTCTGTAAAGCAATTTGCCTCCCCCGAATGGTGTTTTTAAGATTTTTTAACCTGGTTTCCTTGTGTAACTTTCACAAACTGCACTCTTTTTTTACATAACTTGTAAAACGCTTTTATGATATATTTATATCGAAACAAAGCTTTGATGATGATGATGATGGTATCAATGCAATAAATATATCACCTACAATTTCTGAAAAACTAGCTCTTTTACTACGTATTAGTCCATTAGTGTCTTCATTGCTTCCAGTGATTTTTATTTACATGGTATACTTTTGGGAATACTATTCCAAAATAGCAACTCCCATACCAATGATGAGGCAATTTGTAATATGCTTTGTTCCCACAAATATAATAAATTCCAGGAAACACTGGCTCAGTTCCATCTTTGAAACCCCAACCCCCAATTACTTTATAATTTTGTTCACATTCACTAGAACCAGTGAACATATTGTTATAATAACTTGTTCTGTCCCTATGGAGACAGAGTTTCCCTTTCTTTTCAAAGTCCAGAAACATAGCAGCATTAGTTTTGCCATTCAAGGTGTATTCTTTATTTTCTGCCCATTTAGGAATTTCTCGTTTCTGTTCTGTCCTCTCTCCTTTTCTCAACTAAATTATTAGTGTTATTCTTCAAAAATATATTTTATTCTTGTGTGCTTTAGCTTTATCTATTGTACCTATTGTTAGAAAATATTCTCCCATATAACGAGCTATGTTACCTTTAGTATGTACAAGATTCAGGTTACTATGAATTGGAAGTTCAGAGAAAATTACGTCTAAATTAGAATAATAATGTAAGGGTCCTTTCTTGTAAAATAAACTAGCTAAAATACTACACGAAATACCATAAGTCAAGGGTAAATGATGATAAGTGACGCCTTCCGCTACAGACAATGGTAACTTAATACAAACGTAGCAATCGCTTATTTCCATTGCCTCTACATAATGTACTAACAGATTTGCAAATACATTCAAGTGTGTTCTATTTCTAACTTTATCATAATGCAATCCTTCCTCATCTGATGCTTCTAATTCTACCTTTTGCTGTCTAAAACTATTTATTCTTCCATGTATATTAAATTTTTCAGGTGCATCTACTTTCACATGAATATTAGTGTTATTCTTCTCACTTTTACTCATTAGATAAGGAATAGCTACTGTCAGTCCTAACCATACTATGAGTACTATTACTACACTACATGTGCATATTCTACAGCATGTTTCTAAGCAATTTCTTTTCGGTTTACCATTAACAGTATGATCAGCCATTTTCATCAGGGAGATTTAGCCCCTCTTTGAAACTTGTTTCACAGAATTTCAACCTGTGAATGTTTCAAGTTGGTTTTACTTCTTCGTCTGCAGGATCATCAATTAATTTGTCATCATTCTCATCACTCAGTTCTAGATTTTCAAAATCTTCAAGAATGACATAGGTCCATTCAGGGCCTCTGAATGTATTATTTAGTCTCTTAAAATGTGGAATCCTCCTTTTTGGTTGCTCTGTGGAAAGCCCAGTTTGACTTGATATTTCGTTTACTTGCTCTGGCTCTTCATTTATTGATTTAAGGCGAAATTTCAGTCTTTTGACAAAACCAGGCCACTTATCTCCTTTTCTGAGTCTTTTAGCTGGCACTGTGCTCTGTTTTTTTTCAATTGCTCTTTTATTCCCATTCAGTTGTGGCACAATTTGTACATCTTCGTCGTCTGTATCCCTCTCTATCTGACTTGGTTCAGGTCTTGCTTCTGTTTCTTCTGCCTGGATGCTAATCCCCTTTGGTATTGCTTTGGATGCTAATCTGGCCTTGTTCAGGAGTGTGCTGTAATTGACTTTTATTTTGTACACTCTCTTCTTCCTGAACGCATTTTTCTACATCTATCTGGTCCTGCTCAGGTATCTCGAACTCTTGCTCTTCTTCCTGAGCCTTCGCCCTTTTACCTATCTGTCCCTCCTTAGACTCTGGAACTGTGACAGGTATCTGGAATGTCTGAGTATATTGATCTTTCTTTATCTGTTCCTCCTCAGAATTACTATTGGCTTTGATTTCAGACATCTGATTACGTTCTTCTATTCCTGACTCATCCTCACTGTCACTCTGTGAATCTAAATAAGTCTGGCTTCTGGTTCTCATAACATCTGCAGGAATGTCAATCACTGGAATCCATTCTGCTCGGATGTTCATCATCAACTACTTCGGAATCACTTTCTTGAGACCCCTCAGCTGCACAACCTCCAGCTTCAGTTTCATCAGGTTCAGCCATTCTTTTAGTATGACTTGCATGGATCCAGTTCATAATTCCTTCGCATTCCACTGCTGTAGTGGTAACCAATATCACTTGTGTTGGCTTTCCCCACCTCGGAGCTAGACAAGATTCTCGTGTACGTTCTTTTATTACAACCCAGTCAACTGGAATCAGATCATGTGCTGGAGTTGTTTGCGTGGTGACAGCGTCTTCTCCAACCTGGTGAGAGATAGAACGCACTTGGTCAGCCAGTTCTTTGCAGTACTCTAGTACTAAATCATCAGATATATTGATCAGCTTATGTCCTGGCATGGCTCTTCCCATGATTATTTCATGAGGACTCAAGCTAGTTTTTCTGTCTGGAATGCTTCTGAGTCCCATCAGAACAAGAGGTAAAGCATCTGGCCATTCTAGTGGAGTTGATTCATAAATCTTTCCCAATCTGGACTTGATTGTGCCATTCAGTTGTTCTACCACTCCAGAAGCCTCTGGGCGGTATGCACAGTGCAGCCTTTGCTAAATTTTAAATGCTTCACAGATTAGACTTATTATTTCATTATTAAAAGGTCTTCCTTGGTCTGACTCAATTGTTACTGGAAAACCGAAACGTGGTATGAGCTCTCTTAGTAGTAGTTCTGCTACTGTGATGCTATCATTCCTACGTGTAGGGTAAGCTTCCACCCATTTTGAAAATAAGCAGACAACGACAAGAACATACTTCGTTCCTCTGCAGGGGGGTAACTAAATGAAATCAATCTGTAATCGAATAAAAGGACCTCCTGCTTTTCCAATCTTTCCTGGCAACACTACAGTTCTCTTCCAGGATTCATTTGATGGCAGACTAACACCTATGGCAAAGACTCTCTGCAACATTCCTGAACTTTGCATTAAACCAAGTGTTTCTGAATAACCTAGTCATGGCGTCTCGCCCTAAATGAGAATCACCATGGTACATCCTAGCCATAGGAGCAAGCATACAGTTTGGCAACACAGGCCTTCCATCAAGGTAAACAATGACACCATCTTCAGCCCTTCTCTGACAATCTATTTTCATCCATCCTTCCTTTTTTTCCTGTTCTGCATCATTTTGCAAATCTCTCACTTCTTCCCATGTTTTCACTTTCTCAAGCAACATAAGTAGGCAGCTGTTTCCTTTTGATTCAATTTTCTTGTTTATTGCCATTTTATTTTTGGCACAATATTGAGCTAATTGATCAGCATATCGGTTACCTGCTGTCACTCTGTCGTTGCCAGATTGGTGAACAGCACACTTGACCACAGCTACTGTTTCAGGTAATTGGATTGCTTTTAACAATTCTTTCACAAAATTTCCATTTTTAATAGGAGTGCCTGATGAAGTCAGAAACTCCCTTTGCATCCAGAGTTGGCCAAAATCATGCAAAACTCCATAGCTGTATTGGGTATCAGTATAAATAGTCACTTTCAAATTTTTCCCAATTTTACAGGCCTTTGTCAATGCAATTAGTTCAGCTACCTATGCAGATTTGACTCCAGGTAAATATGATGCTTCAACTAGACTCCATAGAGTACAAACGGCATAAGCTGCACTCAAACCTCCTTCCTCATGTCGCATGCATAAACCATCTACAAATAGCTTATGTTCCCGAATTTATTAGTGGCTCTTCTCTTATATCTGGGTGAGGTTTAGTACAATATTCTGTAAGATCGATGCAATTGTGTTCAATCTCATCTTTAACTTCTGCAAAGTGAAAATCAGGTAGTAATGTTGCTGGGTTCAGAATATTGCACCTAGCAATAGTCACATTTCCTGCACCTACAAGAATTCGTTTATACTTAGTCAGCCGACTAGGTATTAGGTACTGAGTTTTAGTCCTGGTCAACAAAATAACAACAGCATGTGGGACATATACTGTTACTGGATGTCCCATAATAATGGACTCACTTTGCTCAAGACTCATGCAAGTTGCTGCTACTGCTTTCAGGCATCAGGGCAATGCTGCTGCCACTGGATCAAGTGGAGAAGAAAAATATGCAACAGGACGTCTCATCAGACCATGGGTTTGAGTCAGAACTGAAAGTGCACAATTGTCTCGTGTATCACAAAACAATGCAAAATCTTTTGAATAGTCAGGCATCCCTAATGCTGGAGCTGAACACAGACAATCTCGTAGTTTTAGGAAAGAAGACATGCTTTCATCATCCCATTCTACTGGGTATTTTGCTCTTTTCTTTGTCATTTGTATCAATGGCTTTGCTAGGAATGCAAATTCCACAATCCATTGCCTACAGTAACCTACAACTCCAAGAAACATTCTGATTTCTTTCTGCGTTTGAGGTCAATTCATGTTTTGAATTATTCTGATTCTTTCAGAAGTAACCCTTCTGACACCTCTCTCTATCTGGTGCCCCAGATATTTCACTGATGTGGTACAATATTGCAATTTCTCAGGTGATACTTTGTGTCCTCCTTTACCTAAATGATTCAGTAAAGCAATAGTACCAGTAACACAGTCTTTTCGATTCTTAGATGTCACCAACAGGTCATCTATATATTGCACCAAAACTGATTGTCCGGGCAATATCAGAGATTCAAGGCACTTTTCAAAATCTGATTAAAAATCGATGGACTTTCCGTGTACCCCTGAGGGACGCGATTCCAAATGTAGATATGGTCCTCGAATTTGAACGAGAAAATATACTTGCTATCTGGATTAATGGTATGGAGAAAAATGCATGGTATCGGTGTATTACAGTGAACAAACCTGCTGCCCATGGTATTTGATACAGAATCACAGCAGGGTTTGGCACCACTGGACAACCTGGGACGACGATTTTATTGATTTTGCGAAGGTCTTGTACGACCCTGTACTTTCCGCTCGGTTTCTTAATGCCAATTATGGGTGAATTACATGGACTGCTCATGATTTCCTGCTTCAACTAGACCCTTTATTTCTAGTGCAACTCCTGCTTTTATTTCTGGGCTCATTTTATACCGTTGAATATTTGGGTAAACTGCACCTTCTTTTACCGTCACCTTTACTGGGTCAACATTTGCCATTAATCCTACATCTTTTCCTGTGAAATCCCACACTTTACGATCTACCGTATGTTGTAATTCTTTTGGCAAGTCTTTTATGGTAAACCTTTGTTTTTCAGTTTCTTGTTTTGCTGGAGTCACATACAACAAATGTGTGCATTTCTTTAAAATTGCCTATTTTGACTTCCATTGGCTCGGTAACTGGGGTACTAATTTGTTTATTAGAAACGCCCACTACTTGGATCGCTTCTCCCGAGAGGGGTAGGTTTGGAGCATCTGCTGTTCTCACAGTAAAACGGGTAGCACCAGTACTCAACAGAAAGGTAACATCATTTCCTTCAACCTTTCCCTCAATGTATGGATCCGACTGATCTACCTGCAAGGATGCGCCAAGTACGCACTCCTCGTCCTCCCCCCTCAGGCACCGTCAGAAACTGTCTTCATCAAAGTATGAGTCACTCAAAAGAAATTGGGGTGTCACTGTGTCCCTCTTACCACTTCCTTCCCAACTTGTGGTATCTACACTGTATGTAGGCTGACTCCCAGGGTTTGGCACAGGCACCAATGGTAACTGGTTTTGTATTACCTGTTGTTGCTGCTTTTTTGATACCTCATTCTGCGTCTGTGAATTCAAATTATTATTTTGCACATTATTATTTAATACAGCCTTACACTCATTCTTCCAATGCCCCAACTTGCGGCACCCATGACAAGGAAATTTCTTTTTAGCTTCATCACGGTTATATTTTCCCCTAGGTTTACCTCCATTTCCATCTCCTTGAGTCTGAATATTTTTCATTTGAAGTTCCTGTTGCTCTGCTAATTTTACCTGTGCCCACATTACTTTTTTTTCTAAATTCTTTAGTTTATTGTCTAATTTAAGCATGGGCGGATTTTGCGAATTGGCAATCCGCGAAATTGCGTATTTACGGATTCGCAATCCGCAAAATCCGCGAACTCTCGCGAATTTTTTTTTTTGTGTTCGCAAGGATTTCTGCCAGTTCGCGAGGATTTTGTACCAGTTCGCAAACGCGAACTTACTTTTCGGGTAGCAACGGTCGCGAACATGTTGTTTCTACATCTGGTTCATCACAGCACCCTCTGTTTTACCACTGCCACCCTCTGTTTCACCACTGCCACCCTCTGGCTCACCCATGCCACCCTCTGGCTCACCCATGCCACCCTCTAGTTCATCACTGTAGATTATGGGTGGAAAAGCACACCTGCCCTGCCTCAACTGACATAAATGAATTAGGGGCTGATTAATGTGTTACTGAATTTGAACTTCCTGGCTGGAACCTGCTTCCTTATCTGTAATTGCTTTCTCTGAGCCTGCTGTGAGGGTCAGAGCAGGGTGATAGAATAGTTGCAAGTAGGCAACTGAACTCTGGAGGGGCCCCTCAGGAAGCACTACAGGGAATGGTTACTAATGATAAGATTGAACTTTTGCACCTGCTGAGTGCTTTCAGTTTTGCAAAAATCCAAATATCCAGCAGCATCCACAAAAAGTGATCCTTCCAGGTCAAGATCCCTGGCACCTGCTTCCTTATCTGTAATTGCTTTCTGTTGCAGTGTAATTTTTTTAACAGGACCTTTGTTGTTTCCTTGTAGCTATTCTCTGAGCCTGCTGTGAGGGTCAGAGCAGGGTCATAGAATAGTTGCAAGTAGGCAACTGAACTCTGGAGGGGCCCCTCAGGAAGCACTACAGGGAATGGTTACTAATGATGAGTTTGAACTTTTGCACCTGCTGAGTGCTTCCAGGTCAAGATCCAAATCAAAGTGACCAGCACATGAAGAAAGCACTGAGAGGAGCCTGCTGGACAGGAACAGGAAGTTGGAGACTGTGGGGCACTTCCTTCCTCCCACCCCCCCCATCCCCCGCCCAAAATAGACTCCTTGCAAAAAAAAAGTGCAGGCAAATGTCAACCTGAGGAGTTATTCTAATAAAAATCATAATTTTCAAGGTTTATGCTGCCTGCTGGTGGATTTCTTGCAAACTTTGCAATCTCGCAATTGCGAGATTGTCGCTGCCCGCTGCATCTACATTTTCGCGAGTGTTTACTCCCGCGAAATTGTATAGTATTCTAGTTGGCAAGTGCGACCAAGCAAAAAAATCCGCTTCGCACGGATTTACGAATTTTCTGTAAGTTCGCGAGAGTTCGCGGATTGCGAATTTACCGAAAATCCGCAAAATCCGCGAGCGGAACGGATTTTACGCCCATGCTTAGTCTAATTCATCTTCACAATATTTTGCATATTTGAGTATTTCATCAATAGGTTTGGCCTGCCAGCAGATCTTATGATCTTTAATCCATTGTGAAATTTCTGGTTTTAATCCAGACACAAACCGATAGATGAAATGTGTCATGTCTTTAGTGTCAATGTTTTCCAAACCACTATATTGTTTAAAAACTTGTAAGAGGCGTTCATAATATGCATGTACAGATTCAGCTTTATTCTGGGTAGTTCTGTCTATTTTAGTCCAGTCGGTTTCTTTTGGAGGTACCTTTCCTTTTAAGTACAATATTACCTGATTATATTTTTTCATCACCTCATTTGATGGTGCTCCTGTTTTTGGGTCTCTAGGATACTCATCACTTGGTCAGTCTACTGCAATTTTGCATTCTGTCCATAAATCAACAGGAATAACAATGTTGAATAACCCATCTAAATCTTTTAACAACACTTTTGAGACTTTTACACACCTCTCGACCTGCCTGTACCATTCTACAGGTTTCTCTCTGAGTTTTGGTAAATCATTTGTAAATGACAAAATATCCTGTCGGGACCATGGGACATGTACATAACCTCCACCTGGTACTTCTCTCATTGGACACAACCTTTCCACTTTTTCTGTTTCTTTCAACATATATTCTGATGCAGTGCTTTTCCCTTGAGCTTCTTCCTTTTTCTTTATCCATCTAGCTTTCCATCTATCTAAATCAACCCATTTTTGCAATAATGATAACAATTCTTTGATCTGCAATTTTCGACCTGATACATTCATATTTTCCAAATAGTTGTCAGAAAATTCAGCTCGATATGGTTTCTGTAACTCTTTTGATTTACCAATGTCAATTACTATTTCATTTGCCAAACTCGTTAATTTTTCATGAAATGTTTTTGTATTTCGAGTGATACTTCGACATATAAACAGTATTCATCTTCATTTAATACATTTAATCAATCTAATCCCACATTTCCGGCAATCATTTCTTCCAATTCAACTATTAATTTAAAAATATCCAATGTCTTTGACTGTGATTTAGGTTTTTCTATTTCTCGAGACCATCTTTCAATTTCTTCTGGGGTAACTACAGTAGCACTTCTCGTACCTGAAGCAGTTTCTATTTGTACCTCTCTAGAATTTACAGGTGTAGTTTTCCTAGCTGAGCTACTTACTGGTTCTCTAATAGGTAAATCCATCAAAGAAATTTCTGACTCGCATTCACTAGCTTGATCATTCACTACTACAGTTTCTTTTCTTGACTGCACTACAGGTGTAGTTAGACCAGAAGGTCTAGGACTAGTTTGTTTATCTCTATATAAAGGAACAACAGGACCTATAGTCACTGGAATCGTCAAGGCTTCAGGACTTACATTTAACTGTGTAGTTTTCTGAATTAACTCATTCCTTTGTTTATTTATTACTTCTCGTTCCTTTTCCTGTAACACTTTTTCTAATGATGCCTCATGTAACACTTGCGGAACTAAAGGTGGCTTTAAGAACGGAGCACTAGGATTTGCTTGATTTTGCTCCTCATTATTAACGTGGCAGATTTTTCATTAACAAATCCTCCAAGTAATCATCTTCTGGATCAGCACTTGTCATTACATTTTTAGTTTTCTCAATACTTTTACTCCCAGTTTGTTCTTCTAGTGTAGTGTAGTTCCTATATTCCCAATAGGCTCTGCGCATTGGAATAACATATCCTATAGATGTGACGTAGGACTGAGGTCTACTAGGTCTCTATCGAATATATTAGACTTAATTGTGAGTGCCGGCTAGCTCAGAGGTCACTAGAAACTTTCTTGAAATCACAAGAAGGGATTCGTTTCTGACAACCGCATAAACATGACAACTTTGTTTCCCCAAGATAAAACTAATCTTCAGAGTTGTGGAAACAATAGATGGATATTTCACTCAGTCAATCGTGCATTCTTCGTTTCACTAGAGGTGCAGAGAAATAGATAGACAGGCTTTTTCAATAAAAAGGTTTTATTGAACAGTCTTCTTTCTCAAGCATATGAAATGAACTGCTACAATCGTAAAACTAGTTGTAAAATATAATACATACAGTATAAAGAGTAGAATAAAATAATACTGTAAGAGCATTGTGTGGTTCCTAAACCATAGATAAATACATACATAAATAACAGAGGCTAAAAGTACTCAACTGGTGCTTCTAAAATACGCCTACCCCGATGTACCTAACCTAAGCTTAGTACGAGGGAAGAAGTAAGTGAGGTGTAGAATAAATATAGTATTCTTTTGCCACAAATCTGTCCAAGATTTCTCTTAGGGTCTAATCAGCTCCGTACCTTAGTTTGGAATGAAGAAGGTCAGTCTCGGGACTCAATTTACCAACAACCTGCAAGGGTAGCTTGGAAACACTGGAGCTGGATTTCTCGGCAGGAGAAAAGACAGCGTCTCTCTCGGTGCGTCTGCTGGAGGGTTGGCTTCCTTCGGCACTTGCTGTAGCAGGATGCGTCAGGCGAGGGCGGCCCTTCAGGTGGATCTGACTGTGACACCGCCTGTAGGAACCTGGAGAGACGCGTAATAAAGGCGCTCGATAAGGTGGCGCCGTTGCTCTTAAATAAAGCTGGGGGCAGAAAGCGCAAAACTGCTCCTTGGTTCACCCAGACGCTAAACGGCATAAAAGCTGAATGTAAACATCTGGAGAGGAAATGGAGAAAGGGCTTTCATAATCAGGATAGACTGTCATATAGGGTGCACCAGAGGAAATATCAAGGACAGTTGAGACAGGCCAAGGCCACTTACTATAAGGCTAAAATCGGAATGGCCGAGAATTCCACCAAATAACTTTTTAAAATATACAAGGAAATCTCCTCCTTGGCAGAGACGGCCACCCCTAGCAGTTGCGATCCAGAAAACTGTAACCGTATCGCTACCTACTTCTCTGAGAAGGTAGAGGTGATATACTCATCCTTCTCTTGGGACTGTAATGCGAGGGTCAGACTATGAAGAACCGATGACAGAGCCTAAGATAGCGCCTAGACTAAACAATTTCATCGTTCCCACTCCGGAGACCCTTAAAAGTATCTGCCTCAGTGTTAAATCTGGCTCGCCCAGAGATCCAGCCCCAGCTAAGGTGATGTCGGACAGCCTGGCTATTCTCTAACCATTTATTAGACATGTGTTGGTTGTCTCATTTAGCTTGCATACGCTGCCTGAAAACTGGAAACGTGCCATCGTTCTTCCAGTCAGGAAGAAGCCAAACATTAGTCTGGACAAACTAGACAACCTTAGACCGATCTCGCTTCTGCCTTTCCTGGCAAAGGTAGCGGAGAAGGTGGCCAACCGTCAACTCATGTTACATCTGGAAGAGTCTGACCTGCTCCACCCGACGCAATCTGGGTTTCGGGCAGGGTATTCAACAGAAACTGCCCTGCTAAGAGCTACAGAAACCATCAGGCAGGGGGCAGATACGGGACACACTATGGCTCTAATAATGTTGGATCTGAGTGCAGCCTTCGACACTGCAGCGCATTACCCCTTGCTGCAGTGTCTGAATAAAGGCGGTGTCTCGGGATCCGCCCTAAAATGGCTAAAGTCCTTTCTGACTGGACGTAGCTTTCAGGTCAGGCTGGGTGCGGCCCACTCCAGAGATATTGAATTGCAGCAGGGGGTGCCTCAGGGCTCCGCCCTGAGTCCCACACTGTTTAATTTATATATGGCGCCGTTGGCAGAGATAGTGCAGGGCTATGGAGTGGGGGTGGTTTCCTATGCGGATGACACCCAGCTGCTGATCTCCCTATCACAGGCTCCTGGGATTGCTGCATCCAACTTTAGGGCTTGCATACAGAAGCTTGCCTCCTGGATGGATAAGAACTGTCTTAAACTGAATGGCAGCAAAGCTGAGGTGCTGGTGGTGGGGGGCAGTACTGCGAGCTGGTCTACGGAGTGGTGGCCCTTGAGCTTAGGTCCAACCCCTGTACCGTGTAATGAGGCGAAAAACCTGGGGGTTTGGGTTGACCCGGCTCTCTCCTATGAAGGGCACATAAGAAGGGTAGTTGGCAAGTGTTTTGGCGTGTTGAAAACTATGCGTAAAACTCTAGATCTTCTACCGATAGGGGCAAGAAAGACCATGGTACATGCGCTCATAACGTCGCGTCTCGATTATGCCAACATACTATATCTTGGGGCCACGGATAAGAGTATTGGTCGACTGCAGGTTCTGCAAAATGCCGCTGCGCGGCTGGTTCTCAACCAGCCTAGGAAGGCGGCTTCTAAAAAAGCCCTCAGTGCATTGCACTGGTTGCCAGTGAAGGAAAGAGTTATGTTCAAGACACTATGTACTTGTCATCGAATTCTTAACAATGCTTGCCCGTCTTATCTAAGCGACTTAATCACCAGATATGAGCCTAGGAGGTCTCTGAGATCTGCTGGCTCCGGACTATTGGTGATCCCTAAGGTAAAGAAGGCCAGGATGGGAGGTCGCTCTTTCCGGGTTCGGGGCGCACAGAATTGGAATAAACTCCAACTAAAACTCAGGCTGGAAAGTTCCGAAATCAAGTTCAGAAAGTTGCTGAAAACATACTTATTCTCTAGGCAGCATGTAAATATCTCTGCTGAGACGATCTGCGTCTCCCTCTCACCCAGCGCGGGGACACACCGAGATGGCGTAACCATGCGCTCTATAAATGTCATTATTATTATTATTATTAAGTAGATAGTCGAACTGCTTCAAACTACTGTGTGTTTGCTAAGGCAAGTGTGGGCATATTTATACCTTTGAAGTTGCCAACTTTGACTTAAAGGTGGACATAATAACGTCATTAAAGACTCTCGGTTCTTTGAAAACTCCATAAGTTCTTGGATAAATCAGTTCTCGAGCAAGGGAAAGTCCCTAGCTGCTGAAGCCGAGTTTTCCAAGAAATCGTTGTATATTTTCTGAACTAGTGGAAGTAGCCCTGCCATATTTGGACTGCATGAGCTATGTCTAAATATGGTTATGATTCTTATGCCTATGTAAGGACATAGTGATTTATACCTATATAAGGGCATGAATCGGGAAATTTACAATAGTGTCCTAAAATGGTTTACAACACCCACTCCACGCTATTATGTTCATCTAAGAGTAAATACTAAAACATAGAAGCCAGAGTATGTGTTTTTACAATCCGGCCCAAAAAATATGAAATGTATTTTAAAAAATGGTCGTATACAAAATGAGCATTTGTACAGTATGCATCTAAAAGCAATGATTTAATTGTAAGCATATGATACGATATTAGAAATGCTAACCAAATGAATCACAAAATTTACATTTATGAAATGGCTCTAGATACAGAAGAGACATTCGAGGCCATCCCAAAGCAGAATATATAAGCTCGTTTGATTTGTGCATTAGGTCAATATTGTTTCTAGGAAGTAGTCAAAGAATTCTTGTTCTCTAAGAATAGTTCTACTTTAAGCAGATTACTTTGTGCCAAAGTTCAGCCTGTTTTGGAAAAAAGTCTAATTAAATTGTAGTGAAATAGAGTTCCAAACTTGGAAGCTTTTATCTTGAAAAAGTGAAGGTTGAATTTCAGAGTTCAAAAGAACGCTGTGTGCTAATTTCAAAAGTTATTCTCGGTGTCAGGAGAAAACATTAAGTCGTGAAGGCTGGCAAAGAAATCGTCTACCACAGTAGATGAAAGTTCAACTACTTCATTAAGAAGGTCAATTGTACACAGATGTGAAGCATCTCCGTCAGCGTCAGCCGCATTAGCAATGTTCATAGCAGATGGTACCTGTGTGCCTGTTGGTCCGCGTATATCACCCCGAGTTGGATTTGCTGGTGAAATCTCAATGAATGCCGTCATCAGGATTGGTAGTCGTTGAGGGCAACACAACACATGAGCCATTACCGGACCCAGTAATGCGTCAACATCGTTGGCATAGCCGATGGTAGTGTCAGGCAGATATCTAATACGCATTCTTCTCCACAAAGCAGGCATCGTAGAACAGGTAAGATGCAATCTTGCCAGATTGGTCTGAATGACAGGAACCATGTGGTATTCAGATCTCTCAAATGAGCCAAGCCAAGGATCTGTGTTATTCTGTCACGATACCTCATGGCCTGGAGCGCATTCTCCATGCTGACCTGGGCATTGCTGGTGGCCGGATTTGCCATAGCGGAGCAGGAGGAAAAGAAATAAGATCCCTGCTATGAGTCCCAAAATGAGAGGCAGGCCGCCATACACAGAGTGTACAAAGTTAGGAAAAATGCCCAGGTCTGCTTCAAAGGATGCTAACAGTCCCGAAAAAATCGTCTTAAATACATGTGCAATACAGCTGGTATCAGACATGTTAAAGATACGACCTAACATTTCTGTGAAATGTATTGGGCAGTTTGTTGATAATAATGCATGTATCTCTGCAGAAGTCCTTGCAACTTGCAGATCATACGTCTCTCTAGACGAGGTCAGTGGCACAGTGTTTTGCAAAAGAATGGCTTTCATTCTACTTAAAGTATCAATTCGTATAGAAGAGATGTTCAGTGAAGGCCATAGTGGTGACTCCCTGTCTGTCTTGGTTTTAGGAAACAATACTTGCATACAACAAGTGACCCTGGCTGACACACTAACGAGATAGCCTATCCCTGTCATTATTCCACAACAGCTGTGATCATTTAACATAATGTAGCTACCATTGGACAGCTGCCTAAAAACTGGATCTATCACCGCTGTGGGCGAACCTTGCAGGTGGCAAGAAAGGTTAATGGAAGAACCCTCGCAGGCTCCATGTAAATTAATACCTTGACATAACAATGTACCGCTTAGTGAGTTTTTACAATTTTTACCACTAAGAAATACCTCCTTTCCCCCACTCCAACATTTGTGTGTGTATGGTAAATCCCAGGTCGACTTAATGTATTCTTTACCCAACCTTTCATACAGGCCTGCTGGTATGTGTTTTAAGCAATATTGAAACTGGAAAGTCGACACTGGTATCGTGATGGTGCCATGTATTATCCATTCAACTGATGGTTTCTCAGAAACGGTCAAACGTAATCGCTCCAGTTTTTCTATGCTCAGCACCGTATAGTCTGCTCCCCTCTGTGCCAACGAGATTTGTTTATCTGTAAGGTTAAACACAGTAAACAATGATGTAGTATTGATTAAACGCCAAGGCACATAGCCAGAACGAAGGTTTTGTAATGTCCAGCCTAACAGCATTATAGAATGTAATTGAGACTGGCCATGTTGTAACATTAGCAAGTCATGTTCCATTATGTTGTCCAAAGAATATATTCTGGACGACAGAGTTGTTAACCCATTGTCAACTACAGAGAGTGATTTCTCTAAGTTTAAACAATCAATTTCTCGTATTCTTTCAGCTGTTTCAATTTGCGTGACTTTCCATGCTTCATTGTATGCAGCGTATATACCAGTGTATATGAAACGTTTATGACGTGGATTACAAGGTCCCAGTAAGAATTCTCTCAAATCAACACCATCTTTAAGCAAAGATAAGTGTTGTTTTATTTCTGGAAGTGTCGATCTCTGCAGCCACTCAAGGCATAGTTTTCCTACACTATAAGGTGTTATTATCCCTGGATGTTGTCTTTGGATATATCTTGGATCTGGCCGAGTTACTGTGAACCCTTGTGTCTTGTTCAGGAATCTATCTTGACAGTTATTCGTGTCTGTGGGCCAGATGAACCATTTTTTCCATTCAGGATTTGTTCTGTTCTGTTGTAAAATATAGTTTACACCTACCTCCTCACCTGAAGTTAAATTACTATCATGTGTGGGTTTAGGTATGGTCGGTTTGTTTAAATCTTTTATCTTAGCAATGCCAAGACAAGATGTCTGTTGAACAGTGTCATTTAAAAACATCGGGGCATATTATCAAGGGGGTTTATCTCCGCTTTTTTGGCTTTAAAAGCCAAGAAAGCAGAGATAAAATGATCTCCCTATTACCTAGCTGTCGCTAACACCAGTTAGCGACAGCTAGTAGGAGATAGCGACCATCTTGGGCCCCACTTTGCATGTCAGTAATATTTATCACTAATGACATGCAAAGTGGGCGTGCCAAGATGTTAGAGACTGCACCCTCCACCCTCTTAGCACTTAACCCCGGCCGACTCCCTAACTGCGCCCAAGCAGCACCAGGACACACCCATGGACCCTTCAGCTGCCACTCCTGCAAATTCACCTGCATCAAGACCCACACCAAACCAACAAACACCAAACAGAGATCCAACACCAACCACCTTAAATGCATCCTTCTCAACACCCTCTCGGTTCACAAACACGCCATCGACTTTTGGAATCTACTCGACACCATTTTTCCGGACCTCGCCTTCCTAACAGAAACCTGGATGAATGCCTCTTCAGCTCCAGACATCACCATAGCCATCCCGGACGGCTACAAGATCATCCGTAAGGACCGCACCATTCAAACAGGAGGAGGCATCGCCATCGTCCACAAGAACACCATCCGCGTCTCAACCAGCTCAGAAGACAATCTCGCTATCGCCGAACACCTTCACTTCCAGATCCACACCGACCCCAAGACCACACTCAGAGGCACCCTCCTCTATAGGCCACCAGGACCCCGTACAAAATTCAGCGAAGACATCACTGACTTCATCACCCCACACGCCCTCCCCTCGGAAGAATACATTCTACTGGGAGACCTCAATTTCCATCTGGAAAAGAGCAACAACAGTAACACTACCACCCTTCTGGACAATCTCGCCAATCTCGGACTCAAACAACTTGTTAACACCCCCACACACTATGCAGGACACACACTCGACCCTATCTTCACTTCCAGCAAGCATATCTCCTTCACTCACACCACACCCCTCCACTGGACGGACCACAGTTGCATCCACTTCATTTACAATAAGACCTCGATCCACAACCACCCTCAACCAACTCTGCGAAGAAATTGGAACAAAATCACCATCGACCAGATCTCAACATCGCTTCTTCAAAAACCCCCTGCCTATTCAACGAACCCTAACCAAGCCACCATCAACCTCACACAATGGTTAACCCAAACCGCCGACAAACTAGCACCCTTGAAAAAACATCACATCAAGCAAGGAAGCAAGAACGCCCCCTGGTTCAACGATGACCTTAAGAAATCCAAGAAGCTCTGTCGTTCCCTTGAGAAAACTTGGAAAACAGACCCAAACACTATCACCCAAGCCGCCTTCAAAAACGCCACCCGCAAACACCACCAACTAATCCGGACAGCCAAGAAATCAGCACTCAAAGACCGACTAGACAACAACGCCCACAACAGCAAGGAACTTTTCAACATCATCAAAAAATTCACCAACCCCACAGCCAGCTCTAACGACATCACCCCCTCGCAAGTCCTCTGCGACTCCCTCGCCTCATTCTTCCATGACAAAATCGCCGACATTCATAACAGCTTTGACAACCAACCCGTAAACCAGTCCACCCCACTCACCTCCGAACCTGTACCTCCTCCGAATAACCTTTTCGACTGGAACCCAATCACCACAGAAGACACCATTCGCCTGATGAACTCCATCCACTCAGGATCCCCTACAGACCCATGCCCCCATCACATCTTCAACAAAGCAGACTCCATTATCGCACCCCATCTCCGAGATGTCATCAACTGCTCCCTTAACTCCGCCACATTCCCAGAAAGCTGGAAACACGCCGAACTCAGCGAGCTTCTGAAGATACCCACAGCTGACCCCACCGAACTCAAAAACTACCGCCCCATCTCGCTCCTCCGATTCCCTGCCAAAGTCATTGAGAAAGCCATCAACAATCAGCTCGCCGCCTTCCTCGAAACCAACAAATCACTCGACTCCTCACAGTCTGGCTTCCCAGCCAAACACAGCACCGAGACCGCCCTCATCGCAGCAACAGACGACATTCGAACACTACTGGACAACGGAGACACAGTCGCCCTCATCCTCCTTGACCTCTCCGCAGCCTTCGACACAGTCTGCCATAGCACCCTGATACAACGCCTCAGAAACATCGGAATTCAAGGAAAAGCATTGGACTGGATTATTTCGTTCCTCGCTGGAAGAACTCAGAGAGTCCGCCTCCCCCCTTTTAAGTCAGAGGCCACCGAAGTCATCTGCGGCGTCCCACAAGGATCATCACTCAGCCCCACCCTCTTCAACGTCTACATGAGCCCCCTCGCAACCATCGCACGTCAACACAACCTCAACATCATCCCCTACGCTGATGACACTCAGCTGATCCTCTCACTCACCAAAGACCCAACCACCGCCAAAACCAACCTACATGAAGGGATGAAAGAAGTAGTCGAGTGGATGAAGCACAGCCGTCTGAAACTGAACTCGGACAAAACGGAAGTCCTCATCTTAGGTTCATCCCCTTCCGCCTGGGACGACTCTTGGTGGCCAACGGCCCTAGGAAAAGCCCCCATACCGACGGACCACGCACGGAACCTGGGCATCATCCTGGACTCCTCACTCTCGATGACCAGACAAGTCAACGCCGTCTCATCATCATGCTTCAACATCCTACGCATGCTCAAAAAAACATTTCGCTGGATCCCCACCGAAACAAGAAAAACGGTCACCCACGCACTGGTTACAAGCTGTCTGGACTACGGAAACACCCTTTACGCCAGTTCCACCGCAAAACTGCAGAAAAAACTCCAACGCATCCAAAATGCTTCAGCCAGACTCATACTAGACATCCCCCGCACAGACCACATTTCCGTTCACCTGAAAGACCTTCAGTGGCTCCCCGTCAACAAGAGAATAACGTTCCGTCTCCTCACTCACGCACACAAAGCCCTATACGAACTTGGACCTGATTGTCTCAACACGCGCCTTTCCTTTTACACCCCCACCCGCCAGCTGCGTTCGTCCAACCAAGCCCTCGCCGCTGTTCCGCGCATCCACAAAGCCACCATGGGGGGGAAGATCCTTCTCCTACTTAGCGGCCAAAACCTGGAATTCCCTTCGCATCCACCTCCGCCTTACTCAAAACCACCTAGCCTTCAGAAAACAACCTAAAACCTGGATATTCAATAAGTAAACCTCCCCCCCCCTTCCTCAAGCACCTTCAGACCCTCTGGGTATGTAGTGCGCTATATAAATTCTGACTTGACTTGACTTGAGACTGGAAACAGTCGCTAACATCGCTATCTCCTATTACTAACTTTTGGAGATATTCGCGCTAAGCTCGAATATCTCCAAAAGCTAACACCTGCCCTGAGCAGTTCTTAGCCATGTTATCCAATGGGAGGTGGATAACATGGCTAAGAGCATTAGCTCGGTAATGCATGAATATCGCTGACTTTTCAGCGATATTCATGCATTGCGGACGATTTTTATCGCATTTGCGATAAACCTTGGTAATACCAAGGTTTATCTGCGATAAAAATCGCCGCAGCTCAGCGGTAAATATTTGTCTCTAACCAAGCAATAGCGATATCGCTATTGCTTGGTAATATGCCCCATCATTTGTTCTGGGATGATGCAGGCTCTGAACAATGCTTCTAAACCTTGCAGCTGCCACTCTTTTCTGCCCCAAACAGTTTTTGTCTCAATGTTGTCTTTCCAAAAGTCAAAGCATAAGGTGGACAATTGAGCATAAAAGGCCGCAGAATAAATTTGTTTAGTATTTGTCAACATACTTTTCATGCCTGTCTTATTAACATTTTTAAAGTAAAAACTTTCTGGGTTTGTAACATTAAAACCTGTACAATATTGAAAGTTTCTAATAAATGTTTTAGAACTACCTTTTGGAGGAGTTGGTCAATGCTTCCATTGGTTATAAGTTAAAACATTTCAAGGGTTTGCAGATTTATGCAAGTAATGATGGCCAAAATGATTAAAACAATACATTTCTTCATAATTTGATGAACCTTCTAGGTATTCATGTTTTGTAAATTTTGCTGACATTTCTAAGTCTGCCATCATGTTATTAACAGTTTCAAAGTCACAATCATTAGAGAATGTGCTGGGTGAAACGAAATCACTCAAGGAAACTTTAAATTGGTGTGGAATTTTCAGCAGCTTGACAAGGCTGCTGAAAATGTCATAATCAGTTGTATCCCAAGCTATTCCAACAGGTAGAGGAACCGTTGTGATGTTCACTGATGACAGGTCTCGTTGTTCACGATGAGATGATTTGTGTGGCTTCAGAAGCAAGTTGATGTTCTTACTTGCTGTGTCCATTATAATGTGTTTTCCATCTATCAGCTTTCCCAAACTTAAAACAAGAATGAGCCATAGCAGGAGATAAAATACACCTAATCCAATCCAAAATTCAACCCATGGTGAAACCAGATATGTTTCTGTCAGCTCTTGACCAGGTTCAGTTAATTTTTCCTTGAAAGTTTTATTTGCTGGCGTAGTTTCAGGTTCACTGGGATCCTCAGAAAAGTTATCAAAGTTGATAAAATAGCCAGAGGCAGTTCTGTCAATAGTTGGTATTGCATCCGGATTCCTTGAAATCGCTGGAGTTGCTTGTTCCCTTGACATGTTTGTATAGTCAGATGCTACATCATTGTAGACTGGAGTTTCTTGACAAACTGTTATTTGGGTTTCAAGAGGCACAAGTTCCATGGCTTTGTTGCATAGTCCTTGTTTTCTCACTTTAGAATCTTCAAACGTGATGAGTCTTTCAGTTTGAACCTCTTGGATAGTAGCAAGATTTGGTCGTCTGCTACATCTTGGGAGCCCACTGGGCCTACTACTTATTATTGGCCACATGGTGTGGTTTTAGCAGGTCAATTGATACAGACCGGTTCTCCTTTCTTCCAGCAAGGGGCGGCAGTAGCACTGTTCTTGATCCGTGGATTGCTAGTACAGGTACAGGTTTTCTGTAAGAAGGCCCAAATTCCTTCTTGTCCGCTATTTTTTCCCTGACCAGATCCCCAAAATTTGGAATTCAGACAGGTCTTGCTGGAACAGGTTGTTTTTCTTCAGTGGTCATTGGCTTTTCACTGGTGTTGCATAGACTTCTTCTTGTTTCATTTAAGTCCTGTAAAACAGCCAAACGATCTTTGATATCAAAGGGTTTTTGTTCCACCACTGAAGTGTGACAATCGAGATCTTCAACCAACATTCTAGTACCAAAAAGGATTTCATATGGAGTGATTCCACCCAGAGAATTTCGTGGCAGGTTATTAAGACTACGTTGGACATTTATTAGATGTTTGACCCACTCATGACCCGAACCTAATACCCTAGCTTTTATAGATTGCTTTATGTCACGTTTTTTTCTCTCCACAACCGAATTTCCCTCAGGATGGAATGGACTCGAAAATCGCAATGCAACGCCCAAGCTGGTCATGGCCTCCTTGTAAGCCCTAGAGCTAAACGCAGGACCCTGGTCAGAATGTAGTGTGCCGATTGCGTATGTGCCGATAAAGACTCGCAAATCTTTCATAACAGTTCGGGCGTCAGCCAAGCGCTGAGGCCACATCCAAATGAATCTTGAGCATGAATCCACTGCGACCATGATATATTTATAGTTGCCATCCTTTTGTAAGGGACCACAGTGGTCCAGATAAACACATGCTAGTGGTTTATCTGAAATCAGAAGGGGTGTCTGCGCCGGGCGTTTCACTGTTGAAACTTTCATTTTCTGGCAGATTTCACATTCCAAAACTTGGGGGCTAATTATGATCGCGGACGGACTTGAGTCCGTCCGCGACCATCGAGGAGGAGGGAACCTCCGCATGGCCTGCGGAGTTCCCTCCTGTCCAATTAGGATGTGACCGCCACCCTGGCGGTCACATACTCTATTTTTAACATTGCGGCGGGTGCAGCTTCAAGCTGCACCCGCCGCAATGTTAAAAATGCATACATTGCATTTGCATGCAGAAAGCAGCAGGCACCGCGCGGTGCTTGCCGATTACTGCATACAAATGCAGGGGGGTACCATAATAATAATAATAATAAAACCATTTTTAAAGCGCTTGGTTACACCCAAGACGGTGTGTCCCCGCGCTAAGAGATGCTCTACTCCCTAAAGAGGCCGAAACCGGGCCTCGCTAAAATCCTAGGCTACAACAGACACTTATTTACTTGGGAAGAGGTACGTTTTTAATTTTTGTCTGAATCTTATTTCGGAGGGCTCCATCCGAAGATTCAGGGGGAGGCTGTTCCAATGTTTACTCGCTAAAAAGCGGAAGGAGCTACCTCCCATCCTGGTCTTGCGAACACGAGGGAGTTGGAATAACATCACTCCGGCAGATCTGAGATTACGAATGGGGCGATGGATGGTAAGAAGGTTTTGCAGATAGCTTGGGCCTTTTCCCATAGGTACCCCCCATGTGCACCCCCACCCCCCCTTCACCCAGGGGGCCCGCAACTGGCCCCTGCAGTGAAGCTCCATATGCTTTTCCATGGCAGAAAACCCGTCGTGGAAAAGCATTTCTTTTTGGGCATCCTAATATGGCTGGCGGTGTCTGAGAGACACCGCCACCATATTAGTGCTTTTCCGCCGCGGTTGTAAGCCAACCGCGGCGGAAAAGTTGCGGACGTAAACCTGGACCCACCAGCCATCCTAATGTGGTGGTGGGTCTTTGGTGGGTCCGCTGCGGTTTTTCCGCATCCTCCGGGCCGGCGGTGGCTTCCGCCGGCCCGGAGGATACGGAAAAACCGGTATCCTAATCTGCCCCATAGTTTCTGGTTTGTTTCCTCATGCGTGGGCACCAGTATCGCTGTTTTAATAATGAAACTGTGGCGGAAACACCTGCGTGTGCAGAGGCAAGCCCTTCACGTGCTGCTAAGATTAGTCCTAACCTGTGTTCCATGTTTTGGATCAATCGATCCCCCACTCCAGGGATTCGAGCAAAAGGAACATTATTTGCATCAGTTATATATGAGTACTTGAGTGGAAAGCCTTTTGGTAATGTTTTACCACTATCTTTTATTGAAGCAGTGACAGCTTGCATTATTTCGCTGTCTGTTTTTGTTTTCGAACGAGTGATTGCAGCTACGGAAGCCGTTTGCACAGCTGCCTTCGCGGCTTCATCAGCCAATTAATTCCCTTCAACGAGAACGCCATCACGCTGATGACTCAGTGTATGAATCACTTGAGTCTTTTGTAGTTCTTTCTGTAACAGAACTACTTGTTCCCAAAGCAACTTATGTTTGATTGTGCCACCTTTTGCGTCTTTAAAACCATTTTGAACTCAGTTCTGCAGATATTCATTGTAAGACTGGACGCAGTAATACGAATCGCACACTATAAGTGTGGGGAATTCGCGATCGGTATTTTCAAGCGCCATATTGAAAGCTTGGAGTTCAGCTGGCTGAGCTGTACAGTCTCCTAGAGATTGAGTTTTTGTGACCATAGGTCTGAATTTACCATCGCGCCAGCGACCTTTAACAATCGCGCACGCAGCACTATAAGCTTGTTTACCCCCAATTGTGGGCTGTGCTGATCCGTCTGTATATATTATACAGCCGTAATGTTCTAAAGGTAGAATTTAAGTAGACAGAGGACATTCTTGTTCATATTGGAGAAATTCTTGTGTCTTCAAGTAAGGGTCAAAAACGTATTCAACGTCTGTTGCAGCAAGAGAATTGACCCATTTTATCCATCTTGAATGTAGAGCTTCTGCATTTGGAATGCTAGCCTTTGTCACTGCCTCTAAGGCAGGTACAGGTGTAACAACTTTTATGCGTTTACCCTGTGCGAGGGCTCTCTCCTTTGCTACAGCAGTCTGAACCGCTGTCAGAATTTTTTCTGTTGAAGTGAATTTAATTTCAGCTTGTGTGTACAAGTGTGATTTGTAAGCTATTGGTACCTTTTCCCCTTCATTAAAGGTTAGGTATGTCAATCCGCATCTCCCTGGGATAATTCGGATTACAAGGTTGCGTACATTGTCGCGTGTTTGTAAGTGTGTTGTTGCCAACATGTCAGTTTGTACTGAACGCAAAATTTCTGTGTGTTTTTGAGTCCAATTAGTAGATTTGAAATCAGGTTTGATTAGTTCGTAGAGAGGTTTAACCCTTTCTGCGTAATTCAGAATGCAAGTTCTTCCGAAGTTTAGGAATTCTAAAATTGACTGTAAGTTTTTCAGCGATTTTGGAGGTTGGAGCAGCGCACATTTTTCTAAAAGGTTTGCTGCCAGGCTTTTGCCTTCACTTGAAAGTTTGTATCCTAAGAATAGGACGTTGAGGTGGGCAATTCTTGATTTTTTAAAGTTGAATTTATACCCTTCAGAGGCGAATCCAAGTATTATGGTGTTCACCCTGGTCAAGTGCCTGTCCAAATCATTATCTGTAAGTTAGATATCATCAACATAAGATAATGCCTCATCATTGTACATTTGTAGTAACTCTGTTACTCTGGCTGAAAATAATCCAGGACTGTTCTTGAATCCCTGGAGGAGACAACAAAATTGACTCTGTGTCCCCATTATTGAGAAAGCGGTCAAGTACCTGCTTTTAGGTGCAATGTTTTGACAGAAGAAACCATTTGAAATATCTAATGTAGTTTTATATTTCTTGCGAACGATGTTATTCATTAGTGCTGCACTGTGTGCATTTTGTCCAAAACTAGACAATATGTTTCGTCTGGTTTGGAGACAGGAAAGAAAGGTTTGTTCATGGACGAGGTGCATGTTTCAATCACCACTTGGTATTCAAGTTGATCTAAGATCTCCCTGACTTGCTTTTCAGCTTCCTGTTTTACTGGATACTGCCTCTGAGCAGTAGGTTGATTTTTTTTTTAGTTCAAAATATTTTATTGAAAATATATCATAATAAACAATAAGCAAGACATACTAGTAAAATACTAAAGATACAACAATTGCTAATTCATTATCAATAAAAGAAGGTAAATTTATGCATAGAGAACTTAAAAAGGGGAAGGAAGGGGAGGGCAACATAATATCAAATGCTTAATAGTTGATAAAAAAGAGCTACTATGCAATATCAATATATATAGTAATAGAACAATAAAGGGGAGAAGCCAAGAAGACATTATTAATTTGATAAATATATATCAATAGGAGTCCAAAATAGATGATAAGAAATAGAATTCTGACAAACCCCAGACAAGGATAACTGCGCATCTCTTCTTGTAAAAATAACGCAGGACCACCAAGCATGAACTGATAACTTTGAAACAGTTTTCCAACAAAAGATAATTGATTTTAACGTAGCTGAAATGAAGAAATGAAAACGTTTACATTCAAGATCAATTAAATCTTGGGACAAGGCTACAGATTTGCAAATGAACATTTTATATGATACGTCTTCTTGAATATTAATAATCTTCTTAATAATGTCCCATACTTCTGTCCAGAATTTGGATAATAAAGGACAAGTAAAAAGCATATGTTGTAGTGATCCGGGGTGTAAATTGCAATGCCAACATGTATCAGATTGAAGAAGTTTAGCGTGAAATAAACGTGATGGAGTCCATAAGCAATTAAATAAAATATAATAATTCGTTTGAAAAGTGAGACAGGTAACCATCCAGATATATTAGAAATCCATATATTTTCCCATGTATCAATAGATAATGAAAGTGATAATTCATTGTTCCAAAACGTTGCAATCATATTTATGTTACTGCCTAGATTATTGGACAATTTTTTATATAAAATAGAAACACCATGAGCATTGGATGATATAGTTTGAATATAAATAGATAAATCAGCATGAATATTAGATGGAATAGCTTGGGAAAAGGAATCCAAAATCGAATTACTTAAATATTCATATTTTATAAGGTCAGAATCAGCTAAACCAAACTATGGGTCCCATTATGATCGCGGACGGACTTGAGTCCGTCCGCGACCATAGAGGAGGAGGGAACCTCCGCATGGCCTGCAGTGATCCCTCCTGTCCAATAAGGATGTGACCGACACCCTGGCGATCACATCCTCTATTTTTACCATTGCGGCGGGTGCGCCTTCAAGCTGCACCCGCCGCAATGGTAAAAATGCATACATTGCATTTGTATGCAGAAAGCGGCAGGCACTGTGCGGTGCCTGCCGATTTCTGCATACAAATGCAGGGGGGTACCATAGGTACCCCCCATGTGCAACCCTGCCCCCCCTTCACCCAGGGGGCCCGCAACAAGCCCCCGCAGTGAAGTTCCACATGCTTTTCCACGGCGGAAAACCCGCTGCGGAAAAACATTTTTTAAAACCCATCCTAATATGGCTGGCGGTGTCTGAGAGACACCGTCACCATATTAGAGATTTTCCGCCGCGGTTGTAAGCCAACCGCGGCGGAAAAGCTGTGGACGGAAACCAGGACCCACCAGCCTTCCTAATGTGGCGGTGGGTCTTTGGTGGGTCCGCTGCGGTTTTTCCGCATCCTCCGGGCCGGCGGTGGCTTCCGCCGGCCCGGAGGATGCGGAAAAACCGCAATCGTAATAGGCCCCTTTGTTTGTAACATTTGAAATAAAATAAAAGTATTATTAGAATAAACATCTTTAAGATAAAAAATAACAGCTTTAATCCATGAAGACCAAAAACTAATATTTCTATTTAGTTTAATAACATTGCTATACCATAGAGATAATTCAACAGTAATGTACATGGGATGTTCAAAAATTGAATCAATATCATTAAAAATCATTTTGGTGGATTTAGGGATAAGAGATTTATGAAAAAATGATGATTTGTTAGACATTGTTAACAGTGTGGGAAGTGGAAAAGGATTCACAATGGATTTTTCAATATGGAACCAGGTAGGAGGATTATGTAGACAGGAATGATTAAACCAAATAGCACTTTGTTTTAGAATAAATGCTTTATGATAAAGAAGAAAATCTGGAATACCAAAACCAGTATTACATTTAGACATTTTTTATTTTTTATAGTCAATACGTTGCGCTTTATAATTCCAAAGAAATTTGGAAAGGAGTTTATCAATATCTTTATAAAACTTTAATGGAAATTGAATGGGGATCCAGGCGAGAGTGTAAAATATTTTAGGATCAACATTCATTTTAATAGATTCCATTCTTCCCCACCATGAAAAATGCAATGAAGACCATTTAAATTTTTTATCTTTGATGTAATTTAAAACGAAATCACTGTTTAAAGTTAATGTGGATTTTATCGATGAAGAGAATAAAATACCCAGATTTTTTAATTTATTTTTTTGCCAAATAATTTCATGCATGGGAATCATATCAGGAGTACAAAAAGCATTTAAAGGGAAAAATTCAGTTTTATTAGTATTCAATTTTTACCCAGATACCAAAGAGTATTTTGCAATTATGTCAATTAAGGAAGGGAAAGAGGATAATGGATCACTGATGAATAAAAGTACATCATCAGCATATGCTAATGTTTTAATAATAACATCCTTAACCTTAATTCCGGTAATAGTATCACATTTTCTGATAAAGGCAAGAAAGGGTTCAATACCTATTAAAAACAATAGTGGAGAAAGGGGACATCCTTGACGTGTACCTCTGAAAAGGGAGAATTGAGTGGAAACTTGGCCATTAATAAATAGGCGGGCAGTAGGAGCAAAATATAAAGCTGAAATCATACGGATAAAAGTATCACCAAAATTAAAAGACGCTAAAGTATGTAATAAAAATTGCCATTTAAGTTTGTCAAAGGCTTTTTCAGCATCCAAAGCCATGACTCCTGAAGGCATAACTAATGTCTGACCTTGTTCAATAACATGTAGCAGAGTTCTTTTATTATTAACTGAGTATCTATTCTTCATAAACCCTGACTGGTCAGGATGATTAATAGAGTCTAATATAGGGGATAAACGTGTGGCCAATATTTTAGCATATAATATACAGTCTTGATTTATTAAAGAAATAGGACGATAATTAGAAACAAGAGTGGGGTCCTTGTCTGGTTTAGGAAGAACAATAATTAAAGCTTCTGTAAAAGAACCAGACATATTTCCTGATGAAGCAAATGATGTAAAAAGTTGAAGCAAAAAAGGTGAGAGTTAGGATTGGAATTCTTTATAAAACTCTGCCGGCAAACCATCAGGACCCGGAGATTTATTTTGTTTGAGAGATTTTATAGCAGATAGAATGTCGTCCTTAGTAATGGGTAAGTCTAATCCAAGTTTATCTAATTGAGAAATCTTAGGTAAATCACATGAGGATAGGAAGGAGTCTACCAACGAATCATCATTAAATTCAAGGTTATTATATAATTTAGAATAAAAGTCCAAAAATCCATTAACAATATCTTTATGAGATAAGGCAAGTTTACCAGTGGGGCTATGAATGGAAGTGATTTGGGTTTTGTCTTTTTTAATACGAAGGTAATTCGCTAAAAGTCTTCCAGATTTATTTGCATTGAAACAAAATTTAGCTTTAGCTTTAGAAAGTTGGATACCCGCTCTTGTACTAAGAATAGTATTAAACTCATAACGTAACTTTTGTAATTTATCTCTGTATTTCGGATCATTAGAGGTAATAAAGAGCCGTTCATATTTCGCTATTTGTTTTTCCAAACGTTTAATATTTGCTTTGAAGGTTTTATTTTCATAGGCCATAATAGAAATAGTAGCTCCTCTAATATAAGCTTTAAAAGCATCCCATTCATTAACCAAAGAAGTAAAACCTTCAGGATTCAATTGAAAGTAATCATTAATGTCAGTTAAGGGTTTTGGTTTGTTATGCTCATTGAGAGCTATGCCAGAATTCATTCTCCATCTAGATTGTTTAGGAAATGTCGAATTGAGATTTAAAATACATGAAATCATAGTATCATCAGAAACATCAATATTTCCAAACATAGGAGTTTTATATAGAGTTAATAAGTTGTCTTGTAACTAAAATATAATCAAGTCTAGAGTGTGAATTGTGTGGATTAGAAAAGAAAGTAAAATTTGTATCCGTAGGGAAATGAAGACGCCATATATCTACTAACTTAGTAGTTTGAAGAAACGTTTTAAAAGCAAAATAAACCTTGGAGGTATGAAATTTAGTTTGAGACAATCTATCCAGTAAAGGATCAGAGATAACGTTAAAGTCACCAGCCACAATCAAAGGGACATTCCCAATTTTTAGTACCTCTGTTGTAAGGTTGGACCAAAAAGTAGGGTCATCCGCAGTGGGCCCATAAACATTTAGTAAGAAAATAATAGAATTATAAACTTTAACTTTAACAATTAAGTATCTACCATCTGTATCAGTAAATTTACTCAATATTTGGCAATGAGACTTCTTTGCAATTAATATTGCTACACCATTTTTCTTGCCATTAGCAGGAGAAGAAACTATACTGTCAACCCACTTTCTTTTCATATAATCTAATATTTTATCATCAACATGAGTTTCCTGTAAAAAACAAAAATCGGCTTTGGAACTGCCTAAATAATCCAAAATCTTAGTACGCTTAACTGGATGGCGTAAACCTTTCACATTTAACGAAATAACTTTAATGTTAGCCATAATGGAAGAAGAAAGAAGAAAAAGATAAGAAGAGGATACTAAGAGAAAGAACATATAAGAAAGTGTGAGTAGCTCTAGAGAATATAAAAGGTATAGGAGAGGGTAGAACATAGAAACACAGACCAACAACAAACAAAACAACAAACATAAATATGAATAGTGAAACGCACACACGCTTTACAAGCATGGCCAAAACCGCTGGAGCCCAAAAATTGAAGAAATTATGTAAAAAGCTGTCAGCAAAAATCCACTTCAAGTAGTAGGGTCGTGAGTGTTCATTGAATGCTGCAATTGGAGATCATGAAAATGCCGTAGATCCTCTGGACGGTGAAAGGATTTTGAAAACTTGTCTTTCCATATGCGCATTATAGAAGGATCAAAAAGACCATATTTGAAACCAGGACTTCTTAGCTGTGGACGGAGGTCAGAAAATTCCTTATGTACTGCAACAGTTTCTTTAGCAAAGTCTTGATGAATAAAAATTGTATTGCCATTGACCATCAATAAGGGAATTTCCTTTGCAGCTTTCCTGATCAAAACCAGATGATGATGACGAAATACTTTAAATATCATTTGTCGTGGCTTGGTATGCTGAGGGTTGCGATGAGAAGGAATTCTGTGAGCTTTTTCAACCTCAAATTTTTCTGGAAATTTAATATTTAAAAGACCAGGAATCAAAGTTTCCAAATATAGCCGACAATTAGATCCCTCAACTTCTTCTGGTAAATTAAAGATGCGAAGATTGTATTGCCTGTTACGATTTTCCATATCCAAAAGATGTGTGCTCATAGGAGATATTTTTGACATCAATGGGGTAAAAGCATCTATTTTGGCTTTATTATCTTGTATCTTGATTGAATTATCAGAGATTTTCATAGATAAACTAGCCATTTCTTTTCGCACATTTTTAACTTCTGTCGCAATAGTCTCAGTATTAGCACAAAGTGCTTGAATTTCTTCTAAAATTAAAGACAATGAAGGTTCAGAAGACTCTACCACTTTTGATTTTAATGGAGGAGGTGAACCCTGTTGTCTCCTTTTATTATCGGCCGAATTTTTATTTTCCATTTTTTGAGGGGAAAATTAGCTTATTTTGAAGTAAAATGAGTAAATAGTTAATGTCAGAATAAATAAGAAAAAGAATGTAAAGCACTCCACAAAGAAAGGACTGGTGCAGCAGCTAAACAGGACTGTGGGTGTGGTTAGGCCCAAGCCAGGCCCTTTCCTGAAGTATACTCCGCCCCCCTGACAGACAATCCAGGCAGTACCTCTGTGGAAAGCAGGGAGGAGGAACCATGAAGCTGGAAGCACCACCTCCGTCAATAAAAAAAGCACAAAAACCTCCCCAACAGGTAAGTGGCAGCATAACTAAGCCAGCGACCACATTTGCGCCGATTTTTGGACAGGGAATCGTCGTTTATAGTCAAAAACGGGCGAAAAAACGAGAGAGCTCACAGTGCGGCAGCCATTTTGAATCGCGCGCTCGCGTAAAATCCAGTAGGTTGATTTTTTTAACTGGATTTTATGGTGAGGAGAGTCCTCATCCCATCCCACCCCACATGATTTTTAAATAATGCTGGAGCCTGGGCCACAGCCCATTTTCTGGCATAGGTGTATTTTTTATGAATATGGTTCGAGAAAGCTGGCATAATGATCTCTTCACCATCTCTTCGCCATGTGGGCACTCCCTGAAAAATATAGGTGGCCAGTCTTTTTCAGCCAGAAGGATGTCATAACCCTTAGATAGTTTTGCCCAAAATAGTGCTTTTAGTTTTCTAGTTATGTCCCCCTCTATCCGGAGTGTTACTTCATATAATTTAAGGGGTACACTAACCCTGATGTCGGCACTTTCAACCTGAATGCATTCATTCAGATCCACTGTCTCCAGATGATCTTTCAGGGTCCTGCGAGCTATGGTGACCTCTGCTGCGCTGTCCAGCATTGTCTGGGCCCAATCCCCGTTCTTGAGTTGGGTCCTCAAGATCCTCGGCATGTCTGATTTTAATACTTGCTACCTTCTTTTTGTAGAATTGAGTTTTCTTTTTTTTTGGAACGTGCTGATTGTCTTTGGACTTCACGTGTTCTTCTTTTTGTTCTTCTTTCGATTTCTGCGAGGAAGTCTGAAAGGTAAGAGAGGATCGTGTATCAGTATCTTGATATCTATCAGGATTTCTTATATTATCCCTATTTCTGAGGTTATACCTCTTTTCAGAGGGCTCCTGTGGAGGAGACCTTCCTCTGGACTGAGAGTGTTCTCTTTAGGAAGTGACTGTCTACTATTTTCCCATTTCTTTTTAGGAGTAGTTAGATTCTTTTTGATAAAAACTTTTTCAGGATTTTCTGTTAGTTCTGGCTTTACAGGTTTCTCTCCAAACTATCTCTTCCTAGTTCTTCATAGGATTTTAAATATTTCTGGCAGGTTCATACGGTTGCTCAGTAATATCAAGTTCTTTTAATTTCTGACGGATTGCCACGGATGCTGCTTCACCTTTAATGTTAGCTAATAAGATAGCTGAGACCTGTTCGAAATTTTTCAGTAATTTCATACCCAGATTCAGGGCCGGTTCTGGACCATATTCATTAAGCTTAAATAGTTCTGCACCGCTCCCGGATAAGGAGCGGACACCTCCCCCAACCATGTGATCATCCACCAGGATGTAGTGTCGCTGAAGACTACAGCTCCCAGAAACCTTCCTACCTGGGCGGGTGGGACGTGGGGAAACAGAAAGTTTAATCTTGCTGTAGTGAAAGCGTTGCAGTACTGGACGCACTATGTTCATTTTAGTGCAATCTTGAAACGTTTCGAGTCCCCACACTACGTTCCAACCTGGTGAGAGCAAGTCCGCCGGGTCGTGGGTTGAATGCAGTGAGTCAGTATCCTCTGTGAAGTCACAGACCGACGGCTGGCAGCGTCCCTGGCTTAACTCGCACTCAGAAAGTGGGCTGCCTCGTGTCAACACCTTGACAAAAGAAAAGCTTCTTGCGCAGGAACCAGTAACTATATATATATATATATATATATATATATATATATTCACTGAAAAAACCATAGGTTATAGACCATATATAGTTAGGAATTAGCATTTAAAAAACCTTATTTTACTCACACAAAACCATTGAAATTCCATATATAGTTAGTTGCACTAACTATATATCGCGCACCCGCAATCCACTGCTGATCATGTCACATATTACATCATTCATGACATGGTCAGTGACATCACTGATGACATCACTGATGACATCTCAAATGACATCACTGATGACATCACTGATGACAACATCCAATGACTGTATGTTTCTGTAAAGTTAAAATATGTCTTACATATTGAAGAATGAGTGGATGTATAAGTGTCTGGATGAAGGATTTAGTAAGTGCGTGACTGACTGTATGAGTGAGTGATTAAATGTGTCTCACTGAATGCATGGGTTAGTGACTAAACTGTCTTAATTTGTGCATCATTATGTCTGTTGTGATGTAAACTGCTGCATGTGTTGATCATTAGCTATACGAGAGGCTATATGTGTTATTAATTGGTTGCCCAAGTATTTCTATGGGAGATTGAGTTTGTGTGGGGGTGGCTGGAAGGTGTGTGACTCTATGCATAGATGTGTGAGCAGTTTATTCACTAGGTGTATGAGTTCAAGAGTGCATGTGGAAACAGCTACATGGGCAGTTGACTGTGTGCATGAGTGTATTGATGAGTGAATGGATATCTCAATGCTACATGTCATAGTAAGTACATATGTAAAACACAGTACATGTGAGAGTTGGCATATATAAATAACTGTGCATGAGAGCCACTGAATGAGTGAGTGGTTGTATCGATCATTGTGAACTTGTATCAGGGATTGTATAAGAGAGTAAATATGTGTTAGTATATGTTTCAATAAGTAAGGTGTGTTTAACTGTATAGTTGAAGAAATGGAGGTGAGATTGTTTCTTTGCATGACTGACTGGGTGTGTGAGTAACTCCATGGATGAGTGGCAGTGTGTGAGTGTCTGTATACACTGAGTGTATCTAAGGTTATATTAGAGTCTGAAGAGGTTTATCGTATTAGCACAAGAATGATGTCAAATGAGATGTCATCAGTGATGTCATCAGTGATGTCATTTGAGATGTCATCAGTGATGTCATCAGTGATGTCACTGACCATGTCATGAATGATGTAATATGTGACATGATCAGCAGTGGATTGCGGGTGCGCCATATATAGTTAGTGCAACTAACTATATATGGAATTTCAATGGTTTTGTGTGAGTAAAATAAGGTTTTTTAAATGCTAATTCCTAACTATATATGGTCTATAACCTATGGTTTTTTCAGTGAATTTCAATGGTTTTTTAATAGCAAATATCATAAGCTGTCGAATGTCAAGTACGTGGTAAGTAAAAACATTTTCGTGTTTATGCACACTGATCTGCTTTGAATGCTGCCCCCCACCCCTCATTTCTATTAGGAGTACTCTCTCTTTGCAGATAGTGAAGGGTAGTTAACGCAGGCCTTTGCCCCCGTTGTAATCCGTCGTGCCTGCTTCTCTCTCCATTTGATTGATTGTTCTCTTTGGTTCATTCTCTATTTACAAACAAGCACAGAGTCGCAATACTCTGTTTAGTCTTTGCAGATAGCGAAAAATCGTGTAAAAAAACAAAAGGAATCGAGCAAAATCAGTAGGCCACTAATGGGATCTCTTTTTGACCTCCCTAAAATAGAAACATTAGGAACAACCTGTTGATAATACCAATGTGTATGTACATAAGCGGCGTTCATTTGTGTTCACAGTACCCCTTGTTGATTGTTTGAATCGAGCATTGAATTGTTCGAAGTTGGTTCTCTTAAGAATCTTCTCTGCCTGCAAACGAGGAAGAATAGGAATATTCTCTCTCCCTTTGCAGATAGTGAAGGGTAGGTAACGCAAACCTTTAACACGTCGTGCCTATTTCGTTCCTCATTGATTGATTGTTTCCCCAAACATTGACTGTTTGGGAATTGGTTCTTTTTGGAGGTATTCCCTGTTTGCAAATATACGTAGGAAAATCTTTGCAAATAGTGAAAGGGTACGTAATGCGGACCTTTCTCCCCCGTTGTAATCTGTCATGCCTATCTACTCCCCACTGATTGATGCACCTGTTTCACCCGGACCATTTACTAGAGATACGTCATCTGGCCCGACCAGAGAGCACCCCTAGTGAAAAGGACATATGCAATAATAACGAAGTGATCACTGTATCCTGTTAACAGAAACTTTAGCATGAAACAACCTGGAAAGAAAAGAATAGGAAAACGAAAATCAGTAGGCCACTGATGAACATGAACTTTTATTAAACAACGAACAAAGAAACGATAACATAACGTAATGATAAAACCTATTAATGTCCTAGAAACAAGAAAACGTTAAAATATGCCAGTGGTGAGAGACCAGAAAAACAGTAAGAGAAACCAAATCACCCCTCGCTGTCCCACCGCCTGCCACGCCAAAAAAATCGATAGACTAGGGAAAATGCAAGTCAGTAGAACATCCGCCCCCACTCTGGAAACTTCCAAGGTGGGGCAGGGTTGCGGCTACGCCCAGCCGGGAGCAGCCCATATAAGGCGGGTCCTGCTGCCACGCCTCGGCCAGGAGATCCTAACGTAGGGTGTAGCCGGAGGAGAGGCCGAGGCCAGCGGGACCCGGCCAGGGGATTGCCTTTACAACGCTGAAGAGTTGCAGGGGGGGGAATATCTCCTCGACCCTCCCCTCTCTCTCCCAGTCCGGCCGCGGTGGCCCTTGACAGTTTCAGGTAGTCCCGCCACATGCTCTTCCGGTCCGGCCACCAACGGTCGGGGGGCCGAGGCCGACGGGATCCGGCTGCAGCCGATAAACCAAGGAACCCGTTCATGGGGCCAGAGCCAGGGGCGTCCGGCCGACATCCACCGGAAGCCCGGCCCGAAGACGGATGGGACACTTCTTCTTTCTTGAATAATGGCTGCGACAACACTGGGGGGGGATGTCTTGCACATGCCTCCGACCCCCCCCCCCCCGTCCTCATCGCCTGGTCCGGCCATAACAAATCTCAAGCGAGACGCCGTGGGGTGCACTGGGAGGGAGAGACGGTGCGAACAAGCCTCTCCCGCCTCCCCAGGTGGAGGCTTCCCAGCTGCACCCCCAGCGCTCCAGGCGCCCGGAAAAGGGTTCTTCCACTGTGGCCATGCTGCAACGTCTCGCCCGGCAGGGTGGAGCCCGTCCGCTCATTTGACCCCGCGATCGCCAGTAGCTACCGAACTCTCAAAATGGCGGTCGACCTGGCAAGAGCGGGCCCAGCATAAAGAAATGGCCCGCTCACTGGTTGACTCCACCACCGTAGTCCTCCACGACCTTGAAGATTCTAGAGGAGCCGCGGGAGTCTCCGACCCCCGATGGGGAATGACTGCCATGATCGCCCGTGGAGTGACGAAACTGTATCCGCGGGACGTCGGCGCTCCCATGCTGGCGCCAGCCTCACTTTGAATTACTAGAATCCTGCAGACCTCAGTTCCGGTGAAAGCACAGTGTGACCCGGTAGGAAAAATTGTTGCACCCCCTCCCCTTTTTGACTGATAGTTCAAACCACCGATCCTTTCCTTTGCCCTTTTAACGGAACTTTGGACTGCCTCCCCCTCTTTTACATTTTCTAGAGAAAACAAAACATTAACCACTACATTAGCATAGCAGTTTACACCAGAACTGTTTTCAAATTGAAAACCAACAACATCTTCAACAGAATCCTTTTTGTTTCTGCTGTGACCCTGCTACAGCACAGGCATTGTCCCCAGCAGTAATTCTGCAATGCCGGTAAGAATAGCTGTGGTGCCTACTGGACTCACTCACCCCCGCGGCGCCCCACGCCGTTATTTGCTGGGCGGCAACTTACTAGACATCACTTTCGTGCCATCTAGATTTCAGCGCGTTCTGCTGCCTTGGAACTATTCGCACAACAGACTGCTACTGACGACCCACCCCCAGGCAACATCTTCTGAATTTTCATAATTTGAAAGAACTAGTAACATGTCCTCATCAGGAATTCAAAAGAAATTGCCACGGTCTCTTCGTTGTTTAAATGTTTTTACTGTTTTTGTTTTGTTGTATATATTTATATGTTATTAAAGTTTTATATTCCTACTACTTTGTTGGAGTGCTATATATTTTTAATGTGACACATAATTGTAAAAACTTTGATGTACAAAGAGTCATTCCTGGAATCTTCCCCTTCAGGCTCGGTCCCCTCCCCAATCACAATACAGGATGGTTTTCAGATAGTAGGAACACGTGTGGTGTGACGGATCTCATCGGGTGTGGGCCTTGATCTACTATAACTCCTTTGAAGAGGGGTGATTCTTTACAGCTGGAGCCATAAACTACATCTGCAGGGCTAGCTGATAGCCTGGAGCCTGGACAATCGGACACAGAGGAAGAGGAGTGTCAGAGGGTGCGGTAGTGAATAGGGCGAAAGGGAGGTGTCGGGCGGGCACAGAGTGTGATTCTCAGGGAAGAGCAGCGCAGATGGGGGGAGGTTTATTGCCCATGCATAACACAGAGAGCGGGGGTGACCAGTGCCTGGGGAAGATGCTTGCGAGGGTGGGGAGCCATGCTACGAATCGACAGCGTGCAGAGAGTGGGTCTGGTCAAGGCATCTAAAATGGCTGCCGTGCACGACAAAAGTGTGGCATTTCAAAAAAGGCAAGATGGCGCAAACAATGTTTTTCAACACTTCCTCATTTCCTTCGAATCGAACGTTAACAGACGTTGGTGCATATTACCAAAGTTAAGCGATATTTATCGCTAACGATGCTTACCAACGAATTTTTTACCGCTAAGCATCGTCAGAAATTATCGAAGATAAACCTTGCTATTATCAAGGTTTATCGCAAATGCGATAATAAACGGCCGCAATGCATGAATATCGCTAAAAAGTCAGCGATATTCATGCATTACCGAGCTTAGCCATGTTATCCACCTCCCATTGGATAACATGGCTAAGAACTGCTCAGGGCAGGTGTTACTTTTTGGAGATATTCGCGCTTAGCGCGAATATCTCCAAAAGTTGGTAATAGGAGATAGATATCTTGCATGTTGTAATGCAAATTATTGTGGTATATGGAACTCATACCATAATCTCTCAGGAAAGCAGAAACTGATCCTTTTGGGACCGCCTGAAAAGGCCTAGGGGGTGAGGGGTACTCTACTTTGCCCCCTTTTCACGTTCCGAACTATTTTATTTTACTCTCTTCTGTAATTACACAAAATAGCAGCGATAAGATGCATCGGAGACACACAGTGAGAGAAAGGAGGCCGGAGATGAAGAAGAGATGTCAAATACACATTGGAGATAATATAGTGGCAGAAGGGAAGTAAATATGAGTAAACTTACCATGTAACATAAAAATGTTGCACTCTATACTATAAGTCTCATTTTATACTACAATCACTTCGCTACAACCTCATAAATTAAAAATAAAAATGAATAATGTCTCAAACAATTTTTGATTTCTAAATATCAATTTATTCTTCAGAATTTTCTAAATTTGAAAGAACTAGTAACATGTCCTCATCAGCAATTTCCTCATGAAAAGTCTGCAATGATGATTCTTGTAACTCTATGGTCTCCAAACATTCGATAAATTCGCCATCAACAGATTGATCAAAAAAATCATTCAAGTCATCTCCTCCTTGTGACAATATTTCATTATTGGTGCTGTCAATTTCAATCAATGTAGTGGAATCATTCAAGTCATCTCCTCCTTGTGACAATATTTCATTATTGGTGCTGTCAATTTCAATCAATGTAGTGGAATCATTCAAGTCATCTCCTCGTGACAATATTTCATTATTGGTGCTCTCAATTTCAATCAATGTAGTGGAATCATTCAAGTCATCTCCTCCTTGTGACAATATTTCATTATTGGTGCTGTCCATTTCAATCAATCTAATGGAATCATACAAGTCATCTCCTCCTTGTGACAATATTTCATTATTGGTGCTCTCAATTTCAATCAATGTAGTGGAATCATTCAAGTCATCTCCTTGTGACAATATTTCATTATTGGTGCTGTCCATTTCAATCAATCTAATGGAATCATACAAGTCATCTCCTCCTTGTGACAATATTTCATTATTGGTGCTCTCAATTTCAATCAATGTGGTGGACAATTCAAAAGAAATTGCCACGGTCTCTTCATTGTGAGCCATTTTATTTTGAAATTGCTTGCTGTAAATTGCAGAAAAAAATAATCACTTTCATTTATCGTTTTTAGTAATACATAATATAAAACTAACTTTATCAAGTATTTAGTATAACAGAAGGACTGCAAATAAATAACAGAAAACATTTTTCAAATTATCTTCAAGTGTACAACATAGTTCCCCTTACAAATTAACAACTCACCTTTTTAAAAGTAGGAGAAGTGTTAGTACTGTGTAAATCAAACACCAGAAATTCACCACCAAAAATTCCTCACAAATGTACCTCAGACAGTAGTATCACAAAATGGCTGTGGTTTCCTCTCATTTGACATATATACATAACCAATTAACTTTCATCACACACAAATACAAAACCAAAGTAACATTTTAATTGGTTCTAAATTTCAACACTTTCAAATGTGTTTTCCCCATGCAATTTTCCATAGGACATTTACATACGTCTACAGCCTGAATGGCTGAACGGAATTACACCAAACTTGGCAAAATGGTACATCAAACCTAAGAGGTCAGGAAGGATCTACTATGCCCCCTTATGGTCATTTCCCCCTTCGCTTTGGCCTCCTCTTGTCTCTCGATCCTACCGAGAGACAAGATGGCGGCCGCTACGGACTGTTTGGAATGTTGACAGACGCCGGAGAACCAATCAGCTTCGCAAAGCTCCGTAACGCGAAAACTACGCGAAGCGGAGCGCTGTTACAGATATATATCTTTTTTGAACGTTAATTTCTCAAAATCCACTGGAGCACATATATTGAGACCTAGCAAAGGCACATCGGGCTACCAGTCCCTAATATTTTGCCAAGTTTCGTGCAAATCCATTCAGCCGTTAGATTATTGACATTTAGATACGTCTACAGCCTGAATGGCTGAACGGAATTACACCAAACTTGGCAAAATGGTACATCAAACCTAAGAGGTCAGGGAGGATCTACTATGCCCCCTTATCGTCATTTGCCCCTTCCCTTTCGCCTCCTCTTGTCTCTCGATCCTACCGAGAGACAAGATGGCGGCCGCTACGGACTGTTTGGAATGTTGACAGACGCCGGAGAACCAATCAGCTTCGCTTCACAAAGCTCCATTGCGCGAAAAGTACGCGAACTGGAGCGCTGCCCGGTCCGCTGTTACAGATATATATCTTTTTTTAAACGTTAATTTCTCAAAATCCACTGGAGCACATATATTGAGACCTACAAAAGGCACATCGGGCTACCAGTCCCTACAATTTTGCCAAGTTTCGTGCAAATCCATTCAGCCGTTCGGGCTAAAAGTGAGGCCAACCGCCCTATGGAAAACTCAATGTTAAAAACACGTTTTGGGACCCCCCTTTTTTCTCGACCCCCCCTGGACGAACCCCCCCCCAATTTTCAGGGGCTGCTCAGAAACAAAATGTGCCATTTTCCTGAAAATTTCAGCCAATTCCGTCCACAAACGCCAAAGTTATTAGACATAGAATTTTCAAAAAACCCATAGAGAAAAAATCCTAACTATATATACCTACTGGCGACCGCCAGTAGGTAATACACATATATATATTTTGAAATTCTCAGTTAAAACATGTCATTTTAAATGTACAAAAGTACTGAAATTCACCAGTTATAGTTATCTCAAGTCACTATAACTCATGCCTTAAGGTAACTATAATTCACTCCCCCACCATGCACAGATTTGTGATCAATAATTTTATTGCAAATGTTGCAGTGGTATTATCAATGTTGTCATAGAAGATGTCATTAAGTAATGCAACATATGGGGGTAATAAGCAGTGTGTGTAAATACATACGGTTTGGGCCCCAGGTGGAGTCCTTCTGAAACCCAAACAGGGACTAACCACTTGGACACTCCGCGCCTTTGGCTGCAACAACTATGCCCATTCGGACTTTGGCCTCTTTGCTTTCCCCACAAACACACTCATAGTCATTGTATTCATACTATATATACATATAATGTCCTTATGCATATATTGCCCTTTGCATTACCATAGGGTTTAGGACTCACTATGATCTATTTTCACTCACACTATGTTGAGAAAGTTTAGGAACTATTTTTTCCTTATTTATGATTGTATTGAATGCAATGTTATTTGTTGCACCTACTTTATATTTGCAATGAATTACGCTGTGATAATCAGCTGACATTCATAGTATTACATGATGTAGTATGTTTACTATGTTTATGACCAGAAGAAGGAGTGGTCAGGGGGAGTGACCAACAGTATTTAACCACTTGTATCTCTGGGTCTGTCATGTGATCAAGTCCGGGTTTCCCGGACGAAACGCGTCATGCTGCCGATCCCATTGATGGAATAAAAGCACTTTAAAACCCTATGATCCCTTGCTGTGGTCTGTACCTGTGTCTGTATCTGTGTTGCCGGCTGGTTGCACACATTTCAGGATTGTGGAATTCTATACATACATATATATATATATATATATATATATATATATATATATATATATATATATATATACACACACATATATATATATATATTGAAATTCTCAGTTAAAACATGTCATTTTAAATGTACAAAAGTACTGAAATTCACCAGTTATAGTTATCTCAAGTCACTATAACTCATGCCTTAAGGTAACTATAATTCACTCCCCCACCATGCACAGATTTGTGATCAATAATTTTATTGCAAATGTTGCAGTGGTATTATCAATGTTGTCATAGAAGATGTCATAAGTAATGTAACATGTGGGGGTAGTAAGCAGTGTGTGTAAATACATATGGTTTGGGCCACAGGTGGAGTCCTTCTGAAACCCAAACAGGGACTAACCACTTGGACACTCCGCGCCTTTGCCTGCAACAACTATGCCCATTCGGACTTTGGCCTCTTTGCTTTCCCCACAAACACACTCACCTGGGAATGATGTCTTCTGGGAACGGCAGTTTCCATCTGTCTGCAGTAGTCATGTAACCACGTGACTTGGGGCCAAGCAGACTCCCTCCAATGGGAGAGACACAGGATATTCAATGGTGGGGTGGAGCAGCACCCTGTCAGCAGTGGCATCCGAAGAAGGCTTTTCAGCCGAAATGCATCATTCCCGATTCTGTCCATTAAAAGGTCTTTCAAGTTTCCCCGATGTGGCCTCAAATTAATTTTTTACTGGAGAAGTTTACGAATGTATATATATATATATATATATATATATATATATATATATATATATATATATATATATATATATATATATATATATATATATATATATAATAGACTTATCACAGGTTTCAACACGTACCATGCGAACCTTCGAAAAATCCTAACCAGGCATTGGCTGTTGGTACGTAATGACCCAATAATAGGGCCACTATGTGGTAAGACACCCTCCATAACCTTTAGGAAGGCAAAATCAATGCGGAGTCAACTGGTGTGCAATGCTCCGGCCATTACTAAACCTAAAATTTGGTTACAGAACCAAAAGGGGTTCAAGAAATGCACCAAGTGCAAAGCATGTAAACATGGAAGCCATACCAGCAGTGTAACACTACCCTTCAGACAGAAACCATACACAATCAGGGGCATGTACACTTGTAAGACAGAGTACGCTATATATGTGTTGGTATGTAGTTGCGGTAAACGTTACGTGGAAAGTACAATCCACCAAGTACACGTGAGAATCCTTCAGCACCTCCGGGCGATAACCAATGATGATCAGGCATACCCGATAGCCAGACATATAAACTCACAACACGCAGAAAACACTCAAGATCTGTCATAGTTCGTGATTGACAACATACCCAAAAACATCAGGGGAGGTAACCGTCAACTAGCATTGAGACGGTTAGAGTCAAGATACATAATTTTGCTCGACTCTAAGATACCTAATGGGTTAAACGCAGATGAGGCGTTTAATGTACACTTGTAAATCCAGCCTGCTTGTCCCGAACCCATTTACAATTCTTAGAAACATCTGCGATTCACTGGTAAAATTAACCTACAACACTTGTACATATGAGCACCTTCTAATTCTGTCATGGTCAAGCACATTTTGTTTAATACAACTCACAGTTATAACTTTTTATGGTTTAAAGGAATCACGTAGAGTCAGAGCACCACGAGACATAATGACACATGCAATAATACATACATAGGATAAACCGTCCACAACTGGCGTAGCCTCTTTTGTCCACTTGGAGATGATGTACTATACATTCTATGTAATTGACCGCAAGGGAAATTAAGTTTACAGACTTTACATAACTTTCCAGTGTATTCAAACGTTTGCAATGTGGCTAGACTGCGTGGCATAATTATAGACGACTGCGCAAATACCACACTGGGTAATTACATGTCACAGACATATTAAAGGTGTATTTCATGTGTGTTGCTCTCTACATATGAGGAATATATTGGGGTCCCTAATCAATATCCCATTAATGCTATTAGACTCCTGAGTCCCTGTTCTCTGCGTAGACACCCGGTTTTTGACAAATCATTCATTTTCACACAATGACTTTTAATTGTTACGGTATTATTTCAATTCCGGTTGTGTATTTAATTGAATTTATTTATTTTCAATCTGTCTTATGCATATTATTTTGTATATAGAAATGTCCTAGGAACATATGGTCTAATGTGACCAATAGCCAATGGAAAGAACCATGACTCGTGAAAAATATAAAGAACTCTTCTATGCCTGTCAGACGTGTCATGACAGTATTACTATGGCAACGGATTCCAGTTGAAACCTGTCAAGCGATTGCTTGTATGTATGTATATATAAACTGACATATGTGTTTCAGCAGATGTAGTGAACAAGGCGGGGGCTATCCGCCGAAACGCGTCTGAGCAGCAACTGAGAATAAAATCTTACTTTGGATATGAATTCACGGAGTCAGCGCCGTTCTTGATTGGAAGTTTGGACTGGTATTCAATATATATATATATATATATATATATATATATATATATATATATATATATATATATATATATATATATATATATATATATATATATATATATATATATATATATATATATATATATATATATATATATATATATATATACATTCGTATATGCAATGAAGCCTGCCTGTGCATATCAGTTTTTCGAACGACAGTCCAGAGGCACTATGGTTGTGGTAGTCCTGATTGGATATTGTGCGCAGACTCGGTGGATAACATTATGCTGCAAGTTCACACTTGGTGCACAATTACGCCCCGGGATACGGATGCCATCTAATATATTTCCCTGCCACTGAAGGTTTGACCTGCTTTTGTGAAATACATAGCAAGGAGTGAGCTTTTGTTATTAGCGCAGCAGAGGTCATTGAGACTCTAGAAAGGTGAAACTGAAAACGGCTCCGAAGAGCATTCAGGGTCAGAGGTTGTCTTAATTTGGATTCTTTCAGTGAAATGGCAGCACATATCTTTTAATGCATTTTACAATTTGCTGTGTTGATGAAGGCAATTTATGATGAGACTTTGGCGAATTTTTTTCTAAATATGAATAATACTCCCACTATGGTGTGTGACCTAAAATTAATTCATTCATGCAAATGTAACTGGGCAATCGATGTAAATAGCTGATATGCACTGCGCTATTGGTACATTGCATTTTGCTTTACTGGCAGCATTGTTAACTATCAATGGAAGAGAGCATGTATTTACTGCACAGAGTTGACAATGTGGTTGCATATTTATGAGTATGTTTTTTATGTCTACCATTGCCTCAAGTGGGAAGGGCTATATATATTGTTACAACAATGGCGCCAATTCAGATTGATAAAGGCTTCCAGCAAGCCGAAACGCGTCTCTCTTATCTCAGGGGTTGAGGGAGGACCTGAGAAAATAAATATTTGCCATACCTTGATTACCTCGAGTCCGTGCCTTTTTCCATGGAAGTCTCTGTGGAAGTTGGAGTTTTGTTTATTTGAATTCAGCGTTGGCGGTCTTGGCGCTGTACACGGAACACCAGTCGTTTGTGGCTCTCCCCTGTGACCGCTTGCTTTTGGAGGAGTAAGGGAGTGCTAATGGGTGAGCCCCCAGTTTGGTAGCCAGGAAGAGGATTAAGGATGACAGCTGTGGGAGGCCAAGGTCACACGGCGGGGCAGTTTTCGCGACTGCCAGCATGTGGTCTACGCTTTCCTAGCAAGAAATGCCTTACCCAGGAGACTGGCGCCAGGTGGTGACTGGGCACTGCGGACGCCTACGCCGAAGCAGTGCAGTCAGTCTCGGCATACTCATCTTTATGCATCGGTCCCCTTCAACCTCGGTTCATGTGCCTGATTCGAACTTAATCCTGCTCCTGGTTATTTTCGACATTGAGACTATTGCCACTGGATCTGTGTTACTTTAATTCATTTTACTTTAACCTTCGGCGCTAACTGCTGCATTGAGACAATGAAGCCTGCATGTGCATATGCATTGAGATAATGAAGCCTGCATGTGCCAAGCGCGAATCTCGATGAAGCGCGCCCTTAGGACCTGGCCCCCGACCCCGCCCCCTCCAGTCACGCGTCATCAGCGGCAAGCTTGCCCAATGGGCAAACAGCCGCGAATCACTTCCGGGTTAGGGGCGGGACGTACTTCCAGAGTGGCAGAGGGCGGAGACCTTTGGCCTATTTAGGGTCAAGCCCACGTGGTCTCGGTCTCTTTCCCCTCTACCACTCCGGCCAGCTGTTCTCGCCCCGGTGCTCCCTCACCCCCCCCCTCCTCTTGGTATCCGGCAGCTCGTGGAGGAGATAAAGGAGCAGGAAGGGCACAAGTCGCCCGATTGGATTATACTACACCTGGGTGGCAACGACATGGTTGACCGTGGACGCCTGGCAGTCAAAGAAGCTTTGCTTATGGAATTCGCATGGTTAGGGCGAGTTTTTCCATTGGCCAGGATTGCGTGGTCGGCCATGATATCGCACAGGACATGGGGCCCGGGATTTCGGGCAAGGTCCTTGAATGTGTCCGTCAGGCGAATTAATGGGGAATTGGCAAAGTTGTGCTCAGTGAAGGGCCGCATGTGTCATATCCCGCACAGGACAATTTCAGGAGACGCCATGTATCACCAGGATGGAGTACATCTGTCGGACTTGGGCACAGACACTTGGATCAGGGGACTGTGGTCCTTTGTGCAGAACGCAGGTGGGGAGGGTGGCAGACCTGAGGGCCTTGGCCACCCTTTTGGCGGTAAAGAGACCTGCGAACAGTGACTTTTTGACTAACAAAATGGACGGGAGTCCGCCTTGTGTACTCCTTAGGCCAGCACTGAGGGGGGAGACGGTAAGCCCTCCCCTGGGAAAAGTAACCACCGGCTGGGGAGGCTAGGGCGACAGATTACGAGCCTCCTGGGTCCCTGGGCAGCCTGGTGGTAGGGGGGTGAGCCCTGAAATTGGCGGACAAGGAACAGAGGTTGGGGCCCACCACTCTTGGGCGCAGGTGCGCGGCACCTGGCGTGGAAGGCTCAGTTGCGAGATGCGAGCCCGAGGGCCCCTTGGTGCTGAAGAGTTGATGATAATCTGACAAGTATGAATGTCATTATTAAAAGTGTGTTTTTGGTTTTAATTATGCATGTTATTTGCTTTGTCATGTTTATGAAAATGTTGTGATTAAACATGGCCGTTTTTTACCCCACTCAAATCTCTTTTGGTAATTGAATTGTGGGGTTACATGTCCAAGGGGGAGGCGGGGACCAAACTGGGGGTCCAGGTCCTATGCCAAGCGCGAATCTCGATGAAGCACGCCCTTAGGACCTGGCCCCTGGCCCCGCCCCCTCCAGTCACGCATCATCAGCGGCAAGCTTGCCCAATGGGCAGACAGCCACGAATCACTTCCGGGTTAGGGGTGGGACGTACTTCCGGAGTGGCAGAGGGCGGAGACCTTTGGCCTATTTAGGGTCAAGCCCGCGTGGCCTCGGTCTCTTTCCCCTCTACCACTCCGGCCAGCTGTTCTCGCCCCGGCGCTCCCCCCTCCCTCCCCATCTTGGTATCCTGGTTTTTACTCCCACCCACCCGTCCCTTTGCTTAGTGGTTGGGGGGGGGGGGTGAGTTGCGGTAAATAGACTTGCGAACAGTGACTTTTTGACTAACAAACTGGACGGGAGTCCGCCTTGCGTACCCCTTAGGCCAGCACTGAGGGGGGAGACGATAAGCTCTCCGCTGGGAAAAGTAACCACCGGCTGGGGAGGCTAGGGCGACAGATTACGAGCCTCCTGGGTCCCTGGGCAGCCTGGTGGTAGGGGGGTAGGCCCTGGAATTGGCGGACAAGGAACAGAGGCTGGGGCCCACCACTCTTGGGCGCAGGTGCGCGGCACCTGGTGTGGAAGGCTCAGTTGCGAGATGCGAGCCCGAGGGCCCCTTGGTGCTGGAGAGTTGATGATAATCTGACAATTATGAATGTCATTATTAAAAGTGTGTTTTTGGTTTTAATTATGCATGTTATTTGCTTTGTCATGTTTATGGAAATGTTGTGATTAAACATGGCCGTTTTTTACCCCACTCAAATCTCTCTTGGTAATTGAAATGTGGGGTTACATGTTCAAGGGGGAGGCGGGGACCAAACTGGGGGTCCAGGTCCTATGCATATCAGTTTTTCGAACGACAGTCCAGAGGCACTATGGTTGTGGTAGTCCTGATTGGATATTGTGCGCAGACTCGGTGGATAACATTATGTTGCATGTTCACACTAGGTGCACAATTGCGCCCCGGGATGCGGATGCCATCTAATATATTTCCCTGCCACTGAAGGTTTGACCTGCTTTTGTGAAATACATAGCAAGGAGTGAGCTTTTGTTATTAGCGCAGCAGAGGTCATTGAGACTCTAGAAAGGTGAAACTGAAAACGGCTCGGAAGAGCATTCAGGGTCAGAGGTTGTCTTAATTTGGATTCTTTCAGTGCAATGGCAGCACATTTCTTTTAATGCATTTTACAATTTGCTGTGTTGATGAAGGGAATTTATGATGAGACTTTGGCGAAATTTTTTCTAAATATGAATAATACTCCCACTATGGCGTGTGACCTAAAATTAATTCATTCATGCAAATGTAACTGGGCAATTGATGTAAATAGCTGATATGCACTGCGCTATTGGTACATTGCATTTTGCTTTACTGGCAGCATTGTTAACTATCAATGGAAGAGTGCATGTATTTACTGCACAGAGTTGACAATGTGGTTGCATATTTATGAGTATGTTTTTTATGTCTACCATTGCCTCAAGTGGGAAGGGCTATATATATTGTTACAACAATGGCGCCAATTCAGATTGATAAAGGCTTCCAGCAAGCCGAAACGCGTCTCTCTTATCTCAGGGGTTGAGGGAGGACCTGAGAAAATAAATATTTGCCATACCTTGACTACCTTGAGTCCGTGCCTTTTTCCATGGAGGTCTCTGTGGAAGTTTGAGTTTTGTTTATTTGAATTCAGCGTTGGCGGTCTTGGCGTATGGGAGTGCTAGTGGTTGAGCCCCCAGTTTGGTAGCCAGGAAGAGGATTAAGGATGACAGCTGTTGGAGGCCAAGGTCACACAGCGGGGCGGTTTTCGCGACTGCTAGCATGTGGTCTATGCTTTCCTAGCAAGAAATGCCTTACCCAGGAGACTGGCGCCAGGTGGTGACTGGGCACTGCGGAGGGCTACGCCGAAGCACTGAGGTCAGTCTTGGCATACTCATCTTTATGCATCGGTCCCCTTCAACCTCGGTTCATGTGCCTGATTCGAACTTGATCCTGCTACTGGTTATTTTAGACATTGAGACTATTGACACTGGACCTGTGTTACTTTAATTCATTTTACTTTCACCTTTGGCGCAAACTGCTGCATTGAGACAATGAAGCCTGCATGTGCATATCACTTTTTCGAAGGACAGTCCAGAGGCACTATGGGAGTGGTAGTCCTGATTGGGTATTGTGCGCAGACTCGGTGGATAACATTATGTTGCAAGTTCACACTTGGTGCACAATTGCGCCCCGGGATGCGGATGCCATCTAATATATTTCCCTGCCACTGAAGGTTTGACCGGCTTCCAGCAAGCCGAAACGCGTCTCTCTTATCTCAGGGGTTGAGGGAGGACCTGGAAAATAAATATTTGCCATACCTTGACTACCTCGAGTCCGTGCCTTTTTCCATGGAGGTCTCTGTGGAAGTTGGAGTTTTGTTTATATATATATATATATATATATATATATATAAATATATATATATATATATATTCCTCCCGTCTGGTCCAGGTTAGAGGCTTCCGGGTGCTCTATGGCGGTGCACGCGAGGCGCGGCACGACCCGGCGCGTTCAAATGAATTCCGCTTTTCCCCTTTCAGAGAAGTATTTCCTCATGCACTCCCGTGTTTCAAAAATTCATATTCTTCGATATTTTAACCAAAAAAAAGGGGGAATTTGAAACAATTATTAGTGGATCAATAAACTGAAATTAAGCCCTCCAGTGGGCTGAATGCAATCTTAGGACAATTAAATCGCTGCCCCTCTTTGTCCATTTTTTCATTCATTATATATCCTATTTGTTGATTTTAATTAACATATTCATCGTAAATATTTATACATGTCCTTCAGTGCAGGCCGAGGAAATAAAAAAAAATGTTTGATATTATAACAGTACAGAATAAAATCATTCTCAGTTTATTGATCCACTAATAATTGTTTCAAATTCCCCCTTTTTTCTGGTTAAAATATCGAAGAGTAGATTCGATGAATTGACACAGATTACATGAAGTATAATGTTTTCCATAAAGACTACATGTCCCAGAAATCCTGCCAAGTCGACAGGAAGTGATGTAATTGACAAGTAACTTTTCACTTTATTTAAAATGCCAAAAAATGTCGATTCAGTTAACCTGTGAGCAAGGTCTCTGTAGAGACCGAAACGCGTAAGGTGTAGCTGGTTGCTGAAGAAAATAAACCCTTTATTCGACAACTAAACGTGTGGTGTAATTTTTGAAACACGGGAGTGCACGAGGAAATACTTCTCTGAAAGGGGAAAAGCGGAATTCATTTGAACGCGGCGGGTCCTGCCGTGCCTCGCGTGCACCACCATAGAGCACCCGGAAGCCTCTAACCTGGACCAGACGGGAGGAATTCGAAGCAGGCTCGGGTGAACGCCGACAACAAGATCGACACTGAATCAACGAGTGCCGTGGAGGAAACTGAGGGAAACCTGTCAGCGCAGGCTGGAAACGAGAAGCAGCGGTTCCAGAGGGAGCGGGTTTCTTCGAAGTACCCTGTAGCTGGTAAGCGACCTCAGCGTGTTTCTCCTGCATCTAAAAATGACAATGAGATACTGAAAAGTGCAACTTGCCAAATTGTCGGTTGGTCTATTCAATGCATGTCACGCAACTTGGAAACTCACGAGTGAAAGTAAGACTCGAGGAACTGTTTCTCCTAACGATTGAGCTTGAAAGGAAACCCTGCCAGGTTTCAGAGTGACATAAGCAGAGTCGTGTGATAGTAAACTACGAAAGCAACGCTTGTACAACAATTAAAATTTGGGAAGTGTTAAAATCAGCTTAAATATAATAACACTAGCACATCATGGATAAAAGGGAGGTATCAAGAAATACTCTGATTCAGACATGTTTTGATGAAGAAACAACTGCCACTAGAGAAAGCGGAGGCGCTCGAAAATCAGATGTTAAGAACAAATTGCGCACATGGGAAAAGCTATCAAAAAAAGAGATTAATAAGTGGTGGGAAGTTGCAGCCCTCAAAAAATATTTGGATGTCAAACGAGTACCTCGAGGCTTACGCATCAGTTTAATGCCTAGCCATCAAGACACAAGTAATGAATTACTGACTGAATGGGGGGAATTCATCCTAAAATCATCTTTGGGACTTATGGAGATCCTAGTAAAACATATAGAGATTGCTTTGGAAAAAATCACCAAACAGCTAAAGGAAACGGAAAAAGAATTGGCCACAATAGATCTAAATCCAGAAATGAAAAAATTCAAGGATGAATTGGAACAATATATTGAAAAACACGAAGAAAATGTACGCATGAGAAAACAAATAAAGTTCCAACGAGATAAAGAGGATTACGAGGATGGTCGCATTTTCACATATCCCAGAAAATATGAGAAATTTAGACAAAATGAGCCCGGAAATATGGGAAGCATGTCCTCAGTGTCCTCCCTTGCATCAACAGAACCAAGCATCAGCGGAGGGGAGGAGGAACAAAGAGAAGCTAGAGCAAGGAATTCTTTTTTAGACGAAATGAAACTAGCATTCAATCAAAAGACTTGGGAAAAAACAATGGGCCCTCCGAGGAGTCAGAACGTAAGAGGAAGAGGGAAAGGAAGGGGACGGGGAAGTACACCTCAAAACAAACCAGAAGAGGCAAACGAAAATACGGCACATAGTTCTGGCGCAAACCGCGTAGGAACTATGACACGCAACATGAGAAAGAAGTGGAATCACTAAATAAGGATCAAAATATCATATTTGATAACCAAGAACTACAAGAAGTGGAATCACTAACTGAAGACCAAAATATTACATCTGATGACCAAGAACTACAAGTAATCAATTTATCATCCAAAAACCTCAATGAAATGGAACTTAACACCTTAGGAGCTAGTAAACAAACCTCCCCAGTGCTGCGCTGTCCATTATCCAGTGCTGAACTGGACGTCCAGCGGTCGCACGCAGCACTGGGGAGGTAGTGCCCGTGACGACCGTTGGCCGACGGCAGCACCTAAAGGGTTAATGTACTCAAACGGGGCATGAATTTCTGTCCAACTAGTGGAATGAACCTGGCAGAGACACGGATAGATCTCTACAAGTTCATCAGAAAGATAAAACTAGCTAAATTGTTCATTGATAAACCCAATATGGCCAATTACAGAAGGAGTATTCCTCAACCAACAATGGAAACACCAATACAAGATGCTGAACATTTTGTAAATCTTATGGAATTAAGTCAGGATCCACAACAAGGAGGTGCAGAAGTACAGGCATACTGTGTGCAACTAGGAGCAGGAATCTCCAAAATGAAACCTCAATCTAAATTCTACCCACAACTCCCACCGGGTAATAAAATAGACTTTTTTCAAGAATGTGTAGTAAAGGATCTTTACCAACTTAAAGTTCCACACAAAAAAGACAATCTAACAAAAGAAGAACGTCAAGCATTAAACTCACTTCAAAAAGATGACACCATCGAAATCAAAATGGCAGACTAAGGTGGCAATGTGATTGTTCTAGATAAGGAGGCATATATGCGAGAAGCTTACTCTCAACTTCGAAACAAGGAATACTATGAAAAACTGAAAGCAAACCCCTTGCCAAAACTGAAAGAAGATTTAGACAAGAAATTAGACAAGGGGTTCAAACAAAATCTAATTGACAGTGACGAATATAAATATCTTCAGACTGCACATCCAAAAATGGCCACAATATACTTCCTGCCCAAAATCCACAAGCATCCCACTAGACCTCCAGAGAGACCGATAATCTCAGCCAAAGGAGCCCTATTAGAACCGATTGCAAACTATCTGGATGTTTTTTTGCTACCATATGTCAAGGGTTTAACCTCGTATATAAAAGACACTGGGGACATGTTGAGAAGGTTGCAAGACACTCCATGGCAACCCTCGTATAAGCTGATCACGATGGACATCATTTCGTTGTATTCTAATATCCAAAATAAAATTGGTTTGGAGGCATGTAAATCCTTCTTAATGGACAGAAGTATTCAATTTGCAGATCACAACAACATGCTTATAGATATGATCTCAATGTGTCTGGAGCAAAATATATTCATGTTTAGACAAGAGATTTATCGCCAATCCAAAGGCACAGCAATGGGCTTTTCTTTTAGTCTGTCGTATGCTTGCCTAACAATGGGACAATGGGAAAAAACGTGGGCATGGAGATCTGAAAATGATAAAGCGGTATCAAAAACCGTGGCATGGTTAAGATATATAGATGACCTACTGTTAATTTTGGGATGGAACAAATCAGGAGTTTGAAACTTACTTTGAAATCCTTAACAACTCAGATTTCGGTCTAAAATTTACATATACAATCAGTGAGTCAAGGGTAGTATTTCTGGATACGGAAATCTTCATCAAAGACAATGAAATACAAACAACTTTACATCGCAAGAGTACCGCAACAAATGCGGTTCTACATGCCCAACGCTTTCACCAATCCAGTTTAATACATAACATCCCATATGGAGAATTTCTTCGAATAAAGAGGATTTATTCCAGAGAGGAAGACTGGAACACAAACAAAAAAATAGCCAGCAAGAGATTTGAGAAACGCAAGTATAATCCTGCGAGTATTCAAACAGCTTTGAATCGCTCCTCCAACATCAAAAGAACTGATCTACTTAGAGAAAAACAAGTATCCGAGACGGAGGATCAAAAAATTTGATTCATTACAACTCACTCAACGGCCAACCAAGCAATAACCAAAATCCTCAGAAAAAATTGGCATATTTTACATATGGATCCAAAAGTTGCTGAAATAGTGGGGGATCATCCCAATGTGACCTATCGGATAGCTAAGAACTTGAAGGACAAATTAATTCACAGTCACTTCCAAGAACAAAAAAAACCCGAAGCATGGCGAAAACCCAGGGGATTTTACAAATGCTCTGGATGCAAAGTTTGCTGTATTGCCAAAACAACCAAAGAACTAGAAATGGCAAACAAAAAAATTTGGAAAATTGATCAGCTAATCAACTGCAAAACTCAATTTGTTATATACGTTTTGGAATGTCCGTGCTCTTTGAAATATATCGGAAGCACCAAAAAAGAATTGAAATTACGCATTCTGGCGCATGTCCGAGCCACCATCAATTCAGACCACAGCAACGCAATGGCAAAACATATGGAAAAGGAACACAATGGAAATTGGAAAGATCTAAAATTTTATGGGATTGAGAGTGTTGGACCAAATCAAAGAGGGGGAGAGCGCGAAAAAGTAATGAGACAGAAAGAACCGAAACACATTATGAGTTTTCGGACTTTGAGCCCTTATGGGCACAACCAGGATGAAGAACTACACTGCCACCTTTAAACAATCTTTAAATGACTAATGAATTTTGATGAGTAATAATGTTACCTCTCTTGAGAATGATTTTAATCTGCACTGTTATGTTATCAAAAATTTTTTTAATTTCATCGGCCTGCACTGAAGGACATGTATAGATATTTACGATGAATATGTTAATTAAAATCAACAAATAGGATATATAATGAATGAAAAAATGGACAAAGAGGGGCAGCGATTTAATTGTCCTAAGATTGCATTCAGCCCACAGGAGGGCTTAATTTCAGTTTATTGATCCACTAATAATTGTTTCAAATTTCCCCTTTTTTTTAATTAAAATATCGAAGAGTAGATTCGATGAATTGACACAGATTACATGAAGTATAATGTTTTCCATAAAGACTACATGTCCCAGAAATCCTGCCAAGTCGACAGGAAGTGATGTAATTGACAAGTAACTTTTCAATTTATTTAAAATGCCAAAAAATGTCGATTCAGTTAACCTGTGAGCAAGGTCTCCGTAGAGACCGAAACACGTAAGGTGTAGCTGGTTGCTGAAGAAAATAAACCCTTTATTCGACAACTAAACGTGTGGTGTAATTTTTGAAACACGGGAGTGCACGAGGAAATACTTCTCTGAAAGGGGAAATTGCGGAATTCATATATATATATATATATATATATATATATATATATATATATATATATATATATATATATATATATATATATATATATATATATGTGAATTCTCAGTTAATACATGTCATTTTAAATGTACAAAAGTACTGAAGTACACCAGTTATAGTTATCTCAAGTCACTATAACTCATGCCCTAAGGTAACTATAATTCACTCCCCCACCATGCACAGATTTTGATCAATCATTTTATTGCAAATGTTGCAGTGGTATTATCAATGTTGTCATAGAAGATGTCATATGTAATGTAACCTGTGGGGGTAATAAGCAGTGTGTGTAAATAAATAAGTTTTGGGCCCCAGGTGGAGTCCTTCTGGAACCCCACGGCCGGGCATAGGGGTATCTCTACCCTATCCCCTTATAGTTTTTTTTACGATTTTTTTCTAGGGCTTGGGACTCAGTCCCGAGTCCTAATGATGGCTCCCGCCACATCCTTATTGATGTGGTGTAAGCCAATCAGATCTCTCCGAGCAGGAGCCACAATTTCTTTCTTGCTCCTGTTGCGCAGGAGCAATGTGTGTTTCCCTGCCCAAAGGCACGTGAGATGGGGTCCCCGGGCCTGAAGTGGCTTGGTGAGGGTTGCTGCCTTAGGGCATGAGTTATAGTTACTTGAGATAACTATAACTGGTGAATGTCAGTGGGTTTTAAGTTTAAACCGTTACATTGCCACTGACATTTTCACCCAACTACAACGTTACTTCAACATATATTTTTCAGTGACAATATATGTGTGGGTGTAGTATATTTATTTTTACATCAATTTGGCCATTAGTCAAATTGACTTTTTGTTAGAACAGACTGTTGTCATTTTAATAATTATATAGTACATCAAACCCTGTAAATGAATCTATGCTCTGTAAATATCCAATTTATAGCAATTCTTAGAAGAGGAGTGTTTTAATGGCCTTTCTAAATGCTGTTTGTTTATTGTCTGAGGATAAGAAAATGTTTCAGAGCTCGGCTATTAAAAGAACGAACAAGTGACTACCAACCCCGGCTCTTTGGACTTTCAGAACCAGTGATGGAATGGAGGGGGATCCAACCAGGTTGTGGATCTGGCAGCTATTATTGAACCAGATTGGCAAATTACACTAGATAAATTCAGCATATTTCACTGGGACCAGACCGATCCTGGTCCCAGTGAAATATGCTGAATTTACACCAAACATGCCAACATTTTCAAACTAGGAAGTGGGAGATTTTGAAAAAAATAAAAATAGGGGGAGTGTATTTCCCTCCTGCCTTATATTGAAGCAGAGGCAATTTTTGGGAGGGAGGCGCCTAAAATTGACCCATCTTTGGCTTACAAAATCTGGAACCTCCCACTTGAATTGGTTCTATTGACATGTATGAAACTCATTCAGCAGCACCTGCACACTTTCTGCTTTCTGGCCAGAGCAGCTATATGTAGGCAGGGAGGGGGCTTTTTTATTAGATTTAGATTTCAGCTGGGCACAAAAAAAAGCCAAATTTATAAGGTCATCACCCCTCCTTTTGTTCAATCCTTTTTTATCCTGGCTCAGAACTATCTGGAGCCTAACACCTATAAGGTCAGGCATTGCCGGGTCTCAGCACTAAACCTGGTAACGGACCGCCTACAATCCCCCAACTCTCCCCTCCCCCCGTATGCCCTCTTTGGCAGAGAATACACTACACATTTCTTTTGGAAACTTTTGGGTTAGGGTTTGTGAAACGGCAGCTGTATTTATTACACACAAAAACACAATTAACACCTTTAAATATCATTTTACAAAATTAATACGTAGAAACAACACCGAATACACTCCAATCCAGTATTATTTACTAATTTTAAGGCTAACCTTAACAGAGACCCTAATACATAGCCATTCCTAACCCTAAACTAGTCATTGTCCCTGCGTATCCTGCATTTGGCCAATGAGTGAGATAATGACTGGTCCACTTGTGAGGTCCCTACGTAGTGATCGTTTGCAGGGGCCCAGTCTGTCCACAAAGGTTACCTACCTTGGGCCCCCCCTACATCCTCAAAGATCCCCCCAAGGGCCTGTGCTGCTAACTTTTGTGCCCACATGCCCGTGCGGGGATTGGCCATAAAGGCATGTTGCCAGTGTGCACTCCCACACCCTCTGGACGACTTGCCAGAAGCACTCCCTAGAGGGCCCTGAGAAATCGCTATCCCCACCTATCCCAAGTAAAAGGATGCGTTCTATGGGAGGTAAATGCCCCACCAATCATGACCTCACTGCCGCAGACCAAGGATACTAACATAAAATACAACAAACATTTATTCACTGCAAGAAAAAGGGTTAAATCGCAAATGATCATAAAACGCAACAGAAAAACAACAATGTCCTTACATCCTGGAAGCTGAAAAGGAAAAAACACACAGCAACTGCAGCAGTAAAACTTCAGTACTAACAACATAACTGCTGCCTCAGGGGATGGTGGGTTGGACGAAACAGATTAGTATTGCCTGTAGGGGTAGCAGGCAGCATCGGGCTTCAGGAGATGGCGAGTGGTGCAAAGAGACCACTGCGCTGCTGCACCGTTCTGCTGGCCCTTTTAAAGGTCCAGCAAGAACCAGTTACCAGTAACCCATAAGTATTTTAACACTTATAGGTAACCGCACGCCCCGCGACCAATGCTTGCATGTTTAGTTGACTGGTGCCTGCGGCACCATCCGCCGCTACAGCAAGCCCCTGCGCCAAGACCGGCATCCCACCATAGGCTTGTCACCATGGCATATGGTCAAGTATTGCCGAGTCCCAGCACCTTAACCCAGTAGCAGCCCACCCACTCTCACACTGTTGCATCGCTCAGCGTGCACTCACATGGGCACGCCAGTCACCCAAACAGTGCAGAGAGTTAATGTGCCTGCTACAAAGAATGTGTACCACGCAGATCACAGAACTGTGGGTGAGTAAACTACGAGTAGCCCTATTACCAAGGGCGAGGCTAGACGAGCACGCCTTTAGGGCCCGGCCCCCCGGCCCACGCAACGCCATTGGTCCGGGTAGGTGGCCGGCCGCCCTATGGGCGGCCGGCTAGAGGAAGTGCTTCTGGGGCGGGGGGTGACGCATGTCCGGTTGGGACGTGGGGCGGAGGTCGTGACCTATTTAGGTCAGGAACACGGGGATCACGACCTCTTCCTTCGCCTGCACCGGACCTGCTCTCACCCTGCTGGACCTCATTCCCCTCGCCTAGCTTAAGCTTTTATAACTTGAGTTCGGTTTGCCCATCGACCCGTAGTTTCCCCTCCCCCGTAGTCTTTCCCCACTCCCTCGCTCGTACCTGGAGAGTCATGCGGAGCAGCGGGTGGCCCAGCAGCCTTGAGAGCGGATCGGAGCAGTCGATTATTCGGGGAGAGCTGTGGAGACGTTCGGAGACCGGCTCGTCAGGTGAGGTGTCGGGGCTCGGTAGGCTGTGGGCGGGTGTGGGTGCTCAGAGACTAGCCCTCCCCCCCCTCCCCTATACACAGCACGGAAGGCGTCTCTGGGGCCCGCTTCCGAACACAGTATCCCTGAGCGCGGGTCGCGGGCTCCGGCATCACCACCTCTCGACCTGGTGGGTTGCGAGGGCGGGGGGCTGCGAGGGCTGAGGCGCTGGGAGCGACCCCCTTTTTTGGCAGGACGAGGGCTTGGGTTGCTGGGACAGAGTGTGCGCTTAACGCAAGCGAACCATGCCAGCCAGGGGCCAGAGCCACAAGCGCAAGGACAAGGATCCTGAGATCGCGCAGCTATTGAAACTAGTGCTGGCGAAGCTCAGTAGGGATGAGAACAGCAGCGAAGGGGAGGCAGAGGGGCAGCCCTCCGAGCCCGAGGGAGAGACACCGGTCAATGTTGAGCACCCCCGCAGACAAGGTGTTCCCCCTAAAGCGGCTTTCCCGCCTCTACTTAAAAAGCCCAGGGTACAGAAGCTGGGCGGTCAGGGCAAACATAAGAAAGGGGCGATCAAAAGGGGACCGAGCGGGGGCCTTCCGACATGCATTCCCCTGGAGCCCGTGATTACGATAGTTCCTACCCCCATACCTCAAGTACAGCTGCCCGTGGTACCGCACAGCAGCGCCCCCAGCGTGCCGGTAGTACCCCCACCAGAAGACGAGACGGGGGCTATTTTGGCAGAAATCCGGGGGGCTCTGTCAGCACTGGGACCAGCTCCGCCTCTAGCAGAAGCGGCTAGCGCGAATAGCCCACGGGTTGAGAGCACCACTCCTTCTTCACAGTCTGGAGGTGCTGGTACAGGGGGCGCGCTAGCTGAAATCTTAGGCGCCCTGAGGGCATTGACGCAGGGGTCTGCACCATGGGATGTTGGGGGAGCGGGAGCGTCGCCAGTGGTGTTGGCTCCCCCCCTCCACCGGTAGTGGCGACCGCGACCGCGGCCGTCGCTCCCTGGGTCCCAGGAACTGCGGATGAGGGAGCGCTTGGCGAGATTAGGAAGCAGCTGGCTATTCTAGTTAAGGCGCAGACCTCCTGCATATCGACTGCGCAACAGGTGGCCCCGACCATGCCATATGCAGCCAGTTCTTCAGGAGGTAAGCCTGAGAGCATGAACAGTGAGTCAGGAGGGGTTGCTAAGGCTGGGGGGGGGGGGGCATGGTTATGTATTGTCTAAACCAGGTCGTTTGGCAACACATGTGTCTCTTGAAGTGAAAGAAAAGATTTGGAAGGGAGAATTCGTTGATATCTTCTCTTTAATCAGACCGAAACGATGGGAAATGGAGAACAAAGACAGGGATGGGAAGGACAGCTCCTTTAAGGACAGGAGACCGAGGGTGGAGGAATCTATCACGAATTGGCTCTTTGGCTTCCAGGTGTTTATGACGGTAGTCATTGAGAAAAAGCCAGAGTTAGCTGGGTCATTGATATACTACATGCATAAGATTTTGAAGGCACATACTATGCATGGTGGTACGGCTTGGCTGGATTATGATAGAGATTATAGGTGGGAAAAGGTACAGGACCCCGACATGGGTTGGGATCAGGTGGAGGTCAACGTGTGGCTGGAAAGCGTGAATGGCAAATCTGGGGGGTCTCAAGTCAATAGGCAGCCTTTTCGGACTTCCCAGGGAGGGCCTGGTGAGAAGAGGGGGGCATGCTGGGCCTTTAACAAAAAGATGTGCACCTGGTCCACCGAGAAGTGCAGGTATAAGCATGTGTGCTCCTTCTGTGGGCATCCCTCCCACCCCGAGTTCAAATGTATTAAGAAGTCCAAGGAAAGAGGAGGAGGGGGCAAGGAGAACAAGCCTCCTCAGCCTTAAGCTGCCCACTCCCGTGGACATAGGGAAACTGATTTATTGGCTGAATCAGAACACGGACCGGTCAGCAGCCAAATTGCTGTATTTTGGGTTTTCTGAAGGGTTTCGCATTCCGGCTCATGGGGTCCCGCCTGTAGAATATTGCAATAACTTATTGTCAGCCCGGACGCAGCCTGAGGTAGTTGAGTTGAAAGTGGAGAAGGAGCGTGGGCTGGGGCATGTGGCGGGCCCTTTCCCGGCCCCACCATTTCCTGGTTATGTGTGCTCTCCTCTAGGGGTAGTACCTAAGAAGGAGCCAGGCCAGTTCAGAATGATTCACAATTTGTCAGCTCCAAAAGGGGAGTCAGTGAATGACGCTATCGACCCGGCCCTTTGTTCAGTGACATACTCCTCGTTCGATGCTGCCCTTATGAAATTGAGGGTCCTAGGACCGGAAGCTATTATGGCCAAAACAGACATAGAGTCAGCATTTCGCCTTTTGCCAGTGCATCCTGAGGATTATCATTTGTTGGGCTTTCAGTTGAACCACCAATTTTACTATGATCGGTGTATGCCTATGGGGTGCGCAGTGTCGTGCAGATACTTTGAAACCTTTAGTTGTATGCTCCAATGGTTGTTCACGCACAGGACAGGGTGCAAGGATGTGGTGCATTACTTGGATGACTTATGGTGATGGGACCGGCTGCCTCGACAACATGTGCTCAGGCGTTGGAGCAGTTAGTGTCCATGTTCAGGGAGTTTAATATTCCTTTGGCTCCAGGTAAGACAATTGGCCCGGCGACATGTATGTCCTTCCTGGGAATCGAGATTGATACAGTGGCAGGGGAGTGCAGGTTGCAATTAGACAAGGTGCAGGCTTTTTCCCGGGCCATTGATGCGGCGTTGGCCAGTCCCAAAGTAACTCTACACCAGTTTCAGGTTTTGGTAGGTCAGTTGAACTTTGCCCTCAGGATCATACCAATGGGCCGCCCCTTCTCGAGATCAATAGCCAGGGCTATGGTGGGCTTAACTCAGAAGCATCACAGGGTGCGCCTCCGTGCGGAGGTTAGAGATGACCTTAGGGTGTGGCGCGACTTCTTGACAAACTTTAATGGCGCCGTAGTATGGCCAGCTCCCCCGGTGTCTAATTCTGAACTGGGATTGTTCACGGACGCTGCGGGCAGCATTGGTTTTGGGGCGATCCTGGGTCCTCAGTGGTGCGGGGCGGAATGGCCGGTGGAGTGGCATGAGAGTGGACTGACTAAAAACATAGCCTTCTTAGAGTTGTTCCCAATTCTGGTAGCAGTGACCATATGGGCGGAGCGCTTCAGGAATAGATCAGTTATATTTTGGTCGGACAACATGTCTGTCGTGGAGGCTATCAACCGGCAGGGGGCTACATGTAGGCATGTTTTGAGATTGCTGAAACGCCTGGTGTTGGTATGTTTGAGATTGAATCTGTTGTTCAGGGCAGCACACATTCCAGGAGTTGACAATCATGCTGCTGACGCTTTGTCTCATTCTAAGCTGTAGGAATTCCGGAGGTACCACCCCGAGGCGGAGGACCGGATGACAGTGCTCCCTCCATCACTGTGGAAGATTGGAGCCCCGCTTTAGCGGGGCTGGTAGGTGCCTCATTAAGTGACCGCACTCGGAAAGCATATCAGCAGAGTTTTTTGTCTTACAGGACATTGGTGCAAGAAGCGGGGTTTTCATGTTGGTTTTCAGATCAAGCAATGTACTACTTTTTGCAACAGATTAACGACCAGGGTAGGTCTCTCTCTTACGCTAGGGCTCATGTGTCTGCAGTGGGTTTTTTCGCCAGATTAGCGGGCACGCACGACCCCGGGGCGTCATTTGTAGTCAAGAGAGCTCTGTCAGGATGGGCTAGGTTGGAAGGCCCCAAGCGGGATAGCAGACGCCCACTGGACGTTAGGACCCTGAGTGACATATTAAAAGCTCTCCCAAGGCTGTGCACCTCTACATTCGAGGGCACGTTGTTCTCGGCAGTGTTCTCCTTAGCCTTTTACGGGGCATTCCGCCTGGGGGAGATTGTAGGAACATCCCGCAGCGATCATGGAGGGGGGATTCAGTTTGAGCACACCAGGATAGCCGCTGGGGGTTTAGTGGTGACCCTGAGAAAATCTAAGACAGATCAGTTGGGAAAAGGAGCAGTGATACAGCTGTGCCCCGCGCCCGAGGCACCTATTTGCCCGGTCGCATGTATGCAATCATACTTAGTCATCCGCCCCGGGAGGAAGAGCCAGGCTTTGTTCATCCGTGAGGGTGGGGACTGTGTATCGCAGTACCAATTCAAAGCGGTGCTGCGGAAGGCCCTGGTAGAATTGGGCCTTGGGGACTCCAGTTACTCATCTCATTCCTTCAGGATAGGGGCAGCTACACTGGCGGCGGGAGCAGGGTTGTCATCTAATGCAGTGAAGAAGGTGGGCCGCAGGTCGTCCGATTGTTATAGGCGGTACATAAGGCCTGATTTGCTTTGACTTGATGTGATGACCTGTCTATGCCTGACTTTTCCATTTCTTCTCCGATTAATAGTATGCCGAGAAAGGTGGTGTGGGTACTGGGACACTCGTTCGTTCAGCGGGCAGTAGTATGATTGCGGCAGCGGCGAGTGTGGAAACCACCAAGTTTGGAGGGGACAGAATTTTTGTGGCACGGTGTAGGAGGAATGCGCATCCGGCACCTGCGGCGGCTCGTGGAGGAGATTACAGAATGTGAGGGACAGAAGTCCCCGGAGTTGATAATCATCCACCTGGGCGGCAACGACATGGTAGACCGGGGATGTTTGGCGGTCAAGGAGGCACTGCTCACGGAATTTGCAGGGCTGGGGCGGACCTTCCCACAGGCCAGGATAGCATGGTCTTGCATGATCCCACGACAGTGGTGGGGCGATGGAATCTGGGCTAGGGTTTTGAATGTGTTGGTGAGACGGCTCAATGGGGAGTGGGCAAAGTTGTGCTCAGAGAAGGGCCGCTTGCTGCACCTCCCGCACAAGATGATTTCAGGAGCTGCAATGTTTCACCATGATGGAGTACATTTATCTGACACTGGCGCGGATACGTGGATGAAAGGGATATGGTCATTTGTGTTGAACTTGTCTGAAGGGGGGAAGGGCGACGGACCTGTGGGCCCTGGTCTCCCTTGTGGCGGAAAAGAGACATTGGACCATTGATAAAGACTTACAAAAATGGACGGGGGTCCGCCTTGCGCACTCCCTAGGCCAGCACTGAGGGGAGAGAAGGTAAGCTCTCCGCAGGGGGATGGAGGCCACCGGTTGGGGAGGCTAGGGCGACAGGTACGAGCCTCCTGGCCAGCCTGGTGGACGAGAGGTGGGGCCCTGGAAATGGCGGACAAGGACCAGAGGGCTGGGGCCCATCGCTCAGAGGCGCAGGTGTGTTGCATCTTGCGTGGGAATCTCAACCTGGGGAGATGCGAACCAGAGGGCCCCTTGGTGCTGGGGGGAAGGAAGAATATTTGAAGAGCAAATGCAGTTTGAATAATGAATAATGCAATTTGATAATATGCTTCAATAATAGGTGTTGTTAACGTTTTGATAATGTGTTTTTTAATAATCATGTTCTGTCATGTTTATGAGTGTTGTCATTAAACATGGCCTTTTTTTACACCCACCTTAGCTCAAAGTCTTGATTAAATGGTGGGTTGGGCGGGCGTGAAGCATGCTGGGGGATCCGGGCCCTATAAAAAAATGAAATGTTTGTCAGAAAGTGGCTATATAGATGAGGTGCATTGTTGGCAAGTGGTAGTGAGGGCGGAAATGGGGGCAGTGCGCCAAAAAAAACTGTTGCACCGTGCACGACCAGTGCTCAGGCCAGCCCTTGCTGGGAGTCTTAACCTATTCCCCCCTCCCCGCCCCCCCCCCCCCCCCCCCCCCCCCCGCCCCCCGAAATTCGGATCTCGTTGCGGCCCTGGCCCCTTGTTACTCCGACCCCTATTTGCTGCCTCGCCCTAACCCCGCAGTTGATGGGTTGCTGTAGTATATTTTTTCCAATTCCGGCACTATTTGGAACATCTGCGACTTGTTTATTCTATTAACATAAGCCCCTGGGTTTTAGTCTAAGTTTAGGTTGCAGAAGGGCATTTGCATGTATGGACCTGCCTATGAAAGTTACGGGCTTGAGCTTTAACTTGCAGGCAATGGAGTCTCCTCAGATTGGCAGCAATACAGTCTTTTTTGGGAATGCTAATCACTGCTCTTGTTGCTCAGTCTTGAGCCATTAGAAATGTATGATTTTTTTTTATTCCTTCCAGGAGCGAGTTTTCATTTACAGCCATTTTGCGCTCTTGTAATTCAACCTTAATAAGTATTCAGAGAGGAATAGCCTTATCCATCCTAATATTTTTATGTAGCATGGCAGCGAAGGATGTGCCCAGGTCCATCCTTTACAAATGGCTCGGCTAGTACAGCCTTGCATGCGTATCCTATCAATTTCTTGTTCTTTTTCGATCTTTTTCAGTACTCTGGAGTGGCTTAGGTGACTAGTAGTTTCATACAAAACGTCTAATAAATAGGTATTTAAAAAAGAATAACACATTTCCACTCTTACCTCTAGAGCATTTGTTTTGCTTTGTCTTTTTTTGTAGTTTTTACATAGCACGAACTCGACCCAGTGGTATTGGTGCGCTTTAGATGCGCTCCAGTTATATTGCACTAAGGGCCACATGGATAGATTTACTATGATTCTACAGCACACCCAGTGCTTTAAATGGGCCGGTACTGTCCGGTACGGAGTACCAGCACTTTTTTATTCTGAGAGGGAAAGTACCAGCACATCTCAAGAGAAATGCTATACTTTTAATTGGAGAGTACCGGCACTTCTCAGAAAGAAGCAGGTACTCTGGAACAGAGAACCTGCACTTCTATTTTTCCATTTCAAGCACTGAGCACACCTAGACAGAGGAACAAGCAGCTAAGCATTGTTTTGGTGCAGCAATGAACGCCTTCCTGCACAAAAACAATGCTGCCCATAATCCTTGCATCATGGGCAAAGGTACCTGCATTGGCACTAGGCAGCCTCAAGTGTGCCAGCGCAGGGCGAGAGATCAAGAGCTCCATATCAGACCTCACGCTTTTCTGCTCTCTCCCATTTACACAACTGCGCTCAGTAACTTGCCTTGCTGCATTTTGTGAATTAGAAGTAACACTGCCCCTAAGTGATTCCTCTGAACATCAGCTGTAAATAATGTGCAATGGTGCCAGTTAAGGGCTCAGATCCTTGTGGGCCAAACTTGAGACATTAGCTACTCCTTGGCTAACATCCTGGAAACCAGTCTCAGAAATGCGAGCTGCACTTTCGAGGTGTGATTAACTTATGCCAGGCCTTCTTTTTTTTTTTTTTAGATCCTAGTGTACTGGTACTTATGAAACAATAACACAGAAATGTAGGCACCACACGACAAACAAGACTGCATTCACTATCCACATCTGAACGGACAACAAGAATCCAACGAATTTCAAGTGGGATATACTTATGAACTCGCAGTTCTGTGCGTAAAGTCTTTATTATCGGGAGAGGGTGTGGCTTAACAGCTAGAGCTGCCGACCTTGGTTGACATTAGGGACCCAGGTTCAAAGTCTCGGCGTCAGCTCAACATCATGTCATTCTCGGCAATCTCTTCATCTCCCTCCTACCAAAAATGATTGGGTTGTTGTATAATGTAACTGGTGCTCGTGTAAAGCGCTCCCATGTCTTCGTGTCCAGTTCGCGCTATAAAAACTGCATTTAAAAAAACAAAACAGAAAGGCATCGTATAAAAGTCCCATTATTAATAGTGTTCACTCCTTGTTTCTAGTTGAAGCCCACTCGCTGAATCTTGCAAAAGGCTGCCTTTCGTTTAACTACACTCTAGGGACGGGACAAACGAACCTCTAATGCTGAGCACGTCGCCCGCTGCCATTAAATCACCCTGAACTGGAGGGAAGGCATTCGCAATAGGCTTTTTTCCACACAACAAGTGCAATTAGATGGTTTTAAATATGTTCTAACAAGTGAGTGCTGGTGACTGTGAAAACGCGCCTTTGACAGCAGAGAGCATTATAATCGGCTCCTCTCCCACTCATTACCCAGGGGTGATTCGCTCCGGCCACAAAGAAGACACCGAGGACTTCTTGAGATCCTCTTTTTAAAGTGAAATGTCTGCATTAGCACAAACGCGGCAGAGGCTCGCCAAGGAGGGTAATTGGGGGGGGGGGGGGGGGGCAGTGTGTACAAACAGAGGTCAGCACCGGAGCTAATGGTTTCAGCAAGGAGGTGCGACTTGGGGGTGAGAAATCTCTCACAGCCTCCATTACAGTGCAAATGATATGTCTGCCCCCGCCCAGAGCTCTGCTAATTGGTCTTTCATTGAAGCAAAACAACTTCTCTGGACGGGGGACAAGGTAATGGCCCAGTTTCTAGAAGAATCCATTTCAAAAGGATAAGGAGAACTGCGCGAGGCGAGGGAGTGGAGAAGCCCATAAAATATTCACTCTTTATTGGACCATCAGGCAGCAGTGAGGCCCAGGGCCTGGTAGTTACTGCCCTGTGGCCCACCTCAGTGCGCAGTGCACGAGGGGTCGCCACCTGGTCACCTCCTCATGCACCTGGGCCTGTGCCGCCTGTTTGTGGCGCGCTCATAAAGGCCTTCAATGGCCTTCAATGGCCAGGGCAGGCCTTGATCTCTGCTCAGCTTGGTTAGCACCGCTGTGTGAATTACATTACTAGATAGCCTGCAAACAATGGCGACCTGGAGAGCCCCCCTTTGTCATTGCCGTTCATTTTTCCAAGTAAGCCCCGCATACCCTGCAACTTTGGGGAGTCCCAGGCCTTTTCCCAATGAACTGGCCCGGTGGCGAATACTTCATCGGGATTGTGCAGGGTGTCCAAAGGCTTGATTTATTTTTCAACATGATCAATAAAATCTGCCTAAAAATGTATGCATATGTATTTACTAGTGACAAGAGAAGTTTGAACTGCTACCTTTCATGGATTTCGACGGACAGTCCATGATTTTTGGATTTTTGAAATTGGCAACACTTTGGTGGTAAATCTTTTAGATAGCGTTCCATACTATCCAATTACATTTTAGATTAGCGCCTCACAATTTTTAAATTTACTTAATAATGTTCTTAGTAGCGTTTAAAATGTAACAATCCAATCTGCAAATACAGGTTGAAAGAAATGGGTGGGTAGTTTATCAGTAATCCCATAACCAGTGCTTGGAATGGAAAAAGAAAAGTGCATTACTCTGTACCAGAGTACTTGCTTGCTTCTGGGAAGTGCCGGTACTTTACAATTAAAAGCATTACGTTTCTCTTTAGAAGTGCAGGTACTCTCCTTCTCAAAATAAAAAAGTGTAGGTACTCAGTACCAGACAGTACCGGCCCATTTAAAGCACTGCCTATAACTTCTTCTAGTGCATCTCTTTCTCACCAGTCTTAACTAGTGAAATGGAGCACCTCCTGGGCAGAAACACCTCTCGCTACAAACTTTCCAAAATTCCAGGGATTTGCCTACCCTATGACTAAACGGCCTTCCTCTCCCACCTTTACATCTTAGAATTGATTAAAATTAGTACTGGAAATGGAATAAAAATACGCTGCTGAGCTGTGAGGAGAGGTAGGGGTGCCATGGCTAAGTGGGAGAAGAAGGTGAGTGTGTAAAGCATGGCTATCATGGAGGCACATAGGACAGGTCTAGGGCCAGGGTGACATAAGGCTTCCTAAGTTACATGTTGAAGAGGTGCCTATCATGTCACCACTGCATTAGTACTCGCCATTCCCAACATTACTGCAGTGCTTTTAGTGCTGCATTACCAACGCCTCTCAGCACTGCAGATGTGCTAGTTTTACAGGAGAGGATGTGGCGTTACTGCCAGAGCTGCCATCTTTTGAACTAGGGAAGCAGGTTCGAGTCTTGCTGTCGGCTCAACGTCCTGTGATTCTGGGATGCCAGCTAACGAGTAGCTAATGTCTTGAGTTAGGCCCACAGTATCCGGACCCTCTTTTACAGCTAATGTTAACGGAAATCCCTGGCTCACATGATGACCAGATCGCTCCATGGGGGCAGCACATCACATTTCCAGTCATGGATTTTCATTTAACAAACCAGTTCATTTCAGCTGATTAACACACATCCAAAACAATGGTGTGCAAAGGGAAATTTCAGGACTGGAAAGTGGCATCCAGTCGGCGACCAGCGATCTCGCAACTCTAGTGCTCGAGACTGCAATGACTTTATGATGCACAAAACGGATGGGACAAAAGTGCTCGTATGATTATTTTGAGCTTGTGAATATTACGCTCCAAAGACTACTCTGTTCAAGACGTAAATATATATGTGGATCTCCAAACCTGGCCAGAGTGCTACATTAGGCTTTCCCCAATTCGAAAAAATTGGAGGCTGCTGTGGGGCAGGTATTCTCTCTGACAAGAACAGATTTTTTAAAAACCTGTGTTCCCTATTGAGAAGGGTACCTGACACTCGAACAGATCAGCCCAAATTGACCCGTTTGGAAAGAAAGGTGGCTATTCTACCTCCACATTACTATATAATTCCAACTTTCTGCCCCAACTCTTCACCCGTCACATCTAATAGAAGGTAATGGGCCTTGATCAAAAGACACAATGGGAGGAAATGCTATGTACATAAAGTTCACTGAAATTAGATTTCTGAGATGTTTCACTTGACATATAAACACCAGCACAAGCTGCAAACCGAAGTCTAGAGGTTGTACCCTGGCAATCAGAGTGGCCCAGGAGTAGAACAAGCTTCTTACTGAGATCCTTGAGATTAAAGATATGCGCTGGTTAGAGCAAGACCAAAGATTTAGTTGTTTACAGAGAATTTAACTAATCTGCAGAGGCACAGAATCTGATCACAGGTAGTATCGCTTCTGGGCTGTGAATACTCCGTGCATAAAGGAGAACGAAGCATGAGGAGCAGTAACAAATGTTTTCACCATAAATGCAAGAAAGTACAAAACATATTTGAAATTCTTACAAACAAACATATCTTATAAACATTATGCTTCGTTCCTCCCACCCACTTCCTCTTTTATCGTCACTCCAATGTCTTACATGAACTATGGCATTCGCAGCCCCTAAAAATTTTGCTTAATATATGTTCTTATCGCTTACTTCCAGGGAGTATTCAAACAGCTGTAAGGCTCTAAATATAGCATTTTTGAAGCAATGGTATTGAAGACTTGCCAGGTACATTAGAAACGAGACCAATCCCTGGAAACAGTGATTGAGGAAGTATATGCGTGTGTGTGTGTGGGGGGGGGGGGATATTATTAATTCCGAAAGAGGATATTAACATCCCTGCTACTTCCAACATGTTTCAGAAAAGGGCCCTATTTTATAGGTCATTAGCTCAGTTCCTCTATGGCCAAGACCTACTAGTAACAGTCAAGGGTCTGCAGGTATTTCCAAGCCTAATGTCCCATGGTATGACTTGAAACCTCTTTCCAAAAGCTTTGTTTAACCTCTTCCATGCTGGTGACGGAACCGCTCCGTCACCAGCTTCGGTCTCGCTGTGCTGGTGACGGAGCGGTTCCGTCACAGCCCGCTCGGCGCACCTGCGCGATGCGTTCTTTTGAGCGGGCGCGGCCGTGACGGAAGCGCTCCGTCACAAGCACAGCGTGTGGTGCTGAAAATCTGGATTCATATAATTATACTGGACTCGAGAAATAAAACTTCGTCGAAATATGACGAATTTGGTATCAAAAGACCGAGAATGACGAGTACATCATGTACATACATTTTCGGCGTGTTCGAGTGACGATTTCACCTCGAAATCGTCATTTACATTCTGAACCCTTGGCTCCCATTTATATGTTGCCCTTTACATAGGCCTTAATCCAGTTGAATTTGATTCCACAAGGACACATACTCCTTAATCGACTTTTTCCTGACCTCAGTACAAGTTAGAACCATTGCCCCAGGCCGAACTCGTTAGGTCAGTTCCCTCCCAGTGGCCGAGCAAGATAGCATCTAGGCTCAACCAGCCATAAAACCATTTCAGCGCGCACACCTGCCATATCTCGCTCACATCTTCCTCCACTCCTTTGCTTTACTTACTTTATGGTGGGGAGGTGCCCGTTTTTATTAGGGGTCCAGTGTTATCTGATGAAATGTTGGGCCTTGCCAAATGATTTGTTGTAGGCAGCACAAAGTGAAATATGGACATGTCATCATGACTCTGCTTTTTCTTTGAACCAGAATATGTTAACTATTTACTTTACAACCAAGAATGTTTTGCCTAGGGCCTAAAACTGTGTATAAGAAGAGAAGCCTGACTTCATGAAAGTGTGCAGTCTCCTAAGAACATACCCGTATTGTACTTCTAGGACACCTGTTACCTTGGTTGCAGCCAATAAACTAATCTTTGACTTCACCTAGAAGACTCCGAGTTTCTGTAGGTCTGGATCAGGAGAACCCGAGGTCTCTGGGTGTTGATTCCCTGGCACCGCTGGGTTACCGGTTCTGTGCCGGTTCTTAAAAACCCAGTACCTCAGTTGGCGCCCAACGTTTGGGGCGATTCCAGTGGTACCAGTCAGCCTGAAGATCGTGAGGAGCTTCGTGTGGAAATTCCGGAGGACGGCCAACCACCTCATCGACCCCTGCATGTCGACGTGGTCCGAAGGTCTTTGCTGCGAGGTTCCCCGCTTCCCGACGGCTACAAGGACTGCTGCCCTGGCTATCGCCCTGATGTGGACCCTTGAAGTTTTTGGTAGAGCGAAACACTGAGACAAGTCTTCTGGGGAAGTCATCAAGATATTTTCAGTTAAGTATAAGTGGAGCGTCTCCCAGTCCTTAGTTGGACTTACTTTGTGGTATCTTTGGGATGCAAAAGGTTTTGTATTGGTACTTGCAAGCACCATAACCGAAGGACTCGTGTATTCACGAGAAATATCGTAATCGATAATCCTTTGAAGTTTGGAACTAGACTAGAGAGCGAGGATGCCTAGTCTTAGACTTGGGAATTTATTTTGTCTTGGTGGTAATAATAGGGACTCCCGATTGGAGGACTCATGTCCGGTTCCTCCAGTTGGAACTCCGACTTACGAGCTATACGTAAAACATGGGGTAGGCCCCATCACTTACAACGAAGTATGGGTTAAATACACCAGGAAAGATGGTGTTATAAAATGGCCCCAATATGGTAGTTTTGATTCTGAAATCTTAGACAACCTTGAAGTTAAACTCTTTAAAAAGAAAGCCCGGCCGGCGATGTTTGACTCCTTCCGCTTATGGCGTAAAGAAGCCAAACAAAAAGAAATTAAATTCGCTAAGAAAAATAAGAGAGAAGGGGGACTTTCAGTAATGCAAGCTGCTGTGCAGTTTAAAAATAATGAGGAAGAGCAGATGAATGAGCAGTTGCACAGGCAATGTAAAATGGCAATAGATAAGTGTTATCCAGTTTTGCCGTCACTTCAGCAAGAGGCAGCAAAAGAGCGTGAAAAAGACCCATTAATGTCACATTTGCTAAATTCCCCACCCCCCTATGCGCAGAATGCCACAGCACCCCCGCAACCTTTAGTTGCACAAGCTGCGCCTCCTGCTCCTCAACAGCACCCACCAGCTGTTCTTCAGCTGGCTCCTACTTCTTCGGTGCAGCCTCCTCCAGGCCCACCGACCACTTCTGTTTCACCTGTGTTTTCTACGATTTTGCCTACTGTACTTTTTACGTCTCCTAATGCTCCCTCTACGATTTTGCCTAGTGTCCCCTCTATTTTCCCTGATACCTCTTCTGCTATCTCTACCCCCGCCTTATCTCACCCCGTTTTTCCATCTGTTTGTCCTTCAGTTTCACCTTCCATTCGGCAGAAAATGGCCAGCACTGTTACTAATCTTCTTTTACCTCTTTTCGGGTCGCCTGCTATGACCCCTAACATAGGAAGAAGACAGTTGCGAAGTCAACTGCCTGATTATCAAGAGAGAGATTCACTGAATAGTTTAGCTCGGAAATGGGTCATGGACACTGCAAAATATGATGTACAGTCTGTCATGGAAGTCTTCCATCAGTGGGAAGCAGCGACACAGAGATATGTTTTCGAACAGATGTGTGTTTTTCTTGGCGAAGATTTAGAAGATAATGATCAAGACTGCATCCCACAAGAGATGTGTCGTGTACGGTTTAGGTTTGGAGAGGGTATGATTGTAGGTCCCGATGTGGAAAAAGCAGTTGAAATGTTGTTATCATATCGAAGTAAGGGAAGCAGTTCTGGGTCACCATCTGAATCTAATACATCCAGTAGGAAAAAGGCACGACAATACCCTATGAGAGAAGTTCCCCCACAATGGAGAGAGGGTGACACAACCGCTAACCCACCTGTTCTGCCACACTTCCAGCGTGTATGGGTACATGTCCCATGGAAGCGAGCTGAAGTTTTAGCACTCAAACAAACATTACCAGATCCACGTAAAAATCCTGCAGGGTACTATAAAGAATTGTCACAAACTGCTGGGTCATGTATAATGAATTTAGCCGATATCGATATGTTATTTGAAAATGTCGTTCCACAGCCTTTATGGGGTAAAATTCGTCATGTAGATCATGACCAGGAATTAGGTGACACGTGGGCTAATATTACTGCTGCAGATGCCCGCCAAGTTGGTGGTGCCAAGCCTGAGCCTTTGATAGCAGAACTCCCTGGTAGAATAGTAGATTACATGAAAACGATAATGCCTGCAATACGCGTAAATTGGGATAAGTTGTCTGCATGCAAGCAAAAGAAAGAAGAAACTGTTTCAGATTTCTTCACCAGATTTAAGGAAACATTCATTGACCACAGCGGTCAAGATATGACCACAGAAGGTGGTCAGAGATTGTTTGTCGATAAATTCGTGCACAATCTACTTCCAGAATTGTGTAAAAAATTAAAAGATTCAGAAAGTTCTTGGGCAGTCTCATCTTCAGCGCAGATATTAGCTACTGCACAATACTACGAGAATAGAGACAAAGATGAGAAAGATAAAGTAGAAAAGAAAACTAGAGAACTCAAAACGAAGGTTTTGCTACAGCAAGCCTATCCGCCACGTGGTGGTGGTAATCAACATAATAATGGCCAGAATCACTACCAGAATACTTTTCAGCAGCCTCAACAGTATCAGAGAAACTCGCAAAGATTCGATTACACTCAACCCCGTGTAGGTCCCAACCAGTGTTTATATTGCAAACAAGAGGGTCATTACAAGTATAATTGTCCTGCCCTATCACAACGTGCAAATGGAGTTTCTGGTGTAAGAGGTCGTGGCAGTCAGCAAGCCCCTAGAGGTAGAGGGCGTGGAAACGCCACTCAGGACACAAGTCCCCTTCCACCACAAAACTCTATGAACAGGTTTGATCAGCAAAATAACGTATCTGACAGGACCGCTCAATACTATGTTGAAGATTATTACACAGAAAATGAACAGTGGGAGAATGATGATTGCTAGGACAGCCATAGACAAAGAGAGGGAGTTGTTTCAGTTCCAGTAGATCAGAGTGGACCTTACGTTGAGGTGATTACATCAGGTGTGTCAGAACCTTTTCTGTTGGATACTGGTGCTACGAAGAGTTCTATTATGCACTCCAAACTCCCTGGCGCACCTTTGTCTGGCGAAATGAACGTTTCTGTAGGTTTTTCTGGCGCCTCGGTTAGAAATCCGATTTCTGACCCTTTATCTCTTTCTGTTGGTCCTTGTGAATTCGAAGCACCCCTTATTCTGACAACAGGTTGTGGTGAAAATTTGTTAGGATTAGATTTGCTAAAAAGATTGTATGCGACTTTGTATTGTTCTCCTTCAGGAGTACAACTCACTTTAGGTAAGAAAGTGGTTTCTCCCATGTATTTGTCGAGAGATGCACTTCCAGCAGAATTAGCACTTCACCCAGATATTCTTTGGGCTACTGGTCCTAATGATGTAGGTCTTTTAGAAATTCCACCATATGTTGTAACATTGAAGTCGAATGTCAAAATGCCACGAATTCCCCAATACAGAATATCTAATGAGGGTGAAAAAGCTTTGCTAGCGATTGTTTACGAATTGATTGAAAAGGATGTGATTGAAGAAACACGAGGCAATGTTTGCAATAGTCCTGTTCTGCCTGTTTTAAAACGAACTGACCCTTCTCAGCCACCTGTGTACAGATTTGTGATTGATCTTCGAGAAGTAAATAAGATAGTCGTGCCACAATTCCCAGTTGTGCCCGACATTACCACATTATTGACTATGATTCCAGCTTCTGCTTCATGGTTTTCAGTGATTGACCTAAAGAATGCTTTCTTCAGCATCCCAATTGCTGAGGAGAGCAGGGATATTTTTTCCTTCAGTTTAGGAGGTCGAAGCTTCCGCTTTAAACGCGCTCCTCAAGGCTACTGTGAAAGCCCCTCAATATACAGTCAGGCTCTGAAAACTCAGCTTGACACGATTGTTTTGCCTAAAGGTGCCACTCTTGTACAGTATGTGGACGATTTGCTCATTGCTGCAGATAATGAGAAAATTTGTAAACAGGCCACATTGACATTGTTGCGTCATCTGTGTGATCTGCATCACAAGGTGTCACTTTCCAAGCTTCAATATTGCCGACAAGAAGTGACCTACTTAGGTCACCTCTTATCGAAGGAGGGAAGGAAGCTGACCCCAGAAAGAATTCAGGCAATAGCGAAATTGAATGTGCCAAGAACACAGAGAGAAGTACGTGCTTTCTTGGGCATTACATCGTACTGTAGACAGTGGATTCCAAATTTTTCGTTATTGGCCAAACCCTTGGTGGCACTAACGTGTAAAAATACACCCAATCCCATTCCTTGGTCTGAAGAGTGTCAGAAAAGGTTTCTCGAATTACGCACAGCATTATGTTCGGCTCCTGTGTTAGGTACCCCCAACTACAGTAAGCCTTTCACATTGTATGTCCACGAGAAGGAGGGCTGCGCATTGTCTGTGTTGACTCAGTTATTCGGAGATAGACAGCGGCCATGCACCTATTTTTCGGCCACTTTGGATCCGGTAGCACGAGCATTGCCAAGTTGTTTAAGGGCCACAGCAGCAGCAGCTGTTTCTATTCGACAGTCTGCAGGTCTAGTAATGAATAATACACTAATCGTGATGGTCCCGCATGCAGTAGACACATTGTTAAATAGGACCAAGACACAACACTTAACTAGTGCTCGACTGTCCAGTTACGAATTGACGCTGCTAGCGAGCCATGTGCACATAAAAAGGTGCAGTACCCTGAATCTAGCCACGTTGTTACCAATTGCAGAAGCATCAGATGCTTTAGAACAGCACGATTGTTTCCTCACAACAGAGGAAGAGACAAAAGGGAGAGTGGATTTATTTGACACTCCTCTCGCTGAATGTGATGGTACATAATGGGTAGATGGGTCATGCTTTAAACTCCCAAATGGGAACGTGACTACAGCATATGCTGTCACCACTTTGCACACAGTCGTTGAAACTGCACGAATATCACATGGTTCAGCTCAAGCCGCAGAACTAGTCGCACTTACGAGAGCATGTGTGTTGTCTAAAGGAATGAGAGTGACTGTCTACACTGATAGTCAGTATGCGTTTGGAGTGGCTCACAGTTTTGGACGATTGTGGAGAGAACGTGGATTCCTGACTTCGCATGGAGCTAAGATTCAGCATGGTCAGTTGGTGAATGAGCTTCTTGAATCACTGACCTTGCCCCTGCAAATAGCGATTGTGAAATGTAGTGCTCACAAGAAGGTGACTGATGATGTTGGTCGTGGAAATGCATTTGCTGATGAGACCGCTAAGGAAACGCCAAAGAATGTGATGAGCCGAATGTATGTTGCAGGCCCTGAAAGATGGACTGGTGAGGTTGGAATATGTGAGGACACGATAGAAAGTGTGAAGTCCATCCAAGCTGAGGCCACAGAGAAAGAGTTAAGCACGTGGAGAGAGAGTACAGGAAGAATGGATGCAAATGGTTGTTGGGTTGAATTGACAGAGCATCAGAGATGGTTGTTACACGATGCATGTGTGCTTGCAGTGGTTACAATGGCTCATGGAATGGCTCATATCAGCGTGAAAGGGATTTGCGAGTTGTTGGCCCCAGTGTGGAAGAATTCAGGGATTCCCAAGTGTGCAGAGAATGTTGTCAAGAATTGCATGGTATGTCTGAAGCACAATCCTGGTAGGGGAACCCCAACTCCAGCTGGTCATTTTGCACCTCCTACGTATCCGTTCGAGGTTTTGCAGCTAGATTTCATACACATGGAGAGGTGCAACAACTTAAAATACGTGCTCGTGGTTGTTTGTGCCTTCTCAAGATGGGTAGAAGCCTATCCCCTAAAAGACAATACTGCCTTGTCCACAGCGAAAGCCCTTGTAAAAGAGTACTTCCCCAGGTTCGGAATGCCGAGAATGGTCTGGTCTGACAACGGAAGTGAATTTGTGGGTCGTATGATGAAAAGAGTGTGTGAAGGGCTAGGCATTAGGCAGAAGTTCCACGCTGCAAATCACCCCCAATCAGCTGGATTAGTAGAATGTTACAATGGCACGCTTAAACTTAAATTGGCCAAAATCCAAGCGAGCACAGGTCTTAAATGGCCTGACGCTCTACCCTTAGCACTCCTATCCACCAGAATGACTGTGCATTCGCAAGTGAAACTCAGCCCCTACGAAATCGTCTTTGGCCGGCCAGCCAACATATGGGGAGTGCCTAGGCCCACGAAGTTCAGCGAGCTGCAACACCCTATTTTGCTTGATTACTTGTATGAATTGACGGCTAAATTGCGTGTTTTACATCAACAGGTCCACAACACCTTGCCTCCGGTCTCTGAGACTCCGGGTCACTCCATTGACCCCGGTTCCTGGGTTCTCGTCCGCAACTTTCAAAGAACAAGAAACGACCAGCCCAGGTGGACCGGGCCTCACCTCGTCCTTCTGTCCACGAGGTCAGCCGTCCGGGTGGAGGGGAAGGCCAACTGGGTCCACGGGATCCATTGTAAAAAAGTACCCTTCCCTCTGCCCTATGACCAATGGATCCAGAAGGGTGTCACTGACTCAGAGCTCACAACTGATGACCGTGTAAAAGAAACTAACCCTGATTGTGAAAACAAGAACATTTTTCAAGAAACTGTGCCACCACCAGAACAATTGAACTCTTTGGAACCTGAACTCCTGTTTCAGGACCAGACAGTACCAGGAAAAAGACGCTACAATTTGCGACCGAGAAAAACAGACTAATAAAAGTGATTCCTTTTTATGATCTGAGACCAAGACCTATGGACTAATAAACGTATTTTTTTCCCCAAATCCTATTTTTGAAAGTGCAGATCTCCCATTTAGGAAACTTGCTTATTTTTGTTTTTCAAACCGCCATCCGGGTTCCGCTTCTAGGGCCGCGATTGGTTAAAGTCTTCGGAAGTGCAGCCAACGACGTTAGGTCGGTGGTTCTGGTCGGTCCAAGGGAGTTGCCCTAGACTGACAGAAGCACTCCTTAGCAGAAACAACCTCCTCGTCGCGGGCAGCACCTTAGAGAGGATGGAGTTTCCTGATGTGGAGAGACCTGCCAAACAAATGAACTTTAAGCAGAGACTATGTAACATGATGGCGAAGAAAAGTTTTATCATATTGTGTATTTTTATGCTATCAAGCGTAATGATTTTTTGATAAGTTATGTTTTATTCTCTTTCCATGTAACATTTGCGCCTACTACATCACCCATACCTCCTCCTACTATTTACTCTCATTCTTTCCACCCTCTGCCTGACCACGAATCAAATAGGAGATTAGAGTTCATTAATAACTCCTTCGTTCAGTTATTACACCAACACCAACTTGTAATGAACACAACTAACTGTTGGGTGTGTGGTCTCATGCCTCACACAACAGATAAAGGTATCCCCTATTTGGTCCTGCCATTTAGTCACAATGGTTCAGTATGGGCATATAGGACAATGTTCATATATGCACGAGAAATCCAACCCCTACGTTCTGTAAAAGACAACCTCAAGACTAGCGCCCTAGTCAAAGGTATAGTTGACATGATCAAGGAAGTAACTTCCTATGGAGATACTCCGGATGATGAGATACTTGCATATGTAGGTTGGAACGTGACCGGATATGGCACTACATTAAGTGAGAAACAGCAAGCCAAAAGATCGTCCCCTATCTGGATCGTACCCCATCAAGGTCACCTGTGTCTACAAGGTATTGGCAAGAATCCCAGAGCTCAGCTAGGGAAGAGTATCTGTACAGAAACGTATGTTTTTGGATCTCAGACTTCCCCTGCGTTTTTAGCCGCTAAGGGTACTTATTTCATCTGCCATGATAGAGCCTATACATGGCTGCCCCCTGAATTCTCGGGCTCATGTTTTGTTTCATTCCTGTTACCTCCCACCTACACAGCAGCGGCGGATTACCATCGGACAAGGGTAGTTAGAGGTGTTTTGAGTAAAGAAGACACTGCAGGTCAAGAATTTGGGGACTTTGCAAAGGGTTTTCTGCCGTTCTGGGGATCCATGGCTAACAGCAGAAACATAAGGCAATTAACAAGGGTAGTTGAATCCACCGTGATTGAAACTGCTGGTGCCCTTAGTAACCTGACTGCTGAGCTCCAGTCGGATCGACTTATGACCCTTCAGAACCGGGTCGCTTTGGATGTAATACTTGCGGACCGAGGTGGAGTATGCAAATTGATCCAGTCTAGTTGTTGCATTTTCATCCCAGATAATGCTCCAACAGTGTACAGGGCCATCTCCAAACTGCATAAGATTTCCGAATCTATTCATGTGGATAAAGGAGATTGGTCGTTAATGGGATGGTTCTGGGAACTGATATCTGCCTGGGGATGGAAAATTCTGATGGTCATTGGGGTGGTCTTAGCCATTCTTTTCCTGTTCTGTCTATGCATAGAGTGTGCTCCTGCAATATGTGACCTCTGTGTTACATCATGTGTAAGGAAGCCTGTGTCAAGAGATGAACTAAGTACTAGAATGATGTTACAGCAACATCTCAATGACTTTAGGAATATAGATCTGGACTCAGACTAACATGAGGATAGATTAATTGCCTATGTAAGGGCAAAAGGAGGGTTTGTGGTTCTGAAAATCTGGATTCATATAATTATACTGGACTCGAGAAATAAAACTTCGTCGAAATATGACGAATTTGGTATCAAAAGACCGAGAATGACGAGTACATCATGTACATGAATTTTCGGTGTGTTCGAGTGACGATTTCACCTCGAAATCGTCATTTACATTCTGAACCCTTGGCTCCCATTTATATGTTGCCCTTTACATAGGCCTTAATCCAGTTGAATTTGATTCCACAAGGACACATACTCCTTAATCGACTTTTTCCTGACCTCAGTACAAGTTAGAACCATTGCCCCAGGCAGAACTCGTTAGGTCAGTTCCCTCCCAGTGGCCGAGCAAGTTAGCATCTAGGCTCAACCAGCCATAAAACCATTTCAGCGCGCACACCTGCCATATCTCGCTCACATCTTTCTCCACTCCTTTGCTTCACTTACTTTATGGTGGGGAGGTGCCCGTTTTTATTAGGGGTCCAGTGTTATCTGATGAAATGTTGGGCCTTGCCAAATGATTTGTTGTAGGCAGCACAAAGTGAAATATGGACATGTCATCATGACTCTGCTTTTTCTTTGAACCAGAATATGTTAACTATTTACTTTACAACCAAGAATGTTTTGCCTAGGGCCTAAAACTGTGTATAAGAAAAGAAGCCTGACTTCATGAAAGGGTGCAGTCTCCTAAGAACATACCCGTATTGTACTTCTAGGACACCTGTTACCTTGGTTGCAGCCAATAAACTAATCTTTGACTTCACCTAGAAGACTCCGAGTTTCTGTAGGTCTGGATCAGGAGAACCCGAGGTCTCTGGGTGTTGATTCCCTGGCACCGCTGGGTTACCGGTTCTGTGCCGGTTCTTAAAAACCCAGTACCTCAAGCGCGCTCGAGGCTCCTGACGGAGCGGTTCCGGCACGAGCATGGGAGCGCTGCGCGGCTCCCCCTCCCCCTTAGCGCTGCGGCGGAATTGCCGCCGCAGTGAAGGTGATAATGGAATAGTGCAAAACCAAAGGTGATGATGGACGGAGTGTTAAACATTGCAAGCACTCACCCCCAGTCAACTGATCTGGGTTTAATCCATCATCATTCTTTGGCTCACTCCGCCACCCCAGTTCAGACATGGCCATATGCAAATCAATCTGACCCTGTGCCTCATGGGAACAGTCCAGCCCGAACTGCCAAGCCATGTCTTCCCTGGACCGTAAACCTGCATCCTGGGACTGGTTTCTGGCTAATCAGCCAGGCTAGCTTGAATACAGTGGCAAAGTGAGCAAGGGACCCACGTCTGAGCATACCATGCCAACTTGGGGCAAACAAAGCAAAACCAAAGGGGATTAAACCCAGATCAGTTGACCTATGGTTTTGCTTTGTTTACCCTAAGATGGCAGGGTATGCCCAGATGTGGGTCCCTTGCTCACTTTGCCACTGGATTCAAGCTAGCCTGGCTGGTGACGGCTGATTAGCCAGAAACCGGTCCCAGTATGCTTGTTTCCAGTCCAGGGAAAGACATTACTTGGCAGTTCGGACAGGACTGTTCCCATGAGGCACAGGGTCAGACTGATTTGCATATGGCCGTGAGGCACAGGGTCAGACTGATTTACATATGGCCATGTCTGAACAAGGGTGGCGGAGTAAGCTAAAGAATGATGATGGAGTAAACCCAGATCAGTTGACTGGGGGTGAGTGCTTGCAATGTTCAACACACTGTCCATCATCCCCTTTGGTTTTGCTATAATGGAATAGTCCCACCAAATATCTGGTGATGTGCATTGCTCTTTCTCACATCTGCAGCATCTATCAGAGACGTTCTGGAAAATCGATGAAGCTTCTCTGGGGGGGTCACATATCATGACCAACCCGGAACTTGTGAGCTGCGGAAAAGAATACTGGTGTAGTGTTCACCCGTCGAACGGCCAGCAACTCCTCAAACCAGTGACCGCTGAAAGAATTACAAAGGAAAAAGAAAAAGAAAAGGAAGAAGATGTAACCCTTCAGTGTCCTGCAGAACTGGACTACAGGACAAGTCCTAAGATATGCCCTGCACATTAGATCACTAAGTCCTACACTCACAGCCCCAGCCCTGAGGAAGACCTTCCTAGAAATCCTCCCGGTCCCCTTCACAAAGGTCGAAACGCATCGGCACCAACACAATTCACAGTTTTTTCATGTGACTCAGAGTACTACCAGAAAAATTGGGACTGTACAAGCGACATAGAAGTTTAGCAAACACAAGATGGTCTAAACGTTTTAAGAGTGTTTGAATTTCACTCTGAGCACATCTTTGTTTTAGGACCACCCAGTGAAAGATTATCGAGGATAATTTGAGTTCCGCTTATCCCGATATATATGTAAAAAAGAGTAGGATGTTCACAATTTATGATTCTTTGAACAGGAATGAATTTGTGTAAATATATATATATGTTTTGCACTGGTTTTCTATACTTATTCAACGCTTATGGAAAAATGGTCATATATGAGTGTATCTACAAAACTGTATGCAAAAAAGCAATACTAAAAGATTTGTATATTTGTTTTTAACAAATTCAAGGATATGAAGTAAATTCTACACTCAAAAGAATACGTAAAAGTATCCATTTTTGTTGTGCTGATTATTGTCGCCAAAAGCAGAGAGATTAGTTGTTGTCTGTCTACCCTATATGTTAAATAGTTAAAAGTATTGTTTTCATTTACAGAAAATTGATGCAGGTAAAATAATTAAACCTAGGTCCTGATAAATACTTTGAATTGATGGTCCGAGAGGTACCCTTTTTTGTTTCATATTTCACAGATTCCAGCCTCTTAAATGGACTGTTCCGATGAGGTACAGGGTCAGACTGATTTGCATATGGCCATGAGGCACAGGGTCAGACTGATTTGCATATGGCCATGTCTGAACTGGGGTGGCGGAGTGAGCTAAAGAATGATGATGGATTAAACCCAGATCAGTTGACTGGGGGTGAGTGCTTGCAATGTTCAACACTCCGTCCATCATCCCCTTTGGTTTTGCTATAATGGAATAGTCCCACCAAATATCTGGTGATGTGCATTGCTCTTTCTGACATCTGCAGCATCTATCAGAGACGTTTGGGAAAATCTGATGAAGCTTCTCTAGGGGGGTCACATATCAATGACCCCAGAGAAGCTACAGTTTATTGCTGTTCTTCCAGTTTTGCATGATGCAGGTTTACAGTATTTTAGCCGACAAGACCTATCTATTTTAGATTCTAAATTGATCTGTATGTCGGAGATGTGCCTCCCGTAAAATATAATGTCAACATTCTGTCTGGGGATATAATTCCAGAACCTCTTCCTCTTGTTGAGGGGACTTTAGTGATTTGTTATTAAGAGACAGTAGCTTGAATGGTATAGCACAATGTTATTGAGTTAGCTACACTCTTTAACCCCTTCGCTGCTGGCCCGATTCCCCTGCTGTGCTGGGGTGAGGGGGGACGCGCACAATGCCCCGGTGCTCATGACAAGGTCAGCTCATCATCAGCCACATTTCTTGTGTTTTCAGGATGAGCTGAGCTCGTCACGGCCACGCCCGTTTCAATAGAACGCTCAGCACAGCAGGGGAATTATCCCCGCGTGTGAGCGTTCTAACGGCCGTGACGAGCTCAGCTCGTCATGCGCACACGAGAACCGTGGCTCATGACGAGCTGAGCTCGTAATGAGCGTGGGAGGGGTTAAGGTGTAGTTGTGTGAGGTATATGGAGACAATTTTCTGGATTCTCTTTGGACCAGACTACCAAAAACTAACCATAAATGGTCTTAAGATTATGTTATTATTAACAATACAAAGCATGATAGGAGTATGTTAATCAGTAGATGTACCTTCTGCAAGATGATCAAATCTTTTAATGTAATATTTGGGTCTTGTGGTTTATTTACACAATTAAAGATGTGTCTCTATTGCTTAACACCCCAAGGGTCTCTACTTAAGCCCTCAGATTGCTTTTACTGGAGTATCCTATATCTACAGTTGGGTCTTTGTTGCCCTCAAACCCTGTTCCTCAACCCCAATTTAATTATATTAGGTATGGCTAATCATAAGTGAAGTCTATTCTTATCTTTCCTTGTAGGCTGCCATTTACCAATTGTCCAGCAGTGAATTAGGTTCTTGTTCTTTCCCCTCTCGGGGACCTGCCCCTTTGAACCTTCGGAGAGTTTGTGCATTCCCTTATTTGAGTTTTCTGCATACTGTCTTCCTGGTTTTAGATCCACCTGATCGTCCTGTGGTTTCACGGGGTTGTCTACATTCAGGTTGCTTAAGTCCTTTTCCAGATCATCGATCACTTTTTTAGTGCCTTTCTTGGTGAATTGTAAAGCAGTAGGGATGAGCCAGTGGTATTTAAAACCCTTTAGTCTGGAGGAGCTACGCGGGCATCTGAGATGGTCGCGTGAGCAGAGGGCTCCCGAGACCCACGCCGCCCTTCTGCGAATATCCTGAACATATCCTTATTCTGAATATGGGCTTTTGAAGACAAACTCTTGCTGACCTCAACATCCTTTTCAAATTTGAATTTGGACGTCGGGAGCTGTTTTTACATCGACTTCAACTTTTTCGGCCTGCCCCGGACGGGGACGGAGGACTCTGCTGCTTCACGGGCCGGGGAGTAGTTGAACAACAACGGCCGGAGGGATCCCCCCAGTCGGCCTCATCCTCACTTTCGGTTTCGCTTTCTACTTCAAGCTCCGAGTGGCCGACACTCTCCCAGGCTCATTCCGGATTCGGCGCGGCTTTGCCTTGCTGTCGAGCTCTGCCCCTCCTGAGGGTTTTGGCCTCCTGCTCTATTGACAATTCACCGTTTTTGGCCTATTTCTTGTCTTTCTTGGCCCCACCAAGATCGGCCATTTTTACCAGGTCTAGAAGGCCCCTTCGGGGCACAGCTTCCAATATGGCCACCAAACCAGAAATCGAGAAGCGCAAGACAAAGACGCCAGTCCGCGGGGGACATACCCAGACCAACGTCATGGACTGATACACCCAACCGATGGGAACCCCCGGTGGCACCGACCGTATTCTTGACGATCCCAGGACAGACTCGACCGCGCCTACGGATGTCTCTCTTCATGAAGTCGTGAGTGCCATCACGGGTATGCAGGCCTCTATGGGACAGCAATACGAGGCTCTTGCATCTAAAATCGACACTGTGGCCGTGGATGTCACGCTGATTAGAGCGGACATGGGCAAAACTAATGAGAGGGTGAAGGCGTTGGATTTGAAGACCTCCAGCCTGATCACTGATGTTACGGACGCACAGAATGATATCGGCAACCTGAGATAATCACACGAGTTGATGGCCCGTCGGCTTGAGGAGCATGAAAACAGGGCCAGGCGCAATAACGTGCGCCTTATTGGTGTGCCGGAAAATCCTGAGAACTCTGCTGTCGAGCTCCTCGTAGAGGACCTGGTCCTGAACCATCTAGCTCCCGCCGGACTCAGCAAATTCTTTGCGGTCGAGCGTGCATACCGTTTCCCGGGCGGGAAGGTAAAGCCGGGTGCCCCCCCGAGACCAATTGTTGCTAGGCTTTTTCATTTTCGAGATAGAGACGCTATTGTCCAAGCCTCTCGGGAGCATGGCCCCTTGAAGTTCGATAATACCACCGTGAACTTTTATCCGGACTTTACTCCCCAGGTCCAGAGACAGAGACTGGGGTTTCAGGGGGTGAAGAAGCGACTGCGAGACCTGGGCCTCAAGTACGCTATGTTGTTTCCGGCCCGGCTGCGGATCGAATATGAAGAACGAACCTTCTTCTTTGACCGCCCGGACAGTGTCAGTGACTGGCTTGATTCCTTGCCGAAAAGGGATGATCGATCTGAGCACCCCGGTGGCGCCGAGAGGGGCACGCCAGATCAAGAGTGACATTGTGGTTCCCGACGTCTGCTCTTTCTAATCGTTTGTCAGCTGAGTTTTGCTATTTGTTCTTTTATTATTGTTTGTTTGGTTAGTCCAAGGGTGGCGGGGGTGTAGGGACTCTTCCTCCTACGGGGTTCTTCGTGTAGACTAGTTTCATGATTGGGCGACAGGTACACTGCAAGTTGGGGTGGTTTCCAGTTCGAATGCAGGGGTGCAGGGTGGGGGGTGTTGTAACGGGTTCTCGTTGGGGTGTGAGGGTGGGGAGTGTTTGTTTCTTTGTTTCCTTCACATGGCATCGTATTGTTTGCTTAGCTCCTTCTCCTGCGGGGCTTCATGAGGGCGGGGCTCTGGTCATTTCTCGGGATGGGGGTAGTGAGTTGAGACTGCTGTCCTGGAATGTCAATGGTTTGGGAGACAGAATAAAACGAGGGGTTGTGCTGCAGTTCCTTCGACGCCACTCCCCTGATATTGTTCTACTGCAAGAAACGCATTTAATTGGCAATGCTTGCCAGGCGTTGAATAGACGTGGATATCGACTAGTCGCACATGCCGGATTCACCTCTGGCTCCAGAGGGGTGGGCATTCTGGTCAGGTCCTCCCTCCCCCTCGAAATTGACGAGATAATGCTCGATGACAGGGGTCGCTATGCTGCGCTCTCTGGGAGATGGGAGGGTAAGACGCTTTCCGTAGTCACCGTCTATGTCCCTCCGGGCCTACAGGCCACCACCTTTGCTGACCTCGGGCGGCTTCTACTGGGGCTACCTGAAGGTTTTCTGATTCTTGGTGGGGATTTTAACTCTGTGGTTTCCGGCACTTCTGATCGTTACCCCCCTCGGGACTTACCTAGATCACAAATGTGGCTCAGTGAGCTGATCGAAACCTTTGGGCTAACGGATGGTTGGAGACTCATGCATCCCACACAGTTACAATATACGTTCCACTCTTGGGCCCATGGTAGCCTTTCCAGACTAGATTATTTCCTCATGCCCGCAGCGCAATCGTCCTCCATCAGGGAGATCCGTCACCTTCCATGGGGCATTTCTGATCATTCCCCCCTGTGGTTCAGTGTTGAGGCTGGAGTGGGTAGCGAGGGTAGAGTTGCTCCCATAAATCCGTGGTACTTTCGAAATCCTAAGACCCTCTCCGAGCTGGTAAAGGCTATTGACTGTTACTTTAATGAAAATGTGGGGTCTGTTTCTTCTTCTATCTCATTGTGGGAGGCTTTCAAGACTGTGGTTCGTGGGCATTCATTGTCATTGATTGCTGCTGCCAAAAGACTAAATATGAAGAACTTGTATGCCTCGAATCTGAAATAGCTGTGCTTGAGAGCGATCTCGATGGTGATGTTACCCGTGCTACACTGCATTCCCTTAGCTTGAAACAGGCCGATTATAGAGCCCTTGTGACTGACGCTGCGAAAGTCATGAATAGAGAGCAGCAAGGCAGAATATATGATGTGGGTGACAAAGCGGGTAAGCTGATTGCATGGTTGGACAAGAAAGAGCGAATGAATCGGGTCGTGCCTGTGATTGAGAGGTCGACTGGTGAACGTGTTTCTGACCCGGTGGGTATTGCTGGGTGTTTTTTGGATCATTTTCGGATGGTGTATGCCTCGGTCAGTGAAAGGGATGAACATGACTCTCGGCTGTTGTTGCGCGATATTGCTTTGCCCTGCCTTTCTGATGAGGACAGGGCCTTAATGGATTCGCCTATCACGGTAGATGAGGTCGCAGCTTCCATCCGTGCCCTCCGGTCAGGTAAGGCCATGGGCCCCAACGGTTTGCCCATTGAGCTTTATAAGCTGCGGCCAGACAAAATGGCGCATCACTTAAGGGACATGTTCCTTGAGGCTCTTGATTCTGGTGTCCTCCCCGCCGATCAGCGTCTGGCTACCATCGTTGTAATTCACTAGGAGGGTAAACCACGTGATCGTTGTGCCTCGTATAGGCCCATTTCATTACTCAATGCCGAACCCAAAATACTTGCTAAATTGTTAGCCACTCGATTGATTAAGGTGATTGGTGACTTGATTCATCCGGATCAATCTGTTTTTATTCCGCACCGGAACACCGCCCTTAATCTTCGGAGGCTCCATGGAGTTCTCGCGAGAGCTGGGACTCTGACTGAGCCGGCCATTTTGGCTTCCCTTGATGCTAGTATGGCTTTTGATACCATAGAATGGCCGTATCTTTGGGCTGCTCTCACTAAGTTTGGGTTCGGTCCGACATTCATTGCCTGGGTGAAGCTTCTATATGAAAGCCCGTTGGCCCAGGTGGTTGTTAACGGGAGGGTCTCCAGCACTTTCACGCTCGGGCGAGGTACTCGACAGGGCTGCCCATTGTCCCCATTGCTTTTTGCCCTTGCTTTGGAGCCGCTGGCTGAGTGGCTTCGCTGGGAGCCCTCGCTGAAGGGCGTTCGGTGGACTCCCGACTTTGAGGACCGAATCTCGCTTTATGCAGATGATATCCTCCTTTACCTCATGTCCCCTCGGAAGTCCCTTAATGTGCTTTTTGATGTTCTGACCTCCTTCGGGAAGAACTCGGGTCTTGTCATCAATTGGACTAAGTCATGTGTCTATGTTTTGGCCGGAGGGCCCCCTTCGTTGCCCCGTAGATTCCCGATTCAGTTGGATACGTCCGGCTTTAAGTATTTGGGTATTTATGTTTCCTTGGATCCTGCCGTTCGATACGACCGTAACCTTCGGGCCCCTCTTCAGCGGCTCCAGCTTGACGTTGTACGATGGCGCCGGCTGCCTCTGTCACCCTTGGGACGTGCGGCTCTCTTCAAGATGATGTCGCTACCCAGATTTTTATACGCACTCCAGAACTCCTTCGATCCCATTCCACCTGGCTACTTTCGTGAAGTGGAGGGCCTTCAGAGATGGCTGATTTGGGATGGGCGTACCCGCATTGCCCTCTCCAAACTCACTCTTCCATGGTACGATGACGGCATTGCCCTCCCAGACATCAGACGTTATTATTGGGCCTCCCAGCTGAGTGCGGTCAATCATGCAACTTATGCCCCCGGTCTGACGCCAGCTTTTGCAATGGATAAGTATCTTTTGCCAGGTGGGAATTTCAACAGGGTACTATACTCTAAGGGACCCTATAAGACTCTGGCTGGACCCACTAAAATTGCTGTGCGAGTGTGGCGTGATGCAAATGCTGATCTGGGATGGTGTGATAGATTGTCCCGTGCAACTCCGTTGTATGATTCAGATGGTTTGGGCAATTTGTGGAGGACGAAAGGTTTTGATAAATGGGACATGATAGGTATAAGCAAGGTTGACGATCTTTGGTCTAAAGGGAATGTTAAGACTTTTGAGGCGCTTAAGATTGAATATGAGCTTGACGACAAGGAATTCTTTCGGTATGTTCAGGTACGGCACGCCTTGTTGTCTGTCTTCCCCAAGGGGACGGAGGTCCCTGAATCCTCGCCTCTCGAGGACCGTATTCTTGACGGCTACGTACCTGATAGCACAATTTCACTGATATATAAAAAGCTCATCAACAACAGAGTCGACTTGCTTGTGCGTCTCAGGGCCTTATGGACTGCGGACGGGTTGGAGTTGGATGATGAGGACTGGCAAATGGCTGTGTCCTCTCCCAAGGAGGTGGCCATCCCTGCCCGCCTTCGGTTTGTCCAGTTCAAGATCCTTCATCGCGTGTATGTTACTGGTCCGCGTCTGGTACGAATGGGGTACTCTGTGGATGGTCTGTGTAAACGTGGGTGCGGTATGATTGGTACCTTCCTCCATATACTGTGGGAATGCCCTGAGTGGCTGCGTTTTGGTCCCGAGTACATACCACCATGGAAAGGGTCACGGGGGTTACACTCCTGCCTGAGGCCAGACGCTGTCTCCTTAATGTATGGGAACCGAATGATTATAACACGGCGCAGATCTGTTGGGCAACCCTCGGTAACATGATCGCGAAAAGGGACATTGCGCAGTTATGGGGTTCCCACAGTCTGCCCACAATATCGGCTTGGAAGGAAAATATGGACTGGTGCATGTTCAGAGAAAAGAGGGTGTACTTGTCACGGGGCAGACCTAAGAAATGGAATAGAATTTGGTCTCAATGGAATGCTTATCGTGGGAATGTATGTACTCCCCCTCAAGACTTTACTCTTAACATCCCCTTGTCTCCCTAGAGGGCATTCCAGGTCCTCCCACCTTCGCTAAACATATCGCGCGGTTTCCTCGCTGCCCCCCCTCAACCCGGAATTGATGTTTGAAATATTGTATGCATATGCTATGGAATTAATCCCCGTCACTCATGTTTCCCGGAAATGTATATCTGCCTTGTGAAGTGTATAATGTTGTTTGATTTTCAATAAAAATGTTTTAAAAAAAAACCTTTAGTCTAATATTTGTGTCATTAGATTAAGGACTTTTCTATTTCGTGTGGTAGATGCTGTGAAGTCTTTGTAGAGGAGTATCTTTATACTGAATCTGTCACGCAAGCCTGACTTTCTGCATCATTACTTTGGTTTTAAAATCAGCAAGTTTCAATACTGTCTCCAGGCTGGGTGGTAGTGTCTTTGAAACATCTCCACACATTATGCTGTCTCACAATGTTAATATTTACCTGTTAGTGGCCTTATAGTATTGATTCTTAAGCGTGTTGAAAGACAAAAGTAGATGATGCCTCCTTACATTCTTTCTTTCAAATTTTGGATAGAATGTTATCCATCCCACAGCTGGGTTAGAGAATTTTGCATTTATCCTGCAACTGTTTGGCTTGCGTTTGCCAATATGCATTAGTAGTGTGGAGGAGTTGTTCTGGTGCTGCATGTTAGAATGGGGTTTCTGAACGTCTAAAATAACCCCTGCTCACCACCTTGGTAGCTTGGCATGAGCAGTCAGGCTTACCCCAGAGGCAATGTGTAAAGCATTTGCGCATAACACACAGCAATATAATAAAAACACTATAAAAGGACACCACACCAGTTTCAGAAAAATATCCAATATTTATCCGTGTAAAACAAGACCAAAACAATAAAAATCCAACATACAGTAATCCACAGTACCAATAAAGCAAAAATAGACTTTATATTCAGTTCCTTGAACTCAATAGCTCCGCCCGGTGCTACCACGGCGACAGGAACGACAAATCCAACCGTTCTGGCTGACCTTGGTGTCGCAGGCCAACGACAGTGTTGGGGAGACCTGTAGAACAGTACTTTTGGAGATTCAGGGTGTCGGACCTTGCGGTGAGCTCCGGTGGAGCGGTGTCAGCAAGCGCCAGTTTCGGAAGTCAGTACAGGAGTCATCAGGCTCTTGAAGTCACACGTGTTGCAGGTGAAACTCAGTGAGTTTGAAGTTAGAAGCGCCGGCGTTGGGGCTGCAGTGTGAAGCAAAGCAGTGTGACGTGCAGTGCCCTCAGTTCGCCGTGCAGGCAGTGGCTCGGTGACGGTCGTCCAAAGCGTTGGTGAGACCAAAGATGCAGTGCGAGGCGGGGAGGTGCACAAGGTGGTGCTGACAGGTCACGGTGGAAGCAACAGCGTCGTCATTGCTGAAGCGCTGTCATCAGTAGATCCAAGGCTGCGGTGCGAGAAGGGACAATGAAGTGTGCGGGGCCAAGAAGTCGCAGTGCAGGCAGCAGCATTAGTTGACGATCTGGAGTCTATGGTGCTGGCATCGGTGAGCCAAGGCTGCGGTGTGGAACAGGGTGGTGCATAGTGTAACTTACGAGTGGTGCCCCCAAACCACAGTGCAGGCAGTGGCGTTGATGTCAGCTTGGAGAGTCGTCGTCGATGAGACCAGGGCTGCGGTGTGAAGCGGAATGGTGTTCTTTGTTCCCCACAAATGTTGTTCACAGGCCACAGTGCAGGCAGCAGAGACCAGATGGCATTGTATCATCGTCTGGGATACCAGGGTGGAGGTGTGAAGCGAGGCGTGGGGAGTGCGGTGCCCACAGGTCATGGTGCAAGCAACGGCTCAATGGTGTCATCGGACAGCATGGTCAGTGAGACCAGGGTTGTGGTGAGACGTGTGGTGGTGCCATCTGTGGTGCCTTCAGGTCACGGAGTTGGCAGCGGCATAGTAGACAATGTCGGGTTACCTTTTTCCTCTGTGACAGCTAAAATATCCAGTTCAAGAAGCCAGTATCCAGAAGATGTTGAAGTATTTGATTTCCCTGAGACTTCCAACATGAGGCAAGTTCTACATCAAGCCCTTGAAGATAATCAGTATGCAGAAAGAACAGGCCAGTCCTTTCCCTGCCCAAGACAGAAGCAGCAACTGCAAGCCAACCCAGCAAAACACACAGCAAAGTGGTCGTTTCTCCTCACATTTCTTCCAGCTCTTCTTCCTGGCAGGTTTCTTAGTCCAGCAGTAAACTAAAGTTCTGGGGTCAGGTCCCCAATATTTATACCACATTTCCCTTTGAAGTTGGCACAGACAAAGTTCCACTGGCATACATAATCCAGTTCTGCCTGGCTCAGGTCAGGCTCACTCCAGGGGGTGGGGACAGCATTGTGGAAGAAAGACACAGTCCATTCAGTTGCAAGGAACAACTCCTACCACTACTCTGAATGCAGCCAGGTCTATTCAGCCTGGCTATGAGTCACACATGAAAGGCAGAACACACCCCAACCTTCCCTGGTGTTTGTCTAGTGTGAATGCACAAACCAACCCCTGTCAGTCTGAAACCCAGACAGTGAATACACAACAGGCAGAGGCACATAGAAGGTTAGACAAGAAAGTACCCACTTTCTAAAAGTAACACACAATATCAAAATCATATTTATTAAAATATGTATTTTTAAATCCTGAGTTCAGGAAGCCTAAACTCCATTTCTCTATCTTGTCCCTATGTGACAGATAGCCTTGTAGTAGTAAAAATCAAAATACACAGTCCTTCACTCTCAGAACATGTAAAAGACACCAGTGCATGTTCTACCTTTCACATATACTGCACCCTGCCCACGGGGTTACCTTGGGCCTACCTGAGGGGTGCCTTACAAGTAAGAAAAGAGAACGTTTGGGCCTGGCAAGTGGTGCACTTGCAGTTCAAAATGGCATCACAACTGCGCACAGATACTGCAGTGGCAGGTTCTACCTTTCACATATACTGCACCCTGCCCACGGGGTTACCTTGGGCCTACCTGAGGGGTGCCTTACAAGTAAGAAAAGAGAACGTTTGGGCCTGGCAAGTGGTGCACTTGCAGTTCAAAATGGCATCACAACTGCGCACAGATACTGCAGTGGCAGGTCTGAGATACCTTTGAAAGGCTACCTGTGTGGGTGGCACAATACGTGCTGCAGGCCCACTAGCAGCATTTGATTTACAGGCCCTGGGCACACACAGTACACTGTACTAGGGCCTTAGTAGTGAATTAAATCACAGAAACACCAATCCATAAACACAATTTAAATGGAAAGCATAGGCACTTTAGCACGGAATAGCAGTGGTAAAGGGCCCAGAGTCCTAAAACCAACAAAAACAAGGTCAACAAGCACTGGCGTTGCCAATAGGTCTCGCAGTAGGAAAGTTGGAGCTATTACAATTGCAAATAACAATGCCTTTTATTTTTGTTTTCATTTTAAAAACATAAAGGGCTTTGTCATTTACAAAACCAATAGCTCCAACTTTCCTACTGCGAGACCTATTGGCAACGCCAGTGCTTGTTTGTTTTGGTTTTATTTAATAATTCCTCCTTAATATCGAGCCATTTTAAAAAATATAGTTCATCAGGATATTGAGCATTTAAATGTCATCCTGTGTACGAGTTCACATCTCTTTACAACCTCTTGGAGTGAGCCTAGACTGCTCCCTAGTTTTGTTCTGCTGCCCAGCCTGTACTTCACACCCACGTCTCCCTGATCGGAGACATTAGGTGCTCTAACTTTTACAAACATGAGACCGATAACATTTGAAATGTGCGTGTTAATTAGTTGCCGTGTGCACAAATTGCTACACGGTTCCACTGAAAAATGGTATAACGTTAGAAGTGTTTATTCCTCGTGGAGACGCAGATGATGTTGCGGGATTTTGATGCTACACCCACCTTACAATTCCACGAGTTTCGCTGCTGACGAGTGTCTATATCCTGCAGGGTACAGATTGGAATAGTTGCAAGGGATACTTAGAGATTCATACTTAAGAAGTATATAGATTGCCCGTAACATGTGTTTCAAGTGCTAAACAAGACGGAGGGAAGGCAGAGAAGGGGAGGGGGGAGGAGAAATGCGACACGGCGGGCAGGGGAGGGGGCCGAGCGGGGAGAGCAGCGATGAGGGTGTGAAGCAGCAGGGGCCTTTGAAGTGAAACTAAGCTTCACTTCAAAGGTGTGGGAGGAGTGCTGCTACGGCCTGGGGGAAGCTGGCTGGGGAGGGGCCCAAAGCGCGTGCCACTGTGTAAGTTCAGAACACCAGGTGTACAAAACCTATTGTGTTTGATTTAATAGACTATAATTTTGCTTGGTCTATAAGAATCTAGCGACACACAGGGTTGACATGACAACTGCTTGCCTCTTAGTTCACTAATAGTACTGTCGTCAGGGGGAGGGTGGGCAGGAACAGTTTAAGTTCAGGTTTTAAAACTGCCTCTTTTAAAAAGCACTTCTCAGTGCAGCGCTGTAACGTGACGTGCTAATTAATGTCAAAGTTTCTGCATGCTTTACAGGGCAAACTTTCTAAGGGCTCGGCTGGTGCACGACTTTAAGAGCCAAGCCAGACCCTGGCTTCGGCTCGCCGTGTTAATATGTTGGCTCGTCCACCTCTACTTCCTGGAGGGCCTAGGCATCAGTCAGCAGTGATTCCATCGTGATCAGGTGGAAATGGTTCTTACGAGCCAAAGGTTTCTTTGTTCTTTTAGCATTAACATAATGTTGCCCAACAACCTGCTCTGCAACACACAATCAAAATTTCAATTCAAAATTTTCTGCGCCTTCCACCAAGCATGTGCGAGGCGGATAAATGAACAAATATTGGAACGTATTATTTGTATTTTGACCTCTCTTCGTTTTTCCTTCAGCACGTTTGCACTATTGCATGTAGAGCTGTAGAAATGAAAGTAGCATCTGCACGACAGGCAGCATACCCATCTGTGCTTGCTGAATCTAAAAGGCGGCGCAGATGCTAAAGCTTTGGATGTGGGGGGCTGCATGTTGCTTGCCTTTAAAAAGTGCTCAGACACGTTCCGTCTGAGGAAAAAGTGTGGGGAAGATGGGCGACTGAACATCGATACACAAAACTGCCCCAGTTCAGCATCGCATAGACAACCTCCACCCTGCCCAAAAAAAGACGAAGCATCCCTAACCAGGAGAAGGGAGAGTAAGGGAGGAGCAGGCGTCAGCCGAGGAAGAGAAAGCTCTAGGTGGGAGATCTAGTGAACGGTTGAGGGAGTGAAATGGAATGGAAGCCAACAGTGAAGACGTAAAGAGACTCGATGAGAACGAGGAAGGAGTAGGAAGATGTCAGAATGTAAAAGATGCGGTATGGAGGAGGAAGGAGATGTAGGAAGGAGAGAGTAATTGAAGAAAGAATAAGCTAAACCGGATATGTAGCAACAGTGGAAACCTGGCTAAAATGAGGAGCAAAAGGACACAGCAAAAGGAAAAGAAGGGAAATCAAAATAGGGACAAAAGTAAGATTGCGCTGCGGAAACAAAGAACAGAGCAGCAGGGTGTCAAAAAGAGAAGGTAGAGAAAGTAAGGATGGGACTTGATGGAATGATAAAAAAAAGATGACAGCACAAGACCTGGGAGAAGTGGAGGAAAATGAAGGGAGACGTATATGGGCATGTAACGAGAAAGCTAGAGTCAAAGAACGGGTGATGTGGAGGACACAGAGGTAATCGGAACGGAGCAGCAGGGAAGGAGGTGCGGGCAGGAGAAGGAGGAATAAGGGAGGAGCAGGCGTCGGCCGAGGAGGCGAAAGCTCTAGGTGGGAGATCTAGTGAACGGCTGAGGGAGTGAAATGGAAAAGAAGCCAACAAAAGACGTGAAATGAGAGGTGAACAAATGCGTGCGCTGGAAAACTGAGCCATGAATAATTAGGGGAGGAGAAGCCGAGAAGCCGCAGAGCGCACGCTGGGCGAAGCCCTTTGATGTGCTGTGCGGCTGTTAAAAAAAAATGCAATTAGGAGGGAGGGAGGCTGATGCGCGTGCTTGTTTAGTCACGTGATTCACGTGAACTTAAAGAAAACCGCAGCAAGAAGCCCTTGGTTTGACGAGGATTTTCAGGACATGAATTCTCGCTCCGCTCAATGCTCGGAGGTCAAAAAGCAGAAATTCTGGGAGTGAACCAGCACAAAAAGCCAGGTCTAACACTGCATTCTTTTCAAGTCTGCTTTCCGCCACCTCAAGTCTTCGGTTGACTACATCCCCATTTTTAGGTCTCGCCTGAGCCAATGCGCTTGCGCATTGCTCCGGCGAAATTATAGTAAGCGGAAAAGAAAAGTCTACCAAAACCGCTGCGGATCGCATACAGTTCATGTGATCTATGCGCGTGCACACCATCGCCAGCCACCTAATACACCACCATTTGTCTGTGCCTCAGCATCAGACTTCAAAGGCTGCCGCTCCCCCGCCCCCCACGTGCACATCGCGCACCACCATTTGTCTGTGCCTCGGGATCAGACTTCAAAGCCTGCCGCTCCCCTGCCTCCCCTCGCCCCCCGCCACAGCAATGCTGAGAGCTTGTTTCTGGACGAAAGTGAAAGCCTACCATGCTTGTTTACAGTAGTCTTGCTCCTCAAATGCTGTTGCTGTGTTGCCATCTCTCTAGGGACACTCAACTTGAAAACACTCGACTTGCTAGCTGCAATGCTACATCCGCTATGCTTTGCCTCTAGACACGTTGATCCCTCGCAGACTGTGCTGACTCTGCCCCTCCTGATTCGGAAAGTGACCAACACAGTCACCACGCAGTCTCTTCTCTCTGTCTTATGATGTCTGCCCTGCCACCATTTACTTGGGACCCTCACCCTCATACCTCCTCACCCTCACACCCCCTCACCCTCACACACCCTCACCCTCACACACCCTCATCCTCACCCCGTCACCCTCACCCTCCCTCACCCTCACACCCCCTCACCCTCACACAACCTTACACACCATCACTCACCCTCACACTCTCACCCACCCTCACACACCCTCACTCACCCTCACAACCTCACACCCTCACAACCCTCTCACCCTCACTCACCCTCACCCCCTCAAACCCCCACACACCCTCACCCTAACACACCCCATCACTCAGGGACACTACCACATCACTCAGGGGCACCACTCAGGGGCACGACCACATCACTCAGGAACACCACCACATCACTCAGGGGCACCACCGCATCACTCAGGAACACCACCACATCACTCAGGGACACCACCCCATCACTCAGGGGCACCACCACATCACTCAGGAACACCACCACATCACTCAGGAACACACCACATCACTAAGGGACACCACCACATCACTTGGGGACACCACCACATCACTCAGAGGCACCACCACATCACTCAGGGACATCACTCAGGAACACCACCACATCACTCAGGGACACCACCACATCAGTCAGGGACACCACCACATCACTCAGGGACACCACCACATCACTCGGGGACACCACCACATCACTCAAGGACACCACCACATCACTCTGGGACACCACCACATCACTCTGGGACACCATCACATCACTCAGGAACACCACCACATCACTCAGGGACACCACCACATCACTCAGGGACACCATCACATCACTCAGGGACACCACCACATTACTCAGGGACACCACCACATCACTCAGGAACACCACCACATCACTCAGGAACACCACCACATCACTCTGGGACACCACCACATCACTCAGGGACACCAACACGTCACTCAGGGACACCACCACATCACTCAGGGGCACCACCACATCATTCAGGGGCACCACTCAGGGGCACCACCACATCACTGAGGGACACCACCACATCACTCAGGGGCACCACCACACCACTCAGGAACACCACCACATCACTCAGGGACACCACCACATCACTCGGGGACACCACCACATCACTCGTGGACACCACCACATCACTCTAATGCACCACCACATCACTCTAATACACCACCACATCACTCAGCCCAACCACATCATCACTCAGCACCACAACAGCACTGTCCTTGCTTGCTACCAACAAGCATTGCCATAGCCAATAGGACTCGCATTAGGAAAGTGTAAGTTATTGGCTTTGTGAATAACAATGCTATTAATTTATATATTTTCAAAGCCAACACATATTAAAACAAGCATTGGAAATGCAATAGGTCTCGCATGAGGTGGTTTTATACATTTTGGTTATCCATTCGTTGTGGGCAAGAGATGGGGAGATTACCAGTGACGGAGGGCAGGGCGCAGACCTTTGCAGCTGTGAGCGCATTCAATTAATGAAGAAAAAAAAAGAAGACACGGCCGGCCGGCCGTGAAACTGAAAGCACGGCCGGCCGGCCGTGAAAAAGCCTTTGATGCAGCAGGGGGTAATTAGGGGAGGAGAATGGCTGGGCTGAGGCAGAGCGCAAAGCCTTTGATGCAGCAGGGGGCGGAGCAGGAAGAGCTGCTGGTGGCACCAAGCTGACGATTTGATGCTGTGCACGCGCATTTTAACTAATTGCGCTTGCGCATTGAGTTAAAAGTACACATGCACTGCATCAAATCGCCAGTCTAGGTAAGCTCTGTTTAAGCCCCTATAGTCTCGCTCTGCTCAATGCGCATGCGCATTGACAGGCGAGACCTAAAAACGTGTCATTTACAATACCAATAGCTCACACTTTCCTAATGCGAGACCTATTGCATTGCAAATGCTTGTTTTATTTTGCCTCCTTTTTCCCCAACTCAGATAAGAGAGCCCATCTGCCGTAGATGTTTCCACGTCAGACTTCAGGTCATGCAAGCAGGTCTTCAAGTCACCCTTGGTTAATGCGCCTAAGGTTTTGGAGGCAATGTTTGCTGCTGCACATTGGTTGCACCTAGCTCCTTTGTTATCGGTATTTCAATATGTCTTTGCCTTTGTGCACCCTGTTCTGCTTGAGCGTGTATAGGTGTGGGCATATTATCTAGGTCTCATAGTAAGAACTGTCCTGAATTATGTGCCCGCCTTGCAATTGGCTCTCTACTTTACAAGTTTTTGTTTTTGTTAGATAAAGTGGGAGCAGTCTCTACTTTTTGGATTCAATATTTACCATGTGAGGTCTCAAGCCGGATGTCTTCTCTCTACGGTAGTCGAAAGAGCCAAACATCGGATTTTCCCTGTTATTTATTAAGTTGCCCCTATTTTTCAATTACAGGCTTGTTTTACTGCATTGCTGGATGAAACTTTCAAACGGTCCTAGCGTCCTTCTTTGGGTGGATGAGGGCACCAATTATTTCACTGCCCCTTTCATCAGTTAGGTCTACGAAGGCTCCTACCTTTTTTCAGAGGGAGTGGTCTCCAAACATTCAACAGGCCCCACAGCACTTTCTAGCCTTTTTGGGGTGTCCTGGATTAGTGTCCCATCTCAGTTCCCTTCGTATTGGCTTCATGCGGCTTTCTGCCCCCAAAGCACCAGGGCCTTCTCGTCAATTCAAGGAGTTCACATGAGGAGCAGAATCTAGCACTCTCTTTCGCTGCTGCCACCCTCACTCGTTATGGCAAATTTCTCACAGTCTCTCAGGGTCCCAGGAAGGGGGTGGGTATGAGGGAAAGGGGGAGGGAGGGGGATCTCAGTGATGGCAATCCTCTGATGCAGTTCAGATGGCCAGGGACCCTACGGAATTAGGCTGCAGGGTCCTGGAATCACATTCACCATCCCCTCCAACACACTGACCCATTCTTAATTACTCTTTAATCAGGTGCTGGCACTAGTGTTTGGGGGAGGTGGTCCTCTGCTGGGAATGAGGATGGCCACCCACTGCTCCCTTCTCCTTCCGATTCGGGTATCTTCCTGTACATTCAGCATTCTGTTGTAAGGAGAGGGCCTGGTTCGGAGCACATCTGCTATGCCCACGCCATCTTGGGCATAAGTCTAAAAATAACATTGCAAAGAAATTCCATTTATGTAGCTCTTACTACCCCTGACGATGCATTGAATCACTTTACAGCGAGTAGCACACTACTCCATAAGCCAAAGCTAGTAGTTAGCCCTGGGGTTACTGGCTATTGGGATTACTCTTGTGCTCTCAAGGAGACAGTTCCAAGTATTTTGTCCAGTTTCTTTGTGGTACATGACTGAGGTAGCTGTTATTAATTTGGGCTATATGAGAAGCAAATGGGTGATGGGATGAATAGATATATTGTTAGGTTGTAGGGATATAGTTTCAAAGAAAGATTAAAACAGACAGGCATGCATCTTCATAGAGTCTTTATTCTCAGTAGACATGCATAAGGTTGTAGGGAAGGAGAAGGCATTCGAAAGAAACAGAGAAATGTTTAAGTAGAGTTTAATTTTTCATGCAGGGTTTTAGGAATATAGCAGATGGAGTTTTTTTTTTTTTTTTTAAAGATAGCATGCAATCTGTAACTATAAACCTGTAGAAAGAAACAATAAACCATCAGCTGCAAAACACCAGTTTTAAATTCTGCTATAAATAAATGTGGCTTTTAGTTTTTCTAGAGACACTTTAGCTTTCAAAGAGGTGGCAGATAGTTGCCTCACCACAAAAAAGCAACCCCCGTTTGCTGTGAGATTCTTTTGCTGAGATCCCTTTACCTCTCAATTAGGATGTTGGTTAAGATGTGGCATAACAGCCTGAGCTAACGACTTCGGAGCCGGTGGGAACAAGGTTTGAGTCTCGGCGTCAACAACCTGTGATTCCGGGCCACAACCTGTGATTCTGAGCAATCACTTAATCTCCCTGTGTCTACAATTCAGTGCCTTGAACCCTCACGTATGATTTGTAGTGTGACATTTAAGCACATTCTCCTACCTGTAAGTAAGATCTAAAAACACCATAGGGCAAGTTAAGATCTAAAATTGTTTATGGCACATGATGGTATCAGGGCGGCTCTAGGCTTATTGGCGGCCCTGGGCAGGGAGCGTAGGTAGGGGGCCCCCGGAGGAACGCAGGCGCTGTGGCCAGTAGAAAAGGGGGGGTCAGGGTTTTTGGAAGTGGAACAGAGCGGGAGGCCGTCAAATCCCTGCCAGGGGCCGCCACGCAAATATGTATGCATCTTCATAGGATTATTATATTAAGGATATATATTGGCGTGGTGGCCCCTGGGGTTTTGCGGCCCTGGGCAGGTGCACAGCTTGCACATGCCTAAGCCCGCCCCTGATGGTATTTTTAGCTCTTGTACACACCACTCCACTGTATACAAAGAATACTTGAAAAGCCAGAAAGAATCCCTATGTGTGCCTACTACAGTACAGCTTCAATACTGTGATGCACTGTTAGAGTTTATGTATGGTCTAAAATGATTAGAATAAACTATACACATAAACATATACTACAAAATGAAAAACCTTTTGGTACCTACACTTGAAACATTAAATAAAAAGTTAAAGCATAAAAAAATTCAAATATAACCAGGCAGCTGAAAAAAACAATATAGAAATCTTCATTAGTAACTCCTCAGAGTAAAACAGTTTGTTAAAACAATATACAAAGTTTCACATGGCTGAACACAAAGTTACAGTTAATAATGGTGATACTCTTTTATTCTACACACCACAACTGTGTTTTAAAACCTATTACCTGGTAATGCTGAACAGTGGTTCTTAAACCGGGATCTGCGGACCCCTGGGGGTCCAGACCACCTACTTAAGGGGGGTCTGCAATTCTTCAGGAAATAAAATGATATAATATTAGCAGATTCATTAAATATGTATTTCAATAAAAAGCAATATTGAAAGTTTTAAAATTCTCTGTAATTGTGAAGGAATTTGAAATCGGAGGCTATAAATTATGTTGGTTTCTTTGATTTACACGAGCAGTGCAACCTCAGCAGAGTTTAGCATGGGCAGTTGGTAGTCTGAACCGAAGCACTGATATACGACAAAAAGAAAGCATGCTCTAGTAGCAAAAAAGACAAAGTGCTATATTGAAAGCTAGCAGATCTCTTTGTCTTTCAATACATAATAGCAAATTTTGAAGAGCTTCAATTTACCCGCTAAAATTAAAAAAATATTTTTTGTGTATTTAATGTTTGTGACTTAAACAATATATATAATAATTTATGTATTTGTTGGAAGTATACCTTTTCTGTATTTTTGCATATTGTTTTGCAGTTTAAATCATGGAAATTGATTAGGCCGAGGTCCCCACATTCCATTAGCAATTCAGTGGGGGTCCACAGGAGTTAAAAGGTTAAGAACCGCTGATGTAGAAAAGAACTGTTCATTATGTATCTATTATATACTTATCACATTAGGGGACACTTCACAAATTACAAAGGCAGTGGGACGATTAGAACCAGTATGACAGAGGCAGACCTGACAATTTGTACATGAATTTCACTGTGTGAGGAGAGGGCATGGGCTAACAGGGGACCAAGCCTCATACCGAACCCTATCTAAGAGGCACTCTGCCCATTACCAAGCCCCCCACTCCCTTAAAACAAGCATTTGCAATGCAATCGGTCTCGCCTTTGGGACCTTATATGTATTTAGCTATGCAGCACATTAGCCTGGGTGCTGAAACATCTACTGTTCTTTAACATGGAGGGAAAGTAAGCAACAAACTGCGTGACACGCCAGGTATGGGAACACATGGAGAGAAATATTGCCTTTCAGCGGGAAATGGTATAGCCCAAAGCTCTGTTTTTAATATAAAATTAGGGCCTTCAGTGATCATATCACTGAAAATACAAGATTTGAAAAAAATATTATTGTCTACTGGTGCTTGTGGAAGACAATTTCTATGGACTGGAATCTAGAGAATGCTAAAGTGATTCTGGTATTTTACTGACCTCTGCTGTTCGTTTTCTATTAAGAAAGTTAAATAGAGGAAGTTGCCAGAAAAATAGAAAAAAGAAAGTCCCTTAGCAGAAAGCAATTCTGGTATTTTACTGACCTCTGCTGGACGTTTTCTATCAAGACAGTTAAATAGAGGCAGTTAAACAGGAAAAAAGTCCCTAAGCGGAAGCAGACAAGTTCTAGGGCTGATCTCCAGAGCCCACAAAGTACATATACATAAGTATATACTAAAGTATATACAAGAGGTCTCGAATGCTCGACTTAAAAAGGAGTTCCTACTTAAGTTTAAGTAACTACAGCAGTACAGTTGTTCAAGCTGTCCTGAAATCTATTTAATTGTAGATGACTGTATTGTTCTGTAAATGGCTACAACTCATTGGACCTTCAAAAACAAGTAAATATTTGTCATCTAAATAAATGTGGACATATGCCCATTGCTGATTCATTTTTAAAGCCAAGCAAAAAATAAATATGGTTAAGTGCAGATGGAAATGTAACTAAAAAATACCATAAGTCTTTGAGCCCTACACATAAGATGGAAAATATAAGTCTCCTCAGCCTATCTAGTCTGCTCATTTACCCGCGTCCTGTTCACTGAAACACCTTTCTAGGTCTCCAGCTTTTTGTACTTTCTTATTCTAGTAATATTCCCCTGTTTCTGTCTTATGCCTTCTTAAATTGTTTCTGTTTTCGTCTTTTCCTGCTGAGTGTATGTTCATGCATTCACCAATCAACAAAAAGACATTTTCTAACCACGGCTTCCTCCATTCTCATACATGCCTCAGACTCTGGACAATTTTTCTCTTAAAAAAAAGTTTCTCCTTTCCAATGAGATTATTCTCTTTCGGCAGGAGGTTAAAAAGTTAGGTCCAACCTGGGGTGGAGAGAGGGGACACTGCAAAATGGTGCAGCTTGGCAGTAAGTTGAGAGAATGAAAGCATTAAAATGGGTCTGGTGGGAGAAAAGCAAGTGGGAGAATGCAGGCAAGAAAAGGCAGTATAGTCAATACAGGAGAAAGGATAGTGGTCAAAAGGTATAAAAAAGAGACTAAGTGCTAGTCATGTGATAGAGAAGAAAGGTGAAATAGGGTAAGAAAAAGGGTCAATATGATACAAAGAGGAAGCATAAAGAAAGCGATAGGATTTAGAAGGACAGATTGTGCAGTAGGGAAAAGGAAAAAAGACAGCAAGAACTGAAGCAATGAAAAAACAATGGAAATACAGACACATGGAAGAAGGATATATGAAGAAGAAGGGGTGTAGTGTGGAGAAAGAGATGAGAACTCTATTCAGGAGGGCAGAGAGAAAGTGTGAGCTATGTAGTTGAATGATAGGAGGTAGGAGGAGGAGTGTGAAGAACAAAGGAGTGCAAGAGGGAGAAAGGGAGAAGACAGAGGAAATGGAAGAATGAAAAGGAAAGGGTAAAAAGTAGAAAGCAGAAGGAAATGAAAGATGGGGATAGGAGATCTTAGCCAGAAAGGAAAAAAAGACAAGGCAACAGGAGATGGGGAAAGAAAAATAGGAGAAATAAGAGGTGATAAGAAAAATAATTCAATATATAGATGTGAAATAGAATGAAAGTATGATAATAGAGAGGAACGCTAGATTAAAGGGTGGGATTGGGAGAGGGGGGTATGAAGCTTAGATATAACCAGCAAGTAATAGGATTAATAGGATGATGGAGAAGTTGAAAAGAGAAGAGATGGAAAGAAAAATGTGAACGTGGGAGACAGACCGGAACGGTCTCACTAATTGCCGAGACTGAAAGGAAGAAATGAGATGCGAGATGGAGGGAAGTAGAGTGAAGAGAGGAAAGTCTAACTAGGAACTGTGAGAATTGGAGGTATTTATTTATTTACTTCATTTATAGAGCACATGGTTACACCACCAGTGTGTCCCCGCGCTAAGAGATAGCTCTGAGAGAATAGGTTTCAAAATGCCAGGGCTGCAAGGAAGTGTGGCCCTATCAGGTCCTATCGTTGAGTCGGTTGTGTAAACAGCCAGGTCTTTAGCTGTCTACGAAAACAGTTTTCATATGATTCAATTCTTAGGTTCACCGGAAGGCTGTTCAAAGATCCTGCTGCGCAGTATCTGAATGAGCGTTCCCCCATTATCGCTCTGAAAATTCTTGGTACAGTAATCAGAGCCTTTTCTGGGCTTAAAAATTGCAATTTATGTATGTTCTTACTGCCTGTTCTGTAATTCTCTTCTGAGGAGCGCTCTCATTGCTTGAAGTAAAATTGTAGTACTTCTTCTATTTTTGTGAAATGTCCCGGTTTTTGGATTCAAAATTCTGGCCACCCTACACAATGGACCTATAGGTCGGACATGTGTAACACTATCTATCCTAAAATGGCAGAAAACCCATAAAATAGCAGGACCTCTCTGGCCTCAGTTCCAAAATACCTCAATCTCATGAGTCCTAGGTGGGAGTGGAATTTTCCTTTTGTTGTATTAGGGCCCTGACCATTATTTCTACCTACAGTGCTTCTCATTAGGTATAGTGTTGTAATTTCAGATGTGTCTAAGCTGGAGGTGGGTCGATTGTGCTGACTTTATGTAGGTTTTATACAATCATGTGCGAAACCGTGATGAAACAAACTGACTGCAAAGGTTTAATTTGCTACAGACCAAGTGCCTCCATTTGTATCCAAGACTGATACAACAGAATGCTCCTGACCTGAATTAGGCAGTGTTGACTGTGGTATTACATTCTGTTGAATGAGGCCCCATTCCAATCTCCCAATTTCGCAAAATCCTGAGGAAAACAAAGTAAAAATAATAATCGGGTATAATTGCTTTAGTTTTAAACCACAAAAATACAGTATATAAATATGCAAAAATAATAACATTATTCAATTAGCATTCCTCAGACTAAACATTAAAAAAAATACCATAACGTTCAAATATTTTTCTTGCCATTCAAATGTACTAGATAATGCATTTTTTTTAGCTTCATACTTCAGATTACAATAATAACTGGCAATTTATAGTTTCACATAGCATATTTAAAGCAGTACACTCAAAAACAATGTGTTCAAAAGGTTCCCTTTCATTACCACTTAACTGATATTTTTGATGGTCTTTTCTTCTCTTCAAATATACACATACCTGAAACTGCTAAGAGTAGCAAAGTGCCCTGATCAGGATAATAAAACAAGACTTTACAAAGCCAATAGGTCTTGCCCCTATGACCCATTGGCTTTCCAGTTCTTGTTTCTGCCATGGCCATCTTGGAAGAATTGTTCTATTACTTTAAAAAACATTTGTTATCCTGCATTCGCACTGGCCCGGGATCAGTGGATAGCTGCTACAGCACTGCAAGACAAAAATAATCAAATAAATAGGAGATACAAAATAAAGTGGGGTGGTAGAGAGATGAGGAATAGAGCGAGGAAATGTTTGATGGAGTACTGAACAAAAATCCAGAAATGTTCCTCTCACAGCAATGGAAGGATGCAAAACATCCAGTCAGAAACATGATAAACCAGCAAAGTTTCAAAATAATTTGTTGATTCCAAGAGGGGCACATCTTCTGCCACAAGTGAAAGTTCTGTGTCACTGCCTGGATTAGTATAGATTTGCATAGGGTAAGTAATGCTTACAATAACAAGCGCCCAATTTTATAAAACTCAAGGTGTCCATCATGTCATAAAATGAGTGCTCCACACACTAAGATGGCGCTACTTCAGTGCAGTATACGCATTTCAAAGGATGAATTGTGTATTCCCCACGTTTTTCTGAGGTTCCCCAATACTTTTATAGTACTCGTAGTACACTGTCTTTTTAGGTCTCGACTATTCTATCCCGTAAGGGATAAATAGACGAGAGTATAGGGGGCAAACCAAGGTCTGAAACCATCGCGGATTGCGTCCAGTTCATGTGGTGCACTCGTGCGGAACGCGCGTCCACATCAAACCCATCAGCCTCCCTCCCACAGGCATCTGAAGCTTCCCCAGCGTGCACTCGGCCATCAGGCATTCACCCCAGCACGCGCTCGGTCTCACTTCTCCTCCCCGCCTAATTATATCCCTGCTGTTTCACTTTCACGGCCGCGAGCTTCACTTCAAAGGGATCCCTCCCTGCCCCCTGCTTTTAGCCCCCCGCGCTTTATCTCATCTGATGTGTTTAGCTTCAAGAATGGCAGCCGCGCCATCAGCGCTCTTCCCCGATAATATATTGTTTTTTAAAGCACCATGGTTTTAAGACAGTGTTGTTTTTTGAAAAGTGAGGCATGCTTCAGGTTTGAGAATGGCGGTAGCGCATATCTTTTGTTATGCGTGGCTCGGCGAAATCAATCAACACAAGTCAACAATGTTGCCCGCGACTTGCAGCCCCTCATCACCATCCTGCCCCTCTGGTGCCGCACTTTAGGTTTGCAAAATACACACAATTGAGCATGGCACACGCTTTCATAGCACGGCCGCACTTTATCTCATCTGATGTGTTTAGCTTCAAGAATGGCGACCGCGCCATCAGCGCTCCTCACCGATAATATATTGTTTTTTAAAGCACCATGGTTTTAAGACAGTGTTGTTTTTTGAAAAGTGAGGCATGCTTCAGGTTTGAGAATGGCGGTGGCGCATTTCTTTTGTTATGCGTGGTTCGGCGAAATCAATCAACACGAGTCAACAATGTTGCCCGCGACTTGTAGCCCCTCATCACCATCCTGCCCCTCTGGTGCTGCACTTTAGGTTTGCAAAAGACACACAATTGAGCATGGCACCCCCTTTCCTATTAATAACATGGGCGCCACACTTAATATTTTAGCGGGGACCGCTCATATTATTGGGCAGCAAAGTGAAGCAATCAGACACCACAAGGGTTGCGAGCCAACCAGCACTGCAAACTAGGCACTGCATCCCAGAACTCCTTTCCACACATGCCTGGAACGCTCCGTTGCTGGGGCAGCCATGCGCGTTATAAATCTAACAAATAAATAAATAAATGCCCAGTCTAATAGACAAAATCCTGCCTAAATATGGGTTATCAAGGAGGCCAGCCTCTCACCTAACATGCATAGAGTGCGGTTTATACCCCACGGTCCTCCACGGCCGGGAGCGGCATGCTACATCCACTCACAGCTGCAGCACAGTTCTCCCCCTACTGCCGTCAGCCACTCAGCACCATGACCCTAGGATCTACTCCCATTACCCGCATCACAACGGTAAGGGTGCTTAGAGTATTACGGCAGCAGTTGGGTGCCCGAAGACGACGCAGCTCACAGTGTCGGCCTGCGCTATCGCAACGCTGCTCCTGATCTTTCATTCCCCGGGGCAGCCATCTAATGTGGAGGGAAAATAGCTTATTGTTTGGTAAATCTTGTGACCCAGTACTGCATCATTTTGTATTTTGAAAAAATCTGTTCAGGTAGGCATATCAAGGCTAAAGGTCTTGCCTACGGGACAAGAACTAACAGCTTGTTCAGTGTTTAGACATGTTGTAAGTGTTGTCCGTCATCTACTATAGTTCTAGTTGTTATTCTACAGGCCAAGGCTTTCAATTACAAGCAAAGCTCTTAACAACAGCAGAATTTGTACCAACCAAGGCACTACATGTCTCTAGCTTCACCGCTCCGACCACTTGTTTATAGCACTATGGTGATCCCAAAAGTCCTGCTGCATTAAAAAAAATTACATATCTGATTGCATAGCAAGTGTTATTATTCCCCAATGCAGTTGTACTCCTTGTATCGACCCTTATAAGATTAAGGTACAAGTCATCTCGTTTGGTGTGCAACCTGTTAATGCAAGTATATCCCAGCAGCAGGAGCCTAACACACTGTGCTATGTTATAAGCTAAACAGAGGTGTGTAGGGGTGGTGTGTGATATTCCTTCATGATGAGTGAATAGATTGTCATGCTATGTTCATTTAGCACCCTCAGTTGGAGCTGCGGTGCTTCACCACATCATCACTCAGCGCTACCCCAGCATCACTCAGCACCACCACATTATCACTCAGCAGCACCACATTCACTCAGCACCCCCACAGCACCACTCAGCACCACCACAGCATCACTCAGCACCACCACAGCACCATTCAGCACCACCACAGCACCACTCAGCACCACCACATTATCACTCAGAACCACCACATTATAACTCAGCACCAACACAGCACCACTCCGCACCACCACAGCATCACTCCGCACCACCACAGCACCACTCAGCACCACCACAGCATCACACAGCACCACCACAGCATCACTCAGCACCACAACAGCACCACTCAGCACCAACACAGCATCACTCAGCACCACCACAGCATCACTCAGCGCCACCCCAGCATCACTCAGCACCACTCAGCACCACCAAGCACCACCACAGCATCACTTAGCACCACCCCAGCATCACTCAGCACCACCACAGCACCACTCAGCATCACCACATCATCACTCAGCGCTACCCCAGCATCACTCAGCACCACCACATTATCACTCAGCACCACAGCACCACTCAGCATCACCACAGCATCACTCAGCACCACCACAGCACCACCACAGCACCACTCAGCACCACCACATTATCACTCAGCACCACCACATTATCACTCAGCACCACCACAGCACCACTCAGCACCACCACTGCATCACTCAGCACCACCACAGCACCACTCAGCACCACCACAGCATCACTCAGCACCACCACAGCACCACTCAGCACCACCACAGCATCACTCAGCACCACAACAGCATCACTCAGCACCACCACAGCATCACTCAGCACCACCACAGCACCACTCAGCACCACCACAGCATCACTCAGCACCACCACAGCACCACTCAGCGCCACCACCACATCACTCCGCGCCATCACAGCATCAATCTGTGCAACCAATCAACAACTGGTTCAAATGTGTTCTCTCAATGTTTCAATCTTTATTACAAATGTCACAAAAAGATGTTAATATTTCACTTCTGTTCTTGGATTTTCGTCACAATAAAATACAGTCAACATAATCTTCACAAAAGTTATTTACAAAAGTTTAAGCTATTACCATTATAAATTACAATCACTTTTATTTAAGTATTTATTTAAGTATTAATTATTTAAAAAAATTAAAAGCCATTGTTATTTGTAATATCAATACATCTAAGTCACGTAAATACAAAACATGTTGCATTACAAATGCTATAGGTGTCACATTTGCCAAAGTTATAACTATTGACATTGTAAATGACAAAGCTATTAATTTAGCTATTTTCAAAACCAACACATAAATAAAAAATGTGTCATTTACAAGACCAATAGCTCAAACTTTCATAATGCGAGACCTATTGCGTTGCAAATGCTTGTTAGATTAACTAATACGTTCAGTGATCACTTATTATCCAACAACAAGCAATTGTGTTCAGTAACCAGGTCCACTTTTTACCTTATTACACCAGCCCTCATTAGAGTATCTCAAGTTGTTGAAGTTCTGACTTATGATTTTGGTATTATTCAGAACCTATTTATAACTCTCACAATATTATGCTGATTTATTCAATTCCCGTTGGTGATGATTGAGTACAGTCCTCATGTGTCAATCCATACTTGCTCTGAAGACATTAAAAATCAATGGAAATAATATGCATCGTTGACTTTCTCGATGGCGGGTTGCAATTTTCCTGAAATTTGTGATGTTATCAGAAATAACAATTGGAAGCATTTTAATAATTATGATATATAGCGCCCTGATAAGCAAGATGCAGACTTTTTATCTATGTGCACACATGGGCAACCGTCGCGAGTATATTCACTGGATGAAATATTGATCACAGTGGCTCGATATTCACTTTCCTCAGTGTGTTGCCCTGAGTATGATGACATGCCCAGATGTGGGTGACATGCTCACTCTGCCACTGAAACCAGACGTGGGTGGCATGCTCACTCTGCCACTGAAACCAGACGTGGGTGGCATGGTCACTCTGCCACTGAAACCAACCTGCACTCTATTGAAGAGTCTGAAACAGGCAACACCGGCCTGAAGTAGCTTGGTTGCCGGTTCAGAGAGGAACTAACCTGACAGTTCGGCCTGGACTGTTCATATTGGAGCAGGAATGAAGGCTGATTTGCATATGGCCGGTTCCTGTCTGGTGTGGCGTGGTGGGCAATAAATGATGGGCTGTGATGCGGCCCCAAGTAATTACCAGTGGCTGAAATGAATTCAAGCATTCCACCCTTCACTTTTTTTTTTATTCCTCTGCGCTATTTACAGGAGCAACAGTTACAACATTGAACTGGCTGCCAAAGGTGCAGAATCTCGCAGCTAGTAATGTTTCTGGCATTTTCAAATTCGACCATGTTTCCACAACTATGCAATCTCTTGATTTGCTGCTGATTAAGGCTTGGTTTCAGTTCTTGAGTCTGGCCTCAAGCAACATGGACTAACTCTCTTGCAGGGTATGGACAAACCAAATATTTGAGATATGTTGGGGACAATCTACTTTTCAGCAGAAAGTTTAGTCAGCAACAACTAGGAGGTAGAGCCTTGAACGTTGTTTGTTGAAAACTGGACTGGCTTTTCGCGTGAATAGCTAACGGCTTAGCATTCCCAGTTCATTAAATGTTTGACAACCCACTTGGTCCCAATTGCATAAAGTGGTGTGTTGATGTCACTCTCACTTTAAGATCTTAGGGTTTTTGTGATTTAGCAATTAATTCTGAATTCCGATTATGGACAGGGCTGTTATACTTTTACTCAATAGATCTGCCAGCCGCTGTACCCAGGAGGCAATACAAAGTACTTCTCATTGGACTCTTATAGTTGTAACATACAATTTAATTCTTCCCATAGATATTATAAGAGGAATAGCATATGCATTTCTCAGCTGGGCTGCTATACTTATGCCAGAAAGCACCGGCACTTCTCCGCTGGATACTTTAATTATAAATAATGAGCAGAACCAGCAACTCTTATCAGAATTGCTGCACTTTTATTTAGATAGGACCACTACTTTTCTGTAGGGCTGTATAGCTTCAGTGGGACGACAGCATTTCTGATAAAAGATACTACACGTTTAGAGAGATCACATGATCAGCCCTTTCCACCACTGCTGCTTCTCTCCATTTAAGAATATGTATCCACACGGGGAGCTGATGCTAAAGTCGAGCCTGCTCTCTCTGGCTCCAAGATTGCTGTGTTTATTACATCAACATTTCCTGGTATTGCTTCTCATGAGGCGCCGAGGGGTCTTCACCGGGGTGTAACAAAGTCCACTGTGTTCCCTGTGGTGCAGGAGGCCCCATTCAGACTCAGGACTATGAGTATATGGGAGTCTACGGGGCCCCTCAACACATTCTGCGGAGCCGCATCATTTTGAGTTACGCCATTGAATCTTCTGGCCTTCTTTTAGGTTTCGGGTGACATGTATAGCCCTCCAATTTGAACTTCCATGTAGATCCGACACGTGTATACCAGGCGTAGGAGTCATCAAATAGGGCAGAATGAAAGTGGTTTACTTACCGGGGGCACAGGGAGGCTTCAAGAGAGAGAGATATAAATAGAGGGCCAGGCAGTGAGGAATGGAGAAGAGTGAAGATGTATGAACGGAATGAACGAGATAGCGCGAGGAGAGGAAGCTTGGTCTCAGTATTTTTGCCAGAGCTCCTTTTTTTGTTTGTTTACTTAGTCCGGCCCTGATAGCTCGTGTTGGTTTCGGCTGCCGTGGAGCGAGGCCCCTTCCTGTCTTCCTTTTACAGTTCACAGATGCAACTCAATCCAGACTGCTTATGAATAATAGTCTTATAGAATCGATGGAATATAAAAGCTATAGAAGACAATTTAAAACTCCTATAGTCAGCTTTCGCAATAATGGCTCCTTGATTTCAAAGAGGATCTTAGCCGGTTAATCACTTCAAATTTTCCTTATTTAAAAAAAAATAAAAAATCTGGTGAGGCTATTCGCTTTCTACCAAATTTTATGGATAAACAGCAGTTAGTTAATCACACAAAAAGATCCATTTGTAGATGTTCTTAGTTCTTTTTAATAGAACTGGATCGTCCCAGAAGCGTCATTTCTAAAATGACCACGAGGGGGCACTCGTGATCCATGATTTACAAGCTTGAGTCCATCTATGATTAAACACATTCTATCCCATTATTAGCAGCATGTGTACTTCAGGGGCATAAAGCAAACTCACACAGATCCTACAGCAGAGGAAGGCGGGGGCTTTGAGCCCAAGGCCGTCGAATATCAGCGAGATACGGTTTATGTCCAGGTTTCCTCACAACATTCAAAGTGGGCCAAGCTTTTGGCATGGGTGAGCTGTGTCGGGCCCTTGGCTGTGGTGCGCAGTGCCATCAACGCTGCGCTAGGACAGAGGACCCAGGACACGCTTATCAGTTCTCCGCGTGGTCCGGACTAGCTCCGTGACCACGCCCTCTTTATTTATACATCACGCGGCCGTGACGTATCACGGCCGCGCCAACGCACGGCTACGTGCGTAAGAACTAGACTGCACATTTGCAGTCCTTGAACATTACACTCCTTTCAACCTTTATTAAGACAAAACAAAACTTAACACCAACAGTCTTTTAGAGAGAGTCACTTGCTTCCTCTAGATATGTGAACAAAATAGAATGGCCGGCAGGCCTGTTACCAGTCTGACGATCAGGTTCCCCGAGTTCACCCTACAGCAAAGTCTGCCAACTGCGAGGAGGGGGCAGGGTTTCTTCTCAGTCCGTAACCGGCAGCCTCTCCTCGGAATAGGATTCTTCGTGGGGTGTCTTGTCTGGCTCTGATGGGTGACACCCCGCTCTCCGAGGGATGAGACTGCTCATTACTGGGCCTTTCCGGGTCCGGTGGGCTCACCATGGGTTGTCCCTCCGTGTCTTCGTGCCCACTCGCCGGGGAACTGGTATTGGGTGGCGTAGGACTTGGCGTTGACCTGCTCGATCCTTGACTGGGCCGATCTCCAGGTGGGACGGAGGCATGCTTGAAGAAGGACACATTTCGGGTGACTGTTTCTCCGTCTCGTTGGGCCGTCACCATTGTACCTGACCGTCGTGTGACTGTCCAGGGTCGGGGTTCGAACGGGAGCCTGAACTTGCTCCCTGGGTATCGGTCCCTCACATAGACCTGGTCTCTTTCCCGGATGGATGATTCCCTGGCGCGCCGTCTGAAACTGGCGTACTCATTTGAGCGCTTTCTGTTGAGCAAAGTTTGCCTTGGATTTGCTTCAGTTGGGGTCCAGGTGTGATGATGAGGAAGGGTGTCTCGGACTATTCTGCCCATGGCTGACGGTCCCGGGGCGGCTGTGGTAGTGCGATGGGGCGTGAGCCGGTATTCCCTCAGGAACGTGTAGATGGCTTTCTCCAGCGGTGCCTCTTCAGCATGGGCAATCCGAATAACTTTATTGAGAGTCCTCATGAATCTTTCTGCCTCTCCGTTAGCTTGAGGCCATCTGGGGGTGATTTTCTTGTGATTGATCCCCCACTCATTGAGATAGTCAGCAAACTCTTGGCTTTGGAACGGCGGTCCGTTGTCAGTCTTGACCATTTCAAAGATGCCGTGAGTGGCGATGATCTTCTCGAATTTTGCAGTTACTTCCTTGGCAGTAAGCGATGTTATTATCTCTACTTCTGGATACTTGGTCAGGTCATCAATGACAACGAGCATGTAGCGTCCATCCGGAAGGTGCCCGAAGTCAGCGCTCACTTGCTCCCAGGGCCTTTCCGGGTTTTCTTCGGTGACCACTGGGGGTGGTGGTTCGGGTGGACCTGCCGCCTGGCACCAGCGGCACTCCTTGACCAACTGCTCTACTCTCGTGTCCATTTCCGGGAACCACACTTTTGCTCTAAGTCGGCTCTTTGTTTTCACTACTCCCTGGTGGCCACGGTGCGCTAGTTCGACTGCCTGTTGAGTCAGGCTTGCTGGCATCACGAGCCGCGGCCCTCGGAGGACGCATCCTTGACTGTCCACTGACAGTTCGTCCTTCACTTTGAGGATGGTTTCCAGAGCACGCTTGGCGTCGGGAGTCCTCTGACTCATTGAAGCCTGGAGTGATTTCCAGTCGTTTTGTCTCATGGCGGCAATCACTAGCTGGAGGATTTCATCATTTCGGGTGGCGTCCACGATCATGTTGATGCCCATGGGCAGTGGTCGTGATCGCTCCAGGATGATCTTCACGTACTCCTCCGTCTCTTCGGCGTCTTCCTTTTCCTGGGTGGTTGCCGCTCGGGGATGCCTGGAGAGGTAGTCGGCCGGGTTAGTCGCACCGGGCTTGAACTCCAGCTTGTAATCGTATTCTTGGAGTTGTAGAATCCACTTTTCGATTCTGGGGGGAGGCTTGGAGACTGACCCTCGGAACAATGGGAGCAGAGGCTTATGATCGGTGGAGACAGTGAACGGGTGTCCATAGACGTAGACATGGAAGTGCCTGCAGGCCCAGTGTATTGCGATGGCCTCTCTCTCAATTTGAGAGTACCGTTGTTCTGTTTCCGTCAGCGACCTGCTTGCGTAGGCTATGGGCGACCAGTCCTCACCTCCTCGGCTCTGTGTCAGAACCGCTCCTAGTCCGTACGGGCTGGCATCGACGGCTATATTCGTTGCTTTGGTGGGGTCAAAGTATGACAGGGTCGTGTTTGCTGACAGAGCCGCCTTAGTGTTCTGAAATGCCACCTCTTGCTCCTTTCCCCACTGCCAGGGGGTGGTGGATTTTGTGAGCTCTCTTAATGGTCTAGTGAGATTAGAAAGGTCAGGGATGAACCTTCCGCAAAAGTTCACCATCCCGAGGAAGCTCCGAACTTCTGACGTGTTGGTCGGTGCTGGGGCTGCTTGCACGTCTCTCACCTTTTCAGGGTCAGGGGCCACTCCTTTGTCGGAAAACGTATATCCAAAGAAGCTGATCGTGTTCTGTAGGAATTGACACTTCTCCCGGTGCAGAGTGAGTCCGGATTCCTTGATCCTTTGGAGTACGCTTCTGAGTCTCCGGTGATGTTCTTCCACGGTATCAGCATATATCAGCAGATCATCGCTGACGTTTAGGACTCCTGTGATCCCACTCAATACTTCTCGAATTGTATTTTGGAAGACTTCGGCAGCACTTGATATCCCGAAGTTGAGCCTTCGATAGCGCCGGAGTCCCACGTGAGTGGAGAAGGTGGTAATGTATCTGGAGTCCGGATGCAGGGGCAGCTGATGATATCCTGACCTTAGGTCCATCTTGGAGAACCATTTCGCTCCATTTAATTCTCCCAGGATGTCGTCGATGGTGGGGGTCAGGTGTCTTTCTCTTTTCACCGCGGCATTGGGCAGTCGCATGTCAACGCAGATGCGGACCTGTCCTGGCTGTTTAGGTTTCCGTGCCACCACAATCGGCGATACCCATGGGGTGGGCCCACTGACCTTCTCTATTATGCCCTGTTTTTCGAGGGTCTCCAGTTCCTCTTCCACCTTCTTCCGTAGGTGGAATGCTATCCGTCGATGGCGGAGGGCTACGGGCTGAATGGACCGGTCTATATGCAGAGACACTTCCTTTCCACGGAGGCATCCAATGCCTTTGAAGGCGTCCGCAAATTCCTCAAGGATCGTGTCCAGTTCTTCCTCTAGCACCGCCATGGCAAAGGATATCAGGTGAAGTTCTTCAGCCGTTTGGCCGCTGAGTAGCATCCCACTACCTTCTTTGGTAACGTAGACAGTAGATTGTATCTTCTTGTCTAAGTGCTGTATTTCCGTTTGGAAGCACCCAATTAGCGGTATGGGCGTCTTTTGTCCATAGGCGAAAACTCTGATCTTGGCTGCTTTCAGTGTCGGCTTGTCTCGCAGCTGGTTGTAGACGTTCGCCGCCATAAGTTCGATCGAGGCCCCTGTGTCGATGGTCGCTCTCACCTCTTGGTGTTGTATCATTATCCTGCACTTCGGGAGCCGCCGTTTTTTCCTCAGCGGCTGGTCAATGGCGAATACGTAGTGCACTGGATAGCTGTGAGCATCGTCGTCCATGTCTTCACTCTCCGGGTCCTCCCTTATGGCGTGAGCAGCTTCAGGTTTGGGCTTGGATGACCTACACACTGATGCGAAATGGTTCATGCGTCCGCATGAACCGCATTTTCTCCCACGCGCTGGGCAGTCACGTGCCTTGTGTGGTGTGCCTCCACAGTATCCACATTCTGTCCGGCGTTCTGGCGGCCTTCCTCTCCCGGCAGGGCGTTGTTTTGGCCGTACCACGTTGACGTGTTCCGCTACGTGGACTTGCTCCGTCTTGATCGGTCTGTGGAGCGCCGCTTCCATGTGGGACGCTCTCGCGCGGGATAACTCTTTAGAACGGCCTAGTTTCAGAATGTCTGCCAATGGTTTTCCGTCCTCTTGGAGGATCTTCTCTCTTAGGTCGGAAGAGTAGCAACCTTGAATGATCTGGCCGCGAATTTCCTCTTGCTCGTCGCGGAACCCGCACGTGCTCGCCAGTTCTTTCAGACGACCATGGAATGCGTCGATGGATTCTTCCGCTTCCTGTCGCGCCTGCCTGAAGATGAACCGCTCATAGTCTTTGCTTTGCATTGGTTCAAAATGGGTATTGAGCGCGTTGAGGAGCGTAACATAGGTGAGGGGGGTGGCTTCTACCAGAGTCTTGTAAATTCGATAGATATCCTTCCCACCCAGATGCAGGAGGAGCGCCCTGCGCTTCTCTCTCGCCGTACCCGCCCCTTCAAAGTAAAACTGCAGTCTTTCAACCCAGTCCTTCCATCTCGGGGCCAGGGACGTCGGTGCACCGTCGACGGTGAAGGGCTCAATAGGCGGAATGGACGCCATGGTGGAGGGAGATTCTGCCCCTTGCTGCCTTGGGTACACAGGTGTGGACAATTTCGGGCACAGTGCTCCTCCTCGCCCGGGGTCGGTGGATCACACCCACTGGGCGCGCCGCAGCTATTTGGCGTCAGCAGGGGCCAGGAATGAGGGGCCTCCTGGGCGTGCACTGTCCCCTTCGCCCTCCGGTGCAGGTGGTGCAGGGGGTAGGTGGCTCTGTTACGCACTGGGCGGCACTGGTACCTTCCTTTGTGGCTTGCACTCCTCAGGGCATCACACTGGGCCATGCACACCTCCTCACCCTCGAGTACTAGGCTCCTCGACGTGTATTGTCCCATGCACGACGGGGCGCTCGTCACTCCACGTGTGGTTGGCAGCTGTGGCCCGTCCTGGCCGGGGACACCGAGGATCGGCGGCAGAGCGGGGCATAAAGTGCTTCAGAGGCACTGAATGGGCTCTCTAGGCCCTCGTCGCCATTGTCGGGCCCTTGGCTGTGGTGCGCAGTGCCATCAACGCTGCGCTAGGACAGAGGACCCAGGACACGCTTATCAGTTCTCCGCGTGGTCCGGACTAGCTCCGTGACCACGCCCTCTTTATTTATACATCACGCGGCCGTGACGTATCACGGCCGCGCCAACGCACGGCTACGTGCGTAAGAACTAGACTGCACATTTGCAGTCCTTGAACATTACAAGCTGGGCCCAGGACGCCAATCTTCAGAAAGGCGCAGAGTTTATTGTACTGAGGTTGGTCCAGCATAATCCAGGTTCCACCCTTACTCCTCACAGAAATGCAATTATATAAGCGCATTTGATGTTATATTCACTGTGTGCCTTAACTTCCTTAATGTGTGTGAAGCATTTAAACACATTACTGGAATGCATTGGGTTCGAGTCTCGGAAATGACGCAGAAAAATCCTGTGATTCTGAGCAAATCACTTAATCTCCCCGTGCCTAACAAAAAAACAAAAAAAGAAAATGAATGTGTCGTCACGTAATGCAACTGGTGCTATGTAAATAGCTCTGATACCCGATTCGGGTCAAGTTCGTGCTATATAAAACTCAGTAAAAATAAATTAATGAATTAATAAAATAAACATGAAAGAAAATTCATGTTTTACACTACAAGTTATAATTGCATATGTAAACATGTACTCTTTAACTCACAGTTAGCTGGTTGCAATATTTTCATGCAAACAGTAGTGTACAGTGGCACAAGCGTGTCCATTTTTTGTGCTTTTAATCACTTATCACCATGCAGCAGGTGCTTTTTAGGGCTCGCACTGCGACTCAATCGCGAAAGCGATTGTCGCAGTGGAGTCCTATTGTAATCATTCTGGCTTTCAAGGACTAACGAGGTTTGGGACAACAGACTGGCACGCGCACGCACGCAGCCTGCCGGAATCGGATCAGGTTGCGCGCTCCGATTCCGGCAGGCTCTTCAGTCACCATGGATCACGCACACACACAGAGACACACACACACGAGTGCACACATACACACACACACACCACACCACACCTCCCCAGCCCCCCCCGCCGGCGTCCCGCCACACGAGCGCACACACACAGACAATCCCCCCCGCCCACACACACGCGCACATACAGAGACGCCCCCCCACCACACATGCTCACATACAGAGACGCCCCCCCAAACTAACCCCACTCACCGCATCGCCGGACTCTGCAGCCTCTGCGGGGCTCTCCCTCGGGCATGGGAGCCCCGCGTCACCAGCACTGCTTTTCTGTCCAGGCACTCCGTGGGCGCGGGCTTCCGAAGACGGAAGTCCCGCCCCACAGCAGGTTTCGTTTTTGCACACGTCTTGTTTATATAATGTGTGCTCAGTGTTTTATTTGTCTAGTGATTGGGTATTTTGCGCTCGCCAATTACACAGATTTAAATTAGCTTGCTGTTGTTCAACATTTGCACTGCACAGGTAAATGAAATTAAATCAGACTTGACTATTTGTTTAAGATCCATGCAGTGAGCTAGGTTACTCATTACTCCCCGTTGCGCACTGACTGGATCAGATCACCCCTCTCCTTCTTTCGCTCTGGATCCCCCTGCTTCGGTCTGTGCTCGCCCTCACTTCCCCTTTCTGTGCCTGCTTTGTCTGCTCTCCAGCTCTGCGGGCTCGAACCCCTTAGACGTCTTGCATAATAACATCAAATATGAGCTATTTGTTGCTTGTCACTGTTGTCTGTCGGAGCTAGCGAGAAGTTATTAGCACTGGTGCCAGTTCCATCCCGTGCCATTGAGCTCCCTTAATTAACCCCTTTTTCTAATGCTTTCTACTGGCCTATCATGTACATTCTGTTTTTTCTACACCAGCAGTTTAACTGGACCCCGCGCCCCAGTTGCCCAAACCACATTAATCCAGACTGCTCGAAGAAAACACAGAACAGGCAAATGCTGTAAGATTCCCTGTAACTCGCAGACCCTCACCTGGATGCACGAGCACAGCACAAACTACCACAGCGCAATACAGCCTGCCCTACAGCCACATCAAACCTGATTGGTGTGTGTCCTTTCAGCTACACAACTGGGCTCAGGTCAGATATCGGGTTGACTACAAATACCCCTCACCTAAAGGAACTTGACTTCCTCAAGACTGCATTACCATCCCACAGGCAGACCAAACCAATGCATTCTCGACAGCTTTTTCAGAATTCCACTTTGTCATAGCATTGCACAATCCACTTATCCTTGCACTTCCTCAGCACAGGCAGGTAAAGGCATTGCTCAACCCCTTTCCCCTCATTCACAGATGACTCTCCTCTCCCAGGTGTCCACCAACACATGTAAAACTCTCACCATCTCTTGTCGAACTTGTCATCCAAAGCCAGTATGTTATGACAAGGCTATGGCACTAACTTGAGGGAGAGGATGTAGCCTTACGGTTAGAGCGGTCGACCTCGAAGCTTGGGAACCTGGTATTGTGTCTCGCAATGACGCTCAACATCCTGTGATTCTGGGCAAATCACTTAGTCTCCCCGAGCCTAACAAAAATTAATGTGTCCATTTGTACGAAACTGGTCCTCATGTATAGCGCTCTGATATCCGATTTCTCGGGTCTCGTTCGCGCTATATAAAACTCTAAAAAAAATAAAAATTGTCCTTAATCTTGTTCTATTGTTTTTTGCCCAAGACCTTAATTTGAGGATGTGAGGGGTGTGAAGACAGGTCAGCATCAACCTGTCTCACCCTCTTTTTGCCAACGGAAAAGTGCTAGCTCTCTAGCAGTGAAGCAGGGGAGGAGATGTGACGCTTGACTCCTTCTTTCCACGTACATTTATACTACTTATTCTTCATACCTTCTCCGGCCCCCATCTCATGCTCCCTCCTGCCCCGCACCTCCCTCATTTTGCTTTAAAAGAAAAAAACGCAATGACACAGGCAATTCTGGACACGTCACAGTGCTTTAAATTTTTTTTACTCATGCGCTCCACCCCCACCCTCCCTCCATTTCACCAACCACATCCCCAAACTGCCATTAGCTCACCCATTGGCAAGACCTAATGGCTTTGCCAATGCTTGCTTAATAGCTTTCAAATTGACAATTTTATATTTTACATTTGTAATTCTACACAACCTGGCATAGAAGAACAATTTAGAAAATTCTACAGCCTTTAACATTAAAGGAACTAAACTGCAACGTGGCGATCAGAACTAGCACCTACCACGGCTGAATGGACGTACATGAGGGACTATTGCGCTGCCACAGAAAGACTCCTGTATAAATCCCATGGCTGCCCGGAGAAACATCAAAGAATATGTGGCCATGGGCGGACGCCTAAGAGGGCCTTACCGCATAGAGGAGAAGCAAAGGGGGTGGTATTCTGTCAACAATCCTTTCTGAATAGCTACGCAGCATTGCTTTATCATTATGTTGTTACTTTTCAAATGTATAAAGAAACAAAATATATATTTTTTTAAGTTAGACCAAGAAAAATGTGAAACTTGAGATTCATAATAATGGAATAAGCAAGGAGCCAGCAATCTCTAAAATGTCCTATCAATGAGTCTTTCATCATTTTTAAAGTACTTTTTCTTAAACATGGCAAGCTTTAAAGGATTACCTAAGTGTCTATAAAAGAGTGATATCTTGACATGAGTGAAAACATAATGCATAATAATATACAAGACTCTCTCAATCTTCAAATATTTCCTCACCAGCAGGACTGTCTGTTAGTTTTCAGCTTAGGCAGAAGATAGTTATGATCACTCTAAAACTGTATTTAAGATGAAGTGATAAATGTAAATGCATCATGAAAGTCTCATCAATTGCATAGTGTTTTTATGAGGTGGGATTAAATGAGTAGTGCCTGCATGTGTGTCCAAGGGACGTCAATGACCAGAATCCATTGCTCTTCTGCTTGACCTTCTCTACCACCACTCATTCCAAACAGGGGCAAGGAATTTGCCCATGCCAAGGGCGGTACTGTCATAGAAGAGGCTATGCCAGGTGTCCTGGTCCTAGACCTAGGGATGTTCATCAGCTCAAGAGCTGGAAAAGTAAAGCAACAGTGACCACATTGAAGAATACCACCAGTTAAAAACAAGCATTTGCAATGCAATAGGTCTTGCATTTACACGAGTTTAAGCTATTGGCATTGTAAATGACAATGCCTTTTATTTATGTTTACAAAAAAAAGGCATTTTCATTTAAAATGCCAATAACTCAAATTTGCGTAAATGCGAGACCTATTGCATTGCAAATGCTTGTTTTAAAACCCCATCAGTTCTTATCCTTGTCCTTCTCACTCAGACCCCTGCTGCCACACACCAACACCACCCCCAACAAGCATCTTGGCACCCGTGTGACAGACCTGAGCTGCGATTGCTTCAGGTGAGTTGGCGGAGGTATGAAGATATTTAGGTCCAGAGGCCAGTCTCTAGCATGACATTATCAGTCAGCAGCGAACTTTTTTTTTTATCTCAAAGAGTTTTTATTAGCGACTTCTGAATGCAAAAGGGGTTCTCTGCTGTGTTTTATTCAACAGCAGCAGCAAGGGTGCCAAATTTCTCTCTGTCCAGGGAGCTATCCTACCAAAGGCAGGCTCTGAGTGTGGCCCATTATTTTGTGTGAAGGCACTGATGCAATTTCACGCCAACGCCCCACTCTACACTCACATAACATAATTATTACCAAGCATTGGCAAAGCCAATAAATCTCACCTATTGAGATCTCTACTGACTTCCTCAATGATTTTTATCCATGTGGTACAGCAGTGCAGTGTGTTACGACACAGTTAAAGCTGGCCACATCAAAGCGTTTAAAAGAAAAACATTTTTTTTTTAATTTTTAGTCATTGTGTACAGCAGCCACACTGCTATACAACATGGCTAAAAATCACATTGATAAATCAAATGGTTGCCACATACGCAAGACCTATTCGGCTTTAAAAATGTTTTTTTTGTGACAGGAGGGAAGCAAGAGGGATGTGGCAAGCAACAACAGGAGGGAAGTATGGTGCAGTGAGCTAGTGGTGGGTGTCACAGGGCAAGCAAAAACTGGAGCGGATGCGAAAGTAACAAGAAGAGTGCAAACAACGATTTAGGGGGAGGGGCAAGCAAAAATAAAAGCAAGCATTGACACGAGAGGGGTGAGGAGAAAGCAGCAACAACGGAGCAAGTAAAGATTGGCAAGCAATGGTGTGGGGCAACTATAGACAAGGGATGTGTCGGGGAACAAGCATAGGGGAAGGAAAAATAAACAGAAGTATCTCAATCCAAGCATGAGCGGTGAAAGGGCACTAATAAAAAAAAGCAAGCAATACTTTGTCCGTGCTCCCCTTACTGGAGAAACAAATGATGAGAAAGTGAAAGCGGCATGCGCTGAGCAATCAGGGGCCAGTAATTAAGAGAGTGACATTGAAGTAAACGAATGGTAAGCAACAGAAGTCTTAAGCCCTATTAAAGTTAACAAAATGTCTTCCAAGCGACAGCTGTTTCACATGAGACCTAAACACGAAAAGAAGCTTCTCTTTCCCAGCATGGAAGCTTAAACATTCCGCTTTTACTGTTTTTAGGTCTGCGCGCTGCATAGGAGGGGACCTTTTGGACTCGATCAGCATTTTGACTAAAAGTGTGCACGTTTTGCATTGCTTTCTATTGCAACGCGTGCAGTTTTGGGGTTTCCCTTGCGGGAGCGAGCTTTGGCGCCATCTGTTTGTAATCATCTTGAAAACAGATGGTGCCCCTGCTCTCTCCCGCAAGGGAAATGCTGTGTGTGTCTGGTCCTCACGACGCGTCCTACGGTCACTTGAGACTGTTTTTTTTCTTTCTTTTCAAATTTAACTTTATTGTTCCCCGCTTCCGGCTCTGCCTCTCCAGCCCTTTCTCCTCACTGCAGAGCTTTCCTGACTGCCGCCGATTTCTGCTGTTCCCTTTTGCCATCATCTGCCTGTGTTGCCTCTTGGTACTAGGCGCAGGTCAGGCAAGTCGTGCTGCTACTTCCAGCCTCATTGGGAGCCCTTGCCTGCTTCCTCCAGGTCATTGGCTGGTTTTCTCTTCTTCACATGGCCCAGGCAATAGGAACTTCGCTCCTCGTACCTAGGCAGTGTCGTTTGGCAACTGGGTCGTCCTACGCGGACTCGCACAGCATATTTTCAGCTAAGTTCTCCTTGTTTTCGACAGCTCTGTTCTGTTGGTTTGTGCAACTTTTCCTCACGCTGATTAGCACAACTCTACTTAGTGGCTGCATGCTTCAAGCTTTGCGTTGCTTTTGTTTACTCTGTGCGAGTTCTACTACGCGCACTCTTGTGGAGGTGGGGTGGATGGGACATGCATGGGGACCAGACACACACATCAGCCACAATGCTCTACAACATAGTCAAAAGTTCTGGCTAAACACATAAGGTCCCAAAAGCTAGACCTATTGGCTATGCCAATGCTTGTTTTTAAAGTTTCGGTTTCTTGCCACCTTCATATTTGTCACCTTGACAATGTAGGGTTGTTGGTTGTTAGCAATAGACAATACCATAATTCAGAGTAATCCTGGTACAGAAATTTGTCTTTGCAAAATGTCGGGCATTTGGATTTGTTTGAGTAAGGCACGGCAAAATCGTTTTGAGCAATAAATGCTCATCTGCCTCAAAAGACATGAGCAGGTTGAGTGACATCACGTAATATACATGTTATATTTTAGTAAACCACTCAAAGAGCCGAGCTGACTGCAGCACGTCATTGCAAATTACAACAAAAGACAGGTCACAGCCCTCACTAGCAGCCAACGCAGTCAATCAACCACACCCTAATACAGTTTAGCATGCTGAGTGTCTGCAAAGTGCTTTGTCATCTCACAGGGGTAGAAGAGCTTTATACAATTTTACTACAAAGCAATCAGTTAAACTGTAAACATGCATCAGATTGCAGGTGTCTGGTGGTCCAGTGGAAGGGCCCTGCACTTCCCCATGGTGTGCGTTTCCGTCACTAAGGAGATTAGAGAGCCCCAACTGCTTGCTTCAAGCCATGCTGGCAAAGAGTAAAGGAAGGACTATCACCGATGGCAGCTGCTGACGCTTTCATCAGCTGACTACATACAAATGTATGCAACCGTTGGTATTCCTAGACCACAGATCTGGCAAGAGAACTGGAACCTTTGTGGGAAACATGTGAAGGACAGGAAAGGGAGAGATTAGACACAACTAGAATAAATGAAACTCGAGAGAGACAAAGCAAAAAGATTCCATGGAGGCGGTTTCACAAGTATTTTATACTTCCATTTTGGTATTCAAAATTACTTTTAATAAAGTCCACATCTTGTGCTTCTGCAGGAAAACAAGTTGACTGACCTATGATGTAGCAGATGTAAGAAAGTGGCCCTGTATATACTGTTTCAAAGTAAGGTACAGTGTGTACAGAGTCCACAGTCCCCAGAGGTTTAGCAGAGGTTAAAGTTATATATAGCCTTACTCTCTAAAGTGGTAGCTTGGTCGAGCAGTAAGGCAGTATCATAGGACAGTGTAAAGCATTTGTTGTACACACTCAGTCAGCAAATGGTCTCACACACTCAAGAACTGAACTCTAGGCCAATTGTTTTGTATATAAAAATATATTGTTATTTTATTTTAGAACCACAAGTAGGTATAAAAATACTTTCTCAGAATGAGATGCTACAGTTGAATACTTTCAATGAGCAATAGACTTTTAAATGCGATAGATAGAGTTGTGACAATATGCAACACCAGTTAAACACACTTATAACATTGAGCTCAATGGGGATTTTAAGTAAAATGCAATAACAGTTACTTTACGAATGTTTTTCTTACTCAGGGCTGGATCCTGGATGATTCAGCCCTGGTGCATCTCCTGTAAACAGGTGGAAGAAATCGTTTATGTTACACAGGCAATTTTTAAGGAATATTAGTATGTTTGAAAAATCGACACTTAGAAGAATTTCTGGCAAAAACCAGCCAATGTTATCCTTTGGAGAAAAATCAAGTTATCGGTAAATTACGATTGTAATTACTTTTTAGGGTCAGTGCTGGGCACAAAGATCCAGCACTGGGATCGCTCCTGGTAACAGGTGAGTAATTTCGTTTTCGTTGATCGGATGTTTTTTTTCATGTTTTTTTTATTTATATTTATTAATTCATTAACAGTGAAATCATAGTACAGTATTATAAACAATCTCAGATGTACATTATCAAACCCCATAGCACAGTTAAATATAATTGTTACAGACCCCTCATCCCCAGCGCTTATTATCTGTACATATCCCTTTTCGCCTACATCAGCCACTTTCCCTTTCATTCTATTCATCCTCTGAGACCTCCCCGTCCTGATCATTTGGTGTTTCACATATATCTCCTCTGAATTTGTTCCATGCCCCCCAGACTTTACCCCACTTCCGGGGACACCCCTTATTGACAAACACAGTTCTCTCAGCCACCATGGCCGCGTCCATGTCTTTACACCATTGAGCCAGTGTTGGAAGCTCTGACGAACCCCATTTTTGTGCAATATTACGCTTGGTGAACATAATCCCCAATGTGGCCCAATCCTGTGCTTGATGCGTAAGGTCTTTAGGCTCCCAAACGTTCAATAAACAGCGTCTGGACTCCGGTAGTAGCGAGACATTCTCTGTTTGGGAAATCGTTCTCATCACTTTGACCCAGAATTCCATAATTTTAGGGCACTGCCATATCGTTTGAAAAAAGGTACCTTCGTCCCCACAACAACGCAAGCAGTATGGGTGCGTCATTTTTCCAATCTTGTACAGGCTGTGTCTGGTGTAGTAGGATCGGTGTAATATTTTTAACTGCACTAGTCTAAGGCGCGATGATATACCAATCAACCGTGGGGAAGCCAGCGCCTCCTGCCAGTCAGTCTTGTCAAAGCTTCCCACATCTTGGGCCCATTTCTCCCTAAGGGGTCCAGTAGGATCTGGCAGGTTATTGACCAACTTCCGGTAGGTAAAATATGTTGCTTTCTTAAACATACAGTCTGTTAATAGTCTGTCTTCCAGAGGAGATGCCTCCGGGACCTCTGTGCCTGGTGGTAATGCTTTTGAAAGTGCTTGTTTTATCTTTAGGTATCTAAAGGTTTCGGAGGAGGCTAATTTATAGGTCCGCTGAAGGCACTCAAAAGTGATAACATCCCCTTTTTTCACATATCCCCCACTGTAGATATGCCTATGTCATCCCACTTATCAAAGCCCCTACTATTCCTGAGTTTACCCAGTCTCTTTGTGTCCCATAGCGGTGCCATTTGAGTTATAATTCCCTGCCAACCAAGTTTGGTCTGTGCTTTGTGCCAAATGGGGATTGTATGCTTCACAGGTGAAGAACCGGGTTTTAGAACCCAGCGGCGCCAGGGGCACGCCCAAAGTCTTCGGGTTCACCTGTCTTAGAAATACAGAGACACGGGATTCTTCTGAGTGGCGTCAAAGATCAAATTTATTGGCTGCAGCCAGTGACAGAAGTCCTAGAAATCATCACGGTATGAGTTCTCAGGAGACTGCTCAATTTTACAAAGCAAGTCATCCCTTTTTATGCCAAAAATCACATTCCAGACAAATACCTAACATTTACAAACTGTACAATCACATGTATCCACACCATAGGTATCGCATGACAGTAAAACCCACTTTTCAGTTGCCCAGCCCATGATCAATCATCGGTCAAACCCAACATTCTTCTTTAGACAGGTCGAACGAACCCATAATAAAAAAAGGCACAACCCAATCGTAAATAGACCATAAAGAAAGGAGCAGAAACAGCTGAGAGTAGGATAAGGCATATTTGTGTGCAGTAAAACTTTATGATGTCCTGTGCTCTGATCCTTAATCTTGATCAGCTAAAGGGCAGGAACTGGTTTAACAAGGTCAGCTTCAGGCAACAGGGTCAGTTCACTCAGGTCAATCAGGAGTCAGCCCAAACTCGAGCTAAGGTGTTCATCTCCTTAAAAAGACTAGTTCAGCCACAGTCATCGGCCTATGTGAGGGCAACCACAAAATGGCTGCCATACACAAAATGGAACCCAAGGGTTCACAACGAAATCCCTAAATACGTAGTGAATCCATTGGTCTAACATGATGAAAACACTCATACTTGCCGCACTAACTAGTTACGGTTCGCTAATATCAAATTCGTAACAAAACCATGACCTTTATGAAACGGGTTCAGAATTCACAGAACCTCAGACCCTCCTTTTGCCCTTACATAGGCAATAACCTAAACTTACGTCAATCTGAGTCCAGGTCTATATTCATCAGATCATCAAGATGTTGCTGGAGCATAATCCTATTACTTAGTACCTCTCTTGGGGCAGGCCTCCTTGCACACGTAGTAGCACAGAGGCCACATATAGCAGGAGCGCACTGCACACAAAGACAGAACAGGAAAAGAATCGCTAAAGCCATCCCAATGATCATCAGGATCTTCCATCCCCAAGTGGATATCAATCCCCAAAACCATCCCATCAACGACCTAGCTCCTTCGTCATTGTGTACAGACTCGAAGATCTTATGTAGCTTGGAAATGGCCTGGTACACTGTAGGAGCATTGTCTGGAATAAAAATGCAGCAGCTCGATTGAATCAATTTACATTCCCCTCCTCTGTCTGCAAGTATGACGTCTAACGCAACTCGATTCTGCAACATCATAAGACGATCCGATTGGAGCTCAGCAGTCAAATTACTAAGGGCACCGGCAGTCTCAACTATGGTGGACTCAACCACTCTCGTCAATTGCCGTATGTTCCTACTATTAACCATAGGTCCCCAAAACGGCAGGAAACCCTTAAGAAAATCTCCCAATTCTTGTCCTGAAGTATCTTCCTTACTGAAGACACCTCTAACTACTCTAGTTCTGTGGTAATCTGCTGCTGCAGTATACGTAGGAGGCAACAAGTAACCAACATAACATGTGCCCGAAAAATCAGGGGGCAACCATGTATATGCTCTGTCGTGGCACACAAAATACGTACCCTTAGCTGCTAAAAACGGTGGGGAAGTCTGGGATGCAAAAACATACGTCTCAGTACAAACACTCTTCCCTAACTGAGCTCTCGGATTCTTGCCATTACCTTGCAGACAAAAGTGACCACGATGGGGCATGATCCAAATCGGGGATGACTTATTTCGTTTCTGCTTTTCACTCAGACTAATACTGTATCCAGTTGCATTCTAAACGACATATGCCATTAGCTCATCTCTGGGAATAGTTCTATAAGTGTCGATCTCTCTACTCATATTCAGAACTCCTTTCACCAAAGCTTGATTACTTGTGTTTTCTCTTACAGAACGCGGAGGATAAACCTCAAGGGCATAAAGGAACATAGTCTGAAAAGCCTACAAAGAACCATTCTGACTAAACGGTAAAATCAAATAGGGAACACCTCTATCCATAGTATGCGGCATAAGACAGCACACCCAGCAATTAGTGATGTTCACCACCAACTCATGTTGATGCAGTAACTGTATGAACGAGTTGTTTACAAATTCTGACGTTCTAATCTGTTCGTGTTCAGGTAAGACATGAAAGGAATGTAAAGAAGTAGTAGCCGGTAAAGTCGTAGGTTGGGAAATGGGTGCAGTTGAAGAGAAAATACAATCCAATCCACCAAAGCTAACGTCATGCTAAAAAACATCAAAATACATGTGATCAGAAAACATTTGCTATGCATAATTCTACACAGTTTCTTCTTAAAGTTCATTTTCTCAACAGTTCTCTCAATCTCAAAAAACTCCATCCTCTAACCGATGCTGTTCACGGCGGTTGGTTTTATTCTGCTAAAGAATGCTTCTGTCAGCCCAGGGAACTCCCTTAGACCAACCAGAACCGTCGACCTTGCGTCTTTGGCTGCACTCCCTAGTCTTTGCACCGTGACCCTACAGCTGAACCGGGATGGTGGTTCACAAAAATATACCAAAAAAGTTTCTTGGTTGAGAGAGTTCAGTTCCAAAAATCAACAAGCATTGGAAATGCAATAGGTCTCGCATTAGGAAAGTTTGACTTTTTTTATTTATGTGTTGGTTTTGAAAATAGCAAAATTAATAGCTTTGTCAGTTACAATGTCAATAGTTTTAACTTTCGCAAATGTGACACCTATAGCATTTGTAATGCAATGTGTGTTGGATTTACGTGACTTAGATGTATTGATATTACAAATAACAATGACTTTTAATTTTGTGAATAATTATTACTTAAATAAAATGTATTGTAATTTATAATGGCAATAGCTTAAACGTTTGTAAATATCTTTTGTGAAGATTATGTTCAGTGTATTTTATTGTGACGAAAATCCAAGAACCTTGCATTTGCACCTCCACACACACAGAGCGACATACACACACACACACACACACACACATATAGATGTGGTGGTGGTGGATCTGGGGGATATGGTGGTGGTGGATGTGGTGGTGGTGGTGATGGTGGATGTGGTGGTGATGGGGGTGGATGCGGTGGTGGTGGTGGATGTGGGGGTGGATGTGGTGGTGGTGGATGTGGTGGTGGTGGATGTGGTGGTGGATGTGGTGGATGTGGTGGTGGATGTGGTGGATGTGGTGGTGGATGTGGTGGATGTGGTGATGGTGGATGTGGTGGTGGAAATGATGGTGGTGGGTGTGGTGGATGTGGTGGTGGTGGATGCGGTGGTGGATGAGGTGGTGGATGTGGTGGATGGGGTGGTGGTGGATGCGGTGGTGGTGGATGTGGTGGTGGTGGATGTGGTGGATGTGGTGGTGGAGGTGGTGGTGGATGCGGTGGTGGATGTGGTGGTGGATGCGGTGGATGTGGTGGTGGACGTGGTGGTGGGTGTGGTGGTGGGTGTGGTGGTGGATGTGGTAGGTGTGGTGGATGTGGTGGTGGATGCAGTGGTGGTGCATGTGGTGGATGCGGTGGTGGTGCATGTGGTGGATGTGGCGGTGGATGTCATGGTGGATGTCGAGGTGATAGTGGATGTGGTGGTGGATGTGGTGGTGGATGTGGTGGTGGATGTGGTGGATGTGGTGGATGCGGTGGTGGTGGTGGATGCGGTGGTGGTGAAAGTGGTGGTGGATGTGTTGGATGTGGTGGTGGATGATGTGGTGGATGATGTGGTGGAGGATGTGGTGGAGGATGTGGTGGATGATGTGGTGGATGATGTGGTGGATGATGTGGTGGTGGTGGATGTGGTGGTGGTGGATGTGGTGGTGGTAGATGTGGTGGTGGTGGATGTGGTGGTGGTGGATGTGGTGGTGGTGGATGTGGTGGTGGTGGATGTGGTGGATGTGGTGGTGGTGGATGTGGTGGTGGTGGATGTGGTGGATGCGGTGGTGGATGTGGTGGTGCATGTGGTGGATGTGGTGGTGGTGGATGTGGTGGTGGATGCGGTGGTGCATGTGGTGGATGTGGTGGTGGTGGATGCGGTGGTGCATGTGGTGGATGTGGTGGTGGTGGATGTGGTGGTGGATGTGGCGGTGGATGTCATGGTGGATGTGGAGGTGATGGTGGATGTGGAGGTGGATGTGGAGGTGGATGTGGTGGTGATGGTGGATGCGGTGGATGCGGTGTTGGTGGATGCGGTGGTGGTGGTGGATGGGGTGGTGGTGGTGGATGGGGTGGTGGTGGTGGATGGGGTGGTGGTGGATGTGGTGGTGGATGTGGTGGTGGATGTGGTGGTGGATGTGGTGGTGGATGTGGTGGTGGATGTGGTGGTGGATGTGGTGGTGGATGTGGTGGTGGATGTGGATGGGGTGGTGGATGTGGTGGTGGATGCGGTGGTGGTGGATGTGGTGGTGGATGCGGTGGATGTGGTGGTGGACGTGGTGGTGGGTGTGGTGGTGGATGTGGTAGGTGTGGTGGATGTGGTGGTGGATGCAGTGGTGGTGCATGTGGTGGATGCGGTGGTGGTGCATGTGGTGGATGCGGTGGTGGTGCATGTGGTGGATGTGGCGGTGGATGTCATGGTGGATGACGAGGTGATAGTGGATGTGGTGGTGGATGTGGTGGTGGATGTGGTGGTGGATGTGGTGGTGGTGGATGTGGTGGTGGTGGATGTGGTGGTGGTGGATGTGGTGGTGGATGTGGCGTTGGATGTCATGGTGGATGTGGAGGTGATGGTGGATGTGGATGTGGAGGTGGATGTGGTGGTGATGGTGGATGTGGTGGTGGTGGATGCGGTGGATGTGGTGGTGGTGGATGCGGTGGATGTGGTGTGGTGGATGCGGTGGTGGTGGTGGATGCGGTGGTGGTGGTGGATGGGGTGGTGGTGGTGGATGGGGTGGTGGTGGTGGATGTAGTGGTGGTGGGTGTGGTGGATGTGGTGGTGGTGGGTGTGGTGGATGTGGTGGTGGTGGGTGTGGTGGATGTGGCGGTGGATGTGGCGGTGGTGGATGTGGCGGTGGTGGATGTGGTGGTGGTGGATGTGGTGGTGGTGGATGTGGTGGTGGTGGATGTGGTGGTGGATGTGGTGGTGGTGGATGTGGTGGTGGATGTGGTGATGGTGGATGCGATGGTGGTGGTGGATGCGGTGGTGGTGGATGCGGTGGTGGTGGTGGATGGGGTGGTGGTGGTGGTGGATGTAGTGGTGGTGGGTGTGGTGGTGGGTGCGGTGGATGTGGTGGTGGATGTGGTGGTGGATGTGGTGGTGGATGTGGTGGTGGATGTGGTGGTGGATGCGGTGGTGGATGCGGTGGTGGATGCGGTGGTGGATGCGGTGGTGGTGGATGCGGTGGATGTGGTGGTGGATGTGGTGGTGGTGGATGTGGTGGTGGATGTGGTGGTGGTGGTGGGTCTGGTGGATGTGGCGGTGGATGTGGTGGTGGATGCAATGGTGGATGTGGTGGATGTGGCGGTGGAGGTGGTGGTGGATGCGGTGGTGGTGGATGTGGTGGTGGATGCGGTGGTGGATGCGGTGGTGGATGCGGTGGTGGATGCGGTGGTGGTGGATGCGGTGGTGGTGGATGCGGTGGTGGTGGATGCGGTGGTGGTGGATGTGGCGGTGGTGGATGTGGCGGTGGATGTCATGGTGGATGTGGAGGTGATGGTGGATGTGGAGGTGGATGTGTTGGTGGATGCGGTGGTGGTGGATGCGGTGGATGTGGTGATGGTGGATGCGGTGGATGCGGTGGTGGTGGTGGCGGTGGTGGATGGGGTGGTGGTGGTGGTGGATGTAGTGGTGGTGGGTGTGGTGGATGTGGTGGTGGATGTGGCGGTGGATGTGGCAGTGGAGGTGATGGTGGATGTGGTGGTGGAGGTGATGGTGGATGTGGTGGTGGAGGTGATGGTGGATGTGGTGGTGGAGGTGATGGTGGAGGTGATGGTGGAGGTGATGAAGGATGTGGTGGTGGATGTGGTGGTGGATGTGGTGGTGGATGTGGTGGTGGTGGATGCGGTGGATGTGGTGATGGTGGATGTGGTGGATGCGGTGGTGGATGTGGTGGTGATGGTGGATGTGGTGGTGGTGGTGATGGTGGATGTGGTGGTGATGGTGGATGTGGTGGTGATGGTGGATGTGGTGGTGGTGGATGTGGTGGTGGTGGATGTGGTGGTGGTGGATGCAACAAACACATGGACACTCAACACTGCACACTTTCAAGGCTGATGCAACGGTGTACACAATGTCACCTCTCCCACTGCACAACTGGACAGTCAGTGTACAGAACCGCCTTTAAATAAAACCCATTTGCACCTCGAAAACAAGTCCATCTCCTCCCGTTTCAGCTGGCTCTTGGAAGAGGCACAAAGGAGAGGGGATAAGGAAGGGGTAGGGCAGGAGGCTTTAGCAAGCGCGGCCACACGAAAGCTAAAAGTGAAAGTTTATTTCACTGCACTTGTGACTCCTCTCCCCCATAGCCACCTAACCTTACATTTAAGACCATACAGTGGAGTAACTGTTATATTATAATGGTATTTCCCCATGTGCGTACCGGTAACCACCGGCTCAAATTATGCCCCTCTCCAGGTGCCTGCGTTACGCCCCTGGGTTAACAGAACCCCAAAAGCCTGGAGTGTAGACACAAAAAACACTCAAATAAGTTGTAAAAGAAGAGACACACGGTAAACAGCGTAAATTCGTAAAGGCGAGGACGGGGCAGTAAAGGCAGCGTAGGCAGAAAAAAGAGAGAGATGGGGGGGGGGCAGAGTGTGAAGGGAGCATGGGGCCGAGAGAAGGAGTGGGTAAGGGAGGAGAAGGTGTTGGAAGGGAAGAAGTAACAGGGAGAGAAGAGCCGATGAAGAGGGGAGAGCATGTGTGTTAGGGGGAGTGTAAGAGGTAAAGCATGTGGGAGATACCTTGGAGGGTAGGACATTGTTAAAGGGTGAGGAAGGTGGGAGGAAGCAAGCGAGTACGATGGATGGAAGGCTTGGGCTGTGTGTGAGGGGGTCGTCAAATGACAAGTCAGGGAGATGAGGCAGAGGGAGGAGATGGGAAGGGAAAGCCGGAAAGATGGGACTAAACAGGTATAAATGTGAGAGGACGAAGAGGAGTCCGACAGGTGAAGGAGCTGGGAAAGCGAGTGAAAGTGTGGAGAGCCTGCGTGAGAGGGTGTAGTGTTAGAGAGTAGGGAAGAGTAGAAGTGCAGACGTGGAGAGTTGAGGCGTGGGGGGTAGCAGTTTGTGGTACAGAGCAATTTGCGCAGTTAGTTAAGAATTAACAAGCTCTTGGCACTGCTGTGGGGGGCATGGCGGGAGCGCATTGCTCCAAATGGTGGGTTGTGACGTGGCTGTTGTTGTGCTGAAACAGTTTCACCGACCAGAGACTTGGAGACCAGAGTTCGAGCCTAGGTGTTGGCTCAACGTTAATCTCCTAAACTACTAATTTAAATACACAAATCACGGGAATCGACTAATTAAATAAAAATAAAAAAATAACAGCGATCTCGAAGTGTTGGGGTTAGGGGGAGACGAAGTAAACAAGCATTGGCCGTGAAAGAGACAGGCCTTGAAAGTGCGGCCTTGAGACTTGGTAAAAGCTTGCGAGAATGAGAACAAAACAAGGAGAGCGAGGGATAGAGAGGAGGCGGGGCGGGGAGCAGAGCCGGGGAAGTACATGCGAGTCATGGCCTGCGGCCGTGAATAAGTGACGGCTCAGGATCGGGGCCGGAGTGGTGCCGAAGGGTGTGAAGGAGGGGGGTGGGCGGGGAGCGTAGGGATGGCTCAGGCTTGGGCCGAAGTAATGACAAAGGGTGTGAAGGATGGGGGTGGGTGGGGAGCGTAGGGACAGCTCAGAGGCCTGAGTCAGAGCGCACCATATGGAGAGGGAGGGGGGTGGCAGTGGGATGGTGATTGATGGGTGGGGCAGTGCTGGGGAAGCCTTTGATGTGGCCTGGCGGCCGTGGAGAAAGTGCCCTGAAGAAATGCGACACGGCAGACAGGGGAGGGGGCGGAGCGGGGGTGTGGGAGGAGTGCGGCTGAGGGAAAAGACATGCAAGGCAGGCGGCTGGGGGCATGTGCACGCGCTTTTAATGTCAATGCGCATGCGCATTGAGCTTGAATTTCACGGGCACTGCAAGGAATCGCCACGATTCCTTGCAAGTTGGTTAAAGACTGTTTAAGCCCCCATAGTCTTGCAAGCTCGATGCGCATGCGCATCGACAGGCGAGACCTAAAAAGGAATTATTCACTTTATTAGTTCATTGTCCCTAGGTCGTAGATTATAACAGTCTTTTCCAGGCTTCGTTTGACTTTGGAATAATAGTTCAGGTTTAGTAGTGTCCAATCTTAGAGACAAAGGCACAGCTTCTTGCAGAACATCATCATCTTCTTTCTCGGAACCTCTACATACCAACTCAGCATCGCTAAACGGTGCAAACGGTGCAAACTTCGGCACCCTTTCAGTCTCGGAATCTGCAATACCTTCATGGACCCATTGGTCGTACGGCAGAGGCAACGGTGCTCTCTTACAATGTACGCCGTGGATCCAGTTCTTTTTCCCGAAAACTTTCACTGAGGTCCTCGTAGACAACAAGACTTGGTGTGGGCCGGTCCAGCGGGGCTGATCATTCTTGGTTTGCTGAAAGTTCTTCACCAAAATCCAGTCACCAGGATTGAGGGTGTGACTTGGATCCACAGAAGCTGGCGGCAATTTATCATGAACCTGTTGATGCAAGACACGTAATTTAGTCGTTAAGTCATACAAGTAGTCCACTAGCATAGGATAATCGATGTCACTGAACTTTGTTGGCCTCGGCACTCCCCACACATTTGCCGGACGGCCAAAATCTCATAGGGACTAAGGCCTATTCGGGAATGTACTGTAGTTCTAGTTGACAAAAGTGCCAACGGTAAAGCACGGGCCATTGGAGACCAGTGCTCGCTTGAATCTTGGCCAGTTTCAGCTTTAGGGTGCCATTAAAGCATTCCACTAAACCAGCCGATTGGGGATGATTCGCAGCGTGAAACTTCTGACGAATTCCCAACCCTTCACACACTCTTTTCAACACCTTCCCCACGAATTCACTTCCATTATCACTCCATACCATCCTTGGCAATCCAAATTTAGGGAAATATTCTTTGACCAGGACTTTGGCAGTGGATTAGGCAGTATTATCTTTTAGGGGGTATGCTTCTACCCATCTAGAAAAGGCACAAACTAGTACAAGGACGTACTTTAAACTATTGCACCTTTCCATGTGGATGAAATCCAATTGCAAAACCTCGAACGGATACGTCGGAGGCGCAAAATGACCAGCTGGAGTTGGAGTTCCCTTGCCAGGATTATACATCAAACACACCATGCAATTCTTGACCACATTCTCCGCACATTTGGGAATTCCAGCATTCTGCCATACTGGAGCCAACAACTTGCAAATCCCTTTCACACTAATGTGAGACAAACCATGTGCCATCGTAACCACCGCAAGCACATACGCATCTGGCAACATCCATCTTTGGTGTTCTGACAATTCAACCCAACAGCCAGTCGAATCCAATCTACCCGTAGTTTCTCTCCAAACATTCTTCTCACTTTCAGTAGCTTCAGCCTGTATTGATTTCACACTCTAAATCGTATCTTCGCACATTCCAACATCACCAATCCATCTCTCAGGGCCTGCAACATACATTCGGCTCATCAGATTTCTTGCTGTGTTTTTCGCAACTTCATCCGCAAACGCATTACCACAGCCAACATCATCCGTAACCTTCCGATGAGCACTACACTTCACAATCGCAACTTGCTTCGGCAAAGTAAGTGATTCGAGAAGCTCATTCACCAACTGTCCATGCTGAATCTTAGTCCCATGGGATGTCAAGAATCCCCCTTCTTTCCACAAGCGTCCAAAACTATGAGCAACACCAAACGCGTACTGGCTATCGGTATACACATTCACTCTCTTTCCTTCAGACAAAACACACGCTCTCGTTAATGCAATCAATTCCGCTGCTTGTGCTGAATTATAGCTCACTCGTGCAGTCTCAACAACAGTGCTTAATGTCGTGACGGCATATGCTGCAGTCGTATCACCATTCGGAAGCTTGTAGCATGAACCATCAACCCATAACGTACCATCAGGATCCGGAAGAGGAGAATCTTTCAAGTCAATCCTACCCTTCGTCTCCTCTTCTGTCCTCAAAAAACAATCATGCTCTTCCTGACCATCTGTATCCACAGACGTCGGCAACAATGTTGCTGGATTCAATACATTGCATCGCTTGATATGCACATGACTAGCCAAAACTGTCAACTCATAACCCGACAACCTCGCACTAGTAAGGTGCTGAGTCTTGGTACGATTTAACAAGGTATCCACTGCATGTGGAACCATCACAATCAACGTATTATCCATCACCAGTCCAGCAGACTGTCGGATAGAAACAGCCGCTGCCGCTGTAGCTCTCAAGCAACTCGGCAACGCTCTAGCTACCGGATCTAAAGTTGACGAGAAATACGCACATGGACGCTGCTTATCACCAAATTGTTGAGTCAAAACTGACAATGCACAACCCTCTCTCTCGTGGACGTACAGTGTAAAAGGCTTACTGTAGCCAGGAGTACCCAACACAGAAGCAGAACACAACGCATCACGCAATTCAGAAAAACTTTTCTGACAATCGTCGGACCAAGGAAGAGGGTTCGGTATATCCTTACAAGTCAATGCCATTAGAGGTTTTGCCAATAAAGAAAAGTTCGGAATCCACTGTCTACAATACGACGTGATACCCAAGAAAGCACGCACTTCTCTCTGTGTACTTGGCACAGTCATTCAAGCAATCGCTTGAATTCGTTCTGGGGTCAACCTTCTCCCCTCCTTCGACAAGAGATGACCTAAGTAGGTCACTTCTTGGCGACAATACTGCAACTTAGAAGGTGACACTTTATGATGCAAGTCCGACAAATGTCGCAACAAAGAAATAGTAGCTTCTTTACAAGTTTCCTCATCATCAGCAGCCACTAATAAATCGTCAACATACTGAATAAGAGCAGTACCAGCAGGCAACGCAAGAGTATCAAGCTGAGTCTTCAAAGCCTGGCTATAAATAGAAGGACTTTCGCAATAGCCTTGGGGAGCTCTCTTAAACCGGAAGCTTCGGCCTACTAAAGAGAAGCCAAAAATATCTCTACTTTCCTCGGCAATTGGAATGCTGAAGAAAGCATTCTTCAGATCTATAACCGAAAACCAGGCAGCTGAAGCAGGAATCAAAGTCAACAAAGCAGTAATATCCGGAACAACTGGAAACTGTGGCACGACAATCTTTTTAACCTCTCTAAGATGTTAATTTTCGATTTATATATGTTAATTTCAATGTATATAGCGCCAAATCACCTACAGGTCTCTTAGCGCTTGCTTTGGGAACCCGTCCTGGCTTTCCCTGCGAGATAGCCCCTACTGGGCATCCCCAAGGTGAAGACCAGGCATCCCATCGGAGTGGGGCTGTAGTGGAGATTAAGCAAGCTATTGCCCAGAGTTGCAGAGTGTGAACCCATGATTCGAGTAGGCACAGAGGCGAGAATTATCGAGTCCGTGGACATTTTGAGCTCAAGACCCTGCCGCGTCGGGAATTGAACCCTGGTCCCGGGTCTGACCTCTGCATCAGGGTCTGCCTCCTCTAACCAGTGAGCCACACTTCTCCACTAAGATGGATCACAAACCTATAAACAGGTGGCTGAGTGGAGTCAGTGCGCTTCAGGACAGGCAAAATGGGACTGTTACACACATTACCTCTTGTTTCTTCAATCACATCTTTCTCAATCAAATCATAGATGATCGCTAAAAGCGCTCTTTCACCATCGCTAGAAATCCTATATTGGGGGATGCGCGGCAATTTTAACATTCGCTTTAAGCGTTACAACGTAAGGTGGAATCTCCAAAAGACCCACATCATTAGGACCAGTAGCCTAAAGAGTATCAGGGAGAGAACACAATTCCGGTGGAAGCCGATCTTTAGACAAATACATCGGAGAGATCACTTTCTTACCCAATGTAAGCTGTACTCCCAAAGGAGAACAACGTAATGTTGCATGCAACCTTTTCAACAAATCCAAACCCAACAAATTCTCACCCCAACCTGTCATTAAAATGAGAGGTGCTGCCAACTCACAAGGCCCTATAGAAAGAGACAAGGGACTAGAAACTGGGTTACGAACTGGGGCGCCAGAGAATCCTACTAAAACATTAGTTAAGCCAGACAAAGGTGCGCCAGGGAGTTTAGAGTGCATGATAGAACTCTTCGCTGTACCAGTATCCAAAAGAAAAGGCTCTACCACACCCGATGTGGCTACTGCAACATAAGGCCCACTCTGATCTTCTGGAACCGACACTACTCCCTCTCTTTGTCCATGGCTGTCCTAGCAATCATTATAGTCAGCATTCTCACTCTCAACATAATAGTCATCAGCATAGTACTGAGTCGACTAACCAGATGCAATTTTCTGTTGATCAAAGCAATTCATAGAATTCTGCGGGGGAAAGGAACGTTCGTTTTGAGGAAACGCACCACGTCCTCTACCTCTTGACACTTGATGAAAACCACCATGGCCTCTCGGGCCGGCATACCACTCGCACGTTGTCATAAAACAGGGCACTCATTTTTATAATGACCTTCCTCCCTACAGTACGCAAACTGATTCAAACCCAAGGGGGGTCTTGGAGGAAAATACCCAGCGTTCTGTTGCGATCTCTGAAATGGGGGAGGTTGCTGAAACTGTGGGCGTTGCTGTGACTCTTGCTGATTCGAGCGAGGCGGATACGCCTGCTGCAAAAGAACCTTTGTCTTTAAGTCTTTTGTCTTTTTCTCTGCTTTTTCTTTCTCGTCCTTATCCCTATTCTCATAGTAATGTGCAGTCGCTAATATCTGGGCCGACGATGAAACAGCCCAAGAACTTTCCAAATCTTTCAACTTATTAGAAAGTTCAGGGAGCAAATTAAAGACAAATTTGTCCACAAATAATCTTTGCCCACCTTCCGTACTCATGTCCTGACCACTATGATCTATAAATGTTTCCTCAAACATAGTGAAGAAATCAGATACACTTTCATCTTTCTTCTGCTTACATGCTGCTAACTTATCCCAATTCACTCGTAAAGCAGGCATCATCGTCTTCATTAAATTAATAATTCTACCTGGCAATTCCGTAACCAAAGGTTCAGGTTTAGCACCTCCCTGTTGTCTACCATCTGCAGCAATAATATTCGCCCAAGTATCTCCTAATTCTGCCGCATGATTCTCATGACGACTCTTCGCCCACAAAGGTTGCGGAACTACATTACCCATCAACATGTCGATGTCGGCTAAATTCATAATACACACATCTACTGTCTGAGACAATTCTTTGTAATAACCAGCAGGATTCTTACGAGGATCAGGTAAGGTCTGCTTAAGAGCCAGGACCTCTGCTCTCTTCCAAGGCACATGTACCCATACTCGCTGAAAATGAGCCGGTGCGTCAACAATACCCTGATTTACATTAGCCTGAACTGCTTCCTTCCATACAGGAGGAACTTCTCTCATGGGATACTGTCTCGCTTTTCTTCTAACAGAGAAATTAGGTTCGTACAATGTCTGAGGCGGAAGGCTAGATCTAAAAGCCAGTATCGTCTCTACGGCATCTGTAATATCAGATTCCACTATCATCCCATTAGCAAAATCCGACTGAACATTAAGTAGTTCCTGCGGGATCAAACCCAAATCATTATCTTCCCATTCCTGACGCAGAAACATACACATTACATTAAAAACATACCTTTGCTTGGGCGGTTCCCACTGAAAGAAAACATCCATAACCGCTGGCAAACTATACCTTGAGGCATTTATAATCCATTTACAAGCTAACAAATCCAACACAGCCTTTTCCTCGGAACCAGGAAGCTGACTACGACTCTGCCTATGTTCCGAAACAGGGGTCATATTGAATGACCCAAACAATGGAGACAATAAAGTAGAAACAGTCTCTGTCATTCGTTTTCGAACAGAAGGAGAAGAAGCAGATATAAGAACAGGAGAATAAGTATTTTGAGGCACAGAAGGTGTAGGAATAAGAACAGTAGGAGTCTCAGATGCAGAAGCGGAAGGCAAAGGAGTTTGAGGCAAAACTGGTAGTGAAGCTTGCGACCCTAGAGCGGGTTGCGCAGGAGGAGGTAAAGCCATCTGTGGAGTCCCGGGTGGCTGAACAGCAACAAGAGGTTGTGCAACTGGAGGTTGCGGAGGTGCCGTAGCACTCTGTGCATAAGGAGGTGGTAATCTCAACAAATGTGACATCAAAGGATCCTTCTCAGGGTCCTTCGTTGCATTCTCAAGAAGAGATGGCAAAGCTGGATAACATTTATCAATAGCCATATTATGTTGCCTATCTGACACCTCAATTGCTTTATCTTCTTCGTTTTCTTTAAACTGCCTAGCAGCTTGCATTATTGATACATCCTTTTCTCTTTTATCTCTTTTAGCTTGTTTAATTTCTCGTTGTCTGGCTTCTTTACGCCAAAGGCGAAAGGAGTCAAACATTGCCGGCCGGGCTTTCTTCCTAAACAATTTTGTTTCTAGATTATCTAAAATCTCAGTATCAAAACTACCATGTTGGGGCCATCGTAAAACCCCATCTTTCCTAGTGTAACGGACCCATATTTCATTAAACGAAATGGGGCCCACGCCGTGTTTAGAATAGAGCTCATAAGTCGGAGTTCCGACTGGAGGTATCGGACATGAATCCTCCAATCGGGAATCCCTGTTGCAACCACAACCAAACCAAGTACCAAATTTGCTACGATTAGGCATCTTCGCTCACTAATCGAGCTTCAAACTTCAAGGGATTATCTACAACGATAGTCTTGCAAATATACGAGTCCCTCGGCTTTGGAAATTGCAATTTTCAAATTAAAACTAAGGACCAAACAAACTAAGAACCAAAGAACCAAAAACTAAGGTCCCACTTATACTTAACTGAGGTATCAGTCACGCCACCAGAAGACCCGTCTATTGTCTCGCCGTACAAAGCATCACAAATGGGTCCAAGACAGGGCGACAGTCAGGGGAGCAGTCCTTCGTAGCCGCCAGGAAAGCGGGAAGCCTCGCAGCAAAGACCTTCAGTCCACGTTCGACATGCCGGGGTCGATGAAGTGGTGGCCGTCCTCCAGAATTTCCTCACGAAGCTCCTCACGATCTTCAGGCTTGGACCTGTACCGCTGAAGTCGCCCCACTTTGGAAGCGCCAACTGAAGAACCGGGTTTTAGAACCCAGCGGCGCCAGGGGCACGCCCAAAGTCTTCGGGTTCACCTGTCTTAGAAATACAGAGACACAGGATTCTTCTGAGTGGCGTCAAAGATCACATTTATTGGCTACAGCCAGTAACAGAAGTCCTAGAAATCATCACGGTATGAGTTCTCAGGAGACTGCTCAATTTTACAAAGCAAGTCATCCCTTTTTATGCCAAAAATCACATTCCAAACAAATACCTAACATTTACAAACTGTCCAATCACATGTATCCACACCAGAGGTATCGCATGACAGTAAAACCCACTTTTCAGTTGCCCAGCCCATGATCAATCATCGGTCAAACCCAACATTCTTCTTTAGACAGGTCGAACGAACCCATAATAAAAAAAGGCACAACCCAATCGTAAATAGACCATAAAGAAAGGAGCAGAAACAGGTGAGAGTAGGATAAGGCATATTTGTGTGCAGTAAAACTTTATGATGTCCTGTGCTCTGATCCTTAATCTAGAGCAGCTAAAGGGCAGGAACTGGTTTAACAAGGTCAGCTTCAGGCAACAGGGTCAGTTCACTCAGGTCAAACAGGAGTCAGCACAAACTCGAGCGACCGAAACTCTGCGGATTGGTGCAGATGAAGGGCACACTATGGCTCTCATTATGCTGGACCTCAGCGCTGCGTTCGACACTGTGGCTCATTCCATCTTGCTACAGTGTCTGAGCAGTGCTGGGGTCACCAAGGCGGCATTGGGGTGGCTCAAGGCCTTCCTCTCTGACCGCAGTTTTCAGGTCCAGAGAGGCTCGTTTCTCTCTGACAGCATAGCCTTAGAACAGGGGGTGCCTCAGGGCTCTGCCCTGAGCCCCACCCTGTTCAACCTTTATATGGCTCCATTAGCAGAGGTGGTCCAATCCTACGGCATAGAACTGGTATCCTACGCCGATGACACCCAACTGCTCATCTCCCTATCACAGTCACCCACTTTAGCTGCGGCCAATTTTAAAACCTGCATGCAGGCGCTTGCAGGCTGGATGAACCAACACTGCCTGAAGCTCAATGGCTCTAAAACAGAGGTGATAGTGATAGGGGGAAAGGATGCCAGCTGGACGCAGGATTGGTGGCCTCCTTGCCTTGGCCCTACTCCTGTCCCTGGCAGGGAGGCAAAAAACCTCGGAGTCTGGGTGGACCCGAAACTGTCTTTTGAGAGCCACGTCAACAAAGTAGCAGGGAAGTGCTTTGGGATAATGAAGACCCTCAACCGTACCTTGGACCTTCTGCCCTTGGAGGCTAGACGGACCATGACCCAAGCACTAGTCACCTCCCGCATAGATTATGCGAATGTACTGCTACTGGGGACTACTGAGAAAAACCTGAGGCGTCTCCAGGTGCTACAAAACACCGCAGCACGGCTAGTTCTCAGACTCCCCAAAAGAACGGCATCCAAACCCACTCTGTCTGCCCTTCATTGGCTTCCCATAAAAAAAAGGATCCTGTTTAAGGCTTTGTTATTCTGCTACAGGATTACCGTTTCAAAAGCCCCTGACTATCTGAGGGATCTTGCCATCCCCTACCAGCCCACCAGAGCACTTCGCTCCCTGGGCATGGGCCTTCTGAAAGTGCCACGCATTAAGAAGGCCAGAATGGGTGGTCGCTCCTTCCGAGTGCTGGCAGCCAATCAGTGGAACATTCTTCCCATCGATATTAGGTTGGCCAAGACCGAAACGGTATTTAGGAAGCTACTAAAAACTCACTTGTTCACCCAGTAGCCTTGGGTACTGCCTGCTCCGTCACTCTCTCCACAGCGCGGGGACACGCCGGGATGGCGTCACCATTGCGCTTTACAAGCCCCTTTATTATTATTATTATTATTATTAGGTGTACATGTCCTTAAAAAGACTAGTTCAGCCACAGTCATCGGCCTATGTGAGGGCAACCACAAAATGGCTGCCATACACAAAATGGAACCCAAGGGTTCAGAACGAAATACCTAAATACGTAGTGAATCCATTGATCTGACATGATGAAAACACTCATACTTGCCGCACTAACTAGTTACGGTTCGCTAATATCAAATTCGTAACAAAACCATGACCTTTATGAAACGGTTTCAGAATTCACGGAACCTCACAGGTCCTACCAGTGCTGCGGACCTCCCCCGCTTGTATAGGGCAGCCAGCATACCATTTGTTCCCAGCGCTAATCTGTCTGCCTTAAAGGCCTTAAATGTCTGCGGGGCATGGATCCACTGGTTGATATCTTTCAATTGCGCTGCCCAATAGTATAACTGTATGTCAGGGAGCGCAATACCACCATCATACCATCCCCGAACTAACTTGGACTGCGCTATATGCGCTGGTTTATGTCCCCACAATAAGCTGGAGACCTGGGCTGCGATCGCCCTGAAATACCTCGCCGGCACCGTAAATGGCGTGTTTTCCAACACATATAAGAATCTGGGGAGGGCCATCATTTTGTAAAGCGCTGCCTTACCTAGTAGCGTTAGCGGTAGAGTTCCCCAGTGTGTTGCATCCCTTTTCAGGCGGTCCAAAGGGGGTTGGTGATTGCGTTTAAAAAAGTCATCAGGGTTGGTTGATACATATATACCCAAGTATTTAAAGAACGGGACAGAGATTTGAAGTGGGCAGTCCAGGGGGAGCTGCGGCGGGGGGCCACTCAAGATATATAAAACTGACTTGGACCAATTTATGGTGTAACCCGACGCCCTTCCAAAGATTTCACAGATGTTGAGGAGAACTAGTATTGATCGTTTAGGGGAGGTGAGATATAAAAGCACATCGTCCGCGTATCTTCCCACCCATGGATTAAACCCAGATCTGTTGACTGGGTGTGAGTGTTTGATTGGTTCGGATGCTCCGTCCATCACCACCCCCTTTTGTACTGCTTTGTTCGCCATAAGTTGTCAGGGTATGCTCAGACGTGAGTCCCTTGCTCACTTTGCCACTGGATTCAAGCAAGCTGGGCTGAAGACGGCTGAAATGCCAGAAACCGGTCCTCGGAAGCTTGTTTCTGGTCCAGGGAAGGCATGGCTTGGCAGTTCGGGCTGGACTGTTCCCATGAGGCACAGGGTCAGACTGATTTGCATATGGCCATGTCTGAACTGGGGTGGCAGAGTGAGCTAAAGAACGGTGATGGATTAAACCCAGATCTGTTGACTGGGTGTGAGTGTTTGATTGGTCGGATGCTCCGTCCATCACCACCCCCTTTTGTACCGCTTCCTACCAATCAGCCCATCCAAGACCTCTTCTCATGGGGTCCCATCTGATCCACGCCGCCAGCGGTTCCGGCACTAGGGCGAAGGGCAATGGTGACAGGGGGCACCCCTGTCTCGTGCCCTGTGACAGGGGTAAGTCCTCTGAAATATGTCCATTAGCCACGACATGGGCTACCGGTTTAGTATAGAGAAGATGGACCCATGCCCAAAAAACAGGCCCAAAGCCCAACTGCTGGAGGACAGCGAACAGAAAGGGCCATTCGACCATATCGAAGGCCATCCTAGCGTCCAGAGACAAAATGGCTGCAGGTTCTTGTATACAGGGGGCGCGGGCTAGTACTCCGTGTAGGCGTCTCAAGTTGAGAGCCGTACTTCTGCCAGGCATAAAACCGGATTGGTCAGGATGGATCAGGGTAGTTAAATGTGATGTAAGCCTGGTCGCTAGTAGCTTAGCAAGAATGTTTGCCTCTGCATTGATCAGAGATATAGGGCGATATGAGTTGGCGTTGTCAGCTGGTTTGCCCGGTTTCAGTATTGCCACTATGGTAGCCATACGCTGTTCTAGTGGAAGCTCGCCAAGTTGCAGGCTTTCGGAGAACATGCGCAGCAAATGTGGGGTAATGGTCCCTGACGTCTTTTTGTAAAGTTCTATGGGTATCCCATTGGGCCCTACTGCTTTGCCAGACTGTAGTGAACTAATAGCTCCCTGTATTTCCTCCACCGTGAGTTCCGTTTCAAGATCAAGTGCCGCCTCAGGGGGAAGCCTGGGCATGTTAATGTCTTTTATGTAACTAAGAGCCTCTTCTTGTGTCATTGTAGAGGTGGATGTGTATACCTTTCGGAAGTGGTGGGCTAGCATGTGCACTATCTTCTGCGGGTCCGCAGTAAGCTCATTCCCTTCCGTAGAGATCTGCGCTATCAATCTAGTACCTCGCTCCCTTTTGTCGAGCCATGCAAGGAGTTTTCCCGCCTTGTCACCTGTCTCGTATATCTTGTGTTGCACTGTCGCTAACCGCTGTTGGGCCAAACCTCGGTGGTGTTCCCTATACTGCTGTTGTTTAAGGCGCAGGGCTTGAGATGTGGCGGGTGTTGGATTGGTAGTATGTCATGCCTCCACACTATGCAATTCCAATTCTAGGTCCCGCAGCTCTCGCTGTTTTTCCCTTTTATGCCCTGTGATAGATGCGATGGCCTGCCCTCGTATTACCGTCTTGTAAGCCTCCCATAAGGTAACAGGGGAGTCTACCAATGCAATAGTTTCGCCAAAGTAGTGTTTAGTCGCTCAAGTGAGCGCCTTTTTGATTTTGGGGAGCTGCAGGTACCCAGGATATATTGGATATATTTATGCCTTTGCGCCTTGTGGTGGTATGTGTAATGCATAAGTATTGGGGAATGATCGGAGATGCCTCTAGGTTTAATCTCAACACTTTCAACATCGCTCAGACAGTCCACTGATGCCAAAAAATAATCTATTCTCGTCAGGCTATTATGTACCCCAGAGTGAAAGGTGTATTGTCGCTCTGTCGGATGGTGCCAGCGCCATACATCTGTCAGTCCAAGGGCCTCCAGAAACCCCCCGAGACGAGAGACGCCTGAGTCACCTGCCCTCACAGTGTGCCGATCTATATTCCCGTCTACAATAGCGTTAAGGTCTCCCCCTATCAGTAGCTCACCCACCGGAAGATCACGTAGAAATTCACTGAGAGCCGGAAGTGTAATCGAGTGCAATGCAGGTGGAGCATAAACTGAGACTATGTTGATAGACCGCCCTTCCCACTGCCTAGTCAGGCCTGCAAACTGACCTTAGTCATCTATTTTCTATGGATTATCAGTGTAAACTGCTTTTTTACCAGGAAACCCACCCCCGAGACCCGGAGGAGAATTCTGAGTGTACCTTCATTGCATATCCCCATCTGTCCAGCGCCCTACAGGTGGTGCCGGCGAGGCGAGTCTCCTGCAACAACACCACTGCAGGAGAACTCCGTTTAATACACTGTAAGACCAGGCTTTTTTTAATTTTATCTCCCAGACCTCGCACATTCCATGTGAGCAGGGAAAGAGGGGTCACCTGCGTCATCGAGTTCACTCCCTGAGCGGGGCTAGGCGGGATGTGTTGTGTCATGGTCAATGGTGTACATGTAATACCTGTCCGAATCACTGGGGCCACACCTGTTTCCTACACTGCGCTTGAGTGATGCACACCTGTATACTGCACTTGAAATCATAACAACCAATACCCATAAACAAGAAAAACTTCCCATGCCCTCCACCCCCCACCTTTGCCTCCTTGCCAGACGGACTCAGAACTGCCCGCCACCCCAACTCAGCAGAGCACTTAAGCCCATTCCCCATGACCAGTACTTGCGTGTAGGAGGAGAGAAGTCCGGAAGAATCTAAATTTTTCCCCTCCTTAAAGGCACTTTTTACTTAAAGGTTCAATGTCTTTTGTAGCGACAGTGAGCTCTGTTATGTACCACTGTAGCAATCTTTAAGCCGGCTGCAAACTGCATTACAGTCTCTCACTCTCGTGCTTCCTCTTGCTGCTGGCGGGTACCTTTCATATCATGTTCTCGGTTGCCGTGGTTGTCCTCTGTTCTGTGGAGCCTCTGATGTCTGCCAGGCCGTCCGGCGCCCTCCACTCGTCGCCATCCCTCCAACCAGTCATGGGCCTCCTCGGGTGTCTCAAAATATTGGGTTTTTCCGTCCGCCAACACCCGTAGTCTTGCCGGGAAGAGCATGGAGTAAGGCAGTTCTCGGTCTCTCAGTTCCTTCTTGACCTCCAAGAAACTCCTACGACGCGCCGACACCGCTGCTGTATAGTCCGGAAAAAAGGACACAGTTGAGTTTTGGATCCGTAATGGCGTTGCCACTCGTGCTGTCTGTAGTATAACGTCCCGATCCCGAAAGTTAAATATTCGAGCCAGGATTGGTCGGGGGGGGAGGGCCCGGGTCTGGGCTTGCCACCCGGCACCCTGTGTGCCCGTACAACAGAGAAAAAGGTGGAGAGTCCTCTGGGCTGAAGTCTGTTTTTTATTAGGTCCTCAACGTATAGATCCATTGCCGGGTCCCCTTCACTCTCCGAAACACCTGTGATCCTTACATTATTGCGACAAGCGCGCCCTTCCTGGTCGTCCAGCTTCGCCGCCATTCGTTTGTTATCCATCTCAAGTTGCGACACCTTTTTTGGCAATGTGGAAGTGTCCTTTGTCAGAGATTGGGTTACTTGCTCGACCTCCGTGACCCTGGCGGCCATCTCCTGAAAATCAGCCCTCAGGAGACTGACGCTTGTAGAAATAGATCCAACAGTTGTTTGAACACTAGTGAGGGCCGCCATGATATCTTTAAGCGTCACTTTAGGAGCCCCGCCACCGTCCGGGGCCTTGTCCGTTGAGTCTTTGCGCTGAGATAGTGGAGGGAAGTCTTTATTGTATGCATATTTTTCCAAACTACTGTGAGAGGTTGTACGAGGGCCCCTGCCCCCCATCTTGTGCTTGGTGATGCACCCGCCCCGATGTTTACGGGCACGCTTGGCCCACCTTTAATCTATGTCCGTCTAGGGGGTTCTCGTAGCTGGTATATGCGATATTATACCGCACGCTGCAGTATTTCCACCTTCCTGCATAATTCTGCGCAGTAATGGGTGACGGTCCAGAGGGCCCCCGGAGCTACAGCCAGATCCCAGGCCTACATCAAGAGGGCTTTAGGCGGACACCCGGGACCCAGTAGCAGTTGCTCCCACGAGGCGCCAAGAAAAAATCGGCAGAGTCTGCTGGCGTCGTCGGGCCCCTCACGATGTACTTCCTCACCTCCCCGGGTCCCGAGCAGCGATCAGCCCCTGGCGCTCCTCAGCACCTGCGCCCTACATCCAGCAGGGCCTCCGGGTCATTTCCCATCGATATCTCCTCCACTACGCCACCGATAAGGCGACCCACAATGTCCAAATACGGGCCCTGGTGACCAGAGCGAGCCGCCCACGCTGCCAGGCCAGGGCCCAGACTCACCGGTAGTCCCGTGCTTCAACGCGGGCCTTCCCCTGCAGTCGGCGGATCGCGTTGCTCCAGGGGGGAGGAGAGGGGAGGAAGCGTTCCCACCTCACCGGGGGTCCAGTTGCTGCAAGCCGTCACCGCCTCCACCGCTTTCGCAGTCGACTCAGTCCTCCCCGAGTCGCGCTGGCCAGACGATTGCTGCCGCGCACCGCCCCCCGGACGTAGGCGTGTGCCAAAATGTAGTCCCCGGCGGGAGCCTGGACAGTAGGCCGCCGGTATCTCCACTCTCCCAACTCTGCTACGGACCTCGGAGGAGCGCCGGAATAGTCACGGAGGGTTGCGCTAGTCTTCTGCCACAAGTAGGTGCCTTTGGGACATAATGGACCTGCGGATTAGTGTTCGGATTTATGGGGGAATATGCCTCTTCCCCGGAGCTCCTCTAGGCTGCGGCCATCTCGCTCGGCAGCAAGCCACGCCCCCGATAGGATGATTTTTAGTGAATATTTCAAAGTTGCAAAACTCGACACTTAGAAGAATTTCCAAGAGAAAACCAGTCAATGTTACCCTATGGAGAACATGCAAGTTATCGGCTTTCAGGTAAGTACTCGACTGGCAGAGTTAAGGTTCTGGGGTTGGACTCAGGTGTCTCTCTGGGTCAGGTAAGTACAGTTGTTACACCCTCAGCGGCACAGGGGCAGCCGGGTGCAGAGAGAGCAGGCCCAATGTTAGCCTATGGCGGGGGGGGCCTTTGGTTGGTGGCTGCTAGCAGGCAGGTAACGTGCTGTGGGAGCTGGGCTCCTGGTCACTTACTCAGAGCAAGTGGGGAAGTAGGTTAGAACAGATGCTGCACTCCCAGCGACACTGGAGCGGGTGGGTGCAGGGTACTTTTGAGCCGTCGGGCGCTCAATGGGTTTCAATGGGAAAGCTGCAAGACGAACAAAGGTTGCAAGCTCTGAGGACGAAGATTCTTCAGGTGCGACCACCACTTCGAGAGGTAAGTTGGGGAGCTGGAGATTAGGTAGAAACCCGGAAGCTGGGCACAAGGGGCTGTGGGGTGCCGGGTGCAGGGGTGCCTTTTGTTGTCGGGAAATCTTACCCTCAGCTTGTCGCGGTTGGAGGGGTCCCTGGTTGTGAGGCTGCAGGCGTCGTCAAGAGCGTCAAGGAGGGTCCTTGGGTGCTGGATTCGTGGTCACAGTCGCCGGGGGGACATCCTTGTGGTCTTTGTTTACTCAGGCACTGGCCGGGCTCGGCGGATGCAGAGTGTGCTGGATTTGCGGTTCCTGGTTGGCACCAGGGGTTGTTGATCTTTGATCAGAACCACTGCTTGTGGGAGTCCCAGTCTTTGGATGAGCAAGGTAATCAGGTCCTCCAGGGTTTTCGAGGTTGCTGACCACAGGAGGCGCCGGGGTTTAATAAAAAATAGGTTTGAGGGTCGACAGGCCTGTAGGGCTGGGGCCAAGTCAGTTGGTGTTGTCCTCTTGTTAGCAGCTGCACGGCTGGTCTTCTTTCTTGTTGTTGTTTCGGAATCTGGATCTGAGGAAGGAAGGTTCAGGGTGCCCCTACATACTAAATTCAGGGGCATTACAGGTAGGGGTAGGTCAGGGACCAATGGATGCCTTCCCTGGGGTGAGTACACCCCGTATCCTGCCACTCTTCAGTGGGAGGGGGCAGGAGACTGTCTTTGATTAGGTAAGGCTCCCCATCTTGGAGATGGTGAGAGCCTGGAGTTGTGCTTAACCTCGCCTCCCCAACCGGAGGGGTGGGGTTGGCAGAGGCTGACACACCCCTTTCCTCACTTAGGTTTTCCTGCCTGTCTTCCCGCCAGAGTGTGGGCCAGAACCGGTGGGGGTCAGTTGCTGAGTGCAGCAAGTGTCCTGGAGAAGCTCATAAAGGTGGCATGCCTTTGAAGCTTCCCCTGCCCATCCTGGGGGAGGAGGCTTAGCACCTCGCCCCAGGATGTGCAGTGTTGCAGACCCATGAGAGCGGATGGCTCTCTACCCAGGGGTCCAGCAACATGTCTGCTGGGTGGCAGCCTAGGCAGCCTCTCAGTCAGGATGCTGGTTGTGGGTTAGGTTCAGGGGACAACTCTAAGTTGCCCTCTGTCATGCACTTTACATCACATCTCACACTGGCATCAGTGTGGATTTAATGTGCTGAGAAGTTTGATACCAAACTTCCCAGTCTTCAGTGGAGCCGTCATGGTGTTGTGGAGTTCGTGATGACGACCTCCCAGCACCATATACTCTTAATGGCAGCACTGCACTTATAGTGCCCATGAATGGACCTGGGTACTGTAGAGGTACAGGGCTCATGCCCTGTACCCACTCCACTGGCATAGGGCACCCAGCTAGAGGGCTGATTGAGGTATGCCAGGGCAGTGTTTTGTAGGCATGGCACACAGGGATGTGTGCCATGTCGACTCTTTGTTTTGTTCTTCACCTAGACACTAAGCCTGGAAAGGCAGTGTGTGTGTGTCAAAAGTCTTTTGGCAACTAACTGTCCAGTTGATTTTCTTGGGCATCTTTTTGGAGGTGAGTTCTGTGAGGGGAGTCACAATGGACCCATATCCCTTCACAAACCTCATGTAGCACCCAGTCAAGCCAAGGAATGTCCTTACTTGGGTCTGGGTTGTTGAAGCTGCCCAGTCCAGGATGGCCTGGATCCTGGGTTGTAAGGGCTGTACCTGGCCTCCACCAACAAGGTGGCCCACATACACCACAGTGCCCTGCCCTATCTGGCATTTGGATGTCTTGATATTTAGACCTGCAGTTTGCAGGACTTGTAAAACACCTTCCCACGGTGGATCAGGTGATCCTGCCAGGTGGAGCTAAAGACAGCAATATCATCAAGATACGCTGCACTAAAGGACTCCAACCCAGTCAGGACTTGAATCACCAACCTCTGGAAGGTGGCAGGGGCATTCTTTAGACCAAAGGGCATTACAGTGAACTGATAGTGCCCATCAGGTGTGGAGAATGCTGTTTTTTCTTTTGCTCCTGGGTCCATGCCAATCTGCCAGTACCCTGCAGTTAAGTCAAAGGTACTTAGAAATGTGGCTGCCCCCAATTTGTCTATCAATTCATCTGTTCTTGGGATAAGGTGTGCATCTGTCTTGGTGACAGAGTTGAGTCCTCTATAGTCCACACAAAACCTCATTTCTCTCTTTCCACCCTGGGGATGAGGCTTGGGGACCAGGACCACTGGGCTGGCCCAGGGGCTCTCAGAGGGCTCAATAACCGCTAACTCCATTATCTTGCTGCCTTCAGCTTTGATGCTTTCCTTGACTTGGTCTGACTGTCATTAGATCTTGTTCTTGACAGGTGCACTGTCGCCAGTGTCCACATCATGGTTACCCCAGTTTGTCAGACCAGGGGTCAGGGAAAAGAGACTAGCATACTGTTGCAAGATTTGCTTGCAGTCAGTCTGCTGTTGGGCAGAGAGGGTGTCTGAAAAGACAACTCCATCTACTGAACCATCTTTTGGGCTGTAGGAGAGGAGATCAGGGAGAGGTTCACTCTCAGCTGCCTGTTCCTCATCAGTCACCATCAGCATGGTGATGTCAGCCTGTCATTATAGAGTTTAAGGCGGTTCATGGATAACCCTTTTGGGTGTCCTGCTTGTGCCGAGGTCAACAAAGTAAGTGACCTCACTCTTTTCCTCTAGGATAGGGTAAGGGCCATTCCATCTATCTTGGATTACCCTTCGTGCCACTGGCTCCAAATCCCACGCCTGTAGCCCAGGTTGAAATTCAACCAGTGCAGCTTTTTTGTCATTCCAGTGCTTCTGAAGCTCCTGGCTGGCCTCAAGATTCTTGGATGTCTTTTCTATGTACTCAGCCATTCTGGACCTTAGGCCAAGCACATAGTCCACAATGTCTTGTTTAGTTTCTTGGAGAGGCCTCTCCCAACCCTCGTTCACAACACAGAGTGGTCCCCTCACAGGATGACCAAACAGAAGTTCAAAGGGGGAAAACCCTACTCCCTTCTGTGGCACTTCCCTGTAAGCAAAAAGCAGGCATGGCATCAGGACATCCCATCTCCTTTTGAGTTTTTCAGGGAGCCCCATGATCATACCTTTCAATGTCTTGTTGAACCTCTCAACTCAACAATGCCATTGGTTTGTGGGTGATATGGGGTAGTAAACGTGTACTGCACTCCACACTCTTTCCACGTGTGTTTCAGGTAAGCAGACATGAAGTTAGAACCTCTGTCTGAAACCACCTCCTTAGGAAACCCTACCCTGGTTAAGACACCCAGGAGGGCCTTGGCTACTGCAGGAGCTGTAGTAGTCCTAAGTGAAATTGGGTCAGGGTACCTAGTAGCATGATCCACTATTACTAGAATGAACATGTTCCCTGGGGCTGTGGGTGGTTCAAGTGGACCCACAATGTCCACACCTACCCTTTCAAAGGGTACCCCCACCACAGGAGGTGGTATCAGGGGGGCCTTTGGGTGGCCACCTGTCTTGCCACTGGCCTGACAGGTAACACAGGAGCTAACAAACTCCTTCACCTTTTGGTGCATCTGGGGCCAGTAGAAGTGACTAACTAGCCTTTCCCAAGTTTTGGTTTGCCTAAGATGTCCAGTTAGTGGGATTTCATGAGCCAAAGTTAGGATGAACTCCCTGTGCTTTTGTGGCACTACCACTCTCCCGGTGGCTCCAGTAGTGGGGTTTCTTTCCTCAGCATACAGTAATCCCTCTTCCCAATAAGCTCTGTGGGTACCACTGACATCTCCATGAGCTTCTAAAACAACTTGTTGCCTCAGGCTTTCAATAGTGGGACGGTCTTGCTGACTCTGGTACATCTCTTCCCTATTGGGTACCCCTGGGCCCAGGAGTTCAACCTGGTAAGGGTCAAGCTCCATAGGCTCAGTTCCCTCTGGGGTGTCCAAGTCCTCTCCCTGAGTGGTTGGCTGTACAGAAGCTGGTCCCCCAGTCTTACCTTTTCGCTTCGTGGGTTGGTCCATACTTTCAGGCTCCAATCCTACTTTTTCACCCTGACTCTTTCTCTGTGCTCTTGTTTGCACACACACCAATTCAGGGGGACCCAGCATGGCTGCATGGGTTTTCAATTCAATCTCAGCCCAGGCTGAGGTTTCCAGGTCATTGCCAATCAGACATGCAGCTGGTAACTTTTGAGAGACCACTACCTGTTTCAGGCCAGTAACCCCCCCCCCAGCCTAATGTCACCAAAGCCATTGGATGATTAGTGGCAACACTGTCAGCATTGCTGACTGGGTAAGTATGCCCAATCAAGTTTTGCTTAGGGGAAACCAGTGTGTCTCTCACCATAGTGACACTGTCACATGTATCCCTCAGGGCTTCTATCCTAGTTCCATTAACCCAGGGGTATTGTAAATCCTTCTTTAAGTTGGGTGGCCACACAGCTACAGTGGCAAACTCAACTTCCCCTTCTGAAACTAGAACTGCTTCAGTGTGCATCCTGATTTGCTCTGGGCACACTGTTGATCCCATCTGTAGATGTGCCACTCCAGGTGTAGCTGTACTGGTTGCTTTAGGGGCTTGGTTGTGGGGGAAATATTTATCTACCGTTAAGTGTCCCAACTTCTTACAGTTGTTACACCAGGCCTTTAAAGGGTCAAAGTTCTTTTCCCTATAGGGCTGAGGCACATAGAGAGTTGTTTGGGACCCACCCCCCCTGTACATGTTTTTGATGTCCTTTAGAAGACTCAGACTTTTTATCTTGGGGATTCTCACCACCTTTCCCCTGGGGAGGTTTTGTAACCAGCTTCTTCTGGTCACCCAGAGTGGTTGTTCTTGTCACCCTAGTCTTGACCCAGTGGTCTGCCTTCTTTCCCAATTCTTGGGATGAAATTAGACCTAGGTCTACCAAATGCTGATGTAACTTTTCATTTGTGCAATTACTTAGTATGTGTTCCTTCATAAACAAATTGTAAAGTCCAGTAAAATCATGCACCTTGTGTCCAGTTAACCAACCATCCAGTGTCTTTACTGAGTAGTCGACAAAATCAATCCAGGACTCGGTCTGGGTTTTGTGAGCTCCCCCTGAATCTAATTCTGTACTCCTCAGTGGTGAGTCCAAAGTCCTCAATCAGAGTCTTCTTCATGAGGTCATAGGACCCCGCATCGGGCCCAGAGAGGGTCAGAAGCCTGTCTCTGCAGTTACCAGAGAACAGTTCCCACAGGAGTGCCCCCCAGAGAGGTTTATTTGCTTTTCTCATTTCAAAAGCCCTCTCAAAGGCTGTGAACCATTTGGTGATGTCATCTCCTTGCTCAAATTTAGGGACAATCCCTTTGGAGATTTTAGGATCATAAGACTGCTTTTTTCTTTTTTTATTTGTATTGCTGCCACCATTTATGGGTGCTAAACCCATCTCTTGCCTTTCCTTTTCTAGAGCCAGGAGGCTGGACTCTAGATCTAATTTCTAGGCCAGCTTTGCTAAAAAGCTGTCCTCTTCACTGGTGAGTACCCCAGTGTTTCCTCTGGAACCTGGTCCACCTATGTGGTCTGTAGGTCCCCAGAGGCTGATTCTTGGATTTAAGGGTATGGGGGCCCTCTCCTCCATTGGGATGATTGGAGGGGGGGATTATCCTCCTCCTCCTCCCTTTCCTCCTCTGACTGGTCATCACCATATTCAGAGGGGTGGTCCTGAGCATACTCAGCCAGGAGCTCCTGGAGCCCTTGTTTGGTTGGATGCAGGCCCATTGTGATATTTCTAAGTTTGCATAAGGACCTTAACTCCTTGAAAGACAAGTGTAAGTAAGGTGTGAGGTCGAGCACCTCAACCAGGTCCTCCATGGTATTACCTTCACTAGTAGCTGGGGCTTTTTGAGACATTCTAACTAAACAGTTCTAACCCTCTACCCTTAACTATAGTGACTTTTATTTTTCTAAAATTCTAGGGGGACTTAAGCAAGGCCCTGACAAGACTTTTAGTATTTTGGGAAAAAACAATCAGAATTCTAAAGGCAATTTTAAGTGTTCTGTCGTGTGATCAGATGGTAACTTTATAGTCCAACAAATGCAAGTTTGTATCCCACCGCTGATCCACCAATGTAAGAAAATGGCTCTGTATATAGTGTTCCAAAGTAAGGTACAGTGTGTACAGAGTCCACAGTCCACAGAGGTTTGGCAGAGGTTAAAGTTAGATATAACCTTACTCTCTAAAGTGGTAGCTTGGTCGAGCAGTAAGGCAGTATCAGAGGACAGTGTAAAGCATTTCTTGTACACACTCAGTCAGCAAATGGTCTCACACACTCAAGAACTGAACTCTAGGCCAATTGGTTAGTATATAAAAATATATTGTTTTAGAACCACAAGTAGGTATAAAACTATTTTCTCAGAATAAGATGCTACAGTTGAATCCTTGCAATGAGCAATAGACTTTTAAATGCAATAGATACAGTTGTTGCAATATGCAACACAAGTTAAACACACTTATAACATTGAGCTCAATGGGGATTTTAAGTAAAATGCAATAACAGTTACTTTATGAATGTTTTTCTTACTCAGGGCTGGATCCTGGATTCAGCCCTGGTGCATCTCCTGTAAACAGTTAGAAGAAATCGTTTATGTTACATAGGCGATTATTAAGGAATATTTGAATGTATGGAAAATCGACACTTAGAAGAATTTCTGGCAAAAACCAGCCAATGTTATCCTACGGAGGAAAATCAAGTTATCGGTAAATCACGATTGTAATTACTTACAGGAGCCCAGGGCACACTCAGTCAAAGTACATCAGCAAAAAGTGGGGGCATACCATGCAAGAAAGATAGCATATTCTCACAGCAGAGCCCCTGACCCTCCTTTTTCCTAATAAGATAGCATGAGGAGGAATATCGCTGCCATCTTTAAAAGATCTTAAACACCTCCAATACTCCTAGAAGGAAGAGCCTTGCGAGTTCCCCAAGAGCAGTGTGAGGCAGAGTAAGGAACAGGCTCTATTGCTTCTAACAGGAGAAGCCTCTCAGCAGTCTGCAGCCATTTCTGAAACACCAAAGAGGCAGACGTGGCCAGGATGAAGGAAGCTTGTGAGGTACACACCATAGCCATTCTGCACCAGCGAAGGAAGCGCTGCAAAGGGGAGGATCGATTTCCAACGGTGATCAGAGAGCAAAAGACTTCCCCCAATCAGAATGGAGTAAGCCTTCAGAGTGGAAGCCAAATCAAATGAAAAAACCCTAAGGGATTTCAGACTTTAGTCTCTGTTCAGGTCTGCAGGACCGACACGCTTGCCCCTTTAAGGTGCATCCTCTTGGACTGAGGGGCAAAGCTTGTTTTAAGAAGGTATTTGCTAGAAGCTTCACATGTAAAGACACTCTAGCCTTGAAAGACTGCCCTTTACAGACTAGAAAGAATACTGTCTGACCAGTACTGAATGCATGGCATGCTGGAAAGATCAATATAGTCTGGAATATACATGGCATTCATTGATCGTGCACGTTTTATATTGTTGTCTCACACATACAGGTTCTACTTTCCCCTTGTGTGTCTTCCTCTCTCTCTCATACTGGGTCAAAGTCTGATGAGAAAAAATAAGTGCAGGTCCCTAAAAATGAGTGCAAGTGGACCCCACCTGCAACCACTGGCTCAAATTAAGCACTCAATATACCAGAAATATTGTTACTGACGGTGAGTAACTTATTTCTCTGACGAATAAACCTTCCCACAAATTCTCCACCTTGTGAACAAGTCCAACAGCAGTACCTCCCTGGGAGGTGGGATTGATTAGTCCTAGTTCAAAATCATGCCAGTCAGCTAAAAAGTACCTCTTGTGTTCCTGAGACGTGAGGCTGTAGTGCTTTGCACAAGTATGCAAGCATGAGCACATAGTTGTCTGGCAGGTGTCATCAATTAGGACACCTAGGGAAAGAACTCTGTAAGCTGCCGCAACCCTGGTATAATCAGCACAGATGCCCTCCACATTATCTTTCTTGGCTAAGGCATAGCAGATCTTGAGGAGGACCCAATACAGAATGGTGTGTTTGGTCACTAGCTTGCCATTTTTAGCTCCAGCAAAGTCCGCAAATAGCTAGTCATCAACTCACTCCTGATGCGTGTGGCATTGTAGTACTGCAATGCACACATGGAGTTCTGAATATGCAGACATTACTTAATTAGATTCAGAGGATGACAGAAAGACTGAAGGGTAATAGAATGGCCCATAAGAAAGACACAAACTACCAGGTAAGAATAATGGAGAGATGCGAAAGACCAACCTATCCTGATAGAAACTGTGAACAGCATATACACCGAAAGGGCCAGAGTTTCTCTGACACTGCCAGCAGATTAATCATTACCAACAGAACTGTTTTTAGGGTAAGAAGTCAAACCAGGGCAACTGTGCATTGGCTCAAATGGAGATGCCACCAAGCAGGTCAAACAATCTTGAAGTTCCACTGAAGATTATCAAATAGAGTGGGAGGGCACAAAAAAGAAAGCAAACATTTCAGAAAACACACCACCAGTGCCGATTTAACGAGAAAAGGTTGGACGGTTGAGCAGACAGAGCAGCAAGTTAGCCTGTAACTATAGCCACAACCCAACCCTCCTGTACAATGAACCATGAAAACCTTAAGACGTCAGACATGCGAGACGTAGAAGGATTAATGCCTTTCAAGTCAGATCTGTTACAGTGGTTGGTGTAGATGGATTTTTTTACAGGTTTCCTGTCCACCAAGATGACGTCTGTGAAACCAGCATTGTTGCAAAGACGTGTGGAACCTTCAGTCTAAATGGGAGGACAGCACATTGGCAGAGTTGGGATCCCTTTGCGAATCCTAAGTAGTAACTGTGATCATGAAGAATTTGGAGATGAAAGAAGGCAGGATAGTGGTCGAGGGAATTCAAAGCTGGAACTGGCTCAAGGACAGCATCTTAAGCTTTTCTTGTTGGATGAAGCGCTTCAGAAGGTGAAGATCCATAATAGGTCTCCATCCTTATAAGGGACCAGAAAGTAAAGGAACTAAATATTGTGGCTCTCCTTTCCAGAGGCACAACTTTTTGGCCCTTTGGTCCAGCAAGGAAAGGTCTTCTGAAGGAAAGTGTGATAGGATAGAAAATGGAAGGGCATACCCCCTGAAGGTCAGCTGTAACATCCAGTGTTCTTTCTTGATCAACTCCATCCAAAGGACAACAAGGAGACCTTTCCCACCACCACAAGGTGATGTTATGTGAGGGAGGAGTCAGAGGGGTTTGGATGCGGCAGAGGACAGTAAAGACTGGATCTGCTGCTGTTTATACACTCTGGATACACCTTTGCCCGTGGAGTGATATAGTTGATGTGGTGTTTGGCTGGGCTAAAATACTGGCCACTCTTGGGACAGTAAAGTCCTAGCATAACCACAAAATATCCGATGTTGGTGAAATTGGCATGCAGAGGCGGCCAGGCCCAGGGTGTTAAGCTGTAGCCATTCTATTCTTGAAATGTTTCAAGGAATCGACCTTCTATTTGAATAGCTGCTCATCATCAAAGAGATTTCCCAAAAGTACAGTGTGGGCATCTCCAAGTGGAATGCATCCACACATGCCAACTCCACTTGACAGCTGTATTTACCAACTGAGCAATGGAGACCAGAAAGTCAAAGCTTAACTTCAGGATATATTTTGATGCACATAGGCTCTCACTCACCAGGACAGAAAATAGCTTCTTCATGTGATCTGACAGGCTCATATTCGCATGTTTTGCTAGTTCCAATAAGGCAAGGGACATATCCTAAAAGTCAAGTGGTATTAGCTGCATAGAGAGATAAGCTGGCAGATATTTTGTGACCCATTCTACCAAGCTTCTTCGATTACCTGTCCAATGTAGCCACAGGTAAGGTGTTGGGTGCTGCTTTGAAGAGAAAGTTAGAACCACAAGACTTCAGTAGCAGGTGGGGGATAAAAAGGGACGTCACCCAGAGTGGGCCCATAGCATCTGAAATCTACCTGTGGTCTGCTGGGCCTGAAAAGGGTTTCTTGACTTTGCCATAGATGCAAAAGCACGCTCAGATGCGGAGTTGCGAGTCATCTGGCTCTGAACAGCAAAGTCCCCATAAGCAGATTTCCCGAATGTGGGACTGTCCTGAAAAGAACGACCAACATTAGCCAGAAGAGATATTTTCCTGAAGCCATCTGAAAGGAACCCTGAGGCCAGTTGTGTAAAAACGTACTCACTGTTAAAAGCTGATGAATTTGCCGGTCAGGCACCAAGAGAGAGATCTGGTATGGAAGTGATGCCAGCAAGTGGTTAGCACCCAATCTATACCAGTGACACCACGTCCAGAAGCAGAGTCATTGTAGGAGCTACTTGGTACCATCTTTCCGAACCAGTTAATAATACACGGTGAAAGTATTAATAGGTGAGAAATCTGCAGGAACATTTATGCATCAGAAGGAGCTTCTTAGGGTGCCATAATCCGTCTTATGGGTCTGTTTTATGTTTAAAAGGAGAGTGACTCCATCTGGCAACCACAGTACAAGTTCAAAATTATGTGGACGTGAACTTTGCAAGTGCTTCCTTTAAAGAGCTATAGAAATAGGAAAAAATGAATGATAGGCATAAAATCATCCAAATAAAGTCAAGTTGCAAATAAAACTGGAGAAACCTAGAGAATTAATTAGAACTGGACAGGAGATAATTGAGTGATACAAAAAAATGATGGAGGACACCAGAAAGAAGTATTAATATATGACGCAGAACACAGCTTAACAGTGGACTGGAAGCAAAAGGGGAAAAACAGGCCAACATATAGACAAGTGAGTAACAAACCCTCTGCTGGCAAAAATTGAACAGAAACTTTGTACCCAAGTCTCTTTGCTACCTTTTATACTCAGCTGAAAGCAACTGCAAGGACTGATACAGGAAGCACCATGTTGGATTGGGAAAACCCCATTAAAGCATTAAAGAGGTGAACACCATCAATCCAGTATGAGCTGCAGAGAGCAACAACAGATCGCAGGAGATAATCATCACCATCATCCAAGAACCCAGACACGTTTTCAGTAGTCGTCCTGCTGGTATGGACACCAGAGCACATTGTATTCACACAGAGCTGCATTTGGTGTACAACCCACAGGCCAGGCGGTCTGGAGTGGCTCAATTGACGACATTAAGGAATGACTGTTATAGATCCGCTTAGATAAACTTCTTATGGTCCAACATTACAACTGACCGAATTTTTAAAAGGAGATAAGAAGCAAAATGTGATAGCATAGGAAGCACTCTCCCTTGAACATATACAGTCGTTTCAAGAACTCACTAGAAGCAAGAAATACAAAAGAAAAGGAGGTGGAAAAGAAAATAATTTTATGTCACGGCTTGGAAGGGAAAATAGTTTTTCTCTATTTCGTAACTACCAACAGCAAATAAAAGATCACAAACAATACATCCCCCATCACTCCCAAGAAAAAGATCAAGTCCACTTAAGAGAACATGTGACACTATCACCAATCACCATCTACCCATAATATAAGTCTTTTTGCTGTCATCCTGTAGACCCCTTTTCTGGCAGCTAAAGGAGACCACACACGTTCTTTCATTATTCATGAATTACATATTATAAATATATTTATGATTACATTACCCCTTTTCCTCCTCAATTCCTGTCACCATCACAACAATCACTTTCTTCTCTGTAGCAACACACAGCCAAGTCCGAAAGCTGAGAGATTGTGTCCCGCTGTCAGATAGATGAGGCACAAGCTGGAAAGAACTGACCATTAATTTAACAAGCAGTTGCAATGCAATAGGTCTCACATTAGGAAAGTTTGAGCTATTGGTATTGTAAATGACACATTTTGTATTTATGTGTTGGTTTTGAACATAGCTAAATTAATAGCTTTGTCATTTACAATGCCAATAGTTTTAACTTTCGCAAATGTGACACCTATAGCATTTGTAATGCAATATGTGTTGTATTTACGTGACTTAGATGTATTGATATTACAAATAACTGGCTTTAAAAAAAATAATTAATACTTAAATAAAAGTTATTTTAATTTATAATGGCAATAGCTTAAACTTTTGTAAATAACTTTTGTGAAGATTATGTTCAGTGTATTTTATTGTGACGAAAATCCAAGAACAGAAGTGAAATATTAACATCTTTTTGTGACATTTGTAATAAAGCTTGAAACATGGAGAGAACATATTTGAACCAGTTGTTGTTGAACGGTTGCACAGATTGATGCTGTGGTGGCGCTTAGTGATGTTGTGGTGGCGACGAGTGATGCTGTGGCGTTCAGTGATGCTGTGGTAGCGCATAGTGATGTTGTGGTGCCCCTGAGTGATGCTGTGGTGGTGCTGAGTGATGCTGTGCTGATGCGATAGATAGAGTGAGGGCGATAGATAGATAAAGTGAGGGCGATAGATAGATAGAGTTATGGCAATAGATAGAGTGAGGGCGATAGATAGAGTGAGGGCGATAGATAGAGTGAGGGCGATAGATAGATAGATAGAGTGAGAGTGATAGATAGAGTGAGGGCGATAGAGTGAGGGCAATAGATAGATAGTGAGAGCGATAGATAGATAGATAGTGGGGCAACAGATAGAGTGAGGGTGATAGATAGATAGTGAGGGCGATAGATAGATAGTGAGGGCAATAGATGGCTAGAGTGAGGGCGATAGATAGCTAGAGTAAGGGCGATAGATAGACAGAGTGAGGAAGATAGATAGATAGATAGATAGATAGATTAGATAGATAGATAGATAGATAGATAGATAGATAGATAGATAGATAGATAGATAGATAGATAGATAGATAGATAGATAGATAGATAGATAGATAGATAGATAGATAGATAGATAGATAGATAGATAGATAGATAGATAGATAAATAGAGTGTGGGCGATAGCTAGAGTGAGGGCGATAGATAGATAGGGAGGGTAATAGATAGATAGATAGTGAGGATGATAGATAGAGTGAGGGCGATATATAGATAGAGTGAGGGTGATAGATAGAGGGAGGGCGATAGAGAGATAGAGTGAGGGTGATAGATAGATAGAGTGAGGGTGATAGATAGATAGAGTGAGGGCGATAGAAAGAGTGAGAGCGATAGATAGATAGATAGATAGATAGATAGATAGATAGATAGATAGATAGATAGATAGAGTGAGGGCGATAGATAGATAGATAGTGAGGGCGATAGATAGATAGATAGATAGATAGATAGAGTGAGGGCGATAGATAGATAGATAGATAGATAGATAGATAGATAGATAGATAGATAGATAGATAGATAGATAGATAGATAGATAGATAGATAGATAGATAGATAGATAGTGAGGGCGAGAGATAGATAGTGAGGGCAATAGATAGATAGAATGAGGGCGATAGATAGATAGAATGGGGGTGATAGATAGATAGAGTGAGGGCGATAGATAGATAGAGTGAGGGTGATAGGTAGATAGAGTGAGGGTGATAGAGTGAGGGCGATAGATAGAGTGAGGGAGATAGATAGAGTGAGTGCCATAGATAGAGTGAGAGCGATAGATAGATAGATAGAGGGCGATAGATAGATAGAGTGAGGGCGATAGAGTGAGGGCAATAGATAGATAGTGAGGGCGACAGATAGATAGACAGTGAGGGCAACAGATAGAGTGAGGGCGATAGATAGCTAGAGAGAGGGCGATAGATAGATAGAGTGAGGGCGATAGATAGATAGATAGATAGATAGATAAATAGATAGATAGATAAATAGATAGATAGATAGAGTGAGGGCGATAGATAGAGTGTGGGCGATAGATAGATAGACAGACAGATAGAGTGAGGGCGATAGATAGATAGTTAGGGCGATAGATAGATAGATAGAGGGCGATAGATAGATAGAGTGAGGGCGATAGAGTGAGGGCAATAGATAGATAGTGAGGGCGACAGATAGATAGACAGTGAGGGCAACAGATAGAGTGAGGGCGATAGATAGCTAGAGAGAGGGCGATAGATAGATAGAGTGAGGGCGATAGATAGATAGATAGATAGATAAATAGATAGATAGATAAATAGATAGATAGATAGAGTGAGGGCGATAGATAGAGTGAGGGAGATAGATAGAGTGAAAGAGATCGATAGAGTGAGTGCCATAGATAGAGTGAGAGCGATAGATAGATAGAGTGAGGGCGATAGATAGAGTGAGGGCGATAGATAGATAGATAGATAGAGTGAGATAGATAAATAGATAGATAGATAGATAGATAGATAGATAGATAGATAGATAGATAGTGAGGGCGATAGATAGATAGATAGATAGATAGATAGATAGATAGATAGATAGATAGATAGATAGATAGATAGATAGATAGAGTGAGGGCGATAGATAGATAGATAGTGAGGGCGATAGATAGATAGATAGATAGATAGATAGATAGATAGAGTGAGGGCGATAGATAGATAGATAGATAGATAGATAGATAGATAGATAGATAGATAGATAGATAGATAGATAGATAGATAGATAGATAGATAGATAGATAGATAGTGAGGGCGATAGATAGATAGAGTGAGGGAGATAGATAGATAGATAGATAGATAGATAGATAGATAGATAGATAGATAGATAGATAGATAGATAGATAGATAGATAGATAGTGAGGGCGATAGATAGATAGAGTGAGATAGATAGATAGATAGATAGATAGATAGATAGATAGATAGATAGATAGATAGATAGATAGATAGTGAGGGCGAGAGATAGATAGTGAGGGCAATAGATAGATAGAATGAGGGCGATAGATAGATAGAATGAGGGTGATAGATAGATAGAGTGAGGGCGATAGATAGATAGAGTGAGGGTGATAGGTAGATAGAGTGAGGGTGATAGAGTGAGGGCGATAGATAGAGTGAGGGAGATAGATAGAGTGAGTGCCATAGATAGAGTGAGAGCGATAGATAGATAGATAGATAGAGGGCGATAGATAGATAGAGTGAGGGCGATAGAGTGAGGGCAATAGATAGATAGTGAGGGCGACAGATAGATAGACAGTGAGGGCAACAGATAGAGTGAGGGCGATAGATAGCTAGAGAGAGGGCGATAGATAGATAGAGTGAGGGCGATAGATAGATAGATAGATAGATAAATAGATAGATAGATAAATAGATAGATAGATAGAGTGAGGGCGATAGATAGAGTGTGGGCGATAGATAGATAGACAGACAGATAGAGTGAGGGCGATAGATAGATAGTTAGGGCGATAGATAGATAGATAGAGGGCGATAGATAGATAGAGTGAGGGCGATAGAGTGAGGGCAATAGATAGATAGTGAGGGCGACAGATAGATAGACAGTGAGGGCAACAGATAGAGTGAGGGCGATAGATAGCTAGAGAGAGGGCGATAGATAGATAGAGTGAGGGCGATAGATAGATAGATAGATAGATAAATAGATAGATAGATAAATAGATAGATAGATAGAGTGAGGGCGATAGATAGAGTGAGGGAGATAGATAGAGTGAAAGAGATCGATAGAGTGAGTGCCATAGATAGAGTGAGAGCGATAGATAGATAGAGTGAGGGCGATAGATAGAGTGAGGGCGATAGATAGATAGATAGATAGAGTGAGATAGATAAATAGATAGATAGATAGATAGATAGATAGATAGATAGATAGATAGATAGATAGATAGATAGATAGATAGATAGATAGATAGATAGTGAGGGCGATAGATAGATAGATAGATAGATAGATAGATAGATAGATAGATAGATAGATAGATAGATAGATAGATAGATAGATAGATAGATAGATAGAGTGAGGGCGATAGATAGATAGATAGTGAGGGCGATAGATAGATAGATAGATAGATAGATAGAGTGAGGGCGATAGATAGATAGATAGATAGATAGATAGATAGATAAATAGTGAGGGCGATAGATAGGTAGAGTGAGGGCAATAAGAGTGAGGGCGATAGATAGATAGAGTGAGGGCGATAGATAGAGTGAGGGAGATAGATAGAGTGAGGGAGATAAATAGAGTGAGGGAGATAGGTAGAGTGAGGGCGATAGATAGATAGATAGATAGATAGATAGATAGATAGATAGATAGACAGTGAGGGCGATAGACAGAGAGAGGGGTGTAGAGAGACGGGGTGTAGAGAGAGGGGTATAAAGAGAGAGGGGTGTAGAGAGAGAGAGGGATGTAGAGAGAGAGGGGTGTAGAGAGAGAGGAGATATTGTGTATTTGGCCAATTGTGTGTACTTGGGAAAACACTTTTTGAAATTATTCCTTTGCTCTTTTCGGCAAGATTGGAAGTATTTAGAATGAATGTAAAAGGTGCGAGCAAGAGCATAGATAAAAATGGACTGAATAGTACCTGGGGGAGGGAGGGAGTGCCCAGTCTGATATAGTCACCAAAATGCAATAAGACGGTAAATGTGAAGCCCTGGTAGCAAGTAGGAGTTAGATCCTAGGCACATCAGACTCTCGTGGCACCTCTGTCCACTGATTTAAAAATACTTGAGCACTCAGAAACAGCTTAATAGAGCAAAGAACCACCAAGGTGATACTCCCAGGATTGGTCCCTAGTATTGTTTTCGTTCATGTATCTGGAGCAGTGGCTGTATTTGCGCCTCTGTAGCTGAATAGGGGTACTGCAGCTGATGTGCAGGGCCCCTTTGTGCTGAAGCTCCTCCCTACCTAATTGATACCTCTTACACATAGCATTAGGGGGTATAGGAATGAGAGTGAAAGGGTTAAAAGTGGCTGGGAACCAAAATTACGGCGTAATGGCCATAGCTACCGACTTTGGGAAAGCAGGCTCGAGCATCGGCGTTGGATCAACATAGTGTGATTCTGGGCAATTCACTTAATCTCCCCGTGCTGCCTACCAAAAATTAATGTGTCCTTGGTCAACGTAACGGGTGCTCATGTAAAGCGCTATAATTCGTGCTATATAAAACTGTACATAATAAAAATGAAAAAGCACGCGATTCGTGTACCTCAAAGCCCCAGCAAAAGGAATTTAGAGAAGAGAGAAAGAGCGGCTTGTGTGACACGGGGACAGAAGGTCAGCGCTGCCGGCTCTCTCCTTCCCCGTGGCCTGATAAGGTTTTCAGAAGCGGTGTCCTTGCAATGGTGGCAGCATGGAGGCTCCGGTGCCTAGGTCATTCTGGTCCTGCATGCCTTGGAGCCATCTTCGGATTGCAAGGTATGCGAGACAGTGGGCAGCAGTGCGGTAAGATGGCCAGCGCAGTGGTGACGCGGCTTTGTTTGGAGGTTTCAGCACCGTGTCCGCGAACAATCTATGAACGGATGCTCATGTAAAGCGCTATATTTCGTGCTATATCAAACTGCAAAACTTACAAATAAACAAGCATCACAAAGGAGGCGGGGTATAAAGTTACACAACACAGATTGGGCGGTTGGAGAGAAGGTAAACAAGCGATGCGCCCTCTGTGCTGGAGGAGGGCCATTTTTAATGACGGCGTAATGGCCAGAGCTGCCGACTTTGGGAAATCAGGCTCGAGCATCGGCGTTGGATCAACATAGTGTGATTCTGGGCAATTCACTTAATCTTCCCGTGCTGCCTAACAAAAATGAATGTGTCCTTGTGCAACGTAACAGGTGCTCATGTAAAGCGCTATAATTCGTGCTATATAAAACTGTACAAAATAAAAATAAAAAAGTCGCAGGCAAAGACAATCAATGATTAAAAACATGGGCATAACAGGGAGAGGAAGAGATCGACATGGGGGAAGAAGGGGATATGACGAAAGAGAGCGCTGTGCTAAATCATGTGATGCGGCACCCGGGCATAACCTGCAGCAGCGGGTGTAGTGAGAATTCAAGGACTTTGGAGGGTGCAGCAATGGAAAGGCAATGGAGCCCATAAACATGAAACAGTGTGCCGTAGTAGGAGCTGTTGTGGACGGCATGAACACAAATGGAACAAGCTCTCTGCTTTGCGTGGTTGAGGGGGGCGGGGGAGCGGCTTCCTTTGAAGTCTGATGGGGGGCGGGGGAGCGAATTACTTTGAAGCCTGATGCCGAGGCTCAGACAAATGGTGTGTGATGTGGCTGGCGATGTGCAAGCGCCTGGCTCACATGAACTGTACCTAATCCGCACTTTGGGTAGATTTTTGAAAGCCTTACTATAATCTCGCCAAACAAGCATTGCTAAAGCAATGCTGTAGGCTCGACCTAAAAAGGGTGAATGCCAGACCGGCCGAGTTTTATTAAAGACTTTATGGTTGTTCAACTGCTTGTTCACACAGAGCTCAAAGTGCATTAAAAAAGTATAGGAATTTTGATCCCTAATTTAGTGGGGGCAGGGTCAATGACAAAGTGGGCAGGAATAAAGGCATGGCTAAAAAAGAACAAACTATTTAGTTGGTCTTTCAACTTCAAGTAACTGCATATAAAATAGCACACACCTTAAATGAAAAATAAATGCAAGTTAAACTAATAAGTGAGAGATGCACTATTTTACAAAGAGAAACTTTTTTTTAATTTTAATTTTTATTTTGTCCTCCTTCATAAATAAGTGGATTATCTTTAAGCGTGTATAGGCTCTTTCACGGTTCCTATAGAGGAAGGTCAAGTCCTGGTTTGATACTTTACCGACTCCAAGGCTCCTGGAGAAGCCAACCGCAAGATTCCTGGGAGGGGATGGGAGCATAACAACCTTCCCCAGATTCGGACTCCTTTCCTTAATCTCACTTATTTCATAATCATTGGTCTATTTTTGTGATATTGTACAATCAAATTTATCAACCCACTCCTCCCAGGCCCCCCAAAATCGGATTCTTTTTCTTCAAGAAACAGACATAATCCAAATTATAAATTCTTTTGACTGAAGCAACCCATTCTAAAAATACTGGGGGCTGAGCTGATACCCATTTTAAACAAATGTCTTGTCTTACCAAAAGGATTTATATAAATAAGAGCGAGGCTTGGAGTTTGGAAAGCTTACAGCTAGGACTCTCCTCTGGGAGGACTCCAAAGATAACCAAAACCAGGCATACCTTGAAATCTTGCCCCAGGACCTCTGAGGTTGTCTTACCAACGTTGTACCAAAATCCCTGGATGCAAGTACACTGCCGAAACATATGCAGATCATCAGCATTCCCAGAGGCGCACTTCAAACAGAGCTTCACACCATCACCTCTCAACCTTGCAAGCTTCTTCGGGGTACAGTACGCTCTGTGGAGTGTAAACAGATGGTTTCTCCTTAGAGGAGCAGCTTTAATCACACACCATAAAGTGTGAATCAATACTTGCCATAAAGCTGTAACATCAGTCGAAAGAAAAACTTCTATTGGTTAATGCAATCATTGCAGATATCTGTGTGTGTAACGAGAGAGCCACAGAACTGAATTCTGGTTGGTACCGTGGAGGAAGAGTGACTTGTGAGGTTTTTGTGTTACGAGGTCTCAGCCTGTGGCAGAAAGCATTGTGAATATATACATCAGTATTTTAAACTGCCATTACACATAGTATAACATAGGATGCCACAAAGTGTGCAAACAGATTTAGGTTTAAGTTTCAGAAAAGCAATCCCAAAATATAGATGTGAGTAATATGCAAACTACCTACAGCAAACATTTTTTATAGCTGTCCATTAAAAGCACCACAGTTCATCAGGTAACTTTACAATATCCCTTCAAAAGACCCCAATCAATTATAGCTAATACCAGGTTTCAAGCAGCCTTTACACTTGCAGATTAACCAAATGCACCCATTTAACATGTTTTTCAGGCAGCAGACACCCTGGCAAGAAGGCTTGTTTCTTGTTAAGCTGTCTGTTCCTCCCTTGGCTTCACAGCACAGAAGACTCTCTCCCTGTCCACTTAGGCCGAGGCATCTCAAGAGTCCTAATTAACTGTCCATGGACAGATGCCTTTCAACATAAAGTAGGGGGATCTGTTTTCCTCAAATTAATAAAGTATGGGGGCCTCGTACTCCTCAGATCCCCCCCCCCCCTCTGACCTCTCTGGGTTCAGAAAGCTTCACTGCAAGTGTTTGCATTCATATATTTTAGTATTACTTTCTACAAATCATAAAGATTTTTGTGTTGCACCCGCACTCCAAGTCAAGAAATGCTTCCTCCTCAGAGGCACATTTTTACATCTCATGTTCATGTGAGGGGCCATCTGAGGGACATACATCCATAGCTGCTTGAAGAGTCTCAGCCCTCCCATGGGAGCCAGACTACTAATGGACCAAGCTCCACTTGGAATTTGTAGTCACTCTAGAACACTACTCCAGGTGGAGCTGCTCAGCCGATTCTCACTAACCAGGCAATGTGTCAGGCTCTAGACAGCAGGGCCCTTATTACACATAGGGTGCACTTTTTCTGTTTGTGCAACTTTACATAGGTGCACCAAGCACAAACAGGGAAAGTGTGCCCTATTACAGAGAATGCCCTGAGCTCAGGACAGCCGCAAACTTGTGGTGCCCTGGGGGCAGGGCATTCGAGTAAAATGTGGAGCGGCTGCTTCAAAGCTACTCCGTATTTCATTGTGGAGTTGGCAACCCGTCTGCACTTTGAGGAGAGATTAGAGGTTCCTTCGCAGGTGGGTGCAGTGACTGACCGCACCCGCCTGCAAGGAGATGTCTGAGGGGAACCCCCCTCTCTGCCTTCCAGAGGCTATCATCAGGGGGCGCACAGACAGTGTGCCACATTTATATGGTGCACTTTCAGCGCACCTTATGTCAGCTTCTTTGACTTAGCCCCCGCGTCCATAATGCGCAGCGGGAGCAGAGTCAAATATTTTCTCATTTGCATGGGGCCATGCCCCCATGTGAATGAGCAAATGCTCTGTTGAGATAGCGCTGGGGCCAGTGCTTAATTTGAGCTGGTGGTTTCCTGTGCTTGGCACCAGCACTTAATTGTCAACATAGGCGCATAACAGTTTGAGCCACATAGTGGTGCTGTCTAATTTAGGGATGAGCACAGCAACAGTTATTTTTAAATTCAAAATAGATTAAAAATGACTATTTCCTGCCGCCCAAGCCATTCTTATAGCTTTGAGAGCCTGGAATAGTCTGAATTGTCGCACGTGTAGGAGTCTGATGGTTAGTAGTTGTGTTGGTACTATAATTGGCAGCGGTGGCAGGGGTAATGCGTGGTGCAATCTGCAGTGGCCTCCTGATGAGGGCCCTAGCACTTAAAAAATAAAAATAAAATAAGCACTGGCTGGTGCTATATGTGCGCCTGCGATATCAGTATTACAGAAGGGGTCGCACAAGCGTCTGCGGGCCCTTCTTTAATACCAAAGTTCCCTGGGGCGCACAAAGAAGGCACATATGCCAGTTTCACGCCCGGGCACTTTCTGTAATACAGTCCCAAGCTAACACAAATGCCACCAAGGCAAAGGTGCAGCGTGCAATGTTACAGCGTAGTTTGGTGCTGCTGCCCCATGTAAGATATGCAGAACAGTGGGCCCACACCCACTCTCTCAACCCCTCACTTGGTTTTCAGTTACCCTAGGGCTTGCAATGTACTAGTCAAAGGTAGATAGGCACTGGGTGGTACATAAGAAAGTAAGCACCAGTATAGCACACTAGATTTTGCACAAAGGTTACACACTGGATAATATAGCACAGTGAGATTCCCACTCGCCTTACATATTACTGGAACCAGAAGTTCACAGGTTTAACTGATAAGTTACAAAGTTCAGATATTTCTGATATCTTCAGTCTTGGGTTGAAGAACCTCCCCAACAGTTTCTACTTGTCAGTTTTGGGGTCCTTCAGATGGTAATGTTTATATCACCAGAATTCGCCAACTCTAGTCTGCAAACCAAGGCACAATCACTTGTAATAGCACAGTGACCTACAATTACGAAAAAGACTCAAAATCCTTTAACCTGGAGAAGACATATCCCTTTTTGAAGGAAGATTATTACACTCAGGCAGACTCCCGGAGGGCATTATCAAGGGCGGTCTAGAAATCTTTTTACCACCTTTTCAGAAACATCAACCTCTGACTCATCTGGGTCAGATACAAGAGGTAATAATTCAAAGAAACAAGTGGCTTTTTTAGATCAGGGCCCACAACCAAAAAACAGGTACAAGGCACCATGGGAGATGAGGACTCGGAACCGCTTTTACAAATCATAGAAGGACCGAGTTCAATAGTTAATCTATCCACAAAGGTTTTGACTATAAATGAAGAATCGGTGTTGAATCTTGGGCTTAAATTCGTACCATGCAGACAGACAGACTTTACTAAACTTAAATTAGAAGCAATAGAGTTCTGTCGCAAAGTTAGGCTAAAGGCTTTTTTTGCAAATCAACCGCTAGCTCCGAGTCATGGGCTTAGGAATAAATCTAGGTTTATACCTAGCCAGAATATACCTAAACAGATATATGCCTTCGAACAGGTTTTATTGTCATCAATCAATAAACTAGAGAAGACCAAAAAATATGTAAAACAGAATATCAGTGTCGGGCAAGAGCAGCCATCAAAAGCTTGAAAGAAGACACCTCACTGGTGATTAAACAAGCTGACAAGGGCGGAGCGGTCGTTGTTTGGCCCCGTGAGATGTATCTATCGGAGGGCCTGAAACAAGTCAATAACATCATATGGTACCGTAAATTACTGGAAGATCCAACCAAAGAGATTCAAGGGATGATCGCAGAAAGTCTGCAAATAGGTAAGGATGGAGGATTTCTAGGTCCCAAAGAATACAAATTTTTGGCCAAAATATTTCCGAGAATACCCGTCTTTTTACCTCTTGCCGAAAATTCACAAAAACCTTCGTGGACCCCCAGGGCGCCCAATAGTCTCGGGGTGCGATTCTTGCCTCGAACCTATTTCGCAATATGGGGATTTTTTTCCTTAAGCCTTTTTTAGGAAATGTCAAATCGTATCTTAGAGATACTACCGACTTTTTGACAAAAGTCGAAGGGACTCTGTTTGATCAGTCAACTCAAATAATGGTCACAATGGATGTTACATCCCTCTATACGCAGATCCCTCAGGATGAAGCGTTAGAGGTGATGTAAATATATTTGGAAAGTAGGGAAAGGCCACATAGAGTGCCAACAGCATTTATTTTGAAATTGGCCGAAATTGCCCTTAAAAAGAATTATTTCACTTTCAATGGTGAATTTTTTATGCAAATAAAGGGGACGGCCATGGGCTGTCCTTATGCTCCGGAGATGGCGGTCCTCTATATGGCCGAATATGAGAAAAGATTTGTGGATAACAATAATCCTTTTAAAGATCAAATCAGTCAATGGTGCCGCTATATTGACGACGTCTGGCTTCTGTGGCAGGGGAGCCAGGCGGAGTTATTTGTATTCCATGAATGGCTTAATGCCAGACATCAGGATATAACATTTTCTATTGAGTATAGCCAAACAAAGATGACATCCCTGGACCTAGAACTAACATGCGTGGAGGGAGAGCTTAAAGCATCTCTGTATAGGAAAAGCACGGATAAAAACACCATCTTACACCATAAAAGTGCACATCCTAGGAGTCTAAAAGCTAATCTGCCCTATGGGCAATTGTTACGCATAAGGAGAAATTGGACTGAAGTAACTGATTATGTGCGTCATGCACAAAAGTTTTGCAGGGAAATGGTACAGAGAGGGTACCCAAAAAAACTTCTAAAACATTCAGCTAAGAGGGCTCGATTTACTTCCTGGGAATGCCTACTCCAGGTTAAAGAAAAGCGAGAACTGGATAGATTGGTTTGTGTTACCACGTTCGGGCCAGACACAGTTGGTCCTTAAAAATTGGCACTTATTGGAGGGACTTGAATGTTCGTTTCAACGCCCCATCTTTGCATATAAGAACCAGAGTATAGGGCAACAAATTGTGAGAGCAGGTATTTTAGTACCAAAATCTAAAAATACTTTATTATACCAATGGAATATGAAGCCAGTGGAAGGACACCACAAATGTGGCAATTGCGTAGCGTGTTCGAATACTACAGAAGGAAGTGAGTTTGTCCATGCCGGAGTGAAATGGAAACATCTAAGCTTCACAAATTGCAAAACGAGAAATGTTGTTTATGTAATAACATTTCCATGTAATAAGATTTACATTGGTAAAACAAATCAGCAAGTAAATAGGAGGATTACCCAACATAGGTCCAGGTTAAAAAAGAAAGTAATGATGGCCCCCATGGTGGAACACTTTGAGGAAAAAAGGCATGGTGAGAATGAGTTAAAATGGTCAATCCTTTTCAGCATGAATCAGACAAAATGTCCGGCGGACGTTGATAGAGTGCTGCTGCAAAAAGAGGCTTATTTAATTCTAAAATGTAATAGTACCCAAACAGGCCTCAACAATTTATCGGAAATATCAAGGTTATGAAAGTGCAGACAGGTTTCCTGTTCATAACCAGCTTGGAGTTTCTGATAATTCCGTGTGGCATGATGAGTGCAATACGAATGCTCTCCGCACTCTACTTGTCTGTGCTCTTTTATATGTATTGTATTGGGTTGAGGGAGGCTGTATTGAGTGTGTTTCTTCCCACCCTACTCCTCCCCTCCCTTTAATCAGCAGCATATTTTACCTATTTATCTATTTTGTGCCTTAAGCTGGGCAACCTTGTGCCTCTCTACGTGTGTTTTTTCTGCCTTTTCTTGCCGTGGTCTTTCCCTCGCGTTTGACTCCCTGCTCTGAAGAGCGGCGCACGGTGTTTTTCCCCACCTGCCCGCTCTCTCCCTCTCTCTCTCCCACCTTCTCGGCTCCTTAAGGCCGGGCGGTTCCTCTCTCCCCTACGGGCCTGAGTCTTCGGACCCTCGCCCTCCATCTTTCCTTTACCCCTGTCCGGTGCCTCGTTGCGGGACCTAGGACCGTTCCTAAACTCTTCACGCGGGACCGGCGTCTTTTTAACACCGGCCCGCGCTCTTCACTTGCACGCACTGACACTCCGCACGGGACCGGCGTCTTTTGAACACCGGCCCCGTGCTCCGGCCTCACACGCGTCTCCATGGTGACAACACGGCGCCCTCGCTTCGACGCGAGCCCACGCCGCGTTACCATGGAGACCGAATTCAACTCAAGGACGGGGAAATGAGCCTTGCCTTACGCGCGAGGCATTTCCCGTCTAAAAATACTTTAGGAATTATCCAGACTTACCCGCCTTCGTTTTTCCCCGGCTCCTCGACGCTATCGACCTCACATCCTCCGTCAACCTAATTTAAATTTTTAAAATTTTTTTAAAAAAAGGATTACAAACACTGAAGAAGGACTAAAGGGCATGATTTACACGAAACTAACAAAGGACTCACAAGCTTTTACTCAGATGGTTAGAGGAAAGACCCTTACCACTACCCCTGTTGTCATAACTACATAACATCCATTTTGTTCTCAACATTCCTTCTTTTTCAGTTGATTCTCACTGCTAACTACCTTTCTGATCTCAGCTTATCAACATGTCCTCTGACCCTTCTCCCTCCTCTATGGAGGATAAATTGGAAGGCCTTATTAACAAAACGCTAGACAAGGTAATGGGATCCCTTGAGGACACCATTAACCAAAAATTGGAAACCCTGGCTAAATCAGGCTGGCCACCTATGAGGACCCAAGGGGATCCTACCGAGGCTTCAACAAGCCAGAGAAAAAGACAGTCCACTTCTAATCCGCCACAAATTGTTAAAAAACCCAGAAGCGCTAAGCCTATGTTTTCAGATTCACGCTCTGGCGGTGACAATGCTGGTGCCTCGGGCACGCTGGATGGGCAACTCAGAGGCCCTAGCCTTCCTATCCCCATTGATAGCGATGATGGAGGTGAAGACAAAATTGATCTGTCTTGCTCCTCAGAGTTTAACTCCGCTGAAGAGGAAGGCGAAATCAGAAACTTATCTGGTGAGGCATCAGGGGCCTCGGGCTCAAAAATGGGGATACTTGACCCCTTTGGGGAACATATGTTCGACCCGCTCCTCATTAAACATCCACTCTCCCCAGAGTGGACCCCATGCCAACATATTGCCGAATACCTGTCCTTTTGGCTCCGCAAAGAGATACCAAAGGAGGTCAGGGCTCGCCTCAGGTCCGAATGCCCTCGCCCCTCCCTCCCCGACAAAATAGCCATGACCCCCGAACTAGACAGTAAAGTAGTGGCATTCATTGTCAAGACGGGGAAAGACCCCTGGAGGGGACTTGACAGAGGACTTAAGTCCTGCCAAGACAGACTGCTTGATATTACAGGCCCCCTGACCAAAATGTTTGAGATGGCCGAAGGAGCTTATGTTTCTGATTCCCCCATTGACCCGAAAGAACTGCGACAGTGGGTGCAAAGGGCTATATGCCTCCTGGGCAATGCGAACACTGCTCTTTCTAATGAAAGACGTAATAGCGTGCTTCTCAAGATTGACCCTAAACTAGCTGAGCTATCTAACAAAGAAGGCGGCGCTTCCTCCCAAGGTCTCCTCTTCGGAGAAGAATTCATTAGGGATATGGCCAAATATGTGGGAGTTTTTAACTCCATCCAAAAATCTCAGAAAGATATTAAAAGGGTTTTCAATACCAGAGGAGTTTTTTCGCGGGCCGGGAGGATGCGGGGTCGATTCCCCGGCCGTGGAAATGGCTCAACAAGACCCTTTGGATGACGAGGAGGAAGGTCCTTTCAGTCCGGTTATGGCTTCCAGTCATCATCCTTCTTTCCCCAAAGACAACGATCCAGAGGAAGAGGATTCAGAGGCGAAAGGAAGACGAGACCCTTCTCTACCGGTAAGACCTCCCAAAGACCCTTCAGATACCCCTATAAAGGTGGGCGGGAGACTAGCCCTCTTCTCTGGCAATTGGACCGTAGTAAGTCAGGATCCTTGGGTGCTAGACACCGTCAGAGGATACAAAATAGAATTCCTCGGCTTTCCCGTCCAGAAGAGAATTCCCCAAGAAATAAGTTTCTCACAAAAAGACTCTGCCTTAGTTTCCCAGGAAGTAAAAGACCTTTTATCAAAGGGTGCAATCCGGCAGGGAAAAGAGATCGGCTTTATCAGCAATGTCTTTCTGGTAGAGAAGAAATACAAGAAAATGAGACCTGTCATAAATCTCAAAGATTTGAACCAGTGGGTGGTCTTCCGACATTTCTAAATGGAGGGAATCCATCTTCTCAGGGATGTTTTGAGGAAAGGCGACTGGCTTACTCGCCTAGATCTCAAGGACGCATATCTGACTATTCCAATCTGGCCCCCTCACCAAAAATGTCTTCAATTTTTCTGGGAGGGCAAACTTTGGCAGTTTTGCAGCCTTCCCTTCGGTCTTTCTTCGGCCCCTTGGTGTTTCACCAAGGTTCTTCGCCCCATAGCAGCTTGGCTAAGGAACAAAGGGGTCAGACTGATCCTTTATCTCGACGACATCTTGATAATGGCCGAATCCAAAGAGGTCGCTTCTCAACACACTACCCTTGCCATAAATCTTCTGGAACATTTAGGGTTCGTGATAAACACAAAAAAATCCTCCACTTCTCCAACCCAAGTCACTCAGTTTTTGGGCTTTTCAGTAAATACTCTCCAAGCCGAGCTGAAACTTCCTGGCGACAAACTCAGGAAACTCAGGAAAGAGTTGAGGAAAGTGCTAAAGATCCGCTCCTTTCCACTAAGGACCCTAGCAAGGATATTGGGTCTACTCTCCTCAACTATCCAAGCAATCTACCCAGGTCCTCTTCATTATCGGGCGCTTCAGAGGCTCAAAGCCAAAGCCCTCAGATTAAATCCATCCGACTCTCAAATGGTCTCCCTGGACAAAGACTCCAAGAAAGAGATCATATGGTGGTTGAAAAATGCAGAAGCCTGGAACGGCAGAGCAATCTTCGGAGAAGAACCAGACTTAGTCATTCACTCAGATACGAGCCTGGAGGGTTGGGGCGCGACCTGCGGCGACTGCTCGACCGGGGGACTTTGGACCCCACAGGAGAAGGATCTTCATATCAACTGCCTGGAACTTCTGGCGGGATCCTTTGCCATCCAGAGTTTTACCAAGGATCAGATGAAATGCTCGGTCATGCTTCGCATGGACAACGTATCCGCTGTGAGATACGTGAACAAAATGGGCGGCCCTCATTCCAAGGGCCTCTCGGACCTAGCCAAGAACTTTTGGGACTATTGCCTCAACAAGGGCATTTCGGTCATTGCCGAACATATTCCGGGGTTGAACAATGGGGTAGCAGACTGGTTCTCCAGGAACTATGTAGATTCAAGCAACTGGAGACTAGACAGGAACATTTTTCTTGCGATCCGATCTTGGTGGGGCCCCTTCGGGATAGACCTTTTTGCGGACCGTCTCAATACTCAGTTGCCAAAATTCTTCAGCTGGAGACCGGACCCTCTGGCCTTGGGAATAGACGCGTTTTTTCAGAACTGGCTTGGTCTGAGACCATATGCATTCCCACCTTTTGCCATGCTTCCTCGCCTCCTCATTCAAGTCCGGAGGAACAAAGAGTCCATAGTAGTAATAACACCTCTCTGGAGTTCCCAATCGTGGTTCCCCATCCTGCTGGAAATGAGCGTGGATTTCCCAATCCTCATCCCCGCTTTCAAAGACCTATTGGTAGGACCTCACGGAGAATGCCATCCACTCCTTCTTCAGGGCACCCTGTGTCTGATGGCCTGGAAGATTTCATGAGACAGTGGCAGATCCCTGGACTTTCAGAAGGCGCTTTCAGGCTCATGTCAGAATCATGGGCCCCCGGTACCAGGAAAGCATATAGATTGGCTTGGCACAAATGGGTTTGCTGGTGCCTTCGACGGGGTTATGATCCCGTTTCAGCTGATATAGTTCAAGTACTTAACTTCTTAACTGAAATCTTTGCTTCGGGTCTGGCCTATCGGACCGTTAACGTTTATAGATCAGCTATTGCTGCAGGTCACTGCTTGCTAGATGGTTCTTCGGTAGGCCAAAATATTCTGACCAAAAAACTTATGAGGAGTATGCGTGTTTTGAATCCTCCTCTACTAAAATATTCCGCTCTCTGGGACGTGAGAGATGTCCTCAGACTACTCTCCTCTTGGGGCGAGAACTCTTCTCTCTCTTTGAAGAAATTGTCTTTTAAATTAACTGTTTTACTCTGCCTTGTCTCCTTCAGACGTACCTCGGATGTTAAGGCCTTAGATGTCTCTAATAGAGCTTTTCAACCTGAGGGTGTTTGCTTTTTCATTAAAAGACGGACTAAAACGTTGTCAACCTCTGTCTTCTATCCCTTTTTTCCTCAAAATGAGATCTTGTGTGTGGTACGATGCCTTTTGGAATACGAGAAAAGGACCTTAGGTCTAAGGGGTTCTGTAGATCAATTAATCATTTCCCACAGGTTCCCTCATAGAGCTGTTTCCTCTCCCACCTTGGCTAGATGGGTTAAAGATGTCATGAAAGAAGCTGGTATTGATACTTCAATTTTCGGAGCTCACTCCCTCAGAGGTGCTTCAGCTTCAAAAGCTTTTATTTTGGGTGGCGGCCTCCAGGATATCCTTAGGGCTGCAGACTGGTCAAACGAATGTATCTTTAAAAGATGTTACTTTAAACCTGTTTCAAATGTCACTGATAATGTTTTAAACACACTTTGAACTTGCATAATGTTGGCCTCCGTGTCGTGCCATAAAATTTAGATTTTTCACAGCCTGCTGGGCAGAAAATCTGGATTTTATTAAGGACACGGAGGCTAAGATTATCCCACCTCTTTTATTCCCACCCTGGGAATGTTTATTACCTTCTTGCTCTTCTTTTTCAGATTAATTTCTTCAAAAGAAGACTCGGATGAATTCTCTATGGTTTTACGTTGGATTCAGAGTCTTCTAAGTTATTCCTGAAGTTATCTTGTTCGCTTACAAAGAAGGAAGTCTACTGTGTGTTCATGGACTATATCCTCTCTATTGGAATGTTCATTCAAGTTCCTAATCTCTCATTGTTGCTGCTGTGAGCTACGCAATAAAGGAGATTTGCATAATCTTAGCCTCCGTGTCCTTAATAAAATCCAGATTTTCTGCCCAGCAGGCTGTGAAAAATCTAAATTATGCTGCATATTTCATGGACAGAAAAGGCTATACTGTTTGAACAAATACTGAAGGCCCACATAAACATATTTGAGTCTCGAGTTAAACTGGCTATTATCCAATGAAAAACTGGCTAGGCGGAGAAACTACGAGTACCATGATTCCTTTTTCCATGATGAAATATATACCGGATGCTTACAAAATGGCCGCTAGTGCGGGCAAAATTGGAAAAGTGATTGTTTGCGGTGGGAGAGCGAGGTAATTTGTTCCCTTCCCCTCTTAACGAATTTATACTCATGTGAACCCAGATTTGGGAGGTCCCTAATGCGTGTTTGTTTACGCATTAGGAACTGGCAAGACGGATGTGACCGAGAGTCACAGCGGGTTCTCGGAGGAGAACCGTTCGAGCAGCAGGAACAGAGAGGCAGGCCACAACTAACAGGTACATGCCGTTTGGGTGGGGACGCAGCATTGATGTCCTCTGATTTAAACTAAATCCTGTCCCATACTTTAATCCGCCAGCCCGAGATATAACAATCTGTGACAGAGGCAAGGAAACAAATTTTTATATAGTACATGTGCAAAGAAATAACGGGCCTCAGTGCCATGGACACATTGAGCTACTCTACACAAATAAGGTACGATCAATTCTGTCAGTCCGAAAAGACACTTGGGATATAAACATTTTTCACAAAATGCCTAGCCCCCTTCCTTTATTTAAACATTTTAAAATAAAAATCTCTTGTTTGTAGGAATAATCGATATAACCAAGCAGTCAATGGACAGATCCGAGTCAAAAGAACTCACAGTTGGCCCAATTCACTCAGGTAGATATGCGGAAACATCCAGTGTGGGCAGTGTGTTAGGGGATAAGAAAGAGTGAATTCAATTAATAAACCAAACTTTATTGTTGTTTACACCTATTGCAGATAAATGACAGAGCACTGATGAGAATCCAAGAAGGTGCTTACTTGGATTCGAAACGCGTCGGCAAAACTTAAGGAGCAAATATTCTCATTGATTGAGTAAACTAGCGATAGCTGGTTTTATACGTGGTCACCTTTTGGTGAAATTGTCTCCTTCTCTGACTTTGTCTGAAAGTGATTTTTTGAATACTGATTTTTGTATACAGATTTATTTAAGCACAAACACATTGAAATGTATTGTCTGTATTGTATGTAGGATGTATACGTTACATTTATTTTCTTATTAGTGATGTGTTGTATTATGTGTTGTAAATAGTATTGAATGTATATATGTTTCTTTTTTCATTCACAAATGAGAAAAAAAGAGTTTGTAAAAAGAATTGAAAAAGTCACCCGGACAAACTAAAATTAATCTTTTGGTTTTGTTCTCAAAATAAATATTTGAAAACGATTTTGGTGTGGGCACTTTGTGTATTTTCCTGTTTAAAAGGGTCCATCCCACTCCATGTTTCAGGACCTAACTCCTTAGCTTTACAAAGGTTAAAAAAGTTTGGCATATTTGGATGGTTCATCCGATCAGCAGTCCTGCGTTACCGAAAATGAAAAGTTACGGCCCTCTGACTGGCCAAGGGAGCTTTTTCTTCTGTTGGCCATTTTGGTACCATGGGACTGGAACAGGTCCTACAGTACAAAGCAATCTGATTGGCTGGCCGCAACACACAGAAAAATGTTGCAACTTTTAAAGGACATGGGACCTTGTCCCAGTGTCCTGAAAATGTTTACAAATACACAGTAGGGGGGAGGGTAGCTAAATCTGGACCCTGTGGCACTTGTGGGGGGATCCAGAGGGCTCCCCGGGGTCCAAAATTAAAAACAAAAAGATTGTATTGAAATACTCCCACAGGACAAAACGTGGCCCTTGCGTGGGCTAACGCTGAACTTGGCAGAACCTCCTCTCAAGCGTCACCCCATTGTACCCCTGTACCATACAAGCTACTTCTGGGACTCTTGGACGGTACAGTTGTTTCATAGGGGTGAAACTTGAGCAGTGGGTACCGTAGAACCCGAAATGTTCATTAAAAAAGATGTGGGTTGGGTGTCTGCAGTGGTGTAGGATGCCCACAACTAAGTTTGATGCAGGTCTTGGTCAGATGCCAGCCCTGCAATCAACCCTCAACAGTGCACAGCCAAAGGCTATGCCCAGTGGAGGTTGGCTACGGAGCCTAGCCAGAGACCTATGGCCAAGGGCAGTGGGAGGTTTGCATCCCTAAATCCAGCCAGGCAATGCAACCAACCCCCTACTCTGCACATCCTTCGGCTACTTGTTGTGGTTGAACTCAGGGCCTGGCCAGGACATGTGCCAACCCCACCTCTGCGCACAGCCAGAGGCCATACGCAGAAGGTAGCTGGATGCTTGCAGCGGGTTTGGGCACAGGGCTTAGCCAGAGGTTGATCGGTGTGCGTTTGCCACTGAAATGACACCTTCTTCCAGGTCCTAAGGATAACCTTCAGTAGTTTGGTAAAATACACTACAAACATTTCGAGATTGGCACATTGACATACAAACTCGAAGCCAAGCTTGCAAGCCCAGTGTGAGATAAACCGTCTCTACGACGCAACCACAAACATTATGTTCATAAAGACCTGAGGGGTAAATGCAAGTCCAATGTGTTAAACTGAAAGTACAGCAACAGTAATTTCTGTGTGACTGCAGGACCATATACAAAAGTAAAAGTCCTGCAGATCTATTTGCACCATCCAGTCCACATGATTCAAGGCCTGAAGTACTAGACCGAGTGTTGTCATTTTGAGCTTCTTTTTGAGGAACCAATCTGAGGTCTTGAATCAGTCTTAGTCGCTCCATCCTACTTGGGCACCAGAAAGTAAAATGGGAGAATGGGGGAAGGTGCATTGAGAAACTGAAAGACGTAATGAACTTGGATAATTTGAAGGACCTAATTGTCCAATCTGATGGAGTGGCAGTAGTTAGGAAATGTTGGGTTCTGATGCTTAGTCTCAACAGTCGATTGGTAGGGGGAACTACAGAGATTTGGCAGTACTGTCAGGTGAGGAGGATGAGGAGTGTTGCTGCTGTTGTTGTTGACTTCATACCTAGGAATCTCCAATATTTATGCCACCAAAAATGTTTGCGTAGGTTGCTATATAGACTGCCAGGGTTGCCTCTAGAGATATACAATACTCCTCAAGTATCCTCTGAACGTCCTGTATTGCTGATGGAACTGGCAAATAGGGAAAAGTAACCCCAGTAAGTAGGCGATCTGCGGTCTTTAAATTTCTCTAAAGCCATGGCAGCCTTCCTCAAGAGCCTAAAGACATGTCCATTAGAGAATCCTGGACGTTTCCTGACAATCCAGTGAAGCTGCTACCCATACCAAGGCCAACCAAATGCATGCTGTTCTGTCCAGAACGTAAAACCTATTTTTCATCATCTTGACCATCATTTACTGTCTGAGGAAAGGTGCAGCGCAAGTCCTATGACAAGGACGGCAACACCTCGTGTGCCATATCCTAACATGCATTGAGTGTAACAACCAAAGATACAAACTGAAATCAGGGAGCATAATGCCAAACTGGCAGAAGAAAATATTTTTTGCTCATGCTGTCAATTTATTGACTCTACAAGACTCACTAGGTATGAATGTTGTGTCAAAAATTTCGGAACTCTTGGCAATGGCCTGTGAGGCCTTGCAATGGTATGACTCAAACCTGGGGTGAAAGTTCACCAAACAGCCAAGACTAAGTAAGTCAGACGATGCTAAAAGGCAATAAAGGAGCAGAGGCAGATAGTCCAGGTTGCAAAATTTCCCCAAAGAGGATAACCTTATTCTTTTCAATGGGGAGCGACAATTCTAGGCCTTCCACAGTCTTCTCAACCACAAAAGAAGGCACTTTCCTCTACAGAAAGATGTACAGGCGAATCCAAGACAGACTCTGAGACGTATCCAAGCCAGTGGCATCTTGCAAATCCAGTTATAAGCCAGGATTTATATAATGTGGTGGAAGCAAATTACATGCTTCTTCATCATCATTATGAGGAACATGTCAGCAGAGGCCTTGAATGGTGTCAAAACACCACCAAAAAATGTCCTCTGGAAATACTGTTGCAAAGGCAAGAGTACTGGAAGACAGCTCTCATCGATCTCAGCACTTGCTTTGGTAATTTTGTACTTCAACATCAGATGGACTCTAGCTGGCAATGATTCTGGATCCGTTATCACAGCCGGTCACTGACCAAGAGCTGTTGGGATTGTAACCGGCATCAACAGAGAACCAGAAGGCAAGGTCTGCAGCACAAGAGTGCAGGCACAGCTGAGTCGGCTGACTTCCGCCGTGGTCATTTAGCACCGAGTGAGGGCCACCAGCAGCAGCCCTAATGGGTACAAGGTTCGGAACGAAAGTAAATATTTGCAGCGTGAACTCCTTGAAGGTATAATGCTGCTGCGCGACAGTGATAGGGGACTGGTGAGGGCAATCAGCTCGAGGTCGGTACTGAGAATATAGTCGGACACCTATCTCAGAGTGAGTGCTGCAGCTGACAACTGCACAATATCTCCCTGGAACAGGAGCATGAAGGGCAAGCCCTGTGGTCAAACACACATTGCTCATGACCAAACAGGCACATTTCAGTGGCTTTGGGTATTTGAGCCATAACTCAGATTTTATCTGTTTTTTTAGTGAAAAAAAATAATATATATATTTATATGGTTGGTTGGTTGATAGCTTTATTTCGATATGCAGATATCATAAAAGCATTACATAAGGGTAAAAAACAGCACATCGTGAATATAAAAGACTAATTCAATTTTAAGAACAAGTAAAAAAAAAAGTACCATTAGTACACAGAATAAATTAGTTAAAAAGGATTAAATTGCAATGGAAAGTCTCTTCAAGCGGATCAACCAGGCCCATTTTAAAAATTTGGAAACGCCACAGACTATGGGGGAGGAAGTGTCAGATAATAAAATGCGTAGCGCCACCTTATGTTGGCGAGTTCCCAATTGTCTGCAAACAGGTTTAAGCCAGCGGTTTCTTGGACGGGAATAATCGGGGCACTCAAAAAAGGAAGTGTGCCACCGTTTCACGCCTAGTGGAGCAGAGGGGACAATAGGGTGATGCCTGCACAGACATGTTCCATCTTGAGAGTAGGTCTCCTAGGGGTAAGGTACCCACTCTGAATTTGCTGGTATTGTAATCAAGTCCAGATAAGGCTCAAAGGCAACCACGTCTCTGATTTTCAAATAAGCTGCGGTGGAATTGCAGTGACGTGGGTTGCCGATGAGCTGGGCAGAGACCCACTCCCAGTATAGTTTTTTTAGGGTTGCCTTGGGTGGGGCAGATTTTGTAGTCCAACATGACCCCAAACCCAGTTCCCCCAAAAGTTTTTTGATGTCCCTTAACCACTTGATCTTGTGCCAGCCACCCATTCCCATCACCTCTGACAATCCATCCGCATAGGATTTCAGTTCGGGAACCCTCCACAGACGTGCCCATAGAAGAAGGGGCCGGAGGCGAGCCTGGTCCATGATCGGTTTGCATCCTACGTCCAGTAGCACCGGGACTGTTGGGGTACTGAGAGGAATGGCCAGAATATCCTTCAAAAATGTATTCTCTGCCTTGGATAGAGCCTCCAAATTTCCAAGGCCCCATAACTCCGCCCCGTATAATGATGCCGTGACAGCTCTGGCTTTATAAATATCAATTACGGGAGCTACACATTGTTTTGATGAATTACAATACTCCCTTAACAATGCTCCCCCACCCTTTTGTGACTAAGGATCATTTTGTTAATGTGGGGTGACCAACTCATGGCATCACTCATACGTATTCCCAAATAATCAAATTCGGAAACTCTCTCAAGAGGAACAGAGTTCAGGACTGGGGGACGACCAAGTTTCCGTGGAGGGTGCATGATCAAATATTTCGTTTTATCCACATTTATGACCAGCCCTCTCTTTGAGCAGAAGACCTGGAAGCGGTTCAAAAGTTTCTGCAAACCTTGGGGAGTTTTAGAGATGAGGAGGGTGTCGTCCGCAAACAACAGGGTAGGAATCCGCACGCCCCCCAGGGAGGATGCATCTGCTGGTTCGTCAAGCAGGTGCTCTACCACACCATTTACGTACAAGGAGAATAGTGTGGGAGCTAAAACACATCCCTGTCGGACGCCCCTGAGGACCGGGATCCTATCGGTCTTTTCCCCGTTTTGGCCCCACCGCACCTGTGCATAATTATCAGTGTGTAATTTAATAAGGAGCAACAGAATGTAGGGGGGCAGCCCAAGACCCTGCAGAACCCTCCAAAGTTCCTCCCTAGGAACCAGGTCAAAGGCAGTCTTTAAGTCAATAAATGCCAAATAGAGACTGCCTTTGCCCAGCTCCACCACCTTCCAATATAGAAGCATCAATCTGAACACTTGTTCAATAGTTCCCGTACCGGAACGAAAGCCTGCCTGATAGTCAGACAATATATGGTTTTCGTCCACCCAATGAAGAATCCTCCCCAGGATCGCTTTTCCCGCCACCTTCTGAGTTGAGTCTATCAGGCTTATCGGCCTGTAGTTCCCCGGATGGTCCCGACTGCCCTTTTTAAAAATTGGAACAACCTCTGCCCCTTTCCAGGACTCAGGGACAGGGCCTCCCTATAGGATGGCGTTCAGAAGCACAGAAACCAGTTTACCCCATTCACTCGGGTAGGCTCCGAGTAGGTCCCCTGGAAGCCCATCAGGGCCAGCTGCTTTCAGGGGTACCAAGGATTTAATAACGTTCATAACCTCTCGTGCAGTAAAGAGGTCTAAGGCTCTATCCGATGTGAGCGGGGGAAGGGAAAATGGCTCATTAAGAGGCCCTTCTACTGCTGAGTATAGGGCACTAAAGTGGTAAACCACGTCTGGGCTGGAATCGTACAGGTCCTCAGTGTGTCATCAGGACGGTTCCTATTTATATATATTTTACCATGATTTCTTTATTTGCAGCAAGGCTTCTGATTCAAAAAAGAAATACCAACGCGTTTCGTTAGTTACCACTAACTTGGTCAACCGTGACCAAGTTAGTGGTAACTAACGAAACGCGTCGGTATTTCTTTTTTGAATCAGAAGCCTTGCTGCAAATAAAGAAAATGTGGCAATATCAGGCAGGCATTGTGAGTGCGTACCATTTCTCCTTGGAGAGAGAAGGCTGTGGAAATATTGTTCGACTTGGCTCTGTCGATGAGTCACGCACCGGGAGCAGAGCGCCAGAGGTCCGTGAACTGGAGCCAATTTTGTGGATATATATATATACACACACACACATACACACAAATATATTATTTATAGTTCATATTTTGGCAAGAAAAACACGCACTTTTGCAGTGTTTATTTAGAGAATAATGATATTTTGCCTTTTTTTTTAAAACACTAAAAATGTAGACATGTCAGTGATCTTGGGCATAAGAAGATAACAACTGTTTGTATGAGAGTATTTGGAATCAAGATAAGAACCCAATTTTACTTCCACTGCTAATAACACCCATTTGTTCACAAAAACCTATAACTACTAACATTGTAGAAAGAGATTGGAGGAGTTCACTTTAGTTGTACTTTAACTCTCCATGACCGTGAACCTTACTTACCAAAAAGATGGTCTTGTAGTAAGGCAAAGACACCACTGTCAGGCAATCTTTATTTTTAAATAATTCTCCATTTTTTATTAAGAATTTTGCACATTATCTCTTTACAAACACTATAGCTGTATTCCGAACTATTTTCACAAGTTACATTCAAGTTAAAGTTAAGGTTAAAATGCACACAGGGGTTTAAAATTAGAAGACAATTTTCACACAACAGTATGCTGGGATAGAGAAATCAGGTAAAAAGTGTGCTAACAATTTAAACATACACTTATGCTAATTTGTGGAGTACCAAAGAAGTCCTGGAGCTTCCTGAGGTATGAGCCAAGTTTCTAAAAATCCGCCCGTATGACAGCCAAAATGAAGAAATATTTAGCCATCCGGTGGGTGCAACTCTGCCGTCAAAATGTGCTGATTTCAGGAGGATTCTTTTTGTAGAGTGTTTGTTTGTGGTTTGCAGAATCACACCAAAACTGCTGAACCTAGATTGTCAAAACCGGACCTAACATGTAGCCAGCCATGCAACTAAAGCTTAATCAGAATTTTGCTAAGCAGTCTGTCAGAAAGGTTCATCACAGACCTCGCAGGTCTTGATATAAACCCAAAACCTTCTCATACATTTAAATTCTGGAGTGCATTAGTCTATCCTGACAATTTAACTCTAATCAATCAGATGTCAGAGGAGCGTCAGTTCTTTCAGCAACAGCACTTCTAGGAATCACAGGCCTGATTCACAAAGGGCCTCTGCATTCATGGCGGAGGCCCGCAGTCGTGGGGGAGTCTCCGCACTCGGGGATGAATCTCCGCAATGAGAATTCCCAAGTGCGGTGGCCTTTTGTGAATCAGGCCCACAGTGTATTAAGCATGCCCAATAGGTATTGGAAGACTACAGATGTGCAATAATCCACTAGAGTTAAAAACTGGGCAACCCATTAGATAACGTGCTCTTAAAATACAGGAGGACAGTTCCACATGACCACAGTTGGGCACTGTTAGATTGCATAACAGCCATAGAGAACGGATCCATTATAGTCCTTCAATTGACCACTCTATTGGTCTAAAAAACGGATCTTGAATATATTTACATACATGAAAATAACCAAGCAATGATAAGGCTAAGAAAGATCAGAGCAATAAAGATCACGTAAATCGTGAAGAAACACTATTTATACTACCAAGCTCAAAGTTAGCCAACGGTCACTGAGCATTGATGAAATCTGACACAAGCGTCCATCGCTCACGTCTTTCTGGTGGTCTATGGGCTCAGTAAACGGACTACAGCAATTTCTGTTGCCTTTTGCATGAATTTGGAAACCTGTAATTTCACTTTCAAAGGCATGTTTTGCCGCTAGAGCCAAATGCGATTATGTTTTTAAATACTATAAAAAACAGCAAACTACCATTGTTCTTCCACCTGCTAAAAAAGAAAGTATATGTCTCTACGGATTAGACCACTGGCTTCCCTTTGATTTTCTTTCAGCTAAAAACCTAGGGTGACATTCAAGTAGGGTGGACGCAAGGAGAGTGCGCTGAGAATAATTTACATATAGATGCTAAACTCTGTCTCATCAATGTCTACCATACTTCATATAATCCCTGCACATGTAATTTAGCTCTTTATGAGTTTCCTCAATCATTCCTTCTTTACTAGATCATTTCAGCAGCAAATGTTAGGAAGCAGTCAGCAGCCTATACTAGTGTTACATAAACATACAGTTAATACATCACTTCATCCTAATAAGTTTAAAGTTACAACTGCAGCTGTTGGAAGTAGTGCAACAGAATTGTTTTTTTTCTTACAATTCAAATGAAATCCTAAAATACTGCAGATCTTAAAAATACACATATGGCACAGAAATGGGAGTATGTTTAAAACTGCTCATGAGTAGAGTACCATTGATCATAGTCCAATAACCAAACCTTGGTCTGCTTAATCCGTTGAAGATTTATCTGGGCATGCAAGGGGAGTATTTAGGTAAAAATCAAAAGTACAGTGTGGTATGCAACGTAGGTGAGAAGACACATGGGGGCATCACCAGTCTCTTTCATGGGGTTCCCTATATGGCAAACCAAGCAGCTCAAACACATCCTTTTCAGCAGCAGTTTGGAGAGGAAATCCTGTGCTGACCTTCACGCTCCCATTGCGGACAACATCCTTGTTTAGAGAGTGCTCCGATAAACTCATGCCTTTGGTTTTGGCAAGTGCCCGCATGGAGCGGTTAAAGTGAGCAGAACCTGTGAAGTACATCAGAGAACACGCAAACTCGCTGTATGGAATAACAATGATATCAAGCCTCCTGTGTTTCCTTCCAGGACCAGGAAGACAGCAGACTCCCATATACTTCTTCTGACTTCCACTGTCCTCCTGACTCACCAAATCATCAGTCAAGAACCCTGCATCATAAAAAATAAGGAAGGCTACTTAAAACACAGTGGTACGTAAGCCTTAATAAAGAAAAAACATTTGATTAATGATTCATATATGTAAAACACTGAAAACATGGACAGAATAGAAACAGATAGGAACTATCATCTACCCATGCTGAACCTAACAGAGCTTCTCTTGTAGCATATGTTCTAATGTTCTGCATAAAATAAACATATAGTACCGAGAACTGTCGACCAAATAAAAACACTTGAGTCCTCATTCTCAGTGAGCCAAATTTACTGAGTCCTAATTCTGGGTTGTCTGTATTTACAGTGTAGTACTTTTTCCCAAGAAAAATACATTACTGTTCCCCTTGCTTTGCCACTGGCGTGAAATCTGACCGATTCGGAATTTTCATGCTTGTAGCGATGTGTAAGTTGTGGAATTGGAGTTATCGCACAAGATTTCCCCACAAATTCCGTTTCTGACCAGCTTTCTTCGTGCAAATTGCACAATTTGTTACCTGGCGAAATGTGCATGAAAAAAAAAATGAAAATCGCAGTGGAGGAGAATGATTACACAACTCGGCTAAAGGGATCAGGTACAAACACTGTTCACACCTAATACTCGGCAAGTCAGAATGACAGACCTTAAAACACAAGTGACGATTGGGGTACAATTTTCTGGATTTACAAGTTTGTGCTACAATTGAAAACGAAAGCATTTTGCCTGGTGCCAATCGCGTACGTACAACCAGAATATTTAGCAAGCACTCCATAGCAAACATCATTGTCGACAATAGAAGGGCTCAATCACTTTGCCAGACATTTCAGCATCAGCAAAAATGCTATTGGCCACAATTTAGTACACATCACACTATTGGGAAGGAGAAGTTCCTTGCATAGTGACGGACGTGTACCCCTGCCCTGAGTGCCACAGCTGCAACAATTTCTGGATTCCTGGTGCTGATTTGTGTTGTCATGGGCTAACACAGAGCATGAGTGTGCAGCATGACATAGATCTGTCTCACAGATTGCAATCATATTGGACTGCGAGGGACACCTAAAGCACTACCCTCATAGTGGTGAAATGCTGCTGTGTTTGCCAGGAGTTAAGCAACATGAGCGTGGTGGAGGCAGCTTATTGTGTTGCGATCAGTAGAAGTGAACAGGCCATTTTACCTGTGTGATTGGAGTGAGGCCTACAGACTCACCCATGTAAAGTTCTGCTGCTGTTTCCTTCACTCTCCTGTGGCCTACATCAAGTTAGTATGTAGTGCTGTGCAGTGCGTGTTTTGTATGTATGTGCAGGGTGTATGTGTGCCTGTGGATGGTGCAATATATGGAAGACCCTGGACTACATTTTGGGAAAGCCAAGGCTGATTGGAGTAGCATGAGGAGGTAGAGGAATCTCCCAGACATAGTGGCTTGCTTCAGTCCTGTGAGCTGGGTGGGACACACAGTGGAGGAAGGAGAGGCAGACTCTCCTGCACATTTCAAAGGGTGCTCTTTGATTATAAGAGAGGTCACTGGAAGAGGGCCTGAGCACATCTTAGGAAGGAGATGGGGCTGAAAAGGGAATCAAAGAGTATGGCAGAGGCCCTGTGGTAAGTTTCTGATACACATCACTCTGGCTGGCATCTGGGTGTGCACCCCTAGAACATTTAGCCTATGTTGTCTGGCTGCAGATTTGTAGTCGCTCCTGCTGTGACAGGCTGCTTTCTGGGTGAAAGCAGTGTTCACTTCAAAAGGAAGCAGAGACCTAACACAAATTTCAAAGACTCAGACCCTAAATCACATTTGGTGTCTGGAAATGGACTATAAAAAGGTGATCTCGAAATCCCGAAAAATGTCAACCAGCCAGATGGGCTGTGTGAGGATTCAAAGCTCTGCAAGACCTTTGCCTGTGACTGGGGCTGGAAGCAAAGGCCTGCCAGTATTCCAGCTACGTGAGGGGAGATCACCCACAGACATCTAAGACAACCAGTCGCTGGAGCAACAGTACCTGTCTGCTTGCCAAGACCGGTTTGCCCTGTGAGGAAGAGATTGTTGGAGGGGAAGACGTTCAATGGGGTATCCTGGAGAGTGGATCCCTGTAGTGAAGTGTGAGGAATCAGCTTCTGCACCGATTGGGTTGATGCCTCTGTGTAGGTTTCAGGCAGCAACCCCGTATGCCAGTGGGGGGCTACAGCGAAGTAAGCCTTGGCCATCATCACTACCGTGCCGTCACCTGCCTGCAGATTGTAAGTCAGTGACACCGTATGCCATAGGGGGCCACCATAAAGTTTTGCTGTAGCTACAGGGCTGTCACCAATGTGCAGTGTGTACACCCATATGTCAGAAGGGGGCAGCAGTAAAGTTTGCCATGCTGACGGGCCTTCGCCTGTTTGCGGTATGTAAGTTAGGGACCCCATATGACAGAGGAGGCAGCAGTGGCTTTTGCTGTGCCAATCTGGCCGTAGCCCATGTACGATGTATAAGTTGGTGACTTCAAATGCCATAGTGGGCTGCCATAAAGTGGAATCAGCTGTGATGCAGATCAGGCTATCACCAAAAGTGAGGAGCAGGTGGGGTGACCCCGAATGCCAGAAAGGGGGGAGTCACCAGAACAAGAAAAGGATCAGATCCTGGTTGATGCAGTTGTCATGGGGAGAGGCTACGGTAATGAGTCAATCTGGCCAGTATGCCGACTGACGATAGGAACCCGAAGCAACCGTACACCCCCCAACTGTGGGGAAGACCCAAGGAAACGTACTGTTGCATCAGTGGAAAATCGAGAACACTCAACCGTTGCCTATATGAACCGGCTGAGAGATGCTCTCAGAGACTCGAGTCGGACAATCCCTACTTGGTGGCTAAGACTGAGTGAAGGGCCGGCTTCAGGGGAACTTGTCTACCAGATGGTACTTCAGTGGGGAAAGAATTCTGACTTTTCTAACAGTCGGAGTGGGACTGAAGAGACTAGGACTGATAGTGGAGTCTAACATGAATGTTGCCTACAGTGCATAGGGAATAAACACTAGTGAGAAGTAGGTGGGACACAGGGGACTGCCTATTAAACACTAGAGCACTGACATCAGGGAGCTGTGCGTATTGTTTGTGTATGCTGAATTTTACTTTGTGGTCGTATATAAATACTCCTTTAGTCATAAAAGAAAGTATTTGACTGGGCGATCATTTATTGCTGCTATTGACCATGTTTTAAATTGTGAGCCTGTGTTCATACCCCGTTGTCTACTTTCAACCCCAAGAGGCATTGAACTGCTCCACCCGTGCTATCACTGTGAGTCAAGTGCTGAAGGGGTACTTGAGCCAGTTGCTCGGGACCCATTGTAATTCGGGCCCGGGACCTCAGATGTAAAAGGTGTCAATGAGCACTATGGGCCCAGTAGCTCCCGTTAGCCCCATAGCCTCCTAATAGGGGGTCTGACACACACTTATTAACATCTCCTGTGCATGACCACTTTACATTTAGTCTCAAAAAATAGGGCTCAATTTTCCTGTGGATTTCGCCCATTACACACATTGTACTAAATTCTTAACACTCGACATTTAGAATACATCTCTGCAATAAATGTCTTTCAGCATACACTATGTTGCAACATACAAACATTTTCTATAAAGTTGTTCACCTCGCATTTTCAGCCCATCAATGAGTTTGCCAAAGATGCCTTTGTGAGAGTTCCCATCCGGATGAGTAACCAAAACATCTACATCTCCACAGGTGAGCTTCCCCCGTCTGTAAGATCCACATGCAACACAGAGTAGACCAGGATTTATTGAATGGGCCACGTCTCTGACCTGTGAGAGGGACAAAGAAGATGAAGAAACACATGTGAAGGAGGTGAAATCCTGTAAATCATGTTCCTGAAAGGACTCATTTCTTGGCTTTAACTTATCTGCTCCTTTATGATGACTAGCCAGGGTGATTCACACCTGTATGTACATACTACATCACTAAATACTGGTCATCAAATTGAAAACATGCACTGTCAGGACAAACAGTCCCTGAATCTGACCAGAGTTGAAATTCTTTAGCCCAAGTATACATTTATTTATTTTATAAAGTGCTATTTATTCCACATTTGGTCTTGCTTAGATGTATGCCCAAGTAAAATGTGACATCAACCGTGCAGAATTGTGATTTGCAATAAGAGTACTCTATGCACCAATTTAGAACATACTCAAATTTGCTGAAAAATTCTTACGAATCCTCCCAAAAAGTGGCAGAAAGTAACTTGTATGCTAACATCAAATTAAGAGTGGAACTTACAACAAGCACCCGGCCGGCTCTGGCCTCAAAATTTTGTCTGCATACAACATAGCACAAATACAACAAAATGGAGAGGAAAAACTGATTTTCCAAATGTGATCGAGAGCACAAATGGCATATTTAAGGAAGGCTGAATTTGGCATATGCTGGCATCGTCGGAACACTACAGATCAACTCACCTGCAAGTACTTCCACCAAGGTATATGGCGATGCTGATGTCACCCCTTTAGTCCTGCTGTTCCATTCAAAATGCTTATGCAGAGAACATCAACACTCATGTCGTACATCGCATCTATGTCATAAGTAAAAATGTCTGGTTGGCCGTTTGGATGGAATTGGTCAGCGTATGGGAACTCACCATGACACTGGGCAGTATCTCTGCGAGTCTAACTCAAAGTCAAGACCTGGCTGTTATGAAAACTTTCCAAAATCTAGAAATTCTAATGAGGTATTTAAAGAGATAAAATTCAGCATAGCGTTCTTTAACATAAAAGCCTCCCCTCAAACACCTTCTCAAAACACCAGACACCCGGTACACGCCACGTGCTTCAGGCCTACCCGGTTATCCTTCATGGGTAATGCTGTATTAGTGGACTGCAGACTAGGGAGGGTTTATTCTACTTGATGGTTCTACTCTCACTCCTGGTCAGTTATATAACAGCATATGGAAACACAGGCTGAAAAATCAGGTTCATTTTATATATTTTATGTGGAGATTTAGTAACATATTCATGCGACCAAAAGAGAGGAAGAAGAGGAGGGAATGTAGTCTCAAAAGTCACATTGCCCAAATATCTACCATGTATATAACCATCTTTACAAAATGTCGACATTCACATAAAAACCCCTTAAGGGTCGGCCAACGTAGCACTTTCTCAGACTCTGAGAGTCACTTTCAGCCTGTGTGATTAAGCCACCAGGGGCAGTATCACACATAGTGCACCAAAGACGCAACAGGGGTCTGACCTCTTTTCTGCACCCCCGATGCACTATGGTATTATAGAAGAGGCTGCAGACGCTTGTATGGCCCCTTCTGTAATACTGATAAAGCTGTTGCACATATCGCACCAGCACTATCTTTAGGAGGGGGTTCCCTCATTGGCATGCTGGATGTAGCCCCATGCAAATGAGGGAATCACTTTGCCCTTGCACCTGTGCCATATTATGGATGCAGCCACAGAGGCAAACAAGTCCTTAGAACGCGCACCAGAAAAAGGTGGCGACCTGTCAGTGCACTCCCTGAGGGCAGCCTCCTAGAGGGTGAAATGCGGTCTCATGGAGCCCCTCCTTGCCGCCAAACATCCCCTACAATCTCTCACTGCACCCGCTGCAATAGAATCTCTATCTCCTCTTTTAAGAGGGGGCATGCCGCCGCCTACACCGAGAAACATGGAGTGACTTTGAAGCTGCCACTCTGAATTTCACAGGATGCACTATCCCCAGTGCAGCGCGAGATTGCAGATGCCCTGGACAGCACATTCATTGATATAGTGCGTACTGTCCCTGCTTTGAGGCTGATGCACCTGCTTAAAAGTTTACTGTTGCACAAACAAGGACTGTGGGCCCTACAGGTAATGTGAGCCCAGGACAGAAGAGGTTTCCTGTGGCAGGAGCCTTCCAGAATATTATTTATCCAGCTTCAGTCTCTGACAGCTAATCCCAGCATACCTGATAGGATGTGGGTGCCAAACGAGTGCTGCCACCAAAAGAAGCAAATATGAACTGCTCGCCCAGAAACAAAACAAATGCTGCAGAATTAATGTAATGACCAAGTTCCATGCAATGGAAACAGAACCTCTATAGATCAAATCTCAAATTCTGAGCACTGCCTGGTGAAATTATTTCAAGCCTTCTCAACAGAGCATCAGAAAATTAAAAAAAGAGGGAGCATGGCGGCTACTCTAAGGCACCGGTTCAGAAAAAACAAGCACTGGCAAAGCCAATATCTCTGGCTTTGGCAGACTGCCTTTTGACTTTGTCAATGTATCTTTTGTGATGTCATTGAGTTTGCAAAACTTTATTGTTGGATATAATTATATAATTTAAAGAAAATCAAAAGGTTTTGGTTAATGCCAGACCTAATAAAAGAAGAAAATGGAGTAGAAACACAGTTAGAGCACAGGAAATTTACAGGAATCCATTCTGCAAATGCGAAACAGATGATTGGAACTTGGATGAGTGGACGCATTGGTGAAAGCTGAGTCTCATGGGCTCCTATTTTTTTATGTCTATTTTTTAATAACTCAAGAACTGTCTCTTAGGGGTTGTAGAGGACAGAGGACACAGTACTAATACTTTAATAAAAAAGGTTCAACGGCTTCTATATATGCAAAGTATACACTTTCTATTGTTACACAGTGATACCAGAATGATTGTAATATTCAGAACATTGATTCCCTCCTTCCCACGTCTCTTTGGAGCCCAATGCTGCTTTCTTCTTTTAACTGAAAGATGCAAATTGATTGCCCATATATTGCATGCATAGTGGTTTCAGTGACACTGTGCTCAACGTTCCTACCACAAAGTCACACTGAGCTCGGACATTTGGGTCTGGGTCGCACGAATACATAAAACATACAAGAAAGGAGATGTGTAAGTGAAAGAGAAAGGAGTATAAAAAGTGAGACTGAAGGTTCTATACATGGGTTCGGTTCTCTAAACTGATGTGAGCTCATTAGATCACAAAGGCTAAGCCTTTGTCCCTGAGTCAACCCGGGGACACTAGCAATTGTGCCACTGGAAACCATGTTTGTGATGATATGCCTGAAACACGCGTTGTATTGTTTCCTTCACCCTATGTTATAACAGCAGAGGGACATTACCATTATTTTTACATTATTTACAGAATTTTGTTTTATTTAAGACCTGTCCTCGGACATCATATTGGCCAATGAGCAAAATTATCAGATCCTGCTTGTCCAATAGATTGAAATAGGCAAGAACCTGATTTTTCAGGTTCTTGGACCTCGCTATGTGTCGGATGGACAGTTAGGGGTGCTGCTAATAAGATTTCCTCTTTGGTTCAGTGGTAGTTCTAGGGAGGATATTCAAACCTCACTCAATAAGCAATATTTCTTTTAACTCTTAATATTTTTAAAACAATTGAAAGATTTACACAAACCAACAAAACAAAACAATTCCATTTCTAGAAGGGCAGGCCTCACAAAGCATTTACTGAATCTCTACGCCTGCAGGGTATTTTTTCCCATCTCTGTCTGTATGACAAGATTTTGCAGAGCTTTATTCCAGACAGAGGGGATGACGGAGGGGGCTGTACGCTCTTTACTCTGTCTTTATCCACCGATGATATGGGTGAAGGAGTATGGAGTGAACAAGTGAGAAACACCTGGCACCCCAATGACACTTGGCAGCTACCAAGCTCCCATTGTACTAGGGGAATAGAAAGTTTAAAGCATACCTGGAACATCAAAAGTCCAAGATGCTGTCATTCTCACCTTCAGATGTCATTTTGACACAAGACCCAAAGTTCATGTCAGTTCATTATACTGTAACCAGTGTTGCTCAATGAGCATTATATTTACATCCATGTACTACGGACTACATTCTGACGGTGGTGCTTCTGGGTTAAGAAGGGATGTATCTGCAGGCCCATTAACTAGCATCTAAGGTGTGGAGAGCTCACTGCAGAGGGATTTTGCATCCTGGCCCCTAAAGGGGTATTGGCAGCTCAACAACAGGGTCTTCATTTCCCAGGCCAGGTTGGGGAGCTTCAAAGGGCTGTATTAAGGTTCGCCATTCAGGGATTTTGCCTTATTGCTCAGGCAGAAGAGCCCAATGAATTAGCCGCTCCCTGGCCTTGAGTAGGTAACGCGCAGTTAAGGAAAACTGCACTCATTTGTTTTTTCCTTTTTACAACTGTCCGGGCCACAATAGATCCTTAGCCCCTAGACGAAACCACAAGCCCTCTAGGCTCTCTTCCATCAGATTACTGAGAATTTAACCATTAATGAGTAGCGGCAGATTTCCCTTACCATACATTAAAAGGGAGATTAGCATATGTTGTCTTGTTACGCTTTGCAGGATTAATGGCCTGTAGATCCTGTGACTGAAATCCACTTTTTGTAACCCTCTAACATCCTCCCTGGTGACGGAATCTGTTCTCCCAGCACCTTAAACTATGATCCAAATACATTTTCTAGTAAGGCTGGGATCTGCAGATCCACACATGCTCAGACGTGAGTCCCAGGCTCTCCACACCACTGGAGTCAAGCTATCCAGGCTGAATGAAGGCTGATAGCCAGAAACCGGTCCTTGGATGCTTGATTCCGGTCTGGGAAAGACATGGCTTGGTAGTTTGGACTGGACTGTTCCCATGAGGCACAGGGTCAGAGCTGATTTGCATATAGCCAGTGTCTAACCCAGGGTGGTGTGGAGTGCAAAAAAACGATGGATTTAGGCCCAGATCCTTGTACTGGGGTGAATGTATGACATTGTTCAACATTCTGTCCATCAACTGTGTTTTTTGCAATTTTCACCCCGAGTGGGCTGGGTATGCTCAGACGTGAGTCCCAGGCTCTCCACACCACTGGAGTCAAGCTATCCAGGCTGAATGAAGGCTGATAGCCAGAAACCAGTCCTTGGATGCTTGATTCCGGTCTGGGAAAGACATGGCTTGGTAGTTCGGACTGGACTGTTCCCATGAGGCACAGGGTCAGAGCTGATTTGCATATAGCCAGTGTGTAACCCAGGGTTGTGTGGAGTGCAAAACACGATGGATTTAGGCCCAGATCCTTGTACTGGGGTGAATGTATGACATTGTTCAACATTCTGTCCATCAACTGTGTTTTTTGCAATTTTCACCCCGAGTGGGCTGGGTATATTCAGACGTGAGTCCCAGGCTCTCCACACCACTGGAGTCAAGCTATCCAGGCTGAATGAAGGCTGATAGCCAGAAACCGGTCCTTGGATGCTTGATTCCGGTCTGGGAAAGACATGGCTTGGTAGTTCGGACTGGACTGTTCCCATGAGGCACAGGGTCAGAGCTGATTTGCATATAACCAGTGTCTAACCCAGGGAGGTGTGGAGTGCAAAAAAAAGATGGATTTAGGCCCGGATCCTTGTACTGGGGTGAATGTATGACATTGTTCAACATTCTGTCCATCAACTGTGTTTTTTGCAATTTTCACCCCGAGTGAGCTGGGTATGCTCAGACGTGAGTCCCAGGCTCTCCACACCACTGGAGTCAAGCTATCCAGGCTGAATGAAGGCTGGTAGCCAGAAACCGGTCCTTGGATGCTTGATTCCGGTCTGGGAAAGACATGGCTTGGTAGTTCGGACTGGACTGTTCCCATGAGGCACAGGGTCAGAGCTGATTTGCATATAGCCAGTGTCTAACCCAGGGTGGTGTGCAGTGCAAAAAAACGATGGATTTAGGCCCAGATCCTTGTACTGGGGTGAATGTATGACATTGTTCAACATTCTGTCCATCAACTGTGTTTTTTGCAATTTTCACCCCGAGTGGGCTGGGTATGCTCAGACGTGAGTCCCAGGCTCTCCACACCACTGGAGTCAAGCTATCCAGGCTGAATGAAGGCTGATAGCCAGAAACCGGTCCTTGGATGCTTGATTCCGGTCTGGGAAAGACATGGCTTGGTAGTTCGGACTGGACTGTTCCCATGAGGCACAGGGTCAGAGCTGATTTGCATATAGCCAGTGTCTAACCCAGGGTGGTGTGGAGTGCAAAAAAAAGATGGATTTAGGACAGATCCTTGTACTGGGGTGAATGTATGACATTGTTCAACATTCTGTCCATCAACTGTGTTTTTTGCAATTTTCACCCCAAGTGGGCTGGGTATGCTCAGAAGTGAGTCCCAGGCTCTCCACACCACTGGAGTCAAGCTATCCAGGCTGAATGAAGGCTGATAGCCAGAAACCGGTCCTTGGATGCTTGATTCCGGTCTGGGAAAGACATGGCTTGGTAGTTCGGACTGGACTGTTCCCATGAGGCACAGGGTCAGAGCTGATTTGCATATAGCCAGTGTCTAACCCAGGGTGGTGTGGAGTGCAAAAAAAAGATGGATTTAGGACAGATCCTTGTACTGGGGTGAATGTATGACATTGTTCAACATTCTGTCCATCAACTGTGTTTTTTGCAATTTTCACCCCGAGTGGGCTGGGTATGCTCAGAAGTGAGTCCCAGGCTTTCCACACCACTGGAGTCAAGCTATCCAGGCTGAATGAAGGCTGATAGCCAGAAACCGGTCCTTGGATGCTTGATTCTGGTCTGGGAAAGACATGGCTTGGTAGTTCGGACTGGACTGTTCCCATGAGGCACAGGGTCAGAGCTGATTTGCATATAGCCAGTGTCTAACCCAGGGTGGTGTGGAGTGCAAAAAAACGATGGATTTAGGCCCAGATCCTTGTACTGGGGTGAATGTATGACATTGTTCAACATTCTGTCCATCAACTGTGTTTTTTGCAAGATCCACACATACTGCAAGAAAAAAAACAATTTTTGAAGGCAATATCAGTCCCTCTACAATCTCCATAACGTCCCTGAGACTTCACAAATACCTGTGCATTCCACGCATTACAAGATGGCAGCCCCAACAAAACGTCCCAGTCTTGACCGCTAGCAAATAATAAAAACATCCATGACAAAGACTTTTCGAAGACCATCACCACTTTTTTGAAAACTAAGTATGTCAAAAGATATTTACCAGATTTACGCCAATCCACAGAAATGGCTACCATGAGTTAGTTTCTATCTTCATGCCTATTTAGGTGCAATGTTGATCAGTAGCTTTAATTGTAGTAGCAGACATGAGACCTTTTATTGGGGATGTAATATGGAAAATGCTAATTTGACCTCAACTTAATAACTCTCTACCGTGACCGATCTGCATGACATTTGAAATGAATAACCTTTTTAGACGAGATAGGCAAATGTCAAACTTAGATTGAAAAGTTTTTAGTACATCATAAAAGCCATTTGCTATGGAAAGTGCAAATGAACTATAACTAAAGAGCTATTAAGACAGACTTCAATATATAAATACATCTATGTAAACAAGATGAAAGATTACAAGAAAACAATAGCCAGCCATACAAAGAGACTGCACAGCTGGCATAGCTGAATTTTCAAAAAGCATCATTGCTTACGATTTCTTTGGAATTTAGAACACTGTTTCTATACATAACTAAAGACAGAATTGATTCTACATTCATCTACTGTACACAAGTAGTTTTGGGAGAAATATTCAAAGATGGTAGCAAAATAATTAATAAATATGATAAACCCAATAAAAACTGAAGTAAAACTGATTCTGTTAGCCATTGAGCTTTTGCTACAGTCAGTGGCTTGGAGGGGCCCCCTTCCAGCTCACTCAGGAGCGCTCAGGCCAGCATACTTTGCTGAGGGGTACCCTGCACTGCGGGGCATTTGTTATGCCCCTGGCTATAGGGAAAAAATTGAGATAATATTCTAACATTAGAGAGAGTGTACCTCCCTCGTTTAAAAAATGTGAGGTCCTCTTAGATATGGAATACCCTTTGTTAACATCTAGATAACATGGCGCAGTGCTCTGGGGCTTTGATTGTGTTGATGCACTAGTTGTCGCAGAGAACAAGTTCTTCAGGGAGCTTGTATCGCTCCCGAGGGGTACTCCTACCAAACCACTCGAGTGATCTGGGTCGTCGTTCCATTAAGAACCTAGCTACCCTACGCCCTCTTTTATATTGGGCCCGGTTATGGCGCACCCCGGAGCTCTCAAGGTATGCCGATGGTCTAAGAGAGGTTATGAACCTTCAAGGAGCCCATACAATTAGCTGGATAACTAATATAAATAAGCTCTTACTGGTAACAGGTCTTCCAACTGGTTGGGAGCCTGGGGTATCACTATCTAAGGCTGAAACTAAGCGAGCCTATTGGGCATGGGTTGACGATCACGAACAGAGGGACCCTAACCTAGGTAGGCTGACTTAGGCATTCTGAGAGCACAAGTTAAAGCCTCGCCTGGAGCCCTATTTAGATTTTATTAAGAAACCTAGAGATAGATCCCTTTTTATCCAGTTTAGGATGGGCACACTCCCCCTTCGCGATCGCACTTGCAAGTGGAAGCCACCGCATCAAACTTCTCCTGATTGCCCAAACTGTGAAGGTGTCATTGAAAACATTGCTCACGTCTTCTTTGTATGCCCAGCCTACATAAAACCCAGACAGAAATGGCTCAAACCTGTGTTCCTGATGCTTGGAACCAGGGACCACTCCGTTGCACTTAGAATACTTAAGGCTGATGCTAGCACAACCTTAGTGTGTGGGGTGGCCAAATTTCTTAGTTGGGCTTGGCTGATTAGGCAGAAGGTTATTTGATGTTCTAAGTTCTAGATCAATTTCAATTTCAATTTCTTTTAATAAACTTAAATATCCACAAAGCTGTTGAAGTTTAATATATTTGTAATTATTTATTGTAATATAAAAGTTTTTTTATAAGTAATCTTTTTTAAATGTATTGTTAATGAATTGTGTTTTTATATTCTAAATGTGCTTTTATGATATTACATATATCGAAATAAAGCTTTGATGAGATAACAAAGCCTTTTTATTGGTAGCAATGTTAATGTTAGACATGATCTTCAACTTACTTACAGCTTCAAGGGTAAACAATGGAATATCAAATAAAAGCTTGGTGATACCTGAAGACTGTGCAACCTGACTATGAAAGATTGCAAGTTCTCCTCTGCTGCTCACAATTCTTTTTCTACGAGACATGATATTAAATTACTTACATTTAACTAGAAGTATTTAGACTGGCTTTTATCAGATCATGATTCTGTTATTTTAACAACAGAAAGTAGAGTTAAAAACATGCACATTTTTCACTTCCTAAGGGTCCTTTGTGAGGGAATTTTCATTACAGAGTCATAAGAAAATAGGAAAAACATACCAACCTTAGATTCTCTAAATAGAAAATTGCATGATTTTGACAATAGCTTTAAAGCATATCGGAATCGGCTGGAGACAGCAAATAAATTATATCCTGAACTAAACAAGATTCACTTTAACAAAGCAGAATTTTCCATACCACATACTAAATATAAATGTTGGACAGGAGGGGATGGAAAATGTAAATCTTTAGCGCACACAGTAAAGCAACTAGAAAATAGTATTCTATAAAAAAGAGAGAAATTCTTTACAATCAGGCGGGAAGTCCATAAATCAATTTTTCCAGATGTTTTTCTCAAAAGTATACTCTTAGAAAAGAGAGTTTTGGTACAGTAAATATAGGCATTTTAAAACATTTTGACCATTCCTAAGCTAAGGTAATTCAAGTTATTAATAATATTCGATAAGGAAATATCTCTTTCAGAAGGTTTAGCGTTTTTTTCAGTAACACAAATACTGATTAGGGTTTTAATTATCCTACGGTTAATAACAGTGTTTCAAAAGGTAAGAAAAAAATCCCAATTCATCTTTCTGTCTGAATCAGGAAAACATCACTGTAGAAGTCATATTGCTATATCTTTAATTTACCTTGATGTGAAAATGTGTTAAAAATCAGAGCTTCTCCTCCTAGTAGGGTGACTAACTCTGGTGCAGTTTTGGAAACAGAAAGAACCACCCGTGATAGGTGTATGGTGGGTGCAGACATGGCACGTGTATGCAATGTAGAAACTGTCAGTTATATTGGTTGATAAAATCAACACATTCGAAAAAAAATCTAAGCCCTTCAAGACTTTCGTCAGGGCAGGCTAGGGCAGTGGAGAGGCTCTCAACATGTTCTGGCATTATAGCAGAAAGGTGAGGTACATAGAATGTCAATTTCTCCAACGAAGTTGAATCCGAGATAGATATTGAATGATTATTATTTTACCAGCCCGGTTCCTATCAGTATTAGATTTGTTAATTTTTCATAGAAAGGGAAGGAGTTGTCCTATTTAATGAAGCAGGTTATAGCCTATACACACTGTCATTCAATGGAGGATTCATTAGAAGAGGGAGGGGGAGTGGAAATAAGTCCCTATACATGGATAAAACTGCAGGCCCAACGCTCTTCTCAAATGTCAACATTAATAATGTTTACAGATTAGCATTGTATTCTTTGCCCTACTGTTGGGCAAAAACAAAAAGGCAGTGTTTTTTAATCCTTCCATATCAATTAATGCCCAGTGCTGTGTGGTGCACATTGTTAGAATTTGTTGTTTCTTTAATTTCTTTTTCATTGTATTACTTTCTTCTTTATTAAGAGACATGCTAAACCGTACCAATACACATTTGTTTGGTAGAAAAACATCAATAAAAACATGGTAAAAAATAATAAGAGCTTCCACTTTTATCAGTGATAAAAGAGCCCTGACAGGGTTTCTCAAAAGCAGGTGTGGAGCAGATAACCATTGTGGAGAGGACTGCACTTTTTATAAACAGATTAGATCATCATTTGAAAGAAAATTTAGATGGCAAAAAGATTTTTGAAATTGGGGATATCTACATAACTTTTTGTGGAGGATGATTTGAGGTGCTTCATACTGTACAAAAGTACTGGCATTATTTGATGGTTCCTAAGCTCAAGCTCAGACAAATGACTTCCAATCAAAAGAACACATTCAAGAAAAAGGTGCCAATATCACCATAACTTGTTAATCTTGTTCTGGAGCCTTTCAGAATTGCTACCAGGACTAGTACCACATAAAACGAGCTACTGTAGGTACAATAAATTATTGTAGATTTCTACAGATTTAAACATTATTATTCATGGCTGGCATTATTAAAAAATGTCAAACCAGACTTCAATCAGGTCTATTACAATATGCAGACAGGCTTGGATCCACATTTTGCTTTCTTGATAATTGAAGCCTTACAAACATTTTGAGAGAATTATGAAATCGGATTCTTAAGACCTGCTGGTTTGTTAGGACTGAAAAATATGTACAAAAACTATTTAAAATGTAATTACTTTAAATATCAATAAGTTGATGAATGGACATTTCAAGGCGACACAAACTAGGCCTAAGCTTATGGCCCAAACTTAACACAGGTAAGATAAACCTTACATAACATTCTTTATGTTTAAAGTTATTTTAAGTATGTGCCTTGCAGCAAATCTGTTTTACAAATCATGGAAGTATATTTTCTGGAATTTGTGTGTGTGTACACATGGGGAAGCAGTCTTATCATGCAAGAAGGGGAATATTCTAACATGTAAAAGATATTTTGAACTCCTTGATTTTAATATTGATCAAAGGTCTCTTACATTATTAAGTGTTAAATGGTGTTAAATGGTGGTTAGATTGTCCTATTTTCAGTGTTTATTTTTGGTGGATTTCATTGGTGTTTTTCTCAGGGGTTTTCATACTTTTTAAAATCAGTGCTTATCAGTGTTTATTCGGCTGCCTAATCACCAAAACCAACAGAAAATGTGTTTTCCCTGTACTAAACTTGTTTTTTGCAGCAGTTTTTATAAAGCACATACTTAGTTTAACTCCTTTGGTGCTGGTGACGGCCCCCGGCCGTCTCACGTGACGGTGGGTGTGTGTGGAGGACGGCCGGGGGCCGTCCGAACCCCACCCACTGATTAGAATACCCGCACCGCGGCGGAATTCGCGCCGCGGTCAACAGGTTAAAAGAGAAGTAATGCCTGTTATGTAGTGTCTTCTCATTGGTAGTGCATTCAATGGACTTATGTTTTAAGCAAAAAGTGTCTGTGTAGTGCACTCTCATCTCATCACCCTCTCTCACATCTCTTTGCCTTTCACTCTGACAGGACGCTCTCTGGCTTACAGGTCTATTAATGGATTTTTAAGGTCAGAGTGCTATTTTCAGTGGTTTTATTAAATACATTCCTGGCTACAGTGTGTGGGGAGGGGGATTATCCATCATCTCCTTAGTGAATATTATAGGGGAAGTCTACCTTGCATCAGCATAGTACGCAGTGAAAGCTTTCAAATTTTGAACACCACCAAGTTAATTTGTAGGCACCTGAAGATTCATGATTTAAGCATGCTTGCCAGTGCTTTTCTGCACTATTTACCTGACTACATTAAGGAGGAGCTGCGGTTGTGTGAATATTTATAGCTTCCAAGTGTCCCCATGGCAAATGTCTCACTTTAAATCAAAAATGACATTTTAACAGACATCATATTGTATTATGGAACTTGACATTTTGCTGTTAACATCATACCTACAGGCTGAGTTCAGTTGGGTAACAGGCTAGGATTAGCAGAATGTATTACACATAATAACAGATCCCTGTACAGCTATGAATTTTGGTGATAAGTCGAAAGGCTTGTGTCATGTTTTCACTACTATTCCATGTGCATAGTGACAGCACTCCTTTCGCAGGTACCTAAACCTTGCCTTAAATGTTTAAAGCCTGGGGTGTTTGGCAGGTAACTTGTTAGAAAAGAAGGCTGATGTATCAATGGGTTTTGCCCTTTCAGTATCTGTGGGTAATGTTTTAGTACATAGTGACCAAGATTCTCATGAGCCAGCCATTTCATCAATCAGTGAAAGAATGAAACACTACCTAAAGATAACATATGATCTTAATATACTCAGATTATCTATAGTGTACAAAATTATTAGACCAGATCTAAATCATGCTTCTAAACCCCACACCTTTAATTAAGCACACACAACTGGAGGAAACAAAGGGAAGAAGAAACAATATTTTAGTGACATTCCTAAACACCAAAACAAGGAGAATAATTTTAGAACAGTCAGTTACATTGTGTGGGCCTCTTCAGAAAGAACTGAAAATGACTCATTCTCTCTCACTCTACTTTCTTTGAATAGCATTTTAGTTTGTGGTTGTGCCGGTGTTTATTTGTGTTAATATGTTTACACTGATGAGGGCTGTTTCACTTTCAATTTGGTTTTATCAGTTAATATAAGTGTAAAACTAAAACAATAAAGCCTAATTATGGCTGGCCATTTATGATTCCAAAGCTCTTTACTGGCTCATCATTCGAAAGGATGCTTCCTCAGATTTTCCCACTGTGGGTCCTCTTTGCAGTCAACATTTTCTCTTGTTTGATCAAAGCTAAAGGTTAAAAGTGGGCCACTTGCTTTATCCTCTAATTGGGATAATAGTGAAATCTGCTTTCAAGAGAAAAGTATACATTGGCAAAGACAGATTGAAAATATTACTTAGATTAGTTCAGTAAGAGGATTCTGTAATTTTCCTACCTCACAAAATATTAGTCTCCATTCAGTTATTAAAATGTATTAATTTGCATAAAAATGGTTATCAATAAAAGCCTCAGTAGTGAACAACAATATCAAAATTAACAGTATCAAACACAAAATAAATGATGGGAGGAATGCTTGACAATAGCCTACCCACTGGAGGTTACTCTGGATAGCATGCCAACCCATTCTTTTTCGTCCACTATACTACTGTAGACAGGGGCCGGCATTATGAAAATCAGCTCTGCCCCTGCTCCTCATGGGAAAAATCAATCCCAAACTGCAAAACGAGGCACCCGACAGAAGGGGAACACAAATAACGAATGGGCATACCCTTAGGCACTTAGGGCAATACATCAAACACGCAAATGGGTACATACCCTAACCATCGACTCCGATAATTCACTTATGTTTCAGTGTTTTTATCTTGTTCTCACTCTTAATTTGATTATTGTTTATCAATTCTTCAATGACAACTTTACTATTTGTGCGGTTCTCGTATATGCTGGAGGAAAGGCTGTAAGTTCTCAAGCTTGCAAATTTATTTATTTCTTTTGAAAATAAAGTGAACTGCCCACCAATCCTGAATGCCTCCTAATCCCTCTGTGGTCTTGAATTGTAATGCTCTTACCCAAATATGGCTTACTGGTGTTTTTTTACACAAGGTCAGTTCTACAATGGTTCTCAAACGCCTTTGTTTTGTGTAATAGAGGATGTAACAACATTTTCAATTTGTGACAGCCAATCAAAATGTGGCAGCCAATCCCACTTGTGTTTCAAGATCAAAATAGGACCAACAGTTCTGAACCCAACTCTCAATAGGTACATAAGATTAGCTCTTTAAAGGTCGGCCAATAATTTTTGTAGCATCCTACTCTAAGTAAAGTAGCGCCTATATGGAAGTTTCATTTAATTCCAAACAGTAGTTTGTAATGCAGCAGGGAGGAAAAATTCTTGTGAGGCTTAAAATAGGAAATGCTTATTTAAGACAATACCAAATAAATTAAGAAACTAAGCTTGATGCTTCTGCGTCGAGAGTTCACGCAGAAGCTTCAAAAGGTACCGAAGATATTATTAGTAAATCAAAAGGAATCTTTCCGCATTTGAAACTTAACCATAACTAAGAGTCTCTTTCATCATCACTTTAAAATATATTAAGAATAAAGCCCTGTAGTTACTGTCGAACACTTCCATGAGAGAAACACTTGTTTGTTGTTTTCGTAACTTTGGCCAGTTTCAGAAATCTGCACAAAACTTCCCAAAAACTCAAAACGTGTCTACCGAAAATTGATCATTGCAGGGTCTGGATGGGCACATCTCAGCGAGAATTGGGAATTTCAAAAAGGAATGTAAAATGCATAATTTCCCTGAGAGAATTGCTATATTTTACTACAAGGTCCAGAAACCCAACATCAGACCTACCAACATAAAACTTTTTCACACCAAACAACGCAAGGAAAGAGAGACTGTTTTAACTTATTTCACTTTAACCCCCAAATCTGCACTGGTCTTAATATGTATTGTGCAAAGGTCATGTGGACTTATTGGTTCTGGTATACATAATGCGGTGTGAAGTCACAAAAAGTGCTCATCACTTTTGCTTCACGTGACAAATTGACAATAATCTCTTCAAAGACAAAATATATCCACTTTATGTCAATCTTGGAATGTTGTTTGAAAATTGGTCAAAGGGGTCACAGGAGTTATTAAAATGTGACAATGCCAAGTTGGTTCTGTGGGCAGAGTTAATGGCAACAAGGTGTGGCCCAAACATTCGGGGGACACCCCACTCACCTGCACTTCGGCATAAGGACAGAGTGTGGCTGAATTACATGACTTATTTCTGCCGATCGTTGGCGGCAGTGGCACTAAAAACAAGCATTTACAATGCAATGGTTTCGCCTTTGGAAATCCACAGAGCATCAAAGTCAGCAGGAGTCATGAAAACACGGACAGCGGGAGGGGGGCGGGTTAACGGGCACACGGACAGCTTTCATCTTCGCACAGAGACCGACCACAGAAAGTGCTGCAAGTCTCTTAAAACCTGGCTGGTCTGAGATTCTCTTCTCTTCAGTCGGACCCTCTTTCTCCTCTCTCCCCGTTCTCTGATGTAGGCTAGTGCTTTGAGACCTTAGGGTGAATTTGCGCTCAATAAAAATCCATAGATAACATAACATTAGGGTGATCAACTCACTCAATACATACACGTCATCACAGATTCAGTTTCCTGCCCTGGACTTCTAACCTACAAATAATTCTTTTCAGGTGTGTTGGTATACTCAATAGAAGCAAATCAAGCAAGACTACAACTGCCAGAATACATTGGGATACTGTAACTAGAGAGTCCAGGACTGGACACAATAGTCATAAAGACAAGAAATACAGTAAACAATAATCAAGGATTTCTTACTCTGGGTCAGGACTAGATTACTTTCATAACACCCCAACCCCTTCTTCTGCCCGCCCAACAACTTTGCTTTCCCTCTTCTGTGCCATTTTGACACTTCAACTACCTTTACTTCACCATACTTTCCTCGCAGTAGCCAAATACTGTGGGTATATTACCCACAACACACTGTTTTGCCACCTGGTGAAAAACTAGCATTTTAGATCAAGGCAATTCCATCCACAGTGCTCCCTTCAAGATAACTTCACACTTGCACAGTTAAGAGGCTCGCTTGGCCATGTTTCTGCACTGGCTTGTTCCAAATTCCCAATATGCCCTGGTCAACACATTTGAATCTAAGCTAAATAGGCTCTCATCTGTATAGGCATTAGCAGCTTCTAAAGGTTAGCTAAAGATATCAATTGTATCTAGATACAGGAATTGGGCTAGGCATTTCACTTGTTTAAAAACAACCAGACATCCAATCAGCAAATTAAACTATTAAACAATCCAAAACACATTCACAAAAAATACAATTACACACAACGAATTAGCCTTTGGAGAGATGTGTTGAGTCCCGAGACAACAGCCACTAAAAAGATCTTTCCAGCTAAGATTGCAGCTTCTTGCGTCACTACTATGTATCCATTTGAGATCGCCTTCAGTTCGGATAGCAAGCACTAGCTACAGACTGACGCTTTATCCATAGCATTGCAGTCATCCCTGCAAGGCTGTGGGTCTTCAAACTTAATACGTTTGTGCCTCACACCTCGTGTAAAATAATTTCATCAGGCCACCACAAAATGACACACATTTTCATATACATTCAACGTAATGATAAATTCTACAAGCAAGTTAAACAATAGTATAGGGCTTAAGCACGTACACTTTAACAAATATAGACAACGCTGATTTGCAGTACTTCTCGTCAATTTCTTACAGTACATATATGTAGGGTAAAATACAGCAAACAAGCCAAGCATTACAAATGAAACCTTTTGACACGGACATATGAAAGATTTTTTCAGAAGCAATTTTCTATTTAGTTCTTTATCTTTAATTAAATTCCATGTTTGAAATTTTAAAAATATTGCAGGCAAAATATCATTATATGTAAGGGACTTTACAAATGTTGAAGAAATTTGACAATAATCGAAGCTCATTCTTGCCTATTATTTTGTTACATTTTCGTGCCTATTTGGCAACTAGCCCCATGTCATGTGACACACCTCCAGCCCATCCTGGCATTTTAGCCAAAAGCACTTTGCATGCTGAAACTCTACACCCCAGCCTTACAATGTTAACTGTGAAACTATAAGTCACAAAAGCATGGCAATGATGACTGAAATACAAGGACTGTATTTTCCCCAAGAAACGGGACCACCTGGCAGCTCTGAACATGTTTAACAATTTGCACATGCAAGTTATGACCAATTATCGCTCTTTATACTGTAGTCAAGTACATGAATGTCAACATGATATTTATGTTAAGACGTGTCACCCTAATAGTCTTCCCAGCATGATCCTTTATCAGAAAGGAGGGTGTAGATGAGGGGTGTTACTGGGGGCTTCGACGTAGACAGCTATTCACAGCCAGGGCAAGACCGACATAAAGTTTCTGATTAGCAGCAGGCCGAGGATGCACGACACTGTAAGGCCAATGCTGGCAGCTACCTTACTGAGCCACCACAAATCGACACATTCAGGTTGATTCACCCTGTATTTCCATATTCTTCACTACAGTTTTCCCCGCTGGCTTCAGTCTGTTTAGGTGCCGAGTGAAGCAAGACCGGGAAACCGTGTTTTCACGTACCTCATAATTCGGACCGTCCTTGCAGCTGAAATTACCAGGCCAATTGGTATTCACGCACTACTCCTACACTGACGTTATTTGTCAACACCACCAGTGCAACCTAATAGTCCCGGAGGAGTCTGGGTAAGAAACGTACAACACAAAAAATGCTTGCTAAGGAATAATTTAATAAGAATAATCAAGAAATTTGAATAAGATGGTGTCAAAAGAATCGAGGTGTATTCACATACCAGTGTTTTCTATACCATATATGGCAGGAAGTACTGAGGGTCAGAATAAACACAGTGATAATATTAGGGCCCAAATACAAACAAGATAGCTAAAACAAGCACCTACGAGGACACGGGGGGGCGGGAGAGGACACGGACGGCGGGAGGGGGCGGGAGAGGACACGGACGGCTGGAGGGGGCGGGAGAGGACACGAATGGCGGGAGGGGGGCGGGAGAGGACACGGACGGACGGGAGGGGGGCGGGAGAGGATACGGACGGCGGGAGGGGGGCGGGAGAGGACACGGACGGCGGGAGGGGGGCGGGAGAGGACACGAACGGCGGGAGGGGGCGGGAGAGGACACGAACGGCGGGAGGGGGGCGGGAGAGGACACGGACGGTGGGAGGGGGGCGGGAGAGGACACGAACGGCGGGAGAGGACGAGGGGGGCGGGAGAGGACACGAACGGCGGAAGAGGACACGGACGGCGGGAGAGGACACGGACGGCGGGAGGGGGGCGGGAGAGGATTTCTAAACAAAATGCTCCTTACCTGATCGCCTCGTGGGAACTCGAATCCTGCAGCCAACTCCAACAACAAACACTTAGCAAAAGAAGAAAACAGGCGGACTCCAAAAAAAAAAATAACACCCACCCACCACCGTGATGACGAACAGAAGTGGGTGGAGAGGGAAAAAAATGTCGGGAACGCCCCCGAATCTGGTCCGGCCTTGACGGACAGATCTCTGTTCCAATGGCTAGCCTCCATTTATGGAGCTAGCCAATGGAACAGAGGGCGGGACTAAGAGTACACTGTAGAGACATAAGATTTCTCCTGGGCGGAGCTAGGAGCTCCGGCCCCAGGCGAAACCTAAAAAGGAAATGGTCAATGGCCACACTCTCTTGCTCAGTATGTACTGCAGGCACCGGCCAAATTACATCGTTAGTAAACCCAAGAAATTAAGGGAAGTGGATAAAAACATCGCATACTAATTAATGTAATAAAAATAAAAAAATCTGACATTATAATTACAGTCCTAAACGTATAAACCACAGCAATTCCTACATTCGCGCGGGACAGACAATCACAATGCCTCTATAATGCACTGCCCATGACCGTACATGACACAATCAATGACATCACTGGTGATATCACCAACAACATCCTAGATGTATTAATTGATTTGGGGCGAGATGTACGACCCTTGTAAATTGCGCCTCGCATATGTGCTCGATTGCGAGTTGCAAATTGCGAAGCGCAATTTAAAATGTACTACAGTGTCAGAGACACTGATTGTGATTCCCAATGGGGTCGCAAAATGCGAGGCTCATGAATATTAATGAGCCACTCGCAATTTGTGACCCGATTGGGAATGGCTGGCCCTCCTAGGGATGGCGGCCTGCTGGGCTCAGCAGACCACCAAGTCAGGGACTGCTTTTCAATAAAGCAGGTTTGGCTGCATTTAAAAAATTTAAAAAAATTTAAACGTTTTCGTTGAATTATTTAAGGGCAGGCAGTGGTCCCTGGGACCACTGCCTGCCCCTAAAAATAATTTCCCCCTGCTTTTGCAAAGGGGAAGGGGGGTCCCCTGGGGACCCCTTCCCTTTTGCCAGTGCATTACCACCCTTTTGAGGGTGGTAATTTGCGATTGTTTTGTAACCGCAATTGCCATTGCAAAACATGCATACATGGCTTTGAGGTTGCTATATGGAAGAGAACGCCCCTTCCTAATAGCGGCTCGCAATTCCTAAATAAATACATTAATTGGGACTCGCTATTTAGGAATTGTACCTTGCCCTGTGACATTTTGCATGCGCAAATGGGTCCCAAACCCGTTTGCGCATGCAAAATAGGGTCCTACATCTGGAAGGCCCTTGGTGTTTTGTATACCGCCAATATTTTGCCATGTAACCCCTTCACAGAGATTAATCCAACTTTACTAATTCATTAGAGTGCTTACAGAGTAAACGGTTACCCTTGGATGTCATGGTGCTACATTTTGGCCAAGGAATTGGCAGTGGTTGCAGGATGCTTTAATACATTTCTCTAATTAACATCCACCAACAAAGCAAAAACTGCTTGGTGGAATTACATCAGACTCGGCTCTTTTGCCAAGTCAGTGAATTGTTTTTAGTTTGGCCAGAGTTCATTGAATAGCTTTAGGAACAAAAAAAACCTAAACTAAAAAACACAAAGTTTCAAAAATCTACAGAAATTTGGTAGCTGGGTTACTGAACCAAGGCACGAACCAAAATATGAATTTGAGCGTGCACCTTTGGTGCACTGATGGAGTCAGAAGTTTCAGAGCAGACTAGAGCGGTGGAGTAGTTCAGGGGAATGGGGTTCAGGATATCATGTCTCATCTGGTCTCGATATTATGCCATCTTCTATACGGGTGGTGGAAGCTGGTGGGGTTAGTTCAAGAAGGCAATGGCACTCACTCAGAATTGGAATTCCAAAACGTTGCCACACTGGACACAGCTAATGGTTCAAAGTGGTTCCTTAAGCTACTGCCTTGCACCATCAGGGGTTTGGCCCAGTGTTTACGCTATTTAAAATTATGTCTGCAGATCTATCAAGTGCTGCTGGATCCAAGTGGGCAAATTACATAAACAATGATGTAAAACTGGTGTGCTATCACTGGCATACAGAATATCCACCCTGATTAAACGCAGCCACCAAGAAAGTCCATGCTTTCACCCTGGGGCGCTTCTGAGGTAATCAAAGTCCCTTGAATTGTAAAAGCCGGTGAGGAAAAGAACAACTTAGTATGAAACCTCTTATACAGTGGTGTACAGGGCTAGGGTGGGTGGGTGGAAGGAAGAGGAAGAAGAAGAAGCAGGGTAGGTGGGTAGGAGAAGATACAGGGGCGGGCGGGTGGTTTGGGAAAAGTAACAGGGGCAGGCGGGTAGGAGGGAGAAGATACAGGGGCAGGGCGGGTGGGAGGGAGAAGATACAGGGGCAGGGTGGGAGGGAGAAGATACAGGGGCAGGGCGGGTGGGAGGGAAAAGATACAGGGGCAGGGCGGGTGGGAGGGAAAAGATACAGGGGCAGGGCGGGTGGGAGGGAGAAGATACACGGGCAGAGCGGTTGGGAGGGAGAAGATACAGGGGCAGGCGGGTGGGAGGGAGAAGATACAGGGAGGAATAGGGCAGGTGGGAGGGAGGGAGGAAGAAGAAACAGGAATCAGGTGGGAGGGAGGGAGAAGGAATCGGGTGGGAGGGAGGGAGAAGAAACAGGAATAGGGCGGGTGGGAGGGAGGGAGGGAGAAGAAGCAGGAATAGGGCAGGTGGGAGGGAGAAGAAGCAGGAATAGGGCGTGTGGGAGGGAGGGGGAAGAAACAGGAATAGGGCGGTTGGGAGGGAGGGAGAAGAAACAGCAATAGGGCAGGTGGGGGAGGGAGGGAGAAGAAACAGGAATAGGGCGGGAGGGAGGGAAGGAACGAAGGAAGGAGAAGAAACAGGAATAGGCCGGGTTGGAGGGAGGGAGAAGAAACAGGAATAGCCGGGTGGGAGGGAGGGAGAAGAAACAGGAATAGGCCGGGTTGGAGGGAGGGAGAAGAAACAGGAATAGGGCAGGTGGGCTGGAGGAGAAGAAGAAACAGGAATAGGGCGGGTGGGAGGGAGGGAGAAGAAGAAACAGGAATTGCGCGGGTGGAAGGGAGAAGAAGAAACAGGAATAGGGCGGGTGGGAGGGAGGGAGAAGAAGAAACAGGAATAGGGCGGGTGGGAGGGAGGGAGAAGAAGAAACAGGAATAGGGCGGGTGGGAGGGAGGGAGAAGAAGAAACAGGAATAGGGCGAGTGGGAGGGAGAAGAAGAAACAGGAATAGGGCAGGTGGGAAGGAGGGAGAAGAAGAAACAGGAATAGGGTGGTTGGGAGGAAGAAGAAACTGGAATAGGGTGGGTGGGAGGGAGGAAGAAGAAACTGGAATAGGGTGGGTGGGAGGGAGGAAGAAGAAACTGGAATAGGGTGGGTGGGAGGGAGGAAGAAGAAACTGGAATAGGGTGGGTGGGAGGGAGGAAGAAGAAACTGGAATAGGGTGGGTGGGAGGGAGGAAGAAGAAACTGGAATAGGGCAGGTGGGAGGGAGAAGATGAAACAGGAATAGGGAGGGAGGGAGGGAGAAGATGAAACAGGAATAGGGAGGGAGGGAGGGAGAAGAAGAAACAGGAATAGGGAGGGCGGGCAGGAGAAGAAACAGGAATAGGGAGGGCGGGCAGGAGAAGAAGACACAGGAATAGGGAGGGCGGGTAGGAGAAGAAGAAACAGGAATATGGCGGGAGGGAGGGAGAAGCAACAGGAATAGGGCGGGAGAGAGGGAGAAGAAACAGGAATAGGGCGGGTGGGAGGGAGGGAGAAGAAACAGGAATAGGGCGGGTGGGAGGGAGGGAGGGAGAAGAAACAGGAATAGGGTGGGTGGGAGGGAGAAGAAACAGGAATAGGGTGGGTGGGAGGGAGAAGAAACAGGAATAGGGTGGGTGGGAGGGAGAAGAAACAGGAATAGGGTGGGTGGGAGGGAGAAGAAACAGGAATAGGGCGGGTGGGAGGGAGAAGAAACAGGAATAGGGCGGGTGGGAGGGAGAAGAAACAGGAATAGGGCGGGTGGGAGGGAGAAGAAACAGGAATAGGGCGGGTGGGAGGGAGAAGAAACAGGAATAGGGCGGGTGGGAGGGAGAAGAAACAGGAATAGGGCGGGTGGGAGGGAGGGAGGGAGAAGAAGCAGGAATAGGGCAGGTGGGAGGGAGAAGAAGCAGGAATAGGGCGTGTGGGAGGGAGGGGGAAGAAACAGGAATAGGGCGGTTGGGAGGGAGGGAGAAGAAACAGCAATAGGGCAGGTGGGGGAGGGAGGGAGAAGAAACAGGAATAGGGCGGGAGGGAGGGAAGGAACGAAGGAAGGAGAAGAAACAGGAATAGGCCGGGTTGGAGGGAGGGAGAAGAAACAGGAATAGCCGGGTGGGAGGGAGGGAGAAGAAACAGGAATAGGCCGGGTTGGAGGGAGGGAGAAGAAACAGGAATAGGGCAGGTGGGCTGGAGGAGAAGAAGAAACAGGAATAGGGCGGGTGGGAGGGAGGGAGAAGAAGAAACAGGAATTGCGCGGGTGGAAGGGAGAAGAAGAAACAGGAATAGGGCGGGTGGGAGGGAGGGAGAAGAAACAGGAATAGGGCGGGTGGGAGGGAGGGAGGGAGAAGAAACAGGAATAGGGTGGGTGGGAGGGAGAAGAAACAGGAATAGGGTGGGTGGGAGGGAGAAGAAACAGGAATAGGGTGGGTGGGAGGGAGAAGAAACAGGAATAGGGTGGGTGGGAGGGAGAAGAAACAGGAATAGGGCGGGTGGGAGGGAGAAGAAACAGGAATAGGGCGGGTGGGAGGGAGAAGAAACAGGAATAGGGCGGGTGGGAGGGAGAAGAAACAGGAATAGGGCGGGTGGGAGGGAGAAGAAACAGGAATAGGGCGGGTGGGAGGGAGGGAGGGAGAAGAAGCAGGAATAGGGCAGGTGGGAGGGAGAAGAAGCAGGAATAGGGCGTGTGGGAGGGAGGGGGAAGAAACAGGAATAGGGCGGTTGGGAGGGAGGGAGAAGAAACAGCAATAGGGCAGGTGGGGGAGGGAGGGAGAAGAAACAGGAATAGGGCGGGAGGGAGGGAAGGAACGAAGGAAGGAGAAGAAACAGGAATAGGCCGGGTTGGAGGGAGGGAGAAGAAACAGGAATAGCCGGGTGGGAGGGAGGGAGAAGAAACAGGAATAGGCCGGGTTGGAGGGAGGGAGAAGAAACAGGAATAGGGCAGGTGGGCTGGAGGAGAAGAAGAAACAGGAATAGGGCGGGTGGGAGGGAGGGAGAAGAAGAAACAGGAATTGCGCGGGTGGAAGGGAGAAGAAGAAACAGGAATAGGGCGGGTGGGAGGGAGGGAGAAGAAGAAACAGGAATAGGGCGGGTGGGAGGGAGGGAGAAGAAGAAACAGGAATAGGGCGGGTGGGAGGGAGGGAGAAGAAGAAACAGGAATAGGGCGAGTGGGAGGGAGAAGAAGAAACAGGAATAGGGCAGGTGGGAAGGAGGGAGAAGAAGAAACAGGAATAGGGTGGTTGGGAGGAAGAAGAAACTGGAATAGGGTGGGTGGGAGGGAGGAAGAAGAAACTGGAATAGGGTGGGTGGGAGGGAGGAAGAAGAAACTGGAATAGGGTGGGTGGGAGGGAGGAAGAAGAAACTGGAATAGGGTGGGTGGGAGGGAGGAAGAAGAAACTGGAATAGGGTGGGTGGGAGGGAGGAAGAAGAAACTGGAATAGGGTGGGTGGGAGGGAGGAAGAAGAAACTGGAATAGGGCAGGTGGGAGGGAGAAGATGAAACAGGAATAGGGAGGGAGGGAGGGAGAAGATGAAACAGGAATAGGGAGGGAGGGAGGGAGAAGAAGAAACAGGAATAGGGAGGGCGGGCAGGAGAAGAAACAGGAATAGGGAGGGCGGGCAGGAGAAGAAGACACAGGAATAGGGAGGGCGGGTAGGAGAAGAAGAAACAGGAATATGGCGGGAGGGAGGGAGAAGCAACAGGAATAGGGCGGGAGAGAGGGAGAAGAAACAGGAATAGGGCGGGTGGGAGGGAGGGAGAAGAAACAGGAATAGGGCGGGTGGGAGGGAGGGAGGGAGAAGAAACAGGAATAGGGTGGGTGGGAGGGAGAAGAAACAGGAATAGGGTGGGTGGGAGGGAGAAGAAACAGGAATAGGGCGGGTGGGAGGGAGAAGAAACAGGAATAGGGCGGGTGGGAGGGAGAAGAAACAGGAATAGGACGGGTGGGAGGGAGAAGAAACAGGAATAGGGCGGGTGGGAGGGAGAAGAAACAGGAATAGGGCGGGTGGGAGGGAGAAGAAACAGGAATAGGGCGGGTGGGAGGGAGAAGAAACAGGAATAGGGCGGGTGGGAGGGAGAAGAAACAGGAATAGGGCGGGTGGGAGGGAGGGAGAAGAAACAGGAATAGGGCGGATGGGAGGGAGGGAGAAGAAACAGGAATAGGGCGGGTGGGAGGGAGAAGAAACAGGAATAGGGCGGGTGGGAGGGAGAAGAAACAGGAATAGGGCGGGTGGGAGGGAGAAGAAACAGGAATAGGGCGGGTGGGAGGGAGAAGAAACAGGAATAGGGCGGGTGGGAGGGAGAAGAAACAGGAATAGGGCGGGTGGGAGGGAGAAGAAACAGGAATAGGGCGGGTGGGAGGGAGAAGAAACAGGAATAGGGCGGGTGGGAGGGAGAAGAAACAGGAATAGGGCGGGTGGGAGGGAGAAGAAACAGGAATAGGGCGGGTAGGAGGGAGAAGGAATAGGGCGAAGAAACAGGAATAGGGCGGGTGGGAGGGAGAAGAAACAGGAATAGGGCGGGTGGGAGGGAGGGAGGGAGGGAGAAGAAGCAGGAATAGGGCAGGTGGGAAGGAGAAGAAACAGGAATAGGGCGTGTGGGAGGGAGGGGGAAGAAACAGGAATAGGGCGGTTGGGAGAAGAAACAGCAATAGGGCAGGTGGGGGGAGGGAGGGAGAAGAAACAGGAATAGGGCGGGAGGGAGGGAAGGAACGAAGGAAGGAGAAGAAACAGGAATACGCCGGGTTGGAGGGAGGGAGAAGAAACAGGAATAGCCGGGTGGGAGGGAGGGAGAAGAAACAGGAATAGCCGGGTGGGAGGGAGGGAGAAGAAACAGGAATAGCCGGGTGGGAGGGAGGGAGGGAGGGAGAAGAAACAGGAATAGGCCGGGTGGAAGGGAGGGAGAAGAAACAGGAATAGGGCAGGTGGGCTGGAGAAGAAGAAACAGGAATAGGGCGGGTGGGGGGGAGGGAGAAGAAGAAACAGGAATAGGGCGGGTGGAAGGGAGAAGAAGAAACAGGAATAGGGTGGGAGGGAGGGAGAAGAAGAAACAGGAATAGGGCGGGAGGGAGGGAGAAGAAGAAACAGGAATAGGGCGGGTGGGAGGGAGGGAGGGAGAAGAAGAAACAGGAATAGGGCGAGTGGGAGGGAGAAGAAGAAACAGGAATAGGGCAGGTGGGAAGGAGGGAGAAGAAGAAACAGGAATAGGGTGGTTGGGAGGAAGAAGAAACTGGAATAGGGTGGGTGGGAGGGAGGAAGAAGAAACTGGAATTGGGTGGGTGGGAGGGAGGAAGAAGAAACTGGAATTGGGTGGGTGGGAGGGAGGAAGAAGAAACTGGAACAGGGCGGGTGGGAGGGAGAAGATGAAACAGGAATAGGGAGGGAGGGAGGGAGGGAGAATAAGAAACAGGAATAGGGAGGGCGAGCAGGAGAAGAAACAGGAATAGGGAGGGTGGGCAGGAGAAGAAGAAACAGGAATATGGCGGGAGGGAGAAGCAACAGGAATAGGGCGGGAGGGAGGGAGGGAGAAGCAACAGGAATAGGGCGGGAGGGAGGGAGGGAGAAGAAACAGGAATGGGGCGGGTGGGAGGGAGGGAGAAGCAACAGGAATAGGGCGGGAGGGAGGGAGGGAGAAGAAACAGGAATCGGGTGGGTGGGAGGGAGAAGAAACAGGAATCGGGTGGGTGGGAGGGAGAAGAAACAGGAATCGGGCGGGTGGGAGGGAGAAGAAACAGGAATCGGGCGGGTGGGAGGGAGAAGAAACAGGAATAGGGCGGTGGGAGGGAGGGAGAAGAAGTAACAGGAATTGGGCGGGTGGGAGTTTGAAGAGCAAACAGGAATAGGGCAGGTGGGAGGGAGAAGAACAAACAGGAATAGGGCGGGTGGGAGGGAGGAAGGAGAAGAAACAGTAATAGGGCAGGAGGGAGGGAGAAGAAAACACATGAATAGGGTGGGTGGGAGGCAGGGAGAAGAAGAAACAGGAATAGGGCGGGTGGGAGGTAGGGAGAAGAAGGAATAGGGCGGTGGGAGGGAGGAAGAGGAACAAACAGGAATAGGGCGGGTGGGAGGGAGGGAGAAGAAGAAACAGGAATAGGGCGGTGGGAGGGAGAGGAAGAAACAGGAATAGGGCAGATGGAAGGGAGTAGAAGAAACGGGAATAGGGCGGGTGGGAGGGAGAAGAAGAAACAGGAATAGAGTGGGAGGGAGAAGAAGAAACAGGAATAGGGCGGGTGGGAGGGAGAAGAAGAAACAGGAATAGGGCGGTGGGAGGGAGAAGAAGAAACAGGAATAGGGCGGGTGGGAGGGAGAAGAAGAAACAGGAATAGGGCGGGTGGGAGGGAGGGAGAAGAAGAAACAGGAATAGGGCGGGTGGGAGGGAGAAGAAGAAACAGGAATAGGGCGGGTGGGAGGGAGAAGAAGAAACAGGAATAGGGCGGGTGGGAGGGAGAAGAAGAAACAGGAATAGGGTGGGTGGGAGGGAGAAGAAGAAACAGGAATAGGGCGGGTGGGAGGGAGAAGAAGAAACAGGAATAGGGCGGGTGGGAGGGAGAAGAAGAAACAGGAATAGGGTGGGTGGGAGGGAGAAGAAGAAACAGGAATAGGGTGGGTGGGAGGGAGGGAGAAGAAGAAACAGGAATAGGGCGGGTGGGAGGTCGGGAGAAGAAGAAACAGGAATAGGGCGGGTGGGAGGGAGGGAGATAAAGAAACAGGAATAGGGCGGGTGGGAGGGAGAAGAAGAAACAGGAATAGGGCGGGTGGGAGGGAGAAGATGAAACAGGAATAGGGCGGGTGGGAGGGAGAAGAAACAGGAATAGGGTGGGGAGGAGGGAGAAGAAGAAACAGGAATAGGGCGGGTGGGAGGGAGGGAGAAGAAGTTCAAACAGGAACAGTGCGGGTGGGAGACATTGAAGACGAAACAGGGATAGGGTGGGTGGGTGGGACAAGAAGAAACAGGGATAGGGCGGGTGGGAGGGAGAGACAAGAAGAAACAGAGATATGGAAGAAGAAACAGGGATAGGGCGGTGCGAGGGTGAAGAAGAAACAGGGATATGGGAGGGAGGGAGAAGAAGAAACAGGGATGGGGAGTGTTAGAAATGGGATTTCTGGTTGGCTAAGGTGTGCACCAAAGCCAGGCAGAAACCACCACTCTAGTCAGGGTAAGGGAGTTACACTCCTAAAATAACCCCTGCTCACCCCCTTGGTAGCTTGGTATGAGCAGTCAGGGTTATCTCAGAGGCAGTGTGCAAAGCATTTGCACATAACCAACAGTAACACAGTGTTAGCACTACAAACGGACACCAAACGAGTTTAGAAAAAATATCCAATATTTTTATATACTCAAACAAGGCCAATTACGAGAAGAATCCACAGTACACTACTTTTAAAATAGTTGTGCTGCAAGATGTCTTGAAAACACGGTTCTTTGATATCGAGAGCTCAGTCCGAGCTATCCCGGTGTCGTGAACAAGCAAGTCCAAACAGTTCTGGCTGGCCGTGGCATCACTGGTCAGCTGCGGTGTCGGGAAGAAACGCCAACAGTACCTTTCAGAGATGCAGGTCGTCAATGACCTCTTTTTGTCATGCCTGTTGCAGATCGATCTCCTCTCTGATGGAATCTGGAGTGCTGGCGTTGGCAGGCGTCAGATGCTGCGGTGCAAAGTGCAGCGGTGCGGTGCCCTCAGGTCGCATGCGAGCAGCGGCTCGGTGGCGGCATCAGATGGCATCGTTGGTGAGACCAGGGTCGCGGTGTGAGGTGAAGGCGGTGCTCGTCACGGTGCTGGCAGGTAGCGGCGCAGCAGCGGTGTCGCCGTCGCTGAAGCGCTGTTGTCGGCTGACAACTGGAGCCGATGATACCGGCTTCGGTAGGCCATGGCTGCGGTGCGGAATGAGGGCAGTGCGTCGTATAGCTTTACAAGCGGAATCCCCGATCCACGGTGCAAGCAGCGGTGTTGAGTCCGGCGTGGAGCGGCGTCGTCGGGGATACCAAGGCGTCGTTGTGAAGCGAGGCGAGTGTGGGGCTCACAGGTCGCGGTGCGATCAGCTGCTCGTGGGGGTGTCAGCAGGCTTCGTCGGTGAGACCAGGGTCGCGGTGTGGCGTTGCGGCAGTGCTCTCTGCGGTTCCTTCAGGACACGTGTCGGCAGTGGCATCATAGACAGCGTCGGGCTTGAAGTCTTTGATGTTCCTGAGACTTCGTAAACAGGGGCAAGCTCTACCTCAAGCCCTTGGAGATACTCAGTACAAGTAGAGAAAGTTCAGTCCAGTCCTTTCACTACCCAAGGCAGAAGTAGCAACTGCAGGCCAGCACAACAAAGCAACAACACAGCAAAGGGGCAGTACCCCTCCTGGCAGCTCTTCTTCTTGGCAGGTTCCTTGATTCAAGTGAGTTCCAGAGTAATCTAAAGACTTGGGGTCTGGGCCCCAATATGTATACCAGCAAATCATTTGTCCTCTGAAGGCAGAGGGACCTGGACCTAGTTCAAACCAGTTCTGGGTACGTTCTGCCAAGGTGCACCTTCTTCCTTTGTCAGTGTGGGCCAGGGTCCTCAGACGCACCACAGGAGGTAGAGCCAGCATTGTAGAAGGTGAGCTCAGCCCTATTCAGACCTGGGCGCTATTCCTACCACCCATCTAGGTGTAGATGTGCCTATTCAGCCCGGCTGACTCACCTTGTCTCCCCCCAGGTCCTGTCACTCACAAACCAGACAGACAATACACACGCTATCAGATGTATTTTCTAATTCTGAGTTCAGGCATACTAAACTCGAATTTCTAACATGTTCTCTGAGTCAGTTAGGATCATAGGATGTAATGATCAAACTGCCCATTCTGCCCATGGGGGTACCTTGGGCCTACCTTAGGGGTGACTTACATGTTGCAAAGGGAAGGTTTAGGGACTTGCGAGTGTGTGCACTCGTCAAGTCGGCACGGCTGCCCCAGGCTGCGCACAGGCTCTGCGATGGCAGGCCAGAGTTACACTTTACGGGCTGTATACGTGGAGGGCACAATCTAGTGCTGCAGCCCACCAACAACATTCGATATTATAGACACCGGCACACGCAGTGCACTCTACTAGGGACTGACACATAAATCAAATATACCAATCATGGAAACAGCAATCCATAACACATTTTATACAGGAGTACTTGCACTTTACCACTAGACCGCAGTGAGGAAAGTGTGCAGGATCATTACACCAGGAAAAACAGAGTCAAAACCGGGAGGTCAGAATGCAAAAAGTCAGGGGAAATACACCAAAAGATGCCAAGTCTAACACATGTCCCCTCCAGCTGAAAGTAGGGAGAACTACCCACCCTCGTAGGAGTTCTCTTCACTAAGGCGGAAGAACCTGGACAGACCATCTGCATTGGTGTGTTCTGTACCAGAGCGGCGTTTCACCGTAAAGTCAATCCCCTGTAGGGAAATGGACCACCTCAGCAGTTTTGGATTCTCGCCCCTCATTTGCATTAACCATCTGAGGGGCCTGTGATTGGTCTGAACCCTGAAGTGAGTCCCAAACTAGTATGGTCTCAGCTTCTTCAGCGCCCATACCACAGCGAAAGCTTCCCTTTCTATGGCACTCCACCTCCGTTCCCTGGGGAGTAGTCTCCTGCTATGGAAGACTACAGGCTGCTCTAGGCCCTCTTCGTTCAGTTGTGAAAGCACCGCTCCCACACCATGCTCTGAAGCGTCAGTCTGCATGATGAATTCCTTGGAGAAGTCAGGTGCCTTGAGCACGGGTGCCGTGCACATGGCTGCCTAAAGGGCATCAAAAGCTTTCTGACACGACTCCGTCCAGATCACCTTCCTTGGCTGCTTCTTGGAAGTCAGCTCTAATAAGGGGGCAACAATGGTGCCGTAGCCCTTAACAAATCTCCTATCGTAACCGGTGAGACCTAAAAAGGCCCTCACCTCTGCTTGGGTCTTGCGAGGCTCCCAAGCCAGAATGGTGTCAATCTTGGGCTGTAGGGATATCTAAAAAATAGTATCTTAATCACAGCACCAGCAGCGGAAAGATCTTATTCCATATGAATAATCAGGACTTAGTCTGTGCTCCTTCATAAAGAAGAGGAAACGACGACGGCTTGCGTAGCCCAATTAGAAGGCTGGACTAGACTGTTCCCAAGAGGAGCACAGTCAAGACTGATTTCCATATGGCTTGGTCCAAACTTGAATGGCATGGAGAGCAAAAAAACAATGGATTTAGACCAAGACCTCTGTACTGGGAATGAATGTTTGATATTATTCAGCATTCCGTCCATTAATTGTTCTTTTAGCATTTGTAGCCCTAAGTGCAACTGGAATGCCCAGACATGGGCCCCGTGCTCGCCATGCCACCGGAGTCAAGGTAGCCTGGCAGATGAGGGGTGATACCTCGAAACCAATCCCAGGATGCTTGTTTCCAGTCCAGGGAGGACCTGGCCTGGCAGTTCGGGCTGGACTGTTCCCATGGGGTGGAGATTCCAGACTGATTTGCATATGGCTGGGTCCAAACTGGAATGGCACTGTGAGCAAAACAATTATGGATTTAGGACTAGATCTCTGTACTGGGGGGTGAATGTTTGACACTGTTCAGCATTCCGTCTATCAATTGTTCTTTTTGCACTTACAAGGTAGAAAATGAGAGTGACAAAATCCATAAATGGTAAGAAATGGGCAGACTTCAAGCCCCTATTTCAAAACAATATATCTTTCAAGCGAGAGTGCATGCTCACGCAGACGAGACTTAAAAAACGGGTGAATGTGTTGCACACAAGAGCACGATATGCTGCTCTAAATGTTTTTGCTTGAATTACTCTTCGTACTACATTGACAAAAAAGCTTTTAATTTATAGTATGCTAGATTCTACTGAAAATTATTAATTTCTCCTTAATGATCCACAGGCGTGATCTATAAGTCAAAGTGCGATTTAAGATAACAAAGGAAGTGTATATATTTAAATCACTCTAAGATTCAATTCAGGTTGGTAGCCTACCTGAAAAACCAAGCAGAGATCAAAACCCTTTTATCCCTTAACGCACATAACAAATGTCAAAGATATTAACAAAAAATAAAATAGAAATACTATAAGTCATATAATACCATGGTGGCTCTTGTTAATTAGCTTATCAAGTAACTACTTGAAGTTAATGTACCAAACCAGTCTATTTAGATCATAAAATATGCATGGTAAGGATAGTGGAGGCTTTAAAGTAACTATCGCAATCTTTAATCTGTAGAGGATGGCAAACACCTTCAATATAGACAAGTTTACAGGCCCTTTGTAGCAAGAATGGCATCAAACATCCTATGGTAAAAGTACATTGTACCACTATCGAGGGGAAAATAGAAATGTCTAAAAAGTCGAAGTTCAAACAGCCATTTATTTTATCTTTTTAACCCCCAAATGTGTACAGTATAAATGTAATGCAGAACGCAGTCAAAAGAGGGTCTTCAGTGCAAGCGTTCTACTTTGTAACATAAAAACATATGTTTCCATGTTATTTAAAAATATTACTCATGACAATCCTGATATTCAAAAAAATGGTATAATTTCCTTTTTGAATACGCTTCCTACTTTATTAATCTTCAATTAACATGATAAGAAAATGTGAAGCATTATTTGGGTTCAGATCTCTTTACCCACTCAGCACTGCACTTGACAGAAGTTATATACTCAAAAGAATAAACATGTTAATGAAACAGGGAACAAATAAGTTTAAAACCCTAACTCTTGTCCCCAATACACTATATGGAAACAGACTCTTGTATCTTAGAATTAGATTTCGAGTCTAAGGGCCAGATGTAGGTAAATACTATTTACCTATTCTTAAATACCGAATCATACCGATTCGGTATTTAACCGCATGCGCGCTAGCGGTTTTCCCGCTGCGATTTTAAAAATCCTGCGTTACGTGACAAGGTCAGCTCGTCATGCGCGTAGCGCAGGTAACGCTCATGACGAGCTGACCTTGTCATGAGCGTAGAAGGGGTTAAGAATAGGTAAATAGTATTTAGGTAATTTTTCGGTAAATTGTACCGAATCTGTAAAATTCGTTTTTTACCGAATCGGTATTTACCGATTCGGTAATTGCCATTCATTCCTATGAGCCTGGAGGCCCATAGGAATGAATGTCAATTACTGAATCGGTAAATACCGATTCGGTAAAAGATGGAAAACATTGAAGGGTGGCAGGGTGTCACTTTGACACCCTGTTGCACCCCTCAATTGTGTATGGGTTCACATGTTGCAGACATACATGCCCTAAGGGCATGTATGTCTGCAACATGGCACTGTTGGAAAAGCAAAAAAAAATGCTTTTCAAAGGTTTTCATTATTTACCACCAACTTGTAGTTGGTGGTAAATAACGAATCCTTGACTGAGGAATGCACTAACTTGAGTGCTCCCTACATCCTGGATACGGTAATTTACCGAATCGGTATGTTAAAAATTCTGTATTTTACCGAATCCTTAAATTACCGATTCGGTAAAATACCGAATCCTACAAAAATGCCACCTACATCTAAAAAGCCCAATACCGGTCGGTAACGGCCGAAATTCGGTAATTTCGGCCGTTACCGACCGGTATTGGGCGACCTACATCTGGCCTATGTGCCATAAACAGAGCTCGGCTAGAAGGGTAATAATCCACTTTGTATTCCCAAAGTCAAAAAAGCTTGAGCAAAACGAAAGACATGTGCATATCAAGCGGCTAAAGTTTGGAATGGGCTCCTCAGCTGATCGAAAAGAGGGATAGAATAATGCAAATTTAGAAAGACATGTTAAGGCATCTCTTCTAGAGATTAACATAAGTGTGTCAGAATCACAGTGATTGAAGGCATTATTGAATTTACAGCACATTATAAATGTTGAGTTCACGCAGCATCAATACAAGATCAGAAAAAGCAGCATGAACGAGGAACACACTGGATAAATAGCTCAAATGTGGTGAGATCCCAGTGATCAAAATAAAAATGCTCCAGCCTGTGAATGAGATGTGTTCAAGTGACATTAAGGGGCTCACTAGTGTTTCTCATTATTTGTAGTTTGTTTTCTATATACCATAATGTTGACATATTGTGTGACTGTGAATCAAAGATTTTATCTCCACATATTTTTTCACAACCCATTATTTAAAACAAAAGTTATTGGTATTCTGTTTTCCCTTTTCCCCCACTGATGTAATTTTCCTTCTGTAATATCACTTCACGCTTAGGACCTGATTTAGATCTTGGCGGTACTACGGCCTTCCCGCTGCGGTCCCAAGTACTCCGTCAAACTGACGGCGGTCGGCCCGCCGTATTTAGATGTTGTGGCAAGAGACAGGAGACAGCTGTGGCGGGGTCTTCTCTGCTGGCTGACAGTACTCTGTCGCCGTCATGCCGGCGGGATTGTGCCAAGCCGATTCAGATGTTCCTGTTGTGCTGGTGGTGTCCTGGCGGCAGAGTCCTGACAGAGTGAGGCACACGGAGGTGTGGAGACAGGCAAGTACTACTTATTTTCATCTCAATACACATATATGTTTTGAATCTGTCACTATGTATATGTAGGTAATGTGTACTGCCCGTTTTTTTAACATATAGCATTGCACACCAACAGCATAAACACACTTTGAATGTACACCCACATGCACCACAAACGCCTAGCTTAGAATCCAGCGGCAACGGGGTAGCTGAGTGTGGTGGTCAAGTAGCAGCAGCACAAGAAGGTCCTGGACAATGGCGTTCATGATGGAATTGGTGGTGGGCCTTGATAAAAGGTGGGGTTTCACCTCTTTTTTTTTCATTCTGCCAACTCGAGCTTGGAGGTTCCCCCCACAGTTGCCTCGACGGAAAGGCACTTCATAATCTGGATGGCGGGAATCTTGGCAGGACTTCCTCCGACAGCAGCTTCTGCCTCTGATGTCGTCGCCGCAGGAGAAAGATCCTGGCAGAGGCAACGGTCTTGCGGCCAGTGTCCAGCCAACTTCTAAATCGAGCGGACAGACTGCCAATGCGGCAGGCAGGAAGACCCCCGAAAAAGCGACGGTGGGACCAGTCCAGCCAAGATCTAAATCAGGCCTTAAGTCACACTTAGTCTTGTGATTTCATATTGGGAAAGAAACAACAAAAATTATCGGAACACTGAAGTAGTGGAATATTGGAGAAGCAACTGCTTTACATACCCAGAGCATTCACTGTCCATTCTGCGTCATCACATGGTACCCAGGTTGACAGGAAGCAAAAGAAAAACAACACAAGAAAAGCTAAGCTCTAATATGTAAGGGGTAGAAAGCAGTCATACAAAGATGGTGAGGTCTAGCAGATGTCCGGGTCCAAGAGATGCAGAGAACACCACATCACTTCATGCCAATGCACTGGAAGTGCTACCAGGCACTGCAAACTGTAGGACCCTGAAGCTGGGATGCAGAAATATAGAGGTTCATCAACGATTCTTTAGAATGAAACGAGAAGCTGTTGCCCGGCAGAGCTCCAGAGCACCTTATGAGAACGCGAAGATGCAATCCATAATGACAGTAACAGAGAGGATGGCCATGACCTGCTGAGTGCTGACAGAGGTCAGAAACACAAAGTGAACAGGAGAATGAAAATCCCATATTGACAAGTGTAACCCACATCGAAGGTCCACACAAGGCTTGGGCACTAACTCACAAAAAACGAACTGCGGGCAAGGATTTTTTCAGCGAGTTGTTTATAGGATAAAAGGTTTCGACCTGTGTGACCTTTCCAAACATCTAGTTCAATTCGTTTTGACTGAAGGCTGTGCCTGCCCTCGCAGTTTCATGTGAATGCAGCATGGAGGCGGCGGTGCGAGCACGAGCCTGCGGTTTGCCCGATTTTGCATATAGTTCACTCAGAGCGTGTGCAGTTATTTACCATTTTTTTGACTTCCACAATACGGAAACCTGGCTTGCTTGACACGGTGTCAACGTTTCCCAAGAGCTACTAATCTGTGGGAAGACTGGCGTGTAATGGAATAATTAATTACATTTTCAGTTTGGTTTTCCCTTTCGAATGGGGACTCATCTTTCATTAAGGGGAGAGTAAACCCATTACCCCGTGTCTGTCAGTGGCATGCCTAAGGAGGCCCGCTCTCTTTTCTAATGCACATTTTGTCCCTTTGTTAATGAAGATTTCTGAAGGCCAGCGACATTGCAATTGAGGGCAGAGCGCCTCAGATCTTGATGTGACATACAGCATGGACAGTGCCTAATCCCTTAATCCCTTTCTCCCGGCCAGCTCCCGAAGAGTAATCCCATCAAAAATGACAATAGCCTCTGAAGCCTCCTCAAACAGCAGCCACAACAACCTAACTGATTTGTGAAAAGATGGCAAAGGAGGAGGGGAGGGACAGGCAACAGGGAGGTCATTCCGAAGCGCTTTTAACGTGACAGCCGTGTTAAAAAAAAGAGGGAGAGACAAAAAAAAGACCATCTTCAATTTAATGAAACTCATGGGAACAGGCCTGACGGTGCGAGTCGCTTGTGGTGCGCATTCTTTGCAGGCAGCCCCCGTGGCTGAGTGACAGCGTCGCACTGGTTGGTGCTTCCACGGTGATGAGGCGTGCAGGTGTGATATGAAGCGGCCTCCTCCGCCCCGCCCTCCGGGGAGGCTGCCACTCATCGCGTCCATTCCAAGCAGGCTGCTGGGGCCTCGCTCCCAGGCCTGTCAGGTCTGCAGTTCCCAATTCGGCCGGGCGTTTGTGTGTGGCGCTAGTGCGTCACCACCAGCAAAACTGCACGTGGATCCATTCTCAAGAACCAATTACCTATTTATCCAGCTTAGAGCAACTAAAACCGCGCGGTTACTACTATAAACAACGTAGCCACCCAGAGTGCCTGTTTCAGCACATGAGGTACACTTATCCACCCACGAGGAGATCGCTGGGAGATTCTGGCATGTTCTATTTCACATTATGCCACAATAGACAACCAGTAACTGGTACACCCCCAGCTTTAACAGGACTTTCAAGAAATACTCTGAGGAGAAGACTTGAAGGAATACACATTTTTTGAATGCTTCACTAGCGGTTGATTCCTGAGATGAGAATATCAATAGGACATACGACTCCGTACAAATTATGGAGCGTTTGCATAAAACACACTAAACCCGGCTTGTAATGTTAGGAACTGCATACTGGTTTTGTTCAATTAGTTGTGCTAGTGTACTGACATTGTAGAGAGCTGATGTTAATATATTGCCCTTCATGAACATTAAGACTCGGTAAGCTGAGGAATCAAGACGTGTCACAACGAAGACACTATAAAATACACTGAATGGAAAAAATCTGGTATGTAGTTGACATATTCTAGTAAAGGATATAAAATCTTTTGGTCCATGGGTATATTAACAAGAAATGTACTCATTAATACAACTGCTGTTTAGAGCAATAGCTGCCAATAATGTGCCTATATATATATATATTTATTAGCTTCATGAAAGCAGATCTAGCTAAGACACACATACGCCCAGGTTAGACGATAGAAAAAGAGGTGGAAGATCCAATTATGACCCGAGGGATTGGGAATCTCTTCTAAATGCCTACATGCCCCCCCCCCCCCATATTTCTCACAAGTTCTCAACGGCATTTTTAGTACTGCGGCAGAGAGTAAGGTGGCAATGAAAGTTCACAACGATCTGCTACTTTGGAATGGAAGTAACTTGCAACTTAAGAGACTGACGCACCCATGTTTCCTTTATCCTCCCAAATATAATGACTGAGGGTTACAGTTTAAAGTCATTGGGAGGACTTGTCGAGAAAATTCTAAAGGAGCTGACTTCAGTATGAGAAGAGAAAGAGTCTTGCACAAGAGGGGGTAGTGTCACGTCAAGCGACTAGTGCCTTAGCTGCTAAGCAAACAATTGGGTTGCAGTAACTATTCCCCATCCTGAAAAAAACTCTACCTTATCATCAAGAGAATGACCACACAATTAGTGCAAACAATATTACCCACTAGTAGCTTAGCTTCCCCAGAAAGGTGTAGGCACACATTTCCATTACAAAACAAACCCTTCACTTCATTTGTCATCCTACAGTATTTCCGGATGCTCAGTCATGAGTAGCATTTGTACTGTTCTACTTGAGTAGGGGTGCAGTAGCTTGGTTCATGCCATTAGTTTCAAGAGAGGGTATCCATTATATGATTTTGAACAATTTAAGACAGAATTATGGCAAATATTTGATCAAAAGAGGTAGCCCATGTGACGGACAACAAACTTCTAGATCTGAAACAAGGAAATGGAAATGTAGTGGCTTGTTTGGCACAATGAAATAAATTAAATGAAAAATGGTGTGGCACAAGGCAAAAAGAGAGAGCTTTTCTACAGAGGATTAGGTGCCAATTTCAAAGATGCCCAGTTCAGACTCCTAAAAGACCCATAAACGTTTTGCCACTGATAGACCTGGTTTTAGAATTGACTACAGGCTGACAACACATATGGGAAAGGAAATAATTTTTTTTGTCCTATTGTGCCTGGATTTGACAGAGCACGAACTGAAGTGACTAAGTCCCTGGACAGAAATTATGATTTAGAGCTGATGTAGATTGAAACAATTCATGGCCCGCTGACCAAGGAAGTAAAAGAAAAAAAAAGACTATGACATTTGTGCTTGTACTGTGGAGGAGTGGGACACTTTGCGAAAGGTATATTGTATATGGCGATTCATGTCAAACATTTCTCAGCGAGTGACAGTTATGGTCAACTCACGGGGCACTGGAAACTTCTGTGATGCTGAGTACACCAAGAAGACACCTTCACCTGTTTAAAATTGCGGTGTGGATCCCATAATCAGCAGATTTCACTACAGTTGTAATCACGCCACACAACACACATATATATACTCACTTTGTCCCCCTCTCCGCCCCCCTTCTTGTTATATGGTTGGCCCTCAAGTGACACATATCGATAATAAGTTTTGGGAAGCAATCAGGATGGGTGGGACTTGACATATTAATAATTGATCATTCGTCTATGTTTATTATTGATACTTGATCCAACATGTTAATGTGTTAAGTGCAACAAATGATTATATGTACCACTATACTCTGACATCATCATCCTCTAAAATTGTCTATATCATTATGTAAAATTCAGTAAAGTTTGTGTTTAAAAAAAAGTACACTAAAAAGACCAGATGGCAAGCAATCAGGAAAGAGAAGGCTGTAACAGTGAGAATAGTAGATGGTACCAATCTTTCGTTTAGACCAATTATCAATCATAAAGAATCAGTGTAAATAACAAGTATTGATGGTCACAGAGAAATAATAACATTCAATCCAAGTGACACAGATACAACTGATTTTAGGATTGTCTTGGGTGACAGAGCATAATTCATTAATAAATTAGGAGAAAAGAACTGTGCAGTGACTTTGATTTATTGCTTAGTATATTGCTATCAATGCGAGGGAAAGGAACTGGAAGAAGAAAAGTTAAAACAAACTCACACAGCACTGCATTCTAGATGAACTTTGTTGGCAATACTCTAGAAATACTATCCAAGTGTGAAAAAGTTTGGTAAGTCTTCAGTGCAAGTGAAGCCGCAAAATTACCACCCACCATCCAGATGATTGTAAGATCAAGGTACAGCCATGGGCAGTTTAACCCTGAAGTAGAATCTAGGCTCTAACAGAGGCAGAGAACTGACAACTAAAAAAATGCATCGAAAATTACTGTCTAATGGAGTCAGAAGACAATCCCAGTCCCAGTCTCCTCTCTGCTATTTTATGTCCCCATGAAAGGCAACTGATAGTTTAATTCCTAAAAAGGGCCCTTACCACTGCACCAATTTTGCTTCAGGCTGATCCAGCGAAAGATTTTTTTATGGAATTCAACACTTCATACAGTAGTCGGATGCCTTCATGTGACCTGGGGAGGTGCCAAGGAGGTGGATAGCTGGCTCCACTGCTCTGCATTCTACAATGAATGCCACGGGACAAAGCAGATAATGTGGTTGTGCCCCGATTGTTACTACAAAGGCAAGATATGTTACCTTTACACCTTTGTCTCAACACTACTAGTTTTGCCCCACAGTGCACCAGTCTGAACTCAATGGAGGGTGCTCATGAGAAAAATCTTCTACATTCTAGAAATAGGGAGCAGGGCTGCCATATTATTTGTCTTTGCATTTTGCACCTTAAAAACACTGCAGATCTACTTTTGATGTGTAGTGTTCAGGCAATGTATGGTTACTACCACTGGAAGATCTACAAAAGGGCAAACAAGACCTGCAGAGGTGGCATGCTGCCTAGAATCGTTCAGATTAAGTGAGCAGTTATAGATATGAAGGGAGGTTTCAAATTAATGTTCCACATTACACTGTGATATAAACTTCACATTAAACCAGAAACAGAAGGGCCCTACAGTAAACCATCACTCTGCTTTCAGTGTTACTTACTGTCTGCTCTATTTCAGCAGCCTCATCTCTTGGCATTCGATCTAGCAGGTCCTCATAGTACTTCAGCCCGATGACCTGCTGGCTGGTTAGGGTGGCCTTTGTGCGAATGTCCTCAAGACTCCGAAAGCCCTTGCAAACAGAGAAGAAAATATAACCTACATTAAACAATATAACAATTTACGAATTAAACTCTTTAGTAAAAAACATGTTATTGCTTTTAAAGGTTGCTACAGACACAATATAGAGTGTAATAATAGAAGCCACTGCAGGAATAAGGCAGATACTACATGCAGAGACCAAATAAGAAGCAAAGGGAAGGAGATAAGTGCAACATTCCACCGTAAAGTCAGAGGATCAAATGAAACTCTAGCCTGCAATAAAGTTCATGCCTGGGCCCAGAACTACACACCAAGACTGGAACACAAAAATGTAAGCCTGAAATGTCTTCTAAGGTCCCACAGACCTTTGAAAATAAGGGGCAGCACCATGACCATGACTATTTCCCATTTTAAGTAAAAGTATAATTTTTATATTCGCCCCTTTTGACTACCTCAGTTGCATACATATCTGAAATCAAACGCTAGTAAAACCAAGTTCCTGTCAATTCACATCACATTAAAAACCTGTTGCGATATCTACTAGTTTCAACCACCAAAACATGACCCTTCAAAAAAAACAAAAAAAAAACAAAACCGCCAGTGGCCAGGGCAACACAAAAACCTAGATATCACCAAACAGGGAATGAAGAGGTGCAAAATAGAAATGACCAGAAAACAAGCCTCCTCCTGCAATGAAGCTAAGTTCTGGAATAACATCGCTCAGATATAGGACGTTTCTCTGCGCCCCTCTAAATATATCAGTAGAGCCACCTTGCCCACAGAAAGCACATGGAGCAAACTGGTTCCCCACCCTTGAATTGGTTTCAGTTACTACATATAGTAATCAGTTGTTATCCAACTAGTTTTGTGCTGCCAACGTCCCATGAGATACCATGCCCTTGCAGATTCGTGTATCAAAGGGTCTGAAAGGATTTCCTTTGCTCTACTGGTAGACAGTGAGTGGAGTGCAACTAGTTTGTGGGTTTTTGATCATGCTTCTTTTAGATATTTTATCCTCTGTCAAGTGGTCTTTACAATTTCTGGATTTGACAATTGAGAAAGTTTATATATACAAGCTCACTCTCAAAGACACTTTAAAAAGTTTTGACTACTGTGTTGAAATTGGGTGACGGATACTACCATTGCAAGATTCCAAGCCACAAACACTGGCTAGGGAGAATTAGTCAAGAGATGCAGACATCCGAAGGAAAAGGGTGTCAGCAAGGTAGCAGTACCCAAGGTTTTAATCTGTTCAAAGTCATTTCTCTTAATTGCAGTAATGGATGTGCTCAGAGTATATTGCTCTGCTTCTGTTGTTCGTTCATCTTTAGAAAATGGATCTGGAATGATTTATAATATAAAGTAACACTGTATATCGAGCATTGATAAGATATGCTGCGGCAAAGGGTGAAGAATTAGGGCACTGTTTACCTTCACAGCAGAACTCTGAGGTGCTAGAACTTTCAAATTAAATTCTAGCATGACTGCTTTGATTCACAAGAAGGAACTTAAAAAACCAACGTATATCATTCTAGAAATACGTGCATAGTCACAGAAACCCTTCATGAGGGAACGGTGATCTACCTGTTGGAGTTAGCTACTGACAAAATATGATCAATAACAAAAATAATTTCCATCCCCCTTGCATTATACTTTTTTGACTAAAGAGCTGGTCTTGCTGTTGACAACACAAGTGCATTGCCATTATCAAAGCATAAGTGGATAAACTCATCTATGCGTGAAGCATAATTCTCCTAAGTCAAGATGCAGATGGAATGTGCTAACCAATGAAGGAACGAGAGTATGTCACACTCTGCTGAGCCACAACAGGTTTACAGCAGGGTAGAAAGATATTTGCAACATGGGGAGATAATTCCCAGAGAGCAAGCCTGATGTCTGGAAACGTCCACTAGTCCCAGGAGTGGTTTGCTTCGATTAACAACCATAACCTCCTATGCTAATCAAGCCCCAGTACCATCTGAATAATTATCAGAGTATTTATTTGCACATTTGGAGAGGTCAATCCACTTCTAGGTCAAGAAGTACTACAGTTTAATATCAGAGGATGGGCTAACAGATGAATTTAATCAAGTATAGGCATGCCATCAGAGCAGCAATGAGCAAGCTACCCCCCCAAAACTATGGCAGAAGTTACGTCCACTATATACAGTGTGCCAGTGACGCTAATGCACTCTTAATTTGATGGAATGGTCGGCCACACAATTGTAAATAAGACTCAAACTAGTTTAAATGTTTTTGAAACAAAAGCTCAAAACAGCCGACTGTAGCTTTTACTTAAAGCCATGCCAGTGCTCCCGCCAAAGCCAAAAATTACACAAAAGACAGTGCACCTTATACACCTCTCTAATTAGTACACATGGATTAGGAGCTTTTTTTTCTATCCAAGAGTGCGCAAGAATGTATTGCTGAATTAAGATATACAAAATCCTTCAGGATTCAAGCAATAATATAAACCCTAACACCTGGCATCTGGAACATTTTATATGCAAAACAGACTGCACCACCATGTGGTTAACAATGTCAGTCCTAGTCCAAAAAAACATTTTGCTCTTTTAGATGGGTTGGTATGCTCCCGGTGCTCCAGGATACGATCTTAAAACCACATTTAATTGAGAGTCTTTCACTGCTGTAAACTAGAACAATAAGGTAAAGAACGATTAAAGAGGCCAGAGAGTAGTGAGAAATCAAAACTGGACTGCATTAGAACTGCTCCCATCCCCACTGTCTGTTATGTTATGTAGTTTTGTTAAGGACTCGAATGCCCAAGGTCGTTTTGGTGCTAGCTGAGAGGACCACAAGAGATATAGAGCAGAAGAGATTTTAACAGGACGTGAAAAGTAAGGATTTTACGGATTTCCTGAAAACCAGCATATTTGGCATAGATTTGATGTCAAGAGGAAGTTGGTAATAGAACCATGGGGAAAATGCAATGCATAATAGTTTGATGGAAAGTGGTACATGTATGGGAAGACCACCAAGGGCCATATGTAGGTGGCCAAATACCGGTCGGTAAAGCCGAAAATTGGTAGATTTTGGCTTTACCGACCAGTATTTAGCCATGTGAGATGTACGTAATACCGAATGGCATCGATAATAACTAATCGGTAAATAATTACCGATTCCTTATTTACCGATCGGAGAACACCGAAACAATGAATACCGAATCGGAAAAAACTGTTCGGTAAAAACCCCAAAATGCGATGTAGCAAACATCGGTATTACCGATTTTGACCAAATTCGGTAATAACGAATCGGTATTTACCACTTATCCTGAGCAGGTGGTAATCAGGGGCAGTGCATAAAAACAGCCCCAAAATGCAACTGTGTGAACACAATGGCGGGCCTCTACCTCATAGCAAGGTGGCTACGCTTGAGAGCAGCAGGGGTGAGGATCTGGAGACTGGAAGAGCGGGTGTACGGACTACGCATCACATTGTTTCAATTGACTGAACCTGAAATCCATGAAAGGTACAGACTGCACCCACACACCATCCTTGACCTAATACGGGACCTAAAACCCTATCTGGAGCATCAGACACCAAGGGTGCACGCAATCCCCACCCATGTCCAGGTACTCTGTTGCCTGCACCTCCTTGCATCAGGAAGTTTCCAGGGTGTGATAGCCGCAGTGGGTGGTGTGTCACAGAGCTGTCTATCCCGTTTCTTCAACACCTTCCTGGATGCCATGATGGACAGAATGGAACATTACATTACCTTCCCCAGTACAGAAGCGGAGCTGCAGAGGACAAAGCTGGAGTACTACCAACTTGCGCAGTTCCCACACATCATTGGCTGCGTCGATGGGACCCATATACCTATCTGCCCACCTGCAGCAACTGAATACATCTACAGAAACCGTAAATCCACCCACTCCATCAATGTGCAGGTGATATGTGATGCCAAGTACATCATAACTGACATAGTGGCCAAATTCCCCGGGAGTACCCACGACTCGTACATCTTCCGGAACAGTGGTATCCATATACGTCTGCTTGCTGGTGAATTTGGAGAAGGATACCTACTAGGTAAGTCAATGTGACACACCATGTTGTACACCCTGGCTCAAGCAGTTGGTCACACAAATTAATGGCACATTCTTCTGTACATGACAGCACATATGCCCTCCGGCCTTATCTACTCACACCATATCAGAACCCAACCACCCCAAGGGAGAGGAGATACAATGTGGCACATAGGAGCACACGCAACGTGGTGGAGCGCACATTTGGATTGCTTAAAAGCAGATTCCGTTGCCTCCACAAAAGTGGAGGTGCACGTCTGTACAGCCCCATCAAATGAAGCAAGATAATTGCTACATGTGCAATGCTACACAATCTGGCCACAAAAAAAGGAACAGAAGTGGAACTAACTGACTCTGAGGAGGAGAACGAGGACAACCCTCAGCCAGAGCCCTGTGCAGCTGGTGTTGCAGTTGAACATGATGGGAGACAGAGACGGGCAGAGATAACGTCAAACTATTTCTGAGTGAGTAACGAGACAGAGCCAGTAACAGTTTTATGTTAAGGTTAAGCACACCACCAGTATTGTGAGCAGTGTCCAATCGGACATGGGTTACATCACCCATCTAATGTTTGGCAATAGGCAGTGGTCCCTACTTCCGGCGTCCACGCGCTGCATGTGCACGTTCCCTGGCAACACTGTCTGTAGTGTCAGACTGTTCCTGCGCAGCGTTGTGGCGTTCGCTGCACCTCCTGCCATCGGTGGGAGAGTGCGTAATGCTACCACGGCTGGTAGCCTCGTCACTGTCCCCCCCTTCCATTGTGGCCGCCTTTGCATTCTGCAGGAGCTCTAATGCTGAGGTCATAGAAACCATACCCCTGGCCACATCCCTGCTGCAATGCGCCATCTCCTCCTGCATGGCGATGGAACTGCGACACATCAGTGAGGTTGCAGTGGCCAGCCGGTTCACAGACTTGGTATAGGCCTGGAGCCTCTGCCTCTCCCTGCGCCTGCCAAGACGGTCCTGCTCCAGCTGGCTGCAGAGGTCGTCCACAGAGTTTGCTACTCTCTCCATTCCCTCACACAAGTTGTCTCCCATTGAGCATGTGCTTGTTGATGTGTGCCACCTCCCTGGGCAGTGATCTCATCTCCCTCCATTGCAGGCGCTGGACCTTCAGCATGTTGCCTTCCAGTCCAGCAAGCACACTTTCACCCTGTTCGGATTCTTCAGGACTGTCCGGCCTTGCCCTGCGGCGTCGGGATGAACTGTGGGCGCCCTCAGATGGAGTACCAGCCCTCTCCCTGTTGCCTCCCTCATGGATTGGACTTTGTTGGCCCCCTGTGCCCGCCTCTGACGACTCCTCCATCTGCTGGAGGGTGGCCACGGCATGCCTCCTGCCTGACTGTGGTGGTGGTGGTGTTGGTGATCGTCGCAGTGGGGACTAGGTATGAGGGGATGGCGGCATTCCCTGGCGCTGTGGTGATGCCTGTGGTAGAGGATTTGGTGGTTGTGATTGCGCCGAGTTTGTGGTCCCTGCAGGCATGCTTTCCTCCTCATGTTGCCTCCCCTCTGGCCTGGCTGACTTTGCTCTGCTCCCCTCTGCAGCACTGCGAGATGTCTCGCCTGTAATGACACAGATGTAGATATACTCACTGCTCTGACTGCATTTGAATTACATTAAACATCATGCCTACAGATCACAGTGATTGTCCTGACATAGCCAATTACTTTAACATGCTATTGTGTTTGCTAGCCTGACTGTCCTATACATCAGTTCCCTCTAACTACATCTCCCAAAATGCATAGCAGGTAATGAGTAAGACATGGAGTGGAGTGGGAGCCCCTATGCCACTATGGGGATTGGGGTTGGGGAGGGGGTAGCACAGCATGCTGGGCATGCTTCTTACCTTGTTTCCTTGCTGCTCTGGCAGAGCTGTCTGCATCTCCCACGCCACTCACACTCTCCGGCTGGATGGTGGACTCCACCATCAGTTCCAGTGGTGTTGGTGCTGGTGCTCTGTTCTTTCCTCCACCTGTTTTGGCAGCCTGCCTCTGCCTCTCTGCCATCCTTGCTTTTGCTGTCTTCCTGAGGCCGTACCACCTCTTCCTGATGTCCTCAATGGTACGCTGGGTCACACCTATGGCATTTATTTTGTCCCGAATGCCACTCCAGATTTGCCTCTTCTGTGACTCGGGCACATGGTGGGACTGCGGACCAAAAAGCCTGTGATGGTCCTGGCTGACATCCTGGATCAGTACCTCCAGCTCCTTGTCACTGAACTTCAGTTTTCTTTTCCTCTCACTTCCCTCCGTCTCCCTGTCCTGGCTTGCCATTTCAATGCTTGTTTCCTTTTTTGTTTTCTTGTTTGTAGCTGTGAGGTTCTGTTGCTGCTGGCTCCTCAGCTCACCTGCCTGCCTGCCTCACAGTGAGCTCCAGGTCCTGTGCAGCTGCCTGGGTGTGGCCACTTCCTGTTTGGGAGGTGATTGGGTGACACAGGCTTCGCTGACTCATCGAATTACGAATTTTGCTTTACCGAATCGGTATTTACCGATTCGGTAATGAATTCTGTCATTCCGATTCGGTATTGGAATTTCGGTATTTTTTTACCGATTCGTTCCAATTCGGTATTTTTTACCGAATTTTAACGAATCAGTAATGTTTACCGATTTTTTATCTACATCGCATATACCGAATTCTTAATACCGAATCGGTAAAATTCGGTATTAAGGATTCGGTATTCTTGATTTACCTACATATGGCCCCAAGAGTGTCATTGAAAGTTGGCAATCTTTTTATTTATTTGAAAAATCCATTTTCAGTACTAATCAAGTTGGAGGAAGTAACACAGTATGTCTGGTTTTAGGATTAACTAGAGGGCAATGTTCCCACTAGTTTTCTAGCAGTGTAGGAGATTACCCAGTTACCTAACTACAACTACATTCAGAGCCTCATTTACTCACACAAGGAAAATATTTAACAAACACAAGAAGAACAATTTTCCTAACACCACGAGAAATGTAGCAGAGGGACTAACAAATTCGATGCAATTCTGGATTAAATGTCCCCCTTTAGAGGTGCATTAAGTAAAACTTTAATGATAATTTGAATATACCATGTTTTCAAGGCGTATTCATACTATTCGAATGAGCATTTCTTTTGGCACCATTCTTAAGATTAACTGACCGAGGGGAATTCATAAAAAAAAGCTGAAACCTTTGGAAAAGAAGACGGATGTTGAGTGACAACCAGTCAGAAGGCGATCAAAAAAGTGACTAACAGGGTCGTCACTAAAGAATCTCGGGCCTTTTTCATATCTTGTTGTTTTGACTCACCACATGGCAACACACAGAGGGCCTTGAAATCAATTATTTTTGAGGCCTCAGAAAGGTTGGTCTGGGTTAAATTCAAGTATATGAATGATGAGTGAAATGAAATAAGGAACTGACACGCACAAAACGTTTTCTGAAAGTAAATTTATAATAAATGAATACAAACAAAGTCCTAAATTTTTATGTATTGGGAATTCAAACACTCAGTGCTAATATTTGAGCATTCAGACACAGTGAAATATCATTGAAGTCGACCCTGGAAGAAAAAATGTAAATTATGAAATTCACAGCTGTGTTGGAGGGGCATACCAAGGAAACGTTTAACTCAAAACTGGAGGAGAATGAAACAGAGGGAGGATGTTACCCACATATTTTCAATCATTGTCAAGCTGCTGGAGTGCTCCTTGCGTTTTTCGGTGAAGAAACTAGTCTTCAATGGTGTATTTAATACGCTGCACCGAATCCCACATGGTGAGTCCCCAAATAAATTACGACTGAAAAAGATTTAATTTATTGTTCACACTATCTGATTAAGGAGAAACTTGTTCACAAAAAAGAAATGTAACTTATCAAGATAATATTTTCTTCTGGTTAGACACAATACCATCAGACAACTGATCACAATCAATGAGACCTTAGGTCACATATTGACTGTTTTCGAAAATAAAACCTCAAATCATGAGTAAATAAAGTTCAATAAAAAGCAAGCCAACTAATTCCATGTTTCAGAAGTGGTGACACAACTGAATACATGGCAAGATGAAGAAAAAGAAAGGGATCTCTCAGGATATCACATTGAAGATTCTGATCTCAAATCAGACTGATCCAGACGCAATCAGATGGACTACAGGCAAAAGGAAGCTTTAAGGAAAACATCAGATCAGTATGTGCCACCAACTGGCTCAATGAATCACAATTCTTCTAAGCAAAATAAAAAGATGGCTGTATGGAAGATTTGTATGTCTTCCCTAAACTTTGACTTTAAAGATATAAATAAAAATAATTTTGACGAATGTAGCATATTGCTATAGCTTCCGGAAGCAGGCTACGTTTAGAAAAAAAGAAATGGAATAAGCAGAACATCAATCAATCTTAATGGACTGAACACTGGAAAGAGAATAAGCTCTATATAAACAAGCATTTACAATGCAACGGTTTCGCCTTTGGAAAAGTTTGAGCTATTGGCATTGTAAATGACAACATTTGTATTTATGTGTTGGTTTTGAAAACAGATAAATGGCATTGTCCTTTACATTGCCAATAGCTCTAACTTTTCCAAAGGCGAAACCGTTGCATTGTAAATGCTTGTTTGTTATGTCTGGGGCAACACTGACAACAGAGGAGGTAACACGGACAACAGGTGCAACATGGACAACAGGTGCAACATGGACAACTGGGGGAGGCCGGCGAGGGGGACAATACTGACAATATAGGGAAGTAGGGAGGAGCTTGAAGCAAGCACCCAGACCATGGCCAGTGAGAGAGAGGTACTGGTGGCAAGTATACAAACACCAGACGATGCAACAGAGATACTGGGGGCAAGCAGATTTAAAGGAAAAAAATGTGTCACAATTTAGAATATTTAAAAAAAACAATGCATTTTGCAAACAAGCATGTACTGGCAACAATGTGTGACTACCTAGGCTGTAGCTCATCAAAAGCGGTTTTGTAACATTGATGTCCGTTTAGCAAAATGATAGGTTAAAAGTGTAAATGTTTATGGGATCCTGCTCACAAAATTGCATCATTGTCCGTAAAACATTATATAATTATATATATATATATATATATATATATATATACACACACACATACACACACACATATACATACACACATGTGCCACAGAAGTCATTAAAGCGACCAATTATATATTTTATATAAAATGAAGAGGTTCCACCAAGTCACTGCATGAAATTATGCACAACCATGACTCAAATCACCGGGCTAAGAGAAATCTGAGCAGGGTCTTGTGGTTTAAGGTGTGTCCACTCCTAATTAACAGATTTGTTCTATTGCCTTTACAGGGCCTTTACAAATGCATAGGACTACCCTGGAAGTCCATGTTTTTAAACCACTTGTGGAACAGAGCACAACAATCTACATAAATTCATGGACCAGGCCAAGATCCAACCGTTGAGGAGAAAATGCCACCTTCACTTGTAAAAGAAATTACAGCTGTGAATATTAACGGTTTCAAATTAAAGCGGTGTTCGATGAAAGCATGGATACGCAGAAAGCTACAGCTCGAACCACCGTGGCCCCTTTCAACCACAGGTCTCTGTGCTGCCTCAACACTACCGACCATCGCAGTTTAGAAAGGAAGGACAGAAACAGAATACATCTCATACCTTCATGAGGTACACGCTCTGCACCTACTAATGAACTCAATATGACAGGCAGGAGTTCCCCCCAAAAATATTTAAAATGAAGCAACCAGAAGCTCGGTGAGCTGTTTGGACTTATACTGTGTTTATGCAATTCTGGGTAAGAAATCTCGATTCACACCTTTTTAGGAATTGGGCGTGAAAGTTGTGCACACTCCATAAACAACTGGTTTAGTTTATAACCATGTCCCCATAAAAGTGAATTCTGCGCAAAAGATTAAAAAAGACAAACATTTTTTTTCGTTTTCTGACACAAAGCCCTTAGTACTCAGAGAAAAAATACAGGTTACGCTGGAACTAGACAGATCCAGCATGCGTTTGTTGTCAAGACAGCGCCTACCCCTAGCATCTTCTCGCACATTATGCTCTATCACCTGGAGTGACGTCCGTCGCTGCGAGATTGAGGCGTGCGGTACATGACAGCAGAAGCAGCACGAGTCGTAGAGCCAGGTATGAGCAGCTCGCTGCCCGGTGGCGGCGATGCATGATGCGGGGGTATCTCTGCACGGGGCCAGTACACCAGCACTGACCGCTGTGAGGAAAGAGGAGGCAGCGGGGGATAGCTGGGGGAGCAATACTGGGCGAGGTGCGCTCTCATGGCAAGAGCACTCCTCGCTCTGGCTGCAATGACAACAGCACCCCAGTCCGGCAGCAGCTCGACCCCATTTCTAAACTTCCTATGCCTGCAGCTGAAGCACAGCAAGCCCCTCCCACTTCCGCCTGACTCCTTAACCCTTTCACAGTCTCTGCGGGAACGCCTGCTACCGCAACTCGCTATCACGAGACCGCTTCCCCTTGGAGAACTGACGGCGGCTCCTCTCCCAGCCTCAACATAATCTACCACGGCACCAAGCTGCTCTGAAACACGCAACACTCATTTCAATTCGATGTGATCAGAACACGAGGCGTTCTGCAGGCGTCTCTCGGGGTCACAATAGTTTCCGGTTTTAAGGCTATAATCCACTGTTTGAGCAAGATGACGCATTTCATCTTTCCCTTCCTAACAGACTTGAGTTCCAGAGTTCTCACATGACTAATAATGCCCCCACCACCGAATACGTTTCGCAAGGTGGTAACCCAGTGCGCCCAAGAGCACTACTACTGCCAATGTTTTTTTCACTTGTGCTATCCAAAAAATGTGACTAGTACTTTTCACATACATTTAAGACATTCCTCATCCGATGTACGCATTTTGAAAAGGTTGGACGCTTGTTACGAACATCTAACGTTGCACAACAACACAAAAAGCCAGTTTTCTTTTCAGGAAAAGGGTATTCTTATCCCTACGTTTCAATATGAAAGAATATGCATGGATTGCATTTATTGAGAAATTGAGGCCATCTTAATAGGAGTAGTGTACACAGAGAATTGTGTGTATTTAATCATCTGTTCATATGCACTAAGCAACCAGACCAGAAAACAAGTCAGGTCCCGGGCCGCGCTGTGATTGGCCGACGTCACGGGGGTGTCCCGGGCCGGCAGCCAATCACAGCGCGGCCCGGGAATGACGTCACGGGGGTGTCCCGGGCCGGCAGCCAATCGCAGCGCGGCCCGGGACAAAGGGGCGGGGCTTAAAAAAAGCACCAGAAACGCCCCCGAATCGCGTTTTCGAGAGAAAGCGCGATTGACAGCCTCTGTCTCCCAATGGCTAGTCTCCATTTATGGAGCTAGCCAATTGGAAACAGAGGCGGTCCGAACCTCACTACTGAAAACAAAAGATTTCGATCTGGGAGGGGCTTCGCCCCTCGCCAAGTCGAAACCTAAAAAAGGGGCTGAAATTATAATGCTACAGGAAACTGACATACCCCATTGTAAATAAAACCTGTTACAGAAGCAATCAGGGATAAGCAAGTTGTTACAACATTTGCTGCCATTTTATTCCAAGCGTCTACTACTGTTTGGTTTGCAAAAATGGTTGCCGGCAGACATGGATAACTCAATTTAAACATTCAAACAAAATTAAGACCACTGCAGGTATCTGTGTAGCAACTATCAAAAATAAAATCTAAAATGAACAACTATGATATAACAACAATGGATGAATAAATCATCTGCTCTGTGCCTTGCACTGTTTTGTGTGATTTTTATTTCAATCATGAAATTAAAAAATTCAATATATTTGTGCAAATATCAAATTCTGGCCATCTTAACAGAATATACAATCAAGTAAATATGATAAACAAAGATTCTCACCTGGTCAATATGGGGCACCAAATAAATTGTGACCGGCTTGAATATAAATGTTATTCAAGGTGCCACTGACAACACTGTTTCATCAAGATTTTGGTTAGCCAGAGCTTTCTAGCTTCAAAGAAATATGGATAATGCCTCGGTGTTATCCGAATATTCCAATATGCAGTTTTAACATCTTATTGAGGGATCTGCCACTCGTTAAAAGTCCACCACAAAATCACAAATCTGGCATAATAAACAAGTAACTTACCTTCCGTAACGCATTATCTTGTAGAGACTCTATCTAGCTGCAGATTCCTTACCTTTGAATTTCCCAGGTGTCAGGCTGGTTCCGGAAAACTTCTGCTAAGCAATACCTCTTGCATGCGCTGTCAGGTGGCTCCATTCAGCTCTGTGTGACGTTGCGTCGGTTATGATGTCGCTGTATTTATATAAGCGCCACCCAGGCACGTGGACATCAGTACTTTTCGTTTTTTCTATGCCTGAAGCGCAGAGCCACTAAGTTTAGTTGTGTGCAAAATTAGGGCCCTGAAAAGGGGAGTAACCCTAGCCTTACAACATTAGTCCACAAGACGGGAAGGCATTGGTGGGGCTGTAAGGAATCTGCAGATAGATAGAGTCTCTACCAGATAATGTGTTGCAGAAGATAAGTAACTTGTTCATCTGATTGAGACTTCTAGTTGCAAATTCCTTACCTTTGAATTTGATACTCAAGTCATAGCATCCCGGCGGTGGGTTGCGGACCAATACTTCGAACTAGGAAGACCTGCAGGACCGAACGGGCAAAATGCCTGTCTCTGCGGACCTGACTGTCCAGGCAGTAGTGTTTAGCAAAGGTGTGCAAAGATGCCCATGTTGCTGCCTGACAGATGTCCAGGACTGGGACACCCCAAGGCAAGGCTGAAGTCGCACCTTTCCCCTTGTGGAATGGGCCCTTAATTCCTCAGGGGGTTCCTTTTTTGCCAGGGCATAGTAGATCTTGATGTAGAGAACGACCCAGCGAGAGATGGTCATTTTCTGCACTGCCCTTCCCTTCTTAGCTGCCATGTACCCCACAAAGAGTAGATCGTCCACCCAAAACTCTTTTGTGCGGTCAAGGTAGAACGACAATGCTCTTTTTGTGTCCAGTCGGTGGAGAAGCTCCTCCTCTTTAGAAGGATGCGGGGGAGAAAAGAAGGCGGGCAACGATATGAACTGACCCATATGGAATGGGGTCACAAACTTTGGTAAAAAGGAAGCCCTGGAAGCAACACTTTCTCTGGAAAAGACATCAGATAGGGAGGCGTGCAAGATAACGCCTGCAATTCACTCACCTTCCTGGCAGATGTAATCACCACGAAAAAAGGCTGTTTTGATGGTCAACAGCCGGAGGGGACAGTAATGTAAAGGCTCTGAGAGTGCACACATTAGGTAGGTGAGGACCAAATGAAGGTCCCACTGTGGCATAACAAAGGGTGTGGCTGGAAACAAGTGAACCAGCCCTTTTAGAAACCTATGTACAATCGGAGACTTAAAGAGGGAGGGCTGGTCTGGCAGCCGCAAAAAAGCAGACAGAGCAGAGTGGTAACCCTTGAGAGTTCCCAAAGCAGAGCCCTGCTGGGCAGGGGGCAGAAGGAATAAAAGGAAAGAAGAAAGAGAAGCAGAAAGAGGGTCAATAGACCTTTCTGTACAGTATAATACAAATGTCTGCCAACAGCAGGCATATACTTTCTTAGTGGAGGACCGCCTGGCCACCAAAATAATGTTACATACTTTGGGAGGAAGGTCAAAAGCCATCACCTGCCGCAGCTCAATCTCCATGCATGGAGGCGCAGAGTTGAAAGGTTCGGGTAGAGAACCTTCCCCTGCTGCTGCGACAGACAATCCTCCCGAAGGGGCAGCTAGATTGGAGGATCAGTGCTCATCTTCAGAAGTGCTGGATACCAGACCCTCCTTGCCCAGTCCGGAGCCACAAGGAAGACTTGGGCCTGGTCGTTTGTGATCTTCTTCATAACTCTGGGCAGGAGTGGTATGGGTGGGAAGGAGTACAGCAGGCCGGAGCTCCACTCATGACGAAAAGCGTCACAGAGTGATAGACGTCTTGGAAACTCTAGCGTGCAGTACTGCTTAAACTGCGCATTCTCTTCGGAAACAAACAAATCTAACCAAGGAGCTCACCACTGCTGAAAGAGTCCTTACGCCACCTCCGACTAGAGGCGCCATTCGTGATCCACTGGGCATCAATGGCTAAATTTGCCGCCCTGGCGTTCAGAGAACCTGCCAGGTGTTGAACTACCAGGGTTATACCCTGCTGTTCCAGCCATGTGCAGAGATGCAGGGCTTCCCGACAAAGAGTCCACGACCCCACCCGCCCTGTTTGTTGCAGTACCACATAGCGGTGGTGTGGTCTGTGAATACCTACACCAACTTCCCCTCGACAGAGGGAAGAAATGCTTTCAATACCAATCGAATCGCTCGGAGCACCAGCAAATTCATGTGGAGCCCCGACTTTGCTGGAGACCAGTGTCCCCTAATCTCCACCTCTCCCAGATGGCCATCCCATTCCAGAAGTGACGCATCTGTCATGACTGTGACATCTGGTTGGAGATGGGAGGGGGGTCTGCCATTGACCCAATCGCGGTTCATCAACCACCACTGCAGATCTTTCGCAGTTTCTTCTGAGATCGGAATCATATCAGTGAGATTTCCCTGATGCTGTGCCTACTGGAACTTCAAGTCCCACTGCTGAGCCCATATAAGCCACCTGGCATGCTTTACTAACAGGATGCAGGAGGCAATGAGGCCCAACAGCCTCAGAGTCAGTCTCGTTGAAATCCAGGATAGAGGCTGAAACATCGTAATCATAACCTGAATATCCTGGACTCGCTGCTCGGACGATAGACTCGAAACTGCACCGTGTCCAGAACAGTTCTGTTCAAAGGGAGCACCTGAGAAGGAGTCAGGTGTGACTTCAGCACGTTTGTAGAGAACCCCAGCAAATGCAGGAGGTTCTCTGTAGTCTGAAAGTGCGAGGATGCCTTTAACAGCCAGTCATCAAGGTAGGGGATATTTATGTACAAATACCCCGGCACTCTAAAGTGATTTATATTCTGTGTATTTAATCAAAAAGAAATATTCTGTATATGGACCCAAATACCACTGGCAACAGACAAGTTTCGGTTCTCAAAATAAAATGAGTTTTTAATTCATAAGTGTTTTTGAAACATGGTAATTCACAAGAAAAGATTTTTTTGAAACACATATAAAGTACAATTTATGTGTGTTGCTTATCGTGGACCAGCATGAAGAGGACATAACTACCATTCTTAGTCTTATGACTAGTTCTCAAAATTAGGGGATACTTGCCCTCTTTTGTTCTATGTATCTGAATTCTTTTGGAAATTGTACTTTATGTGTGTTTCAAAAAATCTTTTCTTTGTGAATAGGACATGGCATAAGATGTCCCCTCCTCCACAGCAACAGTTGGTGGTGACAGCATGCCAGTATCAAGAGAAGTGTCCAGTCCACTGGCTTTCCCAAGTTCCCCATACCAGTCCAACTGCTCACCCGAGTCATCCTGGTGTTCCAGAGGGTCCGTAGACCCCTCCCATTCCACTTCCGAGCCTAAAATATCCACAAAGTGTTCAGGCGACAACATAGAACCCCTGGCTTCAATTGACGTCGATATCAGCGTCGAGCGATGTCGTTCGGACTCAGTGTAATCGGGGATAAGGATGGGCCTGGCCCCGCCGATGGGCATCAGCGTCACCACAGGCACCGACTTCGGATCCGACGCTGGGGAAGGTCACGGTGGCACAACCGGTGTCGATAAAACAACAATATCAGATCTCAGAGCCCCACACCGGCGCCGTGGCCAGAGCGGACGGCTCTGAATCCGATGGGGCCCCTTCCAAAGGCTCACTAGAGGGGTTGTCCTGCTCAACTACGTGGCACATGGCCCCATAGAACTCCTTCATCTGAGCGGGGGTCGCTCCAGCTCCTGGAAAAGGAGGGAGGTGCAAAGTCGACCCTGGTTCTGGCTCCGTGGAACCGCGCCTAGTGCGTCGGTGCTCCTTACCTGCTTCGTCGAAGGACGACAGTCGAGATGAAGTCTTCTCAGACTTCTTCTTCTTGTGCCTCTTCCACTGAGTGTCCTGACGACCTTGAGTTGGACGAATAGGACTCTGGGCTTCAAGAGCGGTCCCGCAACCTCCTCTTCTTCGATCGGGACCTACGCGGAGTCTCGCTTGAGGGTGTCGGCTCTTGGGCCGTAAGGAGCTTCAATGCCTGCTCCCTTAACGTCTTAGGAGCCATGGCTCGACAGTCCTAGCACAACTTCGGATTGCGGTTGAGCCAGAGACACCAAAAGCAGACAAGGTGAGGTTCAGTGACCAACATCATGCGAGGACAGGCCCCGCATGGCTTAAATCCTGTCTTCCTTGATGACATCCTTCGCACACAATGGAAAAGACTTGGAAGTCGACAAAAAGTAGAGAAAAAACCTGTCAAAAAGTAACAGATGGATCAGCGCTTAACTGGTGCGGAAAGAAAAGAACTGGCTTCCGCGCGCCTGGGTAGAGCCTATATAGGTACCACAATGTCATAACCTATGCCAACGATGCCGACAACGTCACGTAGAGCCGAATGGAGCAACCGACAGTGCGCGCAAGGGGTATTGCTCAGCAAAAGTTTCCGGATCCAGCCTGACGCTTGGGAAATACACAGATAAGGAACCTGCAGCTAGAAGTCTCTATCAGATAGCAACGTTTTGAAAGCTGAATTAGAAAAGGCGTTTATTAATCTCTCTTCCTATAAAGGCAGAAAAAAAGATAGTTACATAAAAAAAAAAATTTAAAAGAAACAACAAGTTAACAAAGGATTTTTGACAAAGAAGAATAACTGGCAAGGAGATGGTGACAGGAAGAAGAAGGTAGGGTATGTTTAAAAAAGTATGTTTGGGGAGGAGCCGCGCCAGCGACCAAGATGACGCTTGAGCATCGGCTCTGCCGGCCGCCACATCCTGACTTGCCATCCGGCACATTATCTTGAGCCCCTTCCCTACCATCGGGTGGGGGCCCAGCACCTGAACCACCAGGTGAAATTCTGAATGATTTGGGCGCTTCGAGGACATAACACCGTTGTCCGGAACTTTGGGGCCTTCTGGAAACGACACCGGGACCCCGCGTGTGGCACTGCCCACTTTGGAGTTCAACAACATCGGCGAGTGGGACCGGAAGTGCTCGGCGGAGCCCGGCCCACGGAAGTCGTGTCGCATCTGCGGTGCCTCCGGGTCCTCCTCTAAGACTTACTCTCATTGTGCTCTCCTGCCGGGACAGAGCACCCCGCGATCGACAGGCTTTGATTGACTTGGCGACACATTGGCTCAGCCTTGTTCGATCGGCGGAGGTGGTGTCCGGATAGGGGTTGAGAATGGCGGCGAGAGGGGACCCAGAAAAGCCACCGCCGAACACATCGAGGACTACCATACTGGTTCAGTCCAATAGACTGGAAAGGTACAGTTTTTCTAAGGGCTCCCCGGTGGACGAGAAGCGTGCTCATACGGGTGGCCAAGAGAGTGAACCCTCCGGAGAGGACCCGACGATGAAGGACCTGATGGCAGCGATCACCGGGGTCCAGTCTTCCCTCGGTAGGATGGACTCCAAATTGGACACAGTGACTATCGAGGTGGGCCTTATCCGAGCGGACCTAACCAAAACCACGGAGAAGGTCAAGACACTTGAGATTAAAACATCGAGCCTCACAGACGATGTGTTGGAACTTCAGCGGGAGGTGAGAGACCTAAACGTGTCTCGGTCTCAATGCGACCGAAAGCTGGATGAGTATGAGGCGCAATAACGTACGCATCCTAGGTGTACCGGAGAAGTCGGAGGGACAGGCCCCGGATCTCTTTGTGGAGGATCTTATCCTTAACCATCTGAAACCCAAGGGCCTTAATAATTTTTTCAAGGTGGAAAGAGCCCACAGAGTTCCCGGTGGACGCCCGAAGCCCTTCCCCGTCCCATGATCGCACGAATATTGAATTTTCGGGATCGGGACGCCATCCTACAGACGGCAAGATCCTCCGGACCACTGGCATTTGAGAACGCTTCCTTGCTCTTTTTCCCTGATTTCACCCAGACAGTCCAGAAACAGCGGCAGGGTTTTGTGGCAATTAAAAGGCGACTGCGGGCCTCGGAAATCAAGTATTCCATGCTGTTCCCGGCTCGCCTTCGGATCGAGCACGACGGTAAAACTTGTTTTTTGACAATCCTGAGGCTGCAGTGGACTGACTGGACCGTGTTCAGGTGCCAGATACGGAGGGAGACACCCGGGCGGAGAATGAGGAACAGTGACCTTTCTTCTGTTTGTGCCGATTTGATGATGGTGGTGGCGGTGCTGGTTTGACTGGGGCGATTTCTTTCCCCCATCGATATTTTTGACATTTTTGCACTTTTATTGAACATTTTTGATGGGGGTTCGATAGCGGGTTGGGGATTGTGGAGGTTCGTGGCCTGTTGTAAGGTCCTCCTCCGTTTTCTACGTTTAGATTTTGTAGTTAGTCTTGGGGAGACAGGCACATTGCTAGTTGGGGATGTTCATACGTTGCATGCAGGGGTGCAGGGGTGCAGGGAGGGGGGTTGGAGAGTTGGGTTTAGGGTTTTTTTGGTTGTTGGTTTGTGTTTTGTTTATGACCTGTGTCTGCTATGGGTGTCACGGAATGCATCAGAATTCTCGGGGGATGAGTATGGCTTCCGTTAGATTGGGCTTGGGTATATCCGTCCTCAGTTGGAATGTGAATGGCTTGGGAGATAAGATCAAGCGTGCTATGGTGGGGCAGCTAATCAGACGACGATCACCAGATGTGGTTTTGTTACAGGAGACCCATCTTATGGGTAAGCGAGGTATGGCGCTGCACCGGGGAGGGTATAAATTGGTGGCTCATGCCGGTTTCACCTCAGGTTCTAGAGGGGTAGGGATATTAGTGAAGAACTCCTTTCCGTTCACTATACAGGCGACTTGGTCTGATAACCGAGGCCGCTATGTCGGCATCTCGGGGCTCTGGGAGGGTAGGCCTGTCACATTCCTTTCAATATACGTTCCTCCCGCGCTGCAGACAGACACCTTCCGCGACCTGAGCAGGGTGTTTTTGTCATTGCCCGTAGGTATCATGGTGTTAGGAGGAGACTTCAATGCTGTAATGGATGGTGAGCTGGAGAGGTACCCCTCCCGTGTGTTGTTGCCCTCTCGTAGATGGTTGTCGGATTTTGTCTCAGCAACTGGTATGGTTGATGGGTGGAGACTACGGCACCCTGGTGACTCGGAGTACACACATGTGTCTGCGGCACATCACTCTTTCTCCAGGATTGATCATGTGTTGGTGCCTGCGTCGCAGGCGATGTTTGTTCAGGAAGTGAGTCATCTGGCTAGAGGAGTGTCTGATCATTCGCCGATTTGGCTTCAACTGAAAATAGGACAAGGTGATGTGGCTAGGATAGCCCCAATTAGCGCTTGGCGTTTGAGAGACCCTGCTACCAAAAAGGAGTTAGTACGTGTTACGGATAGCTACTTCCGAGAGAACGCGGGGACCGTCGACTCTGGCTGCTCCCTTTTGGAGGCCTATAAAACTATTGTCAGGGGGGAGGCGCTCTCCCTAATCTCTGGGCAGAAAAAGAAGAGTAGGGCGGAAATCGAAGGGATTGAGGCGGAGCTATCGGCCTTGGAAAGGGAGGACTCTACTGATGGGGACCTGTGGGCGGTACACCGCCTCGGTCTCCTCAGAGACGAATACAAACACCTGGCGCGTGATAGGGCAAGGGAGCAACATGCCAACACACAAAGTAGAATTTACGAACACGGTGATAAGGCCGGAAAATTGATAGCGTGGTTGGAGAAGGGAGATTGGGGGTCGCGTCTGGTGCCTGAGCTGCAGATTGCGGGCTCGGGTGTCACGACGGATCCACAGATTATAGTGGATGAGTTTGCCCGATACTACGAGGAGGTCTATACTTCGATGGGACAGTACACAGTGGAAGATAATGCGGAGGTCATTCAGGATATTCCAATGCCCGTCCTGTCAATTGAGCATAGGGAGTTTCTGGATTCCGCCATTACGAATGACGAGGTCGCGATGGCTATCCGGGGGGTTCACTCCGGAAAAGCCTCGGGCCCCAATGGTATCCCTATAGAACTGTACAAACTGCACGCAGACCGTCTGGCTCCCTTTCTAAAAGACATGTATCTCGAGAGTAGGGATAGTTGTGTACTTCCATATGACCAACGCATCGCCAATATCATTGTAATATATAAGGAGGGCAAGCCTCGGTTGGAGTGTTCCTCCTATCGACCGTTATCCCTTCTAAATGCGGAGCCCAAGGTCCTGGCCAAGTTACTCGCTACCGGTTGGTGAAGGTTGTCGCAGCACTGGTGCATCCGGACCAGTCCAGGTTCATGCCGCGCCGCAATACTGCTATTAATCTCCGTAGACTCCATGGAGTGGTGGCAGGTGCTTCCCGCATTCATGAGCCGGCGGTGCTTCTGTCGCTAGACGCTACTATGGCTTTCGACGGGGTGGAATGGTTTTACCTTTTTGCGGTGTTGGAGAAGCTAGGGTTTGGACCCGAATTTGGATTCGTCTTCTGTACTCTGCTCCGTTGGCTCGAGTGGTGGTAAATAATCATAAGTCCCGGGATTTTCAGCTGGGGAGGGGCACCCGCCAGGGATGTCCCCTTTCACCACTCTTGTTTGCCCTGGCCCTGGAGCCGCTTGCCGCTTGGGTATGGTGGGACAGATCAATCAAAGGGCTGCGAAGGACATCGGAGTGGGAGGATAACATTTTGCTTTACGCGGATGATATTCTCATGTACCTGACCTCCCCCCGACAGTCCCTGATTGTTTTCCTGGACATCTTAGCAATCTATGGGAGATACTCGGGCTTTGCCATCAATTGGACGAAGTCGGTCCTTTTCGTGTTGAGCGGTGATACCCCATGGGTGCCAGCGAATTGTCCGGTAAAAGTCGAATTAGTACGTTTTCGCTACCTCAGAAAGACCCTAAAGTGCGCTTAAATGCTAATTTGGGTCCCCCTTGGCCAGACTCCGCTGTGATATTGCAAAATGGAGGGACTTGCCGCTTTCCCTGTTGGGTCGGGCGGTTTTGTTTAAAATGATGGCGCTACCCCGGTTTTTATATGTCTTGCAGAATTCCTTCGATCCCGTACCCTCTTCATACTTCAATGAGATTGAATCGTTGCAACGTCAACTTCTCTGGGGCGGGAAACCACGGATTGCGCTATCTAAATTGATGTTACCCTGGTACGATGGAGGGATTGGTCTGCCCAATATCAGGAAATATTACTGGGCTTTCCAATTAGCTTCTGTCAATCATGCAATCTATGGCTCTCCGGCTGACCCCGGGTTTGCCATGGATCGTGGCCAGTTGCCGGGGGGTGAGTACACTAGGGTCCTGTATGCTAGACGTGGTAGGTTTCCTCTGCTGGGTCCGACGCGGGTGTGGCATGAGGCTAACCGGGCTCTCAAGTGGGAGAGTAAGATAACAATGGCAACGCCATTGTGAAACTCAGAAGCATTGGGTGGTCTGTGGAAAATCGAAGGGTTTTGATCGCTGGGACCTGATCGGTATCTCGCAGGTCCGAGACATGTGGGGTAAGAAGGGGATGCTGACTTTTGAGGAACTGCAAGCCAGACACCAACTGAATGAGAGTGAGCGGTATCGTTATTTACAAATTAAGCAGGCACTGGCGGCGGCTATCCCACGTGACGGGAAGCCGCCGGTGGCCTCTCCGCTGGAGGATCGACTGTTGGATGGGTACCTTCCTACCAAGGCGATTTCTCTGTTTTACAAGAAATTGGTCAATCATACTGAGGATCCCCTAGTGAAAGTTAGGGAACAGATGGCTTGGTCTAGGACAACGAAGACTGGGGGGAGGCTGTGTCTTCCCCTCGGGTAGTGGCGGTTCCTATGAGACTCCGTCTGGTGCAGCTTAGGATTCTTCACCGGTCCTACACCTCGGGTCCAGGGTTGTGTCGGATGGGGCTTGCTTCAAACGCAGATTGTCGTAGGGGTTGTGGTATGGTTGGAACGTTTTTGCATATCTTGTGGGAGTGCCCGGAGATCCATGACTATTGGATCAAGATCCATGAGAAAATGAGTGAGGTGTGGGGTGTACAGATTGCACTTGAGGCACGCCGTTGCCTACTTAATGTATGGGAGCCTTCCGACCTCTCGGGCCATGGTAAACTTTGGGTCACTCTCGCGTGTATGGTTGCCAAGTGAAACATTGCACAATTGTGGGGTGCTGGTTGAGCTCCTCAGCTTGGGAAATGGATGGAGGACCTTGATTGGTGCATGTTTCGGGAGAGGTCCGTGTATGTGGCCAGAGGGAGACCCCGCAAATGGGGTAAGATATGGGATGTTTGGAATGCATACCGTGGGGATATATGTACGCCGCCAGAAATAGATCCAGATCGTGAGGACTTGGATGAAACCTGAGTCGACTTTTCACAGTCCTTAATAATTCTGTAATGTTGGAATCTACATTCTCTGATTATGATTTGCAGATACCTATGGCACGATGGTCATTTTTTGTTTGTATTTTGTTGTTTATGTTTAATAAAAAAGAATTTTTAATCTCTTTTTTGAATTTTGTCATTGTACTTTTCTATAAAAAGCCAGAGGATGAGGTAGAGAGCAATACCATCTTTTTGGAAAAAGCTACATTAGTAATATAAGCAGGGAAACCCAGACCTTGGTGGAGCACTAAATTACATCCAATGAGATTAAATCAGGTATGAGCATGTCTAAAAAAAAAAAATGGAAGACCCTTATGTGTTCCATGTAGACTAAACAAAAAAACCTTAAAAAAAGGGCAAGGCACTAAAATCGTGGCATACCACAGTCACTCCTATTGTTTTGAACAAATATAAAAATCACAAATATGTAGGCTCTTACTGCCAGATATACTTGTCGACTGCAATATGAATATATATTTAACTATCTTTGCCAGGTGGAGCTACCCTCATCTTTTCCAGGTTATTCATGAAGGCCAGCTTTAAATTATGCCGGAATAAACAGCATCATGTAAGAGTCTTGATAATGCCCCTGTACAATGCCACTGGATTCAACATTCCTTTAAGAAAGTCTTAATTGTGGCTGAGAAAAACTTTAACCGGTTGCAATGGTTGTCCATTTGAGCTGTGCTTCACAAAGCGGGGCTCATGGGTTTCATAGTGTGGATCATAGAGGTTGCCTGGTTAGAAATATTTGTATCATAATTTGCTTTAGCCTTCGGGTTTGCACAAAAAAGGTCAGGAGAGGATGGAGGGATCACTGACTATTAAAATAGGACATGAGAGAGTATGGTCTATGTGGCTAGTGTAGACATCCTGACTCACATGTTCTGGCCTATAAGAAGTGTCCAAATGTTCCACTACCGTACTCAAAGCCTACAATCTGGTTGTGAGGTTTAATATGCACCTTTCACTGCAGGATCAGGTCTAAGCTACACCATCCACTTGGTTCTTCAGTCTTCATGACTTAAAAAAGCTCCTTCCTTCGCTTTAAGCTGATAAGTGTACTTCGGCTGTAACTGCCTCTCACGACAATTATGGCAGCAATACATATAGGAAGTCGTTGGAACATAATATCAACTGCTGCAAAACTCCAAAGTCCATTACTGTTTCACCATGCCTAATCTCCATTGGTTTATTTGAACTACCTCCCTGTCCCAAAGCGTTTACTGTCTAAGGTACTACTGTCTGTTTATTATTTCATCTATAGTATCCAGTGACGTCTTGTGAAGTTTGAAAGTGATGGGGCGTAAAAAGAAAGCATGTATTTGCATCAGGACGATGCATCAGAACATTTTCTCCCTTTAGCTATCAGAAAACAACATTGTCATCAGGAAAGTGCATGTTTAAAAACACTTAAATAATAAATCGCTAATATTCTGACCTGGGCAAATGAACGCCTCCTTTGCTTCCAAGCAGCCAAGTATTTTAAGGGCTCAGGTAGTACACATATTTTGAGAGCCAGTGTCGACCCTCGCCCGTGGCTCTCCCTTTCTATGTGTTGACTCAATCACCGCTAGCCTCACTTCGGGCCTCTCCTTCCGGGGGCTAGGAAGGGTCACACAGCGCCGCACTGAAAGCTAACCAGCTTTCCTAAACTGAACTGGATTCTGCGCAGTACATCATCAAATATCGACCTCATTCACTGAACAGAATCCAGTGCTCTGCTACCTGGGCTTAGCCTCTATATCCACAATTCCCTAACTCGTCACAGTGTGGGGTGGGGTTTACGAGGCTCCCTGACCCCACTCTCCTCTATTACGAGTTAGGGAAGGGTGGAATTACATGGCTACACTCATTGAATGGCATAATACTCCTGGAACTGCAGTGCTTTAGCCTGAAGCGCCCAGAGGCACATTTTATTAAAACGTCATTAAATGGTGTAGCTCAGGGGTCTCTAACCTTTTGTGTAGTGAGAGCTACTTCTGTTCGGTGAAAATCATTGTGAGCTACTAAACCCCAAGCAATTTGCGCATTTTTCCGAGAGACCCCCCACGCCCAGTTTCATTGACGTTAAACCTAATTTCTTCAGAGCCATACTGTGGTTTGAACACAATACTTGAGAGTTCCCTCTCGGAAGATTGTTTTTGTGCAAGAAGGCGCCCCTTCCTGCGCAAAAACAATTCCGTCAGCAACGCAGGCACCCTTGCACCACAGCACGCGGTGCCTGGTTTGGCACTAGGAAGCAGTTTGTGTGCCAGTGCATGTAAAGGAATGCGTCATATAATGTTAGTTTACTATCTTATCTGCACAGAAAATAGGAAATGTAATTAAGGCGTGCTGCGAGCAAATGTGCAGCTAGCCTTAATTACATTTCCTATTTCTGTCAATGAACCTGCCACATTTAAATGTAAAAACTTAAATGTGAATGCCTGTTTCTTAGCTTTTCACTTTGTAAGTGTGTGGTCCATGACACTCCCGAGCGGCTCTCAACTCAAATACATGACTTGAAGGACCTATCTGCTCTGCTCTAATCTGAATTCACCCCGCATCTGAGAGGAAAGGGCGGGCAAACTGTGTTAGAGTCGCTTCATCCCTAAATAGAGTTTGTACTTCAGCTTTGCCAAAGCTGATGTCACTCCTACCCCTCCCCACACACGCTCCCTGAGCTGATAACTTTTGTAATTCACTTGCATTTTTTGGGGTGTTAATTGTAACTAGGCTTTCCTGTTTTCAGTTTCTATTTTTGGTAAATTCTGGTGGTGTTTTTTCAGTGTTTACCAGTGATTTCCATACCTCAAAAAAACAGTGCTTTTCAGTGTTTACTCATTTTCGCGCCATAAAAAACAACTGAAACGGTGTTTTGTCGGTGTTTATGGAACGCTTTGCTTTTATGATTGCTTTTTCAATTTTCCCTCAGAAACTGTATACTGCTCTACATTCCAGAAGCTTAGTAAAGTCATGAAATACTTTCTATTGTCCTTTGATTCTGCAGCTCAGATTTAACAAGCATTTGCAATGCAATAGGTCTCGCATTTATGTGAGTTTAAGCTATTGGCATTGTAAATGACGTAGCCTTTTATGTTTTAAAAACGAAAACTGGAAAGGAAGTTCCCTGTATCATCTCAGCACTTTAAAAACAATGTTTTGTAGCGTAACGCCATACTCAGTACCAATGTACTGCACTTTGAGATCTTACATGTGCCACCAGTTAGACGTGTTATAGGTGCCATCGCGCACTGCACCCTGATATGTCACATGAACCGCCAGTGCACTGCAGTCAGATGTTCTAGGCAACACTGTCCAGATTGTTTTGCTTTTATAAATATCACACGCAGCAACAACCAGAGATAATGGGATTGCTGCCCTAATTTTAGTTAATGTGACCCCCTCCTTCTGTCCTACAATCTCAGGTATTCCAGTGCAACCCTACGTTACGTACAAGTGCAGCTGGGGAGATGCGCCCAAATGTTAGAGCAGTTACTGGCTCTAATTGCTGATTCACTAGAATAGCTGCCCTTCAGACAATCCCAGTACTGTCTGTATCAACACTTCCCACTTGCTGGCGCGGGTAACACTGGCCTGTGTTTGAAGGACTGCATGCATTCCCTAAGAACGAATTCAGCTGTAATGCTCAAAAACGAAATGCCATCACCATATCGCAAGAGTATGTGGACAGATTATCCGCCTGTACAAACTCCATAAAGGCTCAGTACAGTTATAGCATATTAGATTGGAAGCACATTCATCTCTTTCAATTTTTACTACCTCATGTATTTTTGTTTGCTCACAATTGTCACTTTTACCTTATGTAACTTAACGTCTGCTCTTGTAATCTGTTCTCGTGTAATGCTCTCATCATGTATCATTTTTGTTCCTATTGTGAAGCGCTCTGATGCCTTCGGGTAAAGTCCGCGCTATATAAAAATGCATAAATAAATAAATAAATAAAATTGCCTTGTAATGGCCATGACCTTCAGTAATATTATCATGGCACTTTGATAAATGAATTTTCAGTATCAGTGTCATAATCCATGCCATATCCCGGGGAGAATACTGATAGCATCAAAAGACATTTGAACGGGCCAATGGCAGAGATACCCCACAGATGGCCAGAATGGCCTATTGCATGCTTTTAACACACTGAGTATCAACTTAATGGGGCAACTAATAGCTGGCTGGCATAATTAAATCCTTGAATATCATACGTAGAATAATGATTTATGTACATTATCTAGACCAGCTACTTGCAATTCAGCAAAAATCATGCAACTCCTGATTTCCGTGGGCAACAGGTGTTATTATTTCTTAAAGAAATGCACGTCTTCCGTCTTTCTTCTTTTGCTGGCGGCAGTATGAGGAGCGAGGTCATACTAATATACTAGCATTTACACGTTACATCTGTAACTGTGCATGTGTGAGTTTTTTAAATAGCCGCTCTTGCTTAGTTTATATGTCTAGGCGCTAGTTGTTTGTCACTAGGTCTCGTGATGTCTTTGACACCGATTTACACAGCGCTTCATACGCCCGACAGGGTCCCGAAGCACTTATGGCAACGTGTCCTCTGACCTTTCTGCCACAGAGTGACTCACGTGTCTGGGCCTCTGAGCAGCCAGAGAGGTATCTGAAGAGAGCAGTACAAATTCAAACAAGATAATGCGGATTTTAAGAGGTAGGAGTGTAAACATCCCTGGTTTGTTTGTGTGTGCGCGCGTGCCTAATGCCCCAACGTCTGCCAAAGAACCATACAAATGTATTGTTTTTTTAAATGCAGCTTCTCGTCGGGCCTGGTAAATGGCCTGGCAAATTTATTGCTTTATTGGGGTCTCTGTTATCTTTAGCGTGTGCGTGCTAAACTGATAGTGCACCCGAGTAGCTGTTTTTTGTGTCACCCCTTTTTCCGTCATGTATATAAAATATATGTTAGCCCGTGTTTTTTGTATTGTGTCAACCCTTTCCTGTTTGTTTTGTAACTGTTTCCGTTTTTATTAAAGTCGCATTCCCTTGCGTTGTAATGGCATTTTAACATCGCATGCGTTTTAAGTGCATGCGATGTTAATGCCATCGCGCCACAATATTCACATCGATGTCATTGGTGTTTCCCCCCCAGTAGCAGCACAAGGACCTCCTGGTCGACAAAACCCCTTGAAAGGAGGCGCAGCTTTGCCTCTGGCACCATTAAAAAGTCTGCTCACTCTTCACGCCCCCGGCTGCTGGCTTCGAAAAGAGAAGTTGCTGTCTCTGTAGCTCCTTTGTCACACTCTGCCCGCACTGAATGAGGGTCAGTATCTTCAAACACACCTGAGTGGCTGCAAATGTCACCCCTCCTTTCCAATTAAAAACACAGCAGGGCGGACCATCTGCTCTGCATGGCCTCCCCCGGCGCCACTCTCGGCTGATGATTTGTACGGCTGTCAGGGAGCTCGCGGCTGCAGCGTCCCCCCTCGCCTGCCTTTCTCTGGCGGTCAGTCAGCTCGGGAAAGCTGAAATACTGATATTCCCACATTTTACCCCCCTACCCCACCCTCGGCTCCAGGACTGAAGCTCGGATGCTGAGTTTGTACTACTTGGTGCCCTCAAGTGGCCAAAAGTTGCAAATGGCCAAGTGGTGATTCTAATGTGAAAAATACAGCGATACTCGGTTAAAACCGAGTCAGCTGATTTGCAGTCAGTGGTGTAATTTCGGGCAGAGTCGGTTTAAACCGAAAACCGGACAGCCTAATTGTAACCCAGCACTAAATTTTACTCCAAGCTGGTATATTTATTATTAGCCGATTTATCGAATTTAGCAACACCATTAATTTCTCCTGGCCTAACATGTCCGTTTGAAAGCAATCACTTCTACAATATGCACATTGTAAATCAGGCCTGTTCTATGAAGGAGGGGTTAATGGCTGAGGTCGGAGGGAGATAAAGTGAAGGCAGTTCATTAAGGAGTGATCTTACAGGTTCAAGCCTAGTAAAGTTTATTTAGCTGGATGCATTTCTACCAAGGCCGTCTTTGTCGAAAGATATAACCATGATTGGAGTAAGGGTGACTTATAAGCCCCACATCATCATAAGAGAAAATATACTACAATACATTTACTGGTATACTTCAGGCAAAATGCCGTACTTTCTTTATGAGCACAATATTAGTATATATATATATATAAACATGGTGAAATAAAAATAAAATTAAACCTACAGAAAGGTTACAATTAGATATTTGTGAACAACAGACTTAACACCCAGCATGAGAGAAACCGAAGGAAATACTGCATTACGGCACCCAGCCACAAAGTCACACAAATCGGATAGCGCATGCTTCATTTCATTGGGCCGTTGACTAAAATATGCAAAGTGGCAGATAGCCATCTCATTACAAAACCACCATAAGGTGCAGTCTGCTATAACATACAAAGTGGAAATTGATAATGTGCACGTCATTAACAAGTGCTTTTGACTACTTGGCACCAGCATGCTCGCCGAATAAACACTTATCACTCCAATGTACATAATGGGAAGTACCATCGCCCAGTGGCAATGAAGTGAGAGAATAATATGTACATACAGTTGACAAGTGGCACAGAAAAACAAACCTATAGTGACATAAATCCACCTATAGCTGTTAAAGGTGCATCACAGTTTTTTTTTCTTTCATCCTGTTAACGGTTTACACCACAGCGCCAGGCTCACAAGATAACAATAACCGGAATAGTGGGCTAAATAACTACTGTCCCCAGGGAGATAGAGGGGAGGGGAAGCCGGAGTAAGTGGCAGAATGAGAAGAAGAAAGCGCAGAAAAAGGGGCCTTCACAGATTAACAGCTTTTTGTGAAAAAATGGCAGCAACTGCAAATTTGAACGTGTTGTGCTTTTTGCGTGCAGTCCACTGTAATTATAATTAAAGAGTTCAGAATTGTTCTGGGTGTGCTCCCACGCCGGCTTTCCTGCTTCTTGGGTGAAGGTTAGGTGGCAGGCTGTACTGCTGAAAAGGGCAGATGGCACGGGTCCCAGCAGTTCTATACTGCTTGCAAGACCGGCAAACAGCTGCTCTACCCTGCCTCGCCTAATGCAGCTCAGCACTAGCAACCTTTGCACTCGTGACTCTCACAATGAGCACGGTGCCCATGAGGGAAAGGCAGGGGGTGCATAGACGCCTGGTCACGAGGTACAGGAAGGAGAGGCACGTCATCCTCTTCAGCCCGGCCTGCCCCGCCCCAGCTAGGCTCAAAGCCAAACAGAGCAGCTGGTTTGGGTGAGGGCGGGCAACAGAGCCAGCAAAATGCCTAAAAATCCCAAACAACACTAAAGGGCTACTAAATTCTGCCGCACGAATCACGAGCTACTCACAGGGTCTCGGAGAGCTACCGGTAGCTCGCGATCGACCAGTTGGAGACCCCTGGTGTAGCTTGTAGTGTCCTCCGGCTGGGTAGCGGTGCAGTCTACCCGCGCTCGGAGGACTCCATCTAGCGCCGGCGTGTCGTTACGTGCCAGCTATTAAATAAAGGGGCGTGGCCCGGCTCCGGCAGTCGGGACCCCGCGGTTAGCAACTAAAGCCGTGTCCCTCATTTAATGGCGGCTGCAGGGCTAATCTAATGCACGCACACTGCATATGACACTGGCGATGAGGCGGTAAAGAGCCGGAGTGCATCAATTTGTGTGTTTTGTCCCCAGCAGTGGTTTAGAGCCTTTGATCAGAGCCATATAACCACAGGGGAGCTGCCTCTTCTGCAGAGACCTGCTGTGTGCTCCTGCCTGGTCTGCTCCTGTTTGTTGAAGACCCCCAGCCCCAGGGAGTGCCTGGAGAGGAGAGGAATTTACCCTGCACGCCCGGCCAGAGCCCAGCCTCGTGGGTGCCCCACTTTTCACGAAAGGAGGACGTCGCAGTGAGGCCTGCACCCCAGGTTACAGAGGGAGGATCCGGCTGCGCTTCCGTCACCCTCGAACAGGCGACTGCTACTAAGCCCAGGAGGTAGGCCGAGCATGTGCCGCGAAGAGTGACTGGAACTGCGCTAGGATGGCGTCAATCCCGGCCATTGAGCCCTTTGTAGTCGATGGCGCCCCCTCTTCCCTCGCCCCGCGGTGGAGGGACTGGACTGACCGTCTCCAGATTTACTTCGAAGGGGCAGGCATAGCCCGGGAAAGGCGCAGGGCCCTACTCCTCGATCTGGGAGGCAAAGACATCCACCGCATCTACAAAACCCTGATAGAGGCTACACCCAAAACATATGTGACGCTGCTCAATGCCCTCAACGCACACTTTGAGACAATGGCGAACAGAGACTATGAAAGATGTATCTTTCGCCAGGCCAAACAGGAAGCGGAAGAGTCGTTAGACGCATTCCACGGGCGGTTGAAGGAACTGGCCAGTACCTGTGGATTTAGAGATGAACAGGAAGAAATTCGAGGTCAGATAATTGAAGGGTGCTACTCGTCCAAACTCAGAGTGAACATCCTTCAGGAGGATGGCAAGTCTCTAGCGGATATCCTAACCCTGGGCCGGTCAAAAGAGCTATCGCAAGCCAGAGCATCCCACGTGGAGGCGGCTCTCCACCGACCCATCAAAACGGAGCAGGTCAACGCAGTGGAAACGGCAAACGTGGTGAGGCCCAAAGCGCGCCAAACCTCAGGGAGAAGACCGCAAGACAAGAAAAAGGAATGCGGCTACTGTGGAGGCACGCCCCACCGCATGCAAGACTGCCCAGCGAGAGGGAAGAAGTGCAGCGCTTGCGGGTATATGAACCACTTTGCGGCGGTATGCCGGTCCACGAAACCACAGAAAGAAGCAGTACAAGCAGTAGCTGAAGCACGCGACAGTGAGGACATGGACGATGATGCGGGAGACTACCCGGTCCATTATGTGTTTGCAGTATGCCAACCACGACGGAAGAGACGACGACTTCCAAAGTGCAGAATCAAAATCCACCAGCAGGATGTGAGAGCCACCATAGACACTGGGGCCTCGATCGAACTAATGGCTGCTAATGTGTACAATCAACTAAGTCCGCGCCCGCCGTTGCAGGAAGCAAGGATCAGGGTTTTTGCATACGGACAAAAGACACCCATCCCGCTCCAGGGATGCTTCAAGACTGAGCTGAGGCACCAGGACCTCAAAATCCCCACCACAGTGTAGGTGACCAAGGAAGGAAGTGTAATGCTGCTAAGTGGACAATCAGCAGAGGAGCTGAAGCTAAGCTCATTCGCCATGGCAGTACAAGAGGAGGAACTGGAGGTCATCATGGAGGAATTCGAAGACGTCTTCAAAGGCATTGGATGCCTGAAAGGAAGGAAGTCTCTCTCCACATCAACCCGTCAGTCCAACCAGTGGTGCTGAGGCACAGGCGGATCGTATTCCACCTACGGAAGAAGGTCGAAGAAGAGCTAGAGGCACTAGAGAAACAAGGGATTATCGAGAAAGTCAGTGGATCCACCCCAGGGGTGTCCCCGATTGTAGTAGCACGGAAACCGAAACAGCCAGGGCAGGTCCGCATCTGCGTTGACATGCGCCTTCCAAACGCCGCAGTGAAAAAGAACATCACCTAACCCCCACCATCGATGACATCTTGGGAGAGCTGAACGGCGCAAAATGGTTTTCGAAGATGGACCTATGGTCCGGCTATCACCAACTGCCACTACACCCAGACTCTCGATATATCACCAACTTTTCAACGTACGTCAGTCTCCGAAGATACCGACGCCTTAACTTCGGGATCTCGAGTGCCGCGGAGTTATTCCAAAACACCATCTGTGAAGTTCTCAGCGGACTCCCGGGAGTCTTGAATGTGAGCGACGACCTGCTAATACATGCATCGTCGATGGAAGAGCACCACCGCAGACTTCGCAGGGTTCTTCAGAGGATCAAAAAATCCGTGCGGACCCTTCACAAAGAAAAGTGCCCGTTTTTGAGGAATAAGATCAGTTTCTTTAGCTACACGTTCTCCGACAAAGGAGTAGCCCCGGACCCCGACAAGGGGAAGGACGTCCAGGAAACCCCAGCACCTTGCAACATCTCGGAAACCAGAAGCTTCCTAGGGATGGTGAACTTCTGCAGCCGTTTTGTCCCAGACTTATCCAACTTCATGAAGCCCCTCAGGGAACTGATGAAATCCACCACCACGTGGCAATGGGGCCCCGAACAGGAACAAGCCTTCAAAGATACCAAAGCAGCCCTGTCGGCAGACACGACACTATCATACTTCGACCAGGCCCGATCCACCAACGTCACTGTGGACGCCAGCCCTTACGGGCTAGGAGCCCTGCTCACTTAGTTAGAAGGCAACATAGAATGGACCCCGATCGCATACGCGAGCCGCTCCCTGACGGACATGGAACAGAGATACTCGCAAATTGAGCGAGAAGCGATTGCCATCCACTGGGCCTGTCGGCCCTTCCACGTCTATGTATTCGGCCATCCATTCACGTGTCCACCGACCACAAACCCCTCATCCCCCTGTTTCAAGGATCAGCATCCAAGCCTCCCCGAGGATCGAAAAATTGATCCTTCGGCTGCAGGGGTTTGACTATAGAGTTGAATACAAGCCAGGCTCCTCCAATGTGGCGGACTGCTTATCGCGACATCCTCGGGCCGCCACTAGAGTGGAAGAAGAAGATGCCGAGGACACTGAAGAATATGTCCGGCTTGTATCGGAAAGATCCCGGCCACTCCCCATGAGCCTTGAAACCATTGTAGAAGCCACCCGGACTGATGAATGCCTGCAGCTGGCCATAAGAGCGGTCCAATCGAATAACTGGCGCCCGACTCAGTCCACCATGACTAGACGGACGCCACAAGCAAAAGCCGTACTGGAGTCCATTATGAAGGTCAAAGATGAACTTTCAGCAGACAGCAGTGGTTGTCTACTCAGAGGCCCACGACTGGTGATCCCCTCAAGCCTTGCTCAACAAGCCGTGGACCTCGCACACAGGGGACACCAAGGCATGGTGAAAACTAAGAGCCGGCGAAGGTGTGGTTCCCAGGAATGGATCCCCTGGTTGAACTAACGGTCAGAACGTGCTCATGGTACCAGGCATCGGGCCAACCAGATCGCCCTCACCCCGTCATCACTGAAGAAAACCCGCAACAGCCATGGGAGGGCGTGAGCGTGGAATTCAGACACCTCCCAGATGGACGCTATGCCCTGGTGATCATTGATGACTACATGAAATACCCCGAGGTCGAGATTGTAGGAAGCCAGACAGCCACGGAAGTGATTACTAAACTTGAGAAGACCATTGCGACCCATGGCATATTCTAAGTGGTGAAGACGGACAACGGCCCACCTTTCCATGGACAAAACTTTGCAGACTATCTCAAGGCCTGGGAAATTCAACACCGGCAAGTGACCCCACGCTGGCCTCAAGCAAATGGGGAAGTAGAAAGGTTCTTGCGCACTCTCAACAAAGTAATACGCATTGCGCATGCTGACAAAGCATCACTTGAGAGAGCCATATACAGCTTCCTGAGGGAATACTGTCTGACACCCCATCTCAAGACTGAAGCAGCTCCGGGGCCGGCAAGCATGGGCCGAATAGTGAGAGACACCATCCTGCATTACCCGAGCTGAACCCCATCTCAGATTGATGCCAAAAGGTCCTAGCCAACAGGACCAGTTCCAATGACCAGGCCAGCGCCAACCGACGAGCCAGAAAGTCGGTCATTCAAAGAGGGGACAGAGTCTACCTCAAGGACAGGTACCCTGGGAGCAAGTTCCGGCTCACATTCGAACACCAACCATGGACTGTCATCCGCCGCACCGGCACCATGATAACAGCCAGAAGAGGAACCGAGGAAATCACACACAACATCTCGTTCTTCAAAAGGGTACACGCTGGAACACCGGAACAGTCGCTAGCGGACAACCTGGATGGAAGACCACGTCATCAACCAGAGGATGGTGACAATGGGATGATCCCGGCAGAGCCTCCGGACATGTCCGGCCTTGGTACCCCTGTGCTGTTTGGAACGCCAGACAGAACCCCGCCAAGACCTCCAGAGGGTGAAGTCTCACAAGAAATGACCCCATCATTGCCATCTTCCCCGGGAGAACACTCCAGATACGACCTGAGACGCAATCCGGCTCCGTCCTCCCGCCTGGCAGGGTTCATGGTGTGATGAACCAAGGACTGGACTCTCCTAAGAACTGGTAACAGATCTACGCTGTCAGTATTGTGTTTGTTGTTTAATAAAGGTTGGAAGGAATGTAGTGTCCTCCGGCCGGGTAGCGGTGCAGTCTACCCGCGCTCGGAGGACTCCATCTAGCGCCGGCGTGTGTCGTCACGTGCCGGCTATAAAATAAAGGGGCGTGGCCCGGCTCCGGCAGTCGGGACCACGCGCTTAGCAACTAAAGCTGTGTCCCTCATTTAATGGTGGCCGCAGTGCTAATCTAATGCACGCACACTGCATATGACAGAGCTCTGCCAAGGAGACTAGTGCTTCCCTATACAGATGACCTCACTGGCCTCAGGGCTGTGAGATCATCAGCCTGTCAATCTGATTGATGGCAGTGGGAGGCAGGTTGTGTAAAGTGCGTATGTCTGCCATCCACAGATTTTCTTTTAGTGCCTGTGATAAATGGTGAGTTCTGTGCGTGCATGTGCGAGTGACGTTCTGCAACTCATAGTGACTGAGGGCACGAGTGAGTGACATTGTAAGCATGTGTGAGTATGTGTCTTGTATTTTTTAACCCCAAATAAATAAACAGGGGCGAAGCTCCAACACCCTCTAGGAGGAGCTGCTGCTGAGTTTGACCCCTTCTTTCTTTAACATAAGTGTTCCTTATGTTCCTGTGCACTGCTAATGGTGAAGGGTTATTAGTCTTATTATAATATCGGGTGTAAGAAATTCTGCCGGGCTTATTATTCCTACTAAGTTGATTTCATTACGGAACAACCTGCCTTTGGAACTACTCTGGCAGGACTCACGTCTCCTATTTGGGCTGTAATTCCCTGCTTTTACTCCCCTAGATTCTCTTTTCGCTATCAGGAAACCACGGCCCAGAACTACCAATGCTTTGTGCCAGGTTTGTGTTATTTTGTAATACAAAGCTGATGCAAAGTGTTAAGCTGGGATTTACTTACCATCGCAAATCAAGATTTGCATGTGTTTGTTTTCTAGAGGTAACGGAAATATGTGCTATTCGCTGCTTTGTGTCAGTTTGCTTTGAGAGGGCATTCCATGGGCGGGACGTGAGCATTCCAATGCAATTCCAATGCAACCACCCATGTGTTTTGACATAAATCCCTACCTACAAACATTCGGAGAGAGGGAAAGCCAACAAGGCAGATATAATGAGAAATGTTTTCCTTTCATCTCGTTTTTCCTTTTCTGCATGCATGCTGCATTGTACAGCACACATAGAAAGTGTGAAAACAATTTCTTACACAACGCACACAACCATGAACCAGTGCGCAAGGGTTTGTGTGTTGGAGAATGGCAGCCTAAAGTGCACCAGTGCAGGGAAAGAGAAAAACAACGCTATAGCTTAGAAGATATGGCGCTGTTCTGCTTTCTCCCTTTCACACAACGCAGCGCATCAAATTTAGTTGCTGCGCTGCGTTGTGTTAATTTTTCATAACTCTGGGCCCTAGTTTGCTTGTAGTGCAATTTATTTTATATGTTTGTCATCAGCTAGGTGCCCATTAAGCCCCCATCACAAAATATCAGAAACCAATAGCTGAGTACATCTGTAGACGTGTATAGACTGATCAATCTAAGTCATACGCCTGGCTGTTCAGTTAAGCATTATATCCAGATGGTCCCAGTGTGTCATCTTCTACTCTAGATTCTTCATTTGTGTGATTACCTCAATAACATGGCAATTTGGAAAATTTGAGCACACTTTAGTAATCAAAATAACAAAAGTAATCGGTGTAAACTATTATCCTGTTCAAGACAGCTCCTTACTTAGTACAGTCAAGGATTTAGTTGTGTAGCTCTCTTGATGCAAGAGACATACAGCACTTGAAATCTGTTGATCGGCTAAAGTGATTATGGAAGTATCACTAATTTAAAACTTCCTTGACTGCCCAGATAAACCACATTATAATGGCAGTGCTGTCATGCAGGTTTCCAATGCAGTCCTAAATATGCCAAATTCTGGAGGTTTTTCAGAAAAGGTAATTCTGCTCTTTGATCTTTCCTATGGAACACAAAAACACCTGCAATATCCCCTTGGTCACTCTTACAACAGAAAAAATAGTAACAGGATCTCCCAGTTTCTGATCAGAGCTTTAGAGCACTAGGATTGTCCTCAATCAGCACCTCCAGTCACAGGCTTTGCTGTCCTGGATGTTCTGTATTTGTACCTGTTTCCGCATTACTCCCGATACACTGTCACAGGCTGCACTGCGCCCGTCTGGAAGACTCACACATAGTTACACAAAGTTAAAGTTTTTCCTAATTGACTGAATGAGCCATTTTGGGTTTTAATGATAATGATGGGACCTTGAACTATTGTCTTGAGTCTACATTGATATTTACACAATCCTTTGTTTCTTTGACTCCTTTCTCGCGGATCCCATTTTCCCTGTAGTGAATTTAATTTACTCAGCCGGACTCACATTTACTAAGGAAAAAAAATATTTTTGGGATGCTCTGTTATTAAATATTGTTTGTCCTGATGATGACCATTTAAATTGAATGTGGTCGAAACGCCATAGACGCTTACAAGTGGCCTTGTTTGAAGAGGACACCGTTTTTTGCTATTATTTCTGTTTTTTGTTTTGTTTGAACAGCTTTTGTGTATATTAATTTCTCCCTCAGCCACTGTTTTTTGTTTACACTGTCAAATGTCTTTATATTGTTCTTTGTGTAACTTATCGAGCACCATTTAACCGGATTTTATACTACTTTCTTATTTTTTTTTTTTTTTTACGTATTTGAGTTTATGTGGGGGTATCATTTGTTCACATCATTACTTTTGGTACAGTTTGTTGTGTTTTATGTGATATATTTTTGTAATATCCTTTTGAATTTATGGTGTATGAAATGTGTTACCTGAGCCTGTTAGGAGTCTAGTCTGTATGTCTTCCAAGCATTTACAGACCAGGATCTAGTAGGTTTAATATAATGAGAACTCTTTTGAAAAGAACGTGTAATTTGAGCTTCACTATTCTCAAACTTTGCAGAGAGCAGGTTTCCGGCGAATTATTTGGAGGTTTATCGCAGCCGATGTCCATTACGAGGTATGAAACGTCCCCAGGATGGCAGCCTCAAAAGCTTCGAATTTGGTTCTGGGGGGTTGAGCGTAGTGGGAGGGCTGTAGGCTTGTATTGGGAGGGGGTGGCAGATTTAGAACTGTCTTGGGCAGTGCTTAGCACTAAGCCCCGCCCCCTTTGTGGCTACACCTTCTCCTTACACAATGAAAAACAATTCACAAGTTGGCAGGTCTGAGACCCTAAGCTGCAAACTCATCTACAAACTATATCATGATAGAAAATACGTTAAATAACAATTTCAATCAATTAATGCAATGAAATGCAAGACACACCTTGCTAGTAAAGATTGTCATGCACAAAAACTTGAATACAAGATAGATGAAGGAAAAGTTCAGAACAGGAAGGTACATGAAGAGCATTTAAATTATTCAGCTATGAAACAGCAACAATATACCTGCTGGTACCACATCTGCGCTGTCTTGACACCAGCTCCCCAAATATTTGAAAAAATCTCCATCACTCCAACACTCTCATTGATGTGATCTATTTTACGTAAATGACCACTTTCCAGGATCTCTTCAATCTTCTCTGCCATCTTTTTCCCAATCCCTGGGATTTTAGAGGCCTCCTAAACATGGAATCATAAAAAGAGCAGTCAGAATCTCATATACTGCATCTCCATAACAGTTATGTTAATTGTTTTTATTGATTTTATAACAAGAAAAACAAACAAGAGCTCATGTTGCAGTTTGAGTTCCATAAGCATCATCTTATCATATCACTCCAACATATTTTAAGTATGTTCCCCGCCCATCAAAAGCATGCCTTACCTACTAAGCTCAACCATGTCCAACATAACTGGTCAGATCCCAGTTTACATTTTCACTGATATTACAATGCTACAATTCAGTTGTCAGCTTTTGTGCCCCATTGCAAGCCCCTTCATACATGCCAAGCACATTCATGATAATAGGAGAATTCCAAAGTCTGCGGAACCTTTTGTTTATTGAGGGTATCTCCATCTTTTATATGTCTGTCTGGTACACGTAGCTGCATCTCAATAACATGTCAATTATACGCATTCATAGAATAGTATTCAAAGAGACTGATTAAAGTTCAATTCAATTCACAGCATTTATAAAGTGTAAGTGCAGCTGCCTCCAGAGAGGCATCCCGGCTCTAATGGAAAGTTCAAGTTGGAAAAGGTCTAAAAAGAGATCTGGACCAATTAGCGACCAGACAGGAGTAAAAAAGCAAGAGTCTTAAGACTCTTTTGGATGCAAGGTTCAGAAGGGCTGCTACCCAAACTAAGAGGCAGAGCATACCAAAGGCTGGGAGCAAGATAAGAGAAAGAACTCCCCTCTCTTCTTGCTTTGTAAATGTGTGGAACTTGGAGCAGTTTCAACTTATTCGATCTTAAGGATCAGATTTGCGAATAGGGCTTCAATCTTGACCTGAGATAAAGAGGACCATTGGGAGTAAAGGCTCATAAAGCAAAAATGAGCACCTTAAATTGAATCCTCATGGAGCCAATGAAGATGCCAGAGGTGATGAGAGACTGACGAACGAAGGGGATTTGGAGGATTAGGGAGCAGCTGCATTTTGAATAATGTGAAGCTGTTGGATTAGAAAAGCGGACAGGCCTAAATAAAGGGTATTGACATAATCTAATTTGGATGTGACCAAAGCAACAGTTTTTTCTGACAGTTTTCAGGAATCAGGTGGAGCATCCTCCGGAGAGCCCTCAAGGTGGCAAAGCAGGTGGCGGGTAGTATTTTGTCTTGAGGCTCCAAAGTGAGATTGGAATAAAATGTTATCCCCAGGTTCCTCACTACCAAAGCCGGGAGGGAGGAACCCCTAATTCCGGTGGTCTCCAAATGATAGCCTCTGGGGAAGACTTGGTGTCAAAAAAGAAGATCTCAGTTTTTTCAGAAGTAAGTTTCAGGCAGCTTCCATTCATCCATTCCACAATAGCTCTCAGGCCCAGTTTGAAAGAACACAAGGTTGCTGGCACGTTTAAAGTCCACATTGTGCCTTCATCACAGCATAAATCGTTCTATACAATAATTGGAGAACAAACTTTTAGATTGGAAATTATTTTTCTGAACATACTTACACCACATGCATTCAAAGACCATCGTATACATATTTCATTCTTAAGCGCTCAAACAAACAACAACTAAAACCATTATCCAAAAATCTGAATGCATAGAAAGCTATTTTGATGCAGCTATATGGGAATCAGTTCGAGAAATCAGTGCTTTTTGCAACAACTAATTAGGTATTGTTTCCTAACTTGTTTTTGCAAAACACAGTTCTGAGCAATTATTTTTGACTTTCTATTGCATAAAATGTGCCCTTACATACAGCCACAGACACAACTTATAATCTTTTCAATCAGAGGTTTGCACAGTACTGTAGCGAGTTCTTACCCCCTTCCTTAAATCTAACACCACTAAAAAACCAGAAGGTAGACCATCCACTTCGAAAAACTCTATATGTCAGCTGAAAGTGGCAATGGATTCACAGATTCACAATGCTGGGTAAAAGGGTAACACGATAGGAAGACAACTTCCAACATGCCCATGCTTCATCGGAGAATGACCCACAGGAACACTGCGAAACCCACCAGACAACCTAATGCTCAGGGGGGTACACTAATTAGACCGAAGCAAGACATTTAAGAGAACATTTCCAAACACCTTTATTCCCCCTTCCTACCCTTGAAGAAGGGTATTTCTGCCAGCAACCATCCTACTTGGTCCCTCCAAAAAAGCAACATCTACAGTCCTGATTCCCCCCACTCTCCAACAAAATGCGACCCCTACAGTCCTGGCCTTACCATCTCTTCCAAATCCCCAAATTAATAACCTCTACAACCCCCAATACCTCATCTATCATTTGTCCATCATCTCCCACAAAGTACCGCCATAATGCAAAGTCTTGCCCAATTATACCCTCCAAAAAATTAATTTCAAAAGAGCTAGATACCCCATTGCCCCCAAAAATTTAACTTCCCTCGTCCAGCTATGCCTGATCGTGTGTAACATACCCCAGAGTTTACATTTCCATCCAAACTCACTATTCACTCCTCTTCTAAGAAGTGAGATGCTCGCATCCTAGATCCATTCCCTCTAAAAAGGCGAGATTCTTTCATAGTCAAAGTCCACCTATCTATGCTCTAGAAGGTTAAATCTCACAAGACCATCTTTTTTTTCTTTTCAAATTATTTTTATTGGGTTTTCAAGGAAAAGAACATTATAAATGATTATAATAATGATAATAATAACAATTATAATGACAATTATAACGAAACAGAAAGCAAGGGAGAACTACAAAAGAAGAAGAAAAATGCCAATGGGCTACAAATTAAGTGGCAGTTGGAATTGCAGTTAGGTTAGAGATACAGGTGATCTATATATGTCACATTCTATAGTCGGTCTATGACAAAGTTACATTGCAGGTGCACAATTGAGGACATAAACGTTTGTATATGATGCACTATAAGGATATCATATTAGGACATCAATTACAGTAGTATAGTAATCACAGTCACATATCCTTAGTACGAACCTAATGTAAAAACATCAGTTAACAAGAAACTCTCACATATCCTCCCACATCGAATCCGACTGTATAATATAAAGACATAATGGGGTAATGTGCAGTAAGTCCTATGTGGAACGATCCTTATGTGGAGGGGCAGGCAAGCGGACAAATGTTCGTGGTCGAGATCCATAGGGAGGGTGTTTGTGCACTAGTAGTCATTGAGAGGTTCAGTAGAGTGTATGTGTTAGTGTATTGGAACTTATGAGTCTCACGTAGGGTCATATTTAAAGGAAAAGGCATCCAGGGACCTCCATAGCATCCTATGTGTGGGACGCCAGGTATTCTTGCCACGTACTGAAGGAGACTTCTGTGAAGTTCTTCCATTTATTGAGTACTATTTTGCAGGCAAGTGTAAGCATTAGGTCTAACAGGTAACGGTCATTATCATCCGGAAGCATTGTGTCTAGAAATCCCTGAAGGATGTAGGAGAATTCCTATGGGAGGTCAATATTGAACGTTTTGTTTATACACTTGTATATTTTGTCCCAATACGTTTGTTGGATAGGGCATTGGAAGAGCATGTGAGCTAGATCTCTAACATGTGCATTACAATTCCAGCATGTAGGGCTCTGGCTGAGGTTAAGCTTAAATATCCTTTCAGGGTTCCAAAATGTTCTGTTTATTAGCATACGTTTCGTTTGGGATAGTACCGGAGAGATTTTATTTGAAAAGGGAGTTTTATGTATCTTGTCCCAGTGGAAGGGGATGTTTCTAGTGTTAGATTCAGATTCCCATTTTATCTCGCTTCTCAAGTGTGATTTGTGTGGTTTTGGGGACAAAAGTTTGTAGATTTCAGATACAGTTTGCCCTGACCTTAGTAGCTGGCGTATCCTTGGGAGGATCAATGGGTCGGTGGGTAGTATTGAACGTAACGTGAGCTGTGCCTTTAGTTTCAGAAATTTATAAAAATCTAAGGAGTCTAAACCAAACCGTAATTGTAGTTCGGAAAAGGGAGATTCCCTGAAAATAGGTCTTTGACTAAGTTTATGCCGTTTTTTGACCAATTTTCCCAGAGTAACATTTCTCCATCCACCTTCAGGTAAGGGTTGCGCCATAGAGAGGCTAAGTTGGATTTGTTGATTTTTACAGCTGACATTTGATCCAGGCATAGTAGGGCTTTTTTAGTATTTGGAATGATATATTTAGAATGAGGGATGGAAGAGATATCCATGGTTAGGAGAGCAGGTAAAGGGGTTGATTAATATTTGACCTTTCTATGTCCACCCATACTGGGATGTAGTCAGGGTCGTTTAATAGCTAGTTAGATCCTTGCTTGCAAAGATACGCAGTTTGATAGTTCCTAAAGTTTGGAAGGCCCAAACCCCCTTTTCTTTAGATAGTTGAAGTTTCTTCATGGAAATTCTGGGACTCTTTCCTTGCCAGAGGAACGTGTTGAAAATCTTATAAGTCTTGCTCGAGAACTCATTAGAGAGTGCCATAGACAACATACTGGCCATGTAGTTTAATAATGGGGTGATCATCATCTTTAATGTCTCTGCTCTTCCCCACCAGGATAAAAATGTTGGTGACCAACCATCAAGTAACGTGGACATTTTTCTGATGAGGGCATTCTCATTAGCCAGCAGGGTGGTGATTTGATCTCTGGTGAAGTCTAAGCCTAGGTATTTGATACTGTTTGGTAGCCATTTAAGGCCTGAGCTGCCAATTATTTCTTTGTCACCAAGATGGTTGAGCAGTTTTACCTCAGTCTTATCTTTTTTGAGCTTATAACCAGATACTGCGGAGAAGTCTTCTATTGAGGACATTAGGGCAGTAATAGCAGACTCCGCATTCTCAGAGATGACTAACACATCGTCTGCTGTTATTTTGACCGTGTTGTTGTTGAAGGGTATTCCTGTGATCTCATGGTTGTTCAGTAGCTGATAAAGGAACGGTTCAATTGCTAATAGGAATAAGGAAGGTGAGAGTGTGCATCCTTGTCTGGTTCTCTGCTCTAGCTTAAAAGCTGAGGAGAGGCTCACACCTGCTCTTACTGTGGCGGACGGGTTAAAACACAATGCCATTACCATTTGAATAAAATTATCTCCCAAGTAGAATTTTTCGAGTGTCGCTTTAAGGTAGGACCAATCTATTTTGTCGATAGCCTTTTCGGCATCCAACATGATTGCTACTGTGGGGGAGTCTGAGAGTTTTGCTTTCTCCAAGGCGTGACATAAAGTTTGTGTATTATCACTAGAAAGTCTGTTCTTTAGGAATCCCACTTGTGAAGGGTTAATAAGTTTGGATAAATATTTTTGGAGACGTTTAGCAAGACCTTTTTTAATCACTCTTTATTGATTTTCACATAGCAGACACGCATTGTATTCTCAATACATCAGTCTAGCAAATTGGTGCTACACCAAATTGGCATATAGTGCCTAGTACTGGTTTTGTTTATAGTGGCAATAACAATCAAACAACCTTGGCTGCAAAGTGCTCCTTGTAGATGTTAAATATTAAGGGTGTCATCAGTTATCGCCATGAGCTCCATCAACATTGTTCTTAGTGTTCTATGAGATATCTGTCCATCGTCTTTCTAGCATGGCCATATATTAGTAGTTCACTCTTCACATGCCTCTAGCTGATTGTTTCCTTTTAAAAATGCCCATATCATGTGTTGATTATATAGCTGTATGGTGTGTCCTAACAGTGGTCTATCACCTGTTTTTTCATCCAGATCATGTCCCATATAGAAATTTCTACTCTTCTACCCCATTAGCACTTTGTCTAATTACGTGTCTCACTGTTGGCTGTTCCCAATCTTTGGAGATCTGTTTGGTGTTGCTGCAATCCACACGTTAGCTATTCTTCTTTTGGCCAGTACATATGCTAGATCAGCAAAAATATTTGTGAACTTGTGCTTCTTCCATCTTGTTAACATTCCCATCTGACAAGGTTCCGGACTGAGTGTGTTCCAATGTTCCTTGATCTGTGAGCATTCCTACACCATATGGCCTCATCCTTGGTTCCACATCCTGGGCAGGAGTTACTCACCCCTAGGTATATTTTACGTATGCGCTTAGAGGATCAGTAGAGCTGGTTTCAGTTGCTGAACTGAGAAAATCTGAACTTAAGGTTTCTGGAAGCGTTTTGTATGTTCTGGTACCTTATCTCATTCCACATCTGATAGTTCAATGTCAATTGTATCATTTCATCTTTCCCTGGCTTTTGTGGTGTTTGCTTGTGACTGTTTATGTAGTGCTCCATACAATACTGATATAGCTTTTCTTCCATTTCCTAGTGTCAGCATAAGTTGTGCAAGTTCTGAAGTCTGAGGTTCGTTCCTCTCCGATCCCCACGTCAGCTGTGCCGACCTCACCGATGGCCAATTAAGACTCGCCATCACTTTGTTACTATTTTAATCGCTGGGTTCTCACTTATGTGCTCTGTGAATTTACTTTTATGCTAGCATGACTGATCGTTTTTACCTGTTGTTGACGTGTTTTTAATGCTTCAATTTTTATTTTTATTGCTGCTCAGATTCCACATATCGGGAGGGAACTTTCATATGAACCATCTACCTATCTGGCTGTACCTTACCGCTTTGCTCTCTGGTCTGTCTCAGCCTACCTGATTGTATGGAAAGAGAGGGTTTTTTTTGCTGCCCATTTCGTGATTATTCGTGGTTTCTCCTTGTAGTTTTGCACTAACATGGGTCTAGGATTATGTTGCTGCTGGACCGATTACATACTGTACTTCTTGTGGCTTTTATCACTGCAGTCAATGAGCTAGGATTCTGTCATTATTAAGTTTACTTCATATTGCACTTCCGGGTGCCTCAGGACTGCCACCAAGGGATAGAATTTAGCTGATTCTGGGATGGCTGTATATAGTATTTCCCTGGTATCACTACTGCCAGCTGTTCATAACGTGTTTGCATAAATGCTCATCACTATTTGACTGCATGTGCCATCACCTGAATGATTGCTTACATGATGGCATCATTTGCTAAGGTTGTTTTGTGAGAGACACATGGTAAACTACTTACCAACTGAGTGATGACAAACTGTAACTCAGCATGTAGGGAGAATGTCTCTAATGTCAGAATCCCACAGAGTAGAGTATTGCCCTTCTATACGGCTTCAATATCTTATCAGGGGTATAAAAGTGCAACTTAAATGCCAATGCAATACAACACAATACAACAGACTTACAAAATTACTAATGGTGTAACCGGGCATGAACGAGTTTGGGCTTCTATTGCTTGCTGAAGAAACCTCAGTGCAATTGGTGGCATCACATTTGGGCTTCTACTTCTCCAGGGTGAAATCTGTACAGCCCTATAACGGAGCCCCCATGGTTTTGAGCTCTATACAATGTTTTACTGATGGCTTAACAGTGCCTCCAGAGGTTTGGGCTCGTGGGTGTTCTCCATATTGTGTTTTACTGGTGCCTTAACCTTGCCTCTAGCAGATGTATCCAATCAAACCTGGGGTGTTGTCCATCAAATCCCTTTGGTGGATGTTGTTTCATTGCACAAACATACATTTCTTACAGCACCCTTCCTCAGAATACAAGGATCATAAAAGCCATCTTCAATTCAGAATAGCAATCCAGACTTAGATGCTCCCAAAATTTGAACAGGACGTATTACAAATAATATTGGCTTATATATGTTGTCTGCAGAACTATTTCACCCTCTCTAGGCACTCTGCATCTTATTTTAGACTGGTACACCTTGCTGAACTAAGTCTGAAGCACACTATCTGGGCCTCAAGCATGACACAGAAACCCTACCCTAATAGAAGACACAGCAACTGACTCACTTCCCAATCCATTTCACCTAGAGAATAGGTAACCACAGGCTTAACCAGTTGGCAAGCACATTGGAACCTTGGCAAGCTGAAAGAAAGTCAGTGCTAAAGAAATTGCACCTGGGAGGACTCTAGGTGAATTGAGATTCTCACACCCACTGGTATTCAAATCATCAACAAAGACTGGGGTTCTCTTACAATGTGACATACATGACCTTAAAATGGCAGTGGTTTATATAGACTTTTTGAGAAGCTATCCCCACACTATCACCTGCTTATAGTGTGGCTGCATGATGCTGTAACAAGTTTGCAGCACAGTCTAAGAGCATCATACACAACATAAACAACCTACACTTTAATTGACACAGCAACCAAGACCCTTCCTTATCCAACCACTTAGAGATTTGGTTCCATATGTTTGCTCACATGCAGAGTGCTCTAGTAAAGTGTACTGAGGCCTCGACAAGAAGTACAGAAATCCATTTACAAATGTTATAACATGTATACCAGGCCACCAACGCTCTGCACATAGAAATAAAACATTTAATTCACTTCCTTTTGAAACTGAAGACAGTACAGAGGCACTGACTTTGATCTCTTATGGTTGTCCCGGTTTAAGTTCTGGGAAATGGGTCTGACACATTCTGAAATGTAGTATTTGGATGTCCAGGTAAAGCACATTGCATAGTTAAGTCTGGCCAATAACACATATTTGCTGAGTTCCTCATTATTGCTGACTTGAAGGAGGGGAACTTTGTAGAACCAGAAGTCGACATTTTGACTAACATGTGGACCGAAAGAATGAAAGACTACTCTACCCTAGATTTGCTTATGCTGTCCCACGTTTATAAGGGCAGCAGGATGATGGGATCTTATGGTGATTAGTTCCTTTAGGCAAACAACAGTCATTGAACAAGCTTCTTTAAGACATAGGAAACCGTTCTTCTTTGCATATTATATGTAATATATAGAAAGTTGTACATATGTGTGAGGTGTTTCCCTTATGAGGGCATCTTATGAATAGGAGATAAGTACCACTATATCTATCTAGTTTAGAAAGACTGCTCAGTGCACTAACTTATTGGCTGCAGGGAACTGTATGTAAACTGAAGGTCAAAGGATTACATTCTGGTAGATTTACTCACTCTTCTGTTTTGTCTCCGACGTTGCCTGATTCCTGCACCTCCCACCACTACCCCCTCTGAATGCTTTAACCTCAACCCATCATAAATTAAATGTTGTGTTTTTACTAGTCTATCCACCTTCTACCTTGTTTTGAAGTCAATTTTACACTAGAATCTTTCGTTTCATTGTAAGTATTAGAATATCTAGCTGCATCTAACACATGCTCTTCATAAATCCCATTTCCAAAGTGTATGTCTCAAGGCCCTGTTGTCTCACTTCATATGGTTTATCTTTCTGGTTTCATCCCACCATACTCCTGGAAGTTAATGCTTGCCGTGCATTTCGTTGAGCTGAAAAGTGACTACATTTTAATTACAAACATATTGATGCCCTTTTTTTAATTCACTCTCTCACACTTTCCGCGACAGATCCTTGCAAGCATGTTCTGGCGGTAGCTTTACCTGGAAGGAGGTGACTGGTTTGTGGTAGCTCTTCAGTGCATTGATGGCTTTGGAATATCCCAGAGCACGCCATCGATCTCCTTGGACGGTGTAGGCTTTAGCCAACACTTCCAACTTGTCTGTAAGTAGCTGGTTGTAATTCTGCTTCTTTGTTTCGGAGGACTGGCTGCAAACCCACTTCTCAGAAACAGATGCAACAATGGTGGTGCTGCTGGTCTCTGAATGGGAGGAAGACGAGGGCTGGCCAAGGAGCAAAGCATTCAGATCACTCTGTGTAACATCAGGCTCTCCTTCCTCACTGCCTTCATCTTCTGACATCTTAAAAGAGAAAATGGAAGACAGTAGTATAGCAAAATAGAATCTAAATGAAACCAGTAGATACACTCTAGGATTTCCACAGCTCTAAATCAGAAGTACTGTCCATAATTATAAAAAATGCTTTTGCATGTAATTTACCTCTCCTGAATAAGCTAGCAATTGTAAATTCCAATCTGGGCCAATTAACGTTAAATAATTACAGTGATAAGAATGTGAAGCAGTGTACACATTTTTAAAGCAAGACTGACCTGAGATGTAAAAGATGTCTCAGATGCTTTCTGTTGCTGAGCGTCGGTTTTATCTTGCATTGCAGAGGGTAATTTCAGACGTTTTTCTGTAGTGGATTCTTTTGTTTCACCTGATGTGTTTGATTGAATATTCTCACCAGCAGAGACAAGCTGCTCCTTTTTAACCTGATGCTCACCATCTAGATAACTGATAGAAAAACAAGTGTTTATGGACAATAAACATAACGAAAGAAAGCGGTTTATTACACGCAAAAAAAGAAATCAAGGACTACATTTTCACACAACCCCCAAAGGCTTAATATCAACAATCGTATTATCGGCGCCATCCATCATATACCAGAACACCATGATTAATGCCAGTGGTGGTTCAGGAATTATATAAAAAGGCTCTGAGAGATTTTAGGGGATCATAAGGGTGCCATACAGATTCTCACTTTTCATTCACACACCCATGCTGAATAAATGTGACAGAATATAAAAGCATGACAGTAAGTGGGCCGAGACATATATTTGGTAATTCACTGAACATGTGTGGTAGTTTGTGAACTTTACAATTAGCGAATATGCTGTCGTGTGTTTTGCCTTTCCTACCTATTTGGAGGCACTTATATTGTGCATTTGCTCATCGAATTTTCAAGCCATACATTTCTTTATTCATTTACAAGCACTGATTAGCTCACATGCATTTATGATTATTGTACTGGAATAATGGGTCCAACATATATTGTAAATTCTGCTAGTAATCTTCTAGTTCATATATTTGCTTGCTGCTTAGAGAAAAGGACAGTAGCTTTAATATCTGAGAATTCAACTCAGGGCCAACTAACCAGCTTTTTGGCCTTTACGCAAAAGAAAGTGAATAACCTCCTTTTATTAACTAAGTCTGGATCTCCCAACGACCCCTGCCCCCCAGCCACTCTACATCTGGTCTCAGAAAAGATCAGTTCCTATCTAGCTCCACTCCTAAATGAAGCACTTAAGTCAGGGACTTTCCCTCAGTCCTGGAAGAAGGCTTGTATCAGGCCGATTTTGAAAAAGCCCACCGTGAATCCGACTGAGGTCAAAAACTACTGACCAATATCATGCTTGCCAATAGCAGCCAACAATCTTGAAAAATCACTAAACAAGGAGTAAATTCAACACCTTGATTCTAACAATCATTTAGATTCCAGCCAGCTTGGCTTCCAACCATGTCATTCCAGTGAGTCTGCCCTGATAATGGCCACAGAGGAGATTTGCAGACAGATGGATGGGGGGTGGGGGGGCAGAGCTGTCCTTATCCTACTAGACCTATCAGCAGCATCTGACACCGTGAATCATGCGGTGTTAGTGGGTCGGCTGGAGGCCTTGGGGATTAAAGACACGGCTCTCCTCCTGTCTAGCATTTAGAGAGCAGAGGATACACTGGGATAACCTTCAATCTGACATTTTCCATCTTCCATGTGGGGTTCCACAGGGATCGGCTTTAATAACGATCCTATTCAACATCTATGTCACCCCGTTGGCCAAACTCATCAGAGACCATGGTTTCACTCTGGTCTTGTACGCGGATTACTCTCAGATTGTCATATCTGTATCACAAAAACCGGAGGTTACAGCCATCAGCTTCCATAACTGCCTGACTGACATCATGAGTTGGATGAATCACAACTTTCTTAAAATTAACACAGATAAAACTGAGGTTATGGAGTTTGGGAAGGGCCCAACCCTGCGGAATCGAACATGGTGGTCAACTGAGGCGGGTGAGTGTCTGTGCCCGACAACTAAGGCAGGGAACCTAGGAGTGATTTTCGACAATCAGCTAAACTTCGCAGGCCAATCAATCGCCTGACGTCTGCCTGTTTCTTTTTACTGATGATCTTACATAAGATTCTGCTGTTCATTCCACAGGTGCTCAGCAAACCTGTCTTAGTAGCTCTCATTCTCTCCAAAACACACTACTGTAATGCACTATTCCTGGGCATTGACAGGCGCAGATGGCTAAACTGCAATCCTTAAAAAATGCAGCTGCGCGACTACTACTAAATATTCCTAAAGGTCATCCCACTTCTGCTAGCATTAGGCTACTACACTGGATGCCTTCTCAACAACGATTTGACCTCAAGGCCCTCTGTCTGGTTCACAAATCAATGTATGGCAGGGGCGCCGTGGATATACAGAAACTGTTTCTCACTATTTGCCTACTAGAAATCTCAGATCTACTAACATGGTTAGATTCCTAAAAGTCGCAGAGCAAGATAGGGAGGCATGACTCTGTCCCATTGTGCAGCTAAATTGTGGAACAAGCTGCCGGCCGCCATGAGGCTACAGCCATGCCGGCCGGCATGAAGTTACAGCCAAACAGGCAGTATTTTAGGAAAATGCTCAAAACCTGGTTGTTTCCTTCCAACCATGTTCACGCCCGACCTGAGCAGCTCCACTCTCACCTCCTCAGCGCCAAGACGCCGCAGCATTCAAACGCTTTATAAATATATTTTACTTACTTACTTACTTTTTACTTACCAATATGAACATGTAAGCGACCCTCATGCTTTTCATTCCAACTTACATCTTTAGGTGTAAGGTTAATTTTTCTTTAGATCATTTCACGAATGATGGAGAAGATTACTCACAGCCCTCTCAATAAGAGCGTGAAGAGCTTCAGATTACAGGACAAGCAGAGCGATTCTCCATGTAACTGTGTCAAAACCATAGTTTAATAACTAACGGGGTCAAATACACAAAATTTGATCTTGTCTTGAAGGGAGGTTGGGGCCTCAAAAATAAATGAAATTCAGGCATGCAACAACAATACCTAAATATCAATTCCTCATAGAACATCAGATTTTAATGATAATATGTTTATTAGCTAGGGCTAGATGTGTAGGGATCATTACAATGTACTTTTCTAATGTACTATGTTACCTACTTTCATTAAGTTATTTTTGTTCATTAATGTTTGCTACTGTTGGTCTGATGTCTACAATGATATGTTAACACATTGTTCTGTTCTAAAATCAGTTCTAAATAAGTGTTAAAATAACAGTGAGTACATGTGTGCGCATTTGAAATTAAATGAAATGACTTTTTAAATATGCACAGCTGCTACCCAAAATAGGAATCCTGGTGCCAATACAACATGAACAGAGTCAGAAAACAGAATGCTTCTTTTAAGTGTGGCCTAGGAAAAATTGAAAAGCCACGTTTTAGGCCTTTTTCTGAAACAACACTCTAAGGTGGAGCCATAAATATCAGTAGACAAAACATTCCATCTCTCCCCTTGGTCCTCATACCATTCTGATATCACAGATTAGCTTGGTTCCAAAACACAGCAACACATGATGACGAGAATCGATGAATTTTTTATGTAGATAGGACCACTGTTAGTGGGTACTCTACAACCAGGCGCATAGCCTTAAAGATAAGTCTCTTGCGTACTACAAGTAAATGCTACTGCCTAAGGTGAGGTAACATTTGCTGCCTGCGAGGGAGATTCCAAATAAGGTGTGCTGCCAAACTACTTGCAACTGTTGCAAGAGGTAAGGGGGAGACCCAGGTACAAAGAGCTGCAGTAGTCCAATCTGGAAGTGATTAGAGCATGCACTACCTTCTGGCGAGTAGAAATCAGCAAACAGAGAATGTACCCTGTTGACTAATCTAAGCAAAAGAAAATAAGAAGGAGGGACTACAGATACATGAGAGGAGCAAGAAATCTTGTCATCCAAACAAACTACTAGATTTCTGGCCAACAGAGAAGGTAATGGGGGCTGTCCTAGCGTTTTAAAGCTTTATTCGACATTTGTCATAAAAGCATCCCTCCTAACCCTATACAATAAATACTAAAGCTAAAAATACTTTTTTTTAAAATACATATTAAACATATTAGACAAGTGACAGTCGAATTGTTTACACGAGTACATTTTGTACTTAATTCATTTCAATTATTTAAAGATATTCAATGCGAGAGTATTTAAAACATAGCAACCATGCTTCATTAGGATGCATTTAACAATAATGTACGGGTGCGGATTACCCAGGCCCAAGCAAGAAATTTTGCTACAGCAATCGCAAATAGTGTTGAGCAATCAGATTCTAATATTCTAAGAGCTATCGATTGACTGCGAGTACCAATGTTTAAACAAACTGGTTTTAGCCATTTACGCCGTGGGCTTGCATATAAAGGGCAACAGAACAATAGATGGGAGATGTGCTCTGTTTTGTCTTTACAAAAGTAACAGTGTTCATCCTGCGACGGGGACCAATGTTTCTTGAAAGCATTCACTGGGAGTGTTCCAACGCGAAATTGGAAATATAATTTCCTATCATGCGGGCGTTCAATTATGTCCCAGTATGCTTCACACGAGGGAAACATTTTGATGTCCATAAAGCGAGATGACAAATTGGATACAGATCTTTTGCAATACATTGATGAATACACCATCTCCCAATACATTTCTTTCAATTTTGTTTTCGATGGGAAACAAGTCACATCCCTGTTACCCCATAGATGTTCCAGTTTTAATTTTGCAAGTAGGCCCCGCAGTTCTTTTATCCATACAATACAATGGAAACGATCACACTTAACGACATCTGACAAAGCTGTGGCATAGTGACTTAGCTCTGGGGTCACCATCAAACGCCTCCAATACAACAGTGGCCGCAGCCGAGCTATGTCCTCAACATTATTCCTGCCGAGGTCCAACTTTAATGGGATTGTGGGTGTGCTTTGTGGGGCCATTACAAGCCCTCGCAAAAATCTATTTTCTGCCCGCCCTAGATCTCCTAGATTTGAAAACCCCCAAAGTTCGGAACCATATAAACAGGCGCTCAATACTTTCATGTTATAAATTTCAAGGGCACAGTTTATTGGTTTTGTCAGCGAGGCTCTGTGTTTGAGGGCGACTACACCTGCTAGCTGACTAAACTTTAGTACTGCCGTGTTGATATGCGATTTCCATTTCATGTCGCTCTGAAAAATAATACCCAGATAGGAAAAAGCATCAACTTTCTCGAGAGGAGTGCCCTTGTACATTATCACACCTTTAAATGTAGACTGGTAGTTGAGGCACATGAATTTAGTCTTGGCGGTATTCAATTCAAGGCCCCGACTATCACAAAATTCACCAAAGGCATCGACCACTTTTTGGAGACCACTCGGTGTACGTGAAAGTAGAAGCATATCGTCCCCGAACATTAGGACGGGGACATGTGAACCTGCTATGGTTGGGGCGTCACTTGGAGATTTCTTCAAATAATACACAATACCATTTATATAAATTGAAAATAGTGTTGGGGCCAGGACACACCCTTGCCTCACCCCTCGCTCCACTGGAAAAGGCTCAGTCACTTCTCCCTGCTTGCCCCACCTAATTTTAGCAAAGTTATTTTCATGGAGGCACACAAGCAGGGTGAGGAGTTCTTGGCTTAAACCTACGTCAGCCAAGGTCTGCCACAGTTTTTCTCTTGGGACCAGGTCAAAGGCTGCTTTTAAGTCCACAAAGACAGCGTACAATGTGCCCTTTTTTAATATAACATTTCTCCAATAGATGGCTATGAAGTAGAAAACTTGGTCAACACTGCTGGTCAAGGGGAGGAACCCTGCTTGATATGGTGACAGTATGTTTTTTTCATTAATCCATTGTTGCAGTTTATTCTGGACTAAGCGCCCCATAAGTTTTTGCGCTGTGTCAATGAGACTGATGGGTCTATAATTTTTATTTTTTTAGCCTGAGTTTTGTCACCTTTTTTAAATATGGGGATGATTTCCGCTCCCTTCCATGAGGCGGGCACGTCCCCTCCCATAGCCACTGCATTAGCCAACCATGTGAAATAAGTGCACCATGAATTCCGGTCAGATAGGAACACATCTGCCGGGATTCCATCCATGCCTGGTGCTTTTCCCCCCGCTACACAATCCAAGGCCATGCTAACATCTTTTTCATTAAATATTTGATGTTTAAAAAAGACAGTTGAGGGGGGCGGAACAGAGCTATGCACTGGATTGCGGGCATACTGTGGTTTAAAAAACTCAGTCCATTTATTTTTAGCAACATGGTTTTGTGGTTGTGCAGCTATCCCTCCCCTATCCCATTTTACTGTGGCCCAAAATAACTTGGGATCCTTGGCTGCGCAAGCCTGTTTCAGCTCGCACCAGCTTTCTTCATCCCAACGTTTCCTGGCTTGTTTTTGGGTCAATCTATAACTGTCTCTCGGCTTCCTAACAGCTATGGCGTTACCCGTTCTCAATTCAATGCTTAGGTTTTGTCGTGCCAGTCTACAGCTTTTATCATACCATCCATGCCTTGGTTGTGCTTTTTTAACTCTGCTTGAATCTACAGTTGTAATGAAGAAACTTTGGAGTTTACAGAAGAGGTTTTTGTGAACCTCCATCATGTAGTCCTGGAAGTTTGGATTCCCACAGTGGGACCTGGTGTTATTTACTTCCTCTATCACTACTTTTTTGAGGTCCTCTAATTTCGCTACATCTTCTATCAACATTCTCCATTTCAAGTGGCGCTGGTTGTTTGAGCACACAACGTCTTGCGTCACCCACTCATTTTTGTTGACATGTTCTGTGGTCTTATAGTAAGAGTGGAAAGTCATGCACAAGGGATTATGATCACTCTCCAATCTCACTTCCACAGCCATGTCCTTCAATTTGCTCCATGCCCGTACATCTATTAAAAAATAATCAATTCTACTAGATGAACGGCCATTGTCAAATGTGTTGTTTCCTTTTAGATCAGAGGGCGTGCGCTTATTTACCGCTCTCAGTCCACTTGCTAAGCAGAGACTCTTTAGCTGAATTGCCACAGCACTCCATTTTTTAATGGCAGGCACCTCCAACTGAGGTATTCCCCACTTAATGTCTTCCTCCTCGGACAGAATCCTATCCTCTTCACCCAAGGGTTCAAAGGTCGAATTGAAATCCCCACCCACGATAATGTGCGGTTGAAGTGTTAACTGTTCAACGTCCTGTTCTAGAATAGTTACTACTTCTGAGGATTTACCGCCACCAACCCCCCTGGCATAAACATTATACAGAGCGAGTTCTTGGCCGCTGTCCCATCTAATGTTAAGAGCTAAAATGTCATTAGATGGTATAGATCTTTGTGTTATGGAGCAGTTTAACGACTGGCGGATCCAAATTAATAGGCCTCCGGAGGGGCGTCCTAAGCGATTTCTGGTTGCTGGTATAAAAACGTTTAAGTACCCCTGTCGGAAAACTGGGTTTAATGACCAAGTTTCTTGTAACATGATAATGTCATGTTGGTCTATAAAATCAACACATTCTGTTGTAGCTATCTTGTTCGCTATACCTGCTATATTCCATGAGATTAGGGTCAAGGAAGGTTCTCCTAAGTGTAGCCCTTGCTGGTCCGTCTCCATGACATTTTCAACAGGGTCAACATTTGTTATTTTTTCACCTTCCCGTACTACCTCACTCTCTATCGTTTCCAGATTTTTACATCATGGGTCTTTGTCTGCCTCTACAGAATGTGAAACTTGGGATACCCCATATCCTGTTGTCTGGTTGTTAGATTGTGTGCATGCCATATTATCTGCCAATCCATTGGTTTGCATTCTGTGTGGTATTGCTGACAAGTGTTTACACCCTGCGAGTCAATCGCATTCGTTTAGGTTTGATAAGGAAGAAAATCTGTTTTCTATGTCCAGCCCCCAGTCACAAATTGGACCGTCCCTAGCCCTTCTACTACCCACAACTGACCACTTGGTCCTTAATAAACTTGGCTTTGCCACTAGTCCTCTTCTGCTATAGAAGAAGTCCAGCGTGAGTGGTATTAGTTCTGCCGTTCTGCGTTGGGGAGAGAATAGATTAAGCAGGATTTCCGGTAGTACCTCTGGACCCTTAAGGTTCAGTACCACGCAATCCCCCGCAAATTTCTTGGGTTTATTCCCTATCCACTTCACTCGTCTTGCTGTAACCAAGTCCACTGATAGTTTTTGTTTGCCCCAGGGAGAAATGTGCATGTTATTACTCAACCATTGCAGTGCTTTATTTAACAAGGATTCAGATAGCTCAGTCTGGCCTGTATTCAGGGGTGGCACGTTGGCAAGAACAAGAATCAAAGGTGATGCTTCAACAATTAGTTCCACGGGGCCTATTTCTAGATTTGGGCCCAGATCTGTAATATTCCCTGAAATTTCTGAGGGGCCAACGGGAACAGGATTATTTGGTTGCGTGCCAAGATTTAGGGGCTCATTAGGATGGCGGACGGAAGAGCCACCGCGGCCCTGGAGTAGGCGGAAAAAGCCCTTTCCGTGTCCGCCAGCCGCGGATACTCCGTCCGCCATATCAGGATAGGAAAACGTGTCAAGTTTCCGTCCGCGACGGAAAAGGACGCACCGCCGCCGAACTACACACGACCACGTGGCGGACGGAACACTCCCGGAGGCCCCGCCGTACGTACTGATGTCTAAGACCGTCCCCCAAATCAAGATGGCGGAATCTCCACATAAAACCGCAGCGGAAAAACAACCTGACTGAACACGGCGGAATCCACACAGCGAACATAGGTGACATAGCAGAGATACCCACCGCAAGCTGACCACCACCATGGACCCAGCGCTACACGCTTTCCCGATGCTCTTCGCGATCCACCATGTCCTAGGCATGGCCCACTATGGACGACGACGCAGGTAAGGCACAAACCATTGGCTGTCTGGAGGGGAATACCAGCAAGGGACGTGACGTAGGGAGGGGGAGTGTCATGTTACCGAAACCACTGATGAGAAGCATATACGAATACACATTTGTAGTACGCAAGCAGGAATGACAACGACAGACCACGAGACTTGATAGACTACCTTTATTGTACAAAATAGGGGAATTATCACAGTGTATGCGTGAGCATGGGCAAAGTGGGCACCAGAGCAGCGACATCATAGGCAGGTAACGAGAGGGCAGAATGCAGTATCAGAGCACCAACAGGGCATTGTAGAGTACAGAGCAGGTACATCATAGGCAGGTAACGAGAGGGCAGTATGCAGTATCAGAGCATCAACAGGGCATTGTAGAGTACAGAGCAGGTACATCATAGGCAGGTAACGAGAGGGCAGAATGCAGTATCAGAGCACCAACATGGCATTGTAGAGTACAGAGCAGGTACATCATAGGCAGGTAACGAGAGGGCAGTATGCAGTATCAGAGCATCAACAGGGCAATGCGCAGTACAGAGCAGGTACATCATAGGCAGGTAACGAGAGGGCAGAATGCAGTATCAGAGCACCAACAGGGCATTGTAGAGTACAGAGCAGGTACATCATAGGCAGGTAACGAGAGGGCAGTATGCAGTATCAGAGCATCAACAGGGCATTGTAGAGTACAGAGCAGGTACATCATAGGCAGGTAACGAGAGGGCAGTATGCAGTATCAGAGCATCAACAGGGCATTGTAGAGTACAGAGCAGGTACATCATAGGCAGGTAACGAGAGGGCAGTATGCAGTATCAGAGCATCAACAGGGCATTGTAGAGTACAGAGCAGGTACATCATAGGCAGGTAACGAGAGGGCAGTATGCAGTATCAGAGCATCAACAGGGCATTGTAGAGTACAGAGCAGGTACATCATAGGCAGGTAACGAGAGGGCAGAATGCAGTATCAGAGCATTAACAGGGCAATGCGCAGTATAGAGCAGGCACATCATAGGCAGGTAACGAGAGGGCAGAATGCAGTATCAGAGCATCAACAGGGCATTGTAGAGTACAGAGCAGGTACATCAGAGGCAGCACGTGAGAGGGGCTAAGTGCATCAACAGTCCATTGCACAGAACAGCTCCATCAGAGGCAGCACGTGAGAGGGGCCAAGTGCATCAACAGTCCATTGCACAGAACAGCTCCATCAGAGGCAGCACGTGAGAGGGGCCAAGTGCATCAACAGTCCATTGCACAGAACAGTCACATCACTGGCAGCACATGAGAGGGCAGAATGCAGTATCAGAACAGCAACAGGGCAGTGTGGCCAACAGAGCAGGTACATCAGAGGCAACATATGAGAGGGGCAAAGTGCATCAACAGTCCATTGCACAGAACAGCTCCATCAGAGGCAGCACGTGACAGGGGCCAAGTGCATCAACAGTCCATTGCACAGAACAGCTCCATCAGAGGCAGCACGTGAGAGGGGCCAAGTGCATCAACAGTCCATTGCACAGAACAGCTCCATCAGAGGCAGCACGTGAGAGGGGCCAAGTGCATCAACAGTCCATTGCACAGAACAGCTCCATCAGAGGCAGCACGTGAGAGGGGCCAAGTGCATCAACAGTCCATTGCACAGAACAGCTCCATCAGAGGCAGCACGTGAGAGGGGCCAAGTGCATCAACAGTCCATTGCACAGAACAGCTCCATCAGAGGCAGCACGTGAGAGGGGCCAAGTGCATCAACAGTCCATTGCACAGAACAGCTCCATCAGAGGCAGCACGTGAGAGGGGCCAAGTGCATCAACAGTCCATTGCATAGAACAGCTCCATCAGAGGCAGCACGTGAGAGTGCAGAATGCAGTATCAGAGCATCAACAGGGCAATGCGCAGTACAGAGCAGGTACATCATAGGCAGGTAACGAGAGGGCAGTATGCAGTATCAGAGCATCAACAGGGCATTGTAGAGTACAGAGCAGGTACATCATAGGCTGCACAAGTACGTGTCCCTACCAACCCGTCACAGGAACCACAAGAGTGCCACGCAGTTCTCAATGGACACACCATGTGAAATAACATTTGAGTGAAGTGTTCAGCACCTCACATCACAGAATCAGGGGGACTGCGTGAACTACCTGCCTCGGACACACTGGCAGCACCAGCAACAGGAGTGTGAGACACAGCCACAGCCCGAGTGACACACGCATGGGCCACGGACCCAGACACACTGGCAGCACCAGCAACAGGAGTGTGAGACACAGCCACAGCCCGAGTGACACACACATGGGCCACGGACCCAGACACACTGGCAGCACCAGCAACAGGAGTGTGAGACACAGCCACAGCCCGAGTGACACACACATGGGCCACGGACCCAGACACACTGGCAGCACCAGCAACAGGAGTGTGAGACACAGCCACAGCCCGAGTGACACACACATGGGCCACGGACCCAGACACACTGGCAGCACCAGCAACAGGAGTGTGAGACACAGCCACAGATGTAGTCACTGACACGTGAGCCACTGACCCAGACAGACTGCCAGCACCAGAAACAGGAGTGTGCAACACAGCCACAGATCTTCTAACTGACACGTGAGCCATACACCCAGATACACTGCCAGGACCTGCAACAGGAGAGGGCACAACTGACACTGTGCCACCATCTGATACATGAGAGTCAACTGCACCAGCGCCACTGTGACAACTGAAATGATGAGCCACAGGGCTGTATGGGCCTGGAGGCAGGGTGGGCCTGGGAGCTGGGGATAGCTGACCTAGAGCCAAATCGGGGTTGGCAGGTGTCAATGGTGTGTGTCTGCGTTTCTTAGGGATGTGTGTGTGCACCCTGGACAGGACAGGACTGCCAAGTGGTGGGGACGCCAAACAATCACCACCCACCATAGGTGGAGCATCTGCTGCCGGGGATCTGGTTTCTGGGGACGTGCTGGAGCCTGCTTGTCGTTTGCTCTGTGCCTGCCGCCTGGACTCGGAATCATGTGTAATGGGGGATGCAACAACAGGGGACACCCTCCTCTGCTTCTGACTGGCCTGGATGGGAGTGGAGGTATGGGGGGACTCCGCGGCGGAGACATCAGTTTGGCGTTTAGTAGAAAACATCAGCCTCTGTGCAGCCAGGGGTGAAGTATGCCTGTCCTTGATTGCGCCATTGTCCATGCTAGATGCCTTGTCCGTAGGATGTGCCTTATCCTTAGGTGGAGTGTTGTCTCTGGATGTAGCCTGTGCCCTGGTCGCCGCCCTGTTCCTGCCAGCAGACTTGTCGTCTGTGGTGCACCTGTCTCCAGTAGACACCTGCTCTCTGTGTGTGTCCCTGCCCTTGGGAGATGGACCTTGCTTTGCTGTGGGCCTGCCCTTGGGAGTCTCCCTGCTCTTAGTAGGTGCCTTTGTCTTGTCACTGTTCCTGGGAGTGTCCCTTTCCTCTGCTGTGGGCCTGCCCTTGGGAGTCTCCCTGCTCTTAGTAGGTGCCTTTGTCTTGTCACTGTCCCTGGGAGTGTCCCTTTCCTCTGCTGTGGGCCTGCCCTTGGGAGTCTCCCTGCTCTTAGTAGGTGCCTTTGTCTTGTCACTGTCCCTGGGAGTGTCCCTTTCCTCTGCTGTGGGCCTGCCCTTGGGAGTCTCCCTGCTCTTAGTAGGTGCCTTTGTCTTGTCACTGTCCCTGGGAGTGTCCCTTTCCTCTGCTGTGGGCCTGCCCTTGGGAGTCTCCCTGCTCCTAGTAGGTGCCTTTGTCTTCTGACTGGCCTTGTCCAAGGTACAGTCCATGGACATGTGAGTATCCCTTGCCTTGGGAGTACCTTTTGTGTTGAATGCCTGTGTAGCTCCTGAAGGCATGTCCCCCAACAACACTTGCGGATCCTGTGTGTGTACTCCAGTGTATCTGACGTTGTCTAACTGAACAGATTTAGCTTATCTAGGGGATGGGGTCTGTGCCCTGCGTGCCCTGACGTGCTGTCTGACGCTGCTTCTAGTGCAATAACCTGTATTTGAGTCCTGCTCAGAATATTCACTACCCCCTGAGACATCCAGTGGTGTAGATGGGGAAACCGAAGTAGCACCCTGTTCATGCGACTGTACTATTGCAGACGACACACTGCTTGCCAATGACTGCACTGTCCTGTGTAGACCTGCAAGATCGCCATGCATCCCTTCCATGAAAGCCACCACCTGCCCCAACTTCCTATCATGGTCCTGGAAAGCATTTGTCATATTGGTCTGCCCCACACACAGCTGTCGCAGCAGATCAACGGCCTCAGCACACAGTGCATTTTGGCTCACCGTGGCAGGGGCAGCGGTGCCTGCACCGAACGCCACTCTGCTCCCCCTACTCCTCCGGCCACGAACAGTACATGGTGCAGTTTGTGGAAGTGTGGGCCCTGTGTGCTGTCTTCCGACAGAAGGTGAAGAGTGCCCACTCCCAGTCTGTGACAACAGTGCAGGCTCACCAAGAGTGTCCGACGAGGAGGACGATGGTGTCTCCACATGCGAGTCCTCAGGGACGGTCCTGTCCCCCTCTCCGGCGCTGGCCTCCTCTGTGTCAGTCTGCGTGTGTGCGAAGTCTGAGCCGGACTCATTTCCTCGACTACTCTCCGCCGTCTGTGGCTGAGTGTCCTCTGTCATACCTGAAATGCACATAAAAGATGTGTGAGTCATGGGCAGACTGACGTACAGAAGGAACAGGATTGCCAAATTACATAGCTGACAAAGATTTTGTAGCCCTCATCCTGCACATGGCCCACCTCTACCAGTCATCCTCACATTTCCTGCCATGGGGCCATGGACCACTAGGGGATGTGCCTCAACACTCAACTACTAAGCAAGTGGCGTGTCAACATGGCGGACCTGGATGTCAAATGAGAACCACCCAATGGGACCAAAATGGCATCACAGACATACATACGAAACACGGAACTCAATAGTGTGTCTGTGCACCAATACATGCATAGCACTCACAGGTTTCCTACACAGACAGTTTGCTCACCGCTAGTTTGCTGTTGATCGGCACTCAGACGTTCGGCCAGTTCAGGATGCGTCACTGCAATGATACGGTGCATGAGAGGGGTCATGGAGCGTCGGGCCAGACGGGGCGTCCTTGGAATCAGGCCCAGTGTTACTTCCGCTACATTCTTGCTTAGCCTGGAAATGTCGTCCCAGCGTTTGTGACAGTGTGTATGTTGTCTGTTGCACACCCCCAATGCCCGTACTTCCCGTGCTATGCTCCTCCACAGGTCCTTGCGAAGGTGCAGCTTGACCTACCATGATGGGAGACAAAAGGGTTTAAGTCAGTGGACAGGTGGCCTGTCACACACATAGGGGCAAGACGTAACTGTCAGCAGCCATGCACAATCAGGAACATATGTCTAGCCCACACTACACAGCTAAGATAGGAATAGGCCACATCATTTGGCCCCCTCACGCCCACCAACATGTCCCACACTGCACTTACCACCCGTCCTGGTGCGCCGTAGAGGCGTCCATAGTTGCGGAGTACACCGTCCACGAGGACATCAAGCTCCGCGGCGGTGAAGGGTCGAGACCGGATCTCTTTGCCTCCCGACATGGCAAGATCACGGAGTATGGCACTAGTGCAGCAGTCGGTGGTCAGCTCAGCAGCAGCAGCAGCAGGTCGAGGTGATGGTCACAGGCAGCAGTCGGTGGTCAGCTCAGCAGCAGCAGCAGGTCGAGGTGATGGTCACAGGCAGCAGTCGGTGGTCAGCTCAGCAGCAGCAGCAGGTCGAGGTGAACAGGCAGCACTGGTCCCCAGGGTAGGAAGTGTCATTTTGGCCAACACACATATATAGGGCCCTCAGCACGTGTCAGTGGCATACGTCGCCAGCAATTGGTCAGCCCTGGAAGCGTGATCGTGAGATGGGCCAATTACTGGCCCTGTTGTTGCGGTGCCCAGCTTCCGCTACTTGCGATTGGCCATATGCGGCCAGCGTCCCTCTTCCCATTGGCTGCATGTGCGGGGACCGTCACGGGCACACATCGGCAACCGCACGTGCAAGCCTCAGGCACGGATGCTTCAGTTGCAACAATGTTCCATCACTGGCGCCACCATGGCGGTGCACGTACTCAGCGGGGGAGGTGCAGGCCTATACACCCTGTAGATGTACGCAATGGACATGCCAGGTCATGACCCCCCTTACAGTCACCTTGCATCGTCCACCGTACACCGGCCGGAGCGGCCGGGCCTAGGACGGCCGTGGCCGGCCATGAACACAACCGCCGTGGCCGGCCATGAACACAACCGCCGTGCCCGGCCATGCGGTTGTGTTCATGGCCGGGCACGGCGGTTGTGTTCATGGCCGGGCCCGGCGGTTGTGTTCATGGCCGGGCACGGCGGTTGTGTTCATGGCCGGGCCCGGCGGTTGTCTTCATTGCCGGGCACGGCGGTTGTGTTCATGGCCGGGCACGGCGGTTGTGTTCATGGCCGGGCCCGGCGGTTGTATTCATGGCCGGGCACGGCGGTTGTGTTCATGGCCGGGCACGGCGGTTGTCTTCATTGCCGGCCACGGCCGTCCTAGGCCCGGCCGCTACGGCCGGTGTACGGTGGATGATGCAAGGTGACTGTAAGGGGGGTCATGACCTGGCATGTCCATTGCGTACATCTACAGGGTGTATAGGCCTGCACCTCCCCCGCTGAGTACGTGCACCGCCATGGTGGCGCCAGTGATGGAACATTGTTGCAACTGAAGCATCCGTGCCTGAGGCTTGCACGTGCGGTTGCCGATGTGTGCCCGTGACGGTCCCCGCACATGCAGCCAATGGGAAGAGGGCCGCTGGCCGCGTATGGCCTTTGGGAAGTAGCGGAAGTTGAGCACCGCCATGGCGGCGCCAATTATGTTATCTTGTCAGACGCTGCACCGTGATGTGTTGTGTGCAGTTGCGTCATGAGGGATGTGAGCGTGATAGGGAAAGGTCATATGTCATACAATGTAGCATGTGTATCCATGCAATGCCCATCGGTCGGCACACAATGGGCAACAGATGTGCATTTGTACGTGTTGACGTCGGGTGTGACCCTACATACGTTCTTACATCTTCACAACTACACAGTACATCACGGCTGTGTGCCCAAATTATGCGTCTGTGTCTTGTTCTGGCGAGGTGACTACAGTGGTGGTGGTACACATGCATTCCGTGTATGATTTTGTACGTTGTGTCACCATGCATGTAATTACCGTATGTACATCATTCTTGGTGTTGGCATGTGTGCTTGATGACATGGCGTGTGTATAATTATCGTTTGTGTGCATGCAGTTGCATGTGTGTCTGTGATGTGGCTACTAAACATTAGGGTGCAGACTGAAGTATTGTCAGTAAGGTTCACATGTGATGGAGTTGTACACGTATGCGTCGTTTGCAAGTTGACCTAAGTTACATCTCTCTCCCACACAGGAGGGCTACAAATGTGCATCGGCCATACACTGTGCTGGAGGATATGGTTGACGAGGAGGTGATTCGGAAATTCCGGCTGGATCAACGTCGGTTGCTGGAGCTTGTGGCTCAATTGTCTCCTCATCTGCAGCCACGTAGGACGTATCCTGGGTCGATTACACCCACTGCAAAGGTCATGGCGGTACTCCATTTCTTTGCTACTGGCACATTTCAGTACACAGTTGGACATGCCGGGGGGATGTCACAGGCCATGTTCAGCACGGTTCTTCGGGATGTCTTAACAGCTATGGTGCTGTACAAGGATGACTACATACATTTCCCACGTCCGGAAGAGTTGCCAGCTGTCAAAGCTGATTTCTATGCCCTGGGCCACATACCTCACGTTGTGGGCTCAATTGATGGCACACACATCGCAATCATTCCACCACGGGCACGGGAACAAGTGTTCAGGAATCGCAAACACTTCCATTCGCTGAACGTGCAGGTGGTGTGCCTGGCAAACAACATCATCTCACATGTGGATCTGCACATGACGCCCACATCATGCGGAGCAGCAATGTCCCACGACTCATGGCTAATCTGCGACCCGGTCAAGCGTGGCTTGTTGGTGAGTGTGCAGTGGGGACTCTTGTGATCTCTGTGTTGCATGGGGTACCCACCATATCTTGTTGTGATGTTTGTCTCTGTCATCCCCCTACATAGGCGACTCGGCTTACCCAAACCGGCCCTGGCTCCTCAGTCCCCTACGTAATCCGAGAACAGCGGGTGAAATGCGGTACAATGATGCACATGGAAGGACACGGAGAGTCATCGAACGTACCTTTGGACTGCTAAAGTCTCGGTTTCGGTGCCTCGATAAGACCGGAGGGGCCCTGCCTTACTCACCAGGAAAAGTATGCAGGATCGTGATTGCCTGCTGCATGCTCCACGACCTAGCAGTACGCAATGACATTGAACTGCTGTTGGACCCTGAAGACGAAGGAGTTCCTCGGCCTCCCATCCCACCCATGTCGACTGATGAGGATAGTGGTGAGGAGGAAGGTGTGGACCAGAGGCGCCAGCTCATAGATCGCTACTTCCCTTGAATGTGAGTTACTACCTCTAGTGGCGGTTGACAATGCCTCATGTATGTTTGCTGGTGTTGTGTGGATGTGGGGTTAATCAGCTGGGTGTTCTTGTTTGTGATGGTTGCTAATGTGGACATACAAGTCTCCATGATGTGTGTGCTCTCATCCCATGCTTTTGTGATGGTTGTCGTTTGTGTAATGTTGCTGTGCACTGTGTTGTGATGTGTGTGAATCTGTTTCCTGACGTGTGTTTGCTGTCTCTGATTTTCTCTAGGTCACTCCCGCAGCGCCATGATCATGTACGACTGTCATCCCTGAACCTGTTTACGTCTGTTTCTGAAGGCAATCATGTGAATAAACATGGAGGCAAAACATCATTGTGTGAGTAAGTGCTATTTATTTACAGGTTGTGCTTCTGTGCTGGTGAATATTTACAAGTAAGTGGGGTGGAGGGAGTTGGAGTTGAAGGTAATGGCAGATGAAATGTCCGTGCTGACACCACATTGGGGGGTGTCAGGGTAGTCCAGCAGACCAGTGGGAATGATTGTCTGTGGGACAGGATACTTAGCTGGGTGAATGTCTGGCACAGGCGGTGACATTGTCATGGTCGTCCCCTCTTGGAGCGTGTGGATGGCGCTCCAACACTGCTCTCAGCCACTTCCTGCCTCGGCCGGCCCCTCCGTCTCTGAGGTGGTACAGAGTCAGCTGGGAGGGCAGGTTGTTGAAGGGCCACATCCGTCGCCAGGGGCACAGGTGGTGGTGGAGGCGGAGGTGGCGGTGGAGGCGGAGGTGACGGTGGCGGTGGCGCTACGACACTTGATGGAGGGGGGGGGGTTGTTCCGGGCAACCATTCCCTCCACATCGTTGCCTGCTGGCCCATGATCTGCAACATCTGGCCAAGGATGCCACAGATTTCGCACTGGATGTTGTTGTTGTGCACCGAGTCCTGGTGTGCACGATCTGCGTTTGCCTGGGACCGGTCGTATGACGCCTGGCACCTGGCAAGGGCTTGTAGGGACTGTGCCACTGGCTGGGGTAGCTGTCCTTCCTCTGCACGGCGGTGTGTGGCTCGCCTGATTGGCTGATGTCCCGTTGCCTGTGTCTGTGGCCCACTCACCCTGCTTGTGTGTGGGGCCGATGGACCAGCGTTGTGCGCTGGGTCATGCTGGGTGGCACCGGCAGGAGTCGTGGTGCTGGTGGTGCTGGTGGTACTGGTGGTACTGGTGGTACTGGTGGTGGTGGGGACTGTGCAGATCACAGAGACAGGTGTCGCTGGAGTGACACTTGCGACGTTGGTCGGTCCCGGGAGTCCCTGTGAGCCAGATGGCCCTGGCTGCGTGCTTGGTCCCGCTCCATCCTCCGCACCGGAGCTGCCTGTGTCCTCGTCACCAGAGAGTCCTGTAGGTGTGGGAGGCGAGGCTGGCGGCCGGGTACTGGTTTCCCCAGTCAGTTGACGATCACCTGAGGGACAAGATAGAGCTGGTCTGTGATGTGGACATTACATGGTTATGTAGATTTTTAGACATTTCTGTTTCCTGTCGCACACACCCCACCCTCCACCGACACCACCACCACCAGCACCCTCCCCGTGTGCATGGGGGCCTGTTGGGAGTAGTAGTTTGGGCCTCTCACACACCCCACCCTCCACCACCACCACCACCAGCACCCTCCCCGTGTGCATGGGGGCCTGTTGGGAGTTGTAGTTTGGGCCTCTCACACACCCCGCCCTCCACCACCACCACCAGCACCCTCCCCGTGTGCATGGGGGCCTGTTGGGAGTTGTAGTTTGGGCCTCTCACACACCCCGCCCTCCACCACCACCACCACCACCACCCTCCCCGTGTGCATGGGGGCCTGTTGGGAGTTGTAGTTTGGGCCTCTCACACACCCCGCCCTCCACCACCACCACCACCAGCACCCTCCCCATGTGCATGGGGGCCTGTTGGGAGTTGTAGTTTGGGCCTCTCACACACCCCACCCTCCACCACCACCACCACCAGCACCCTCCCCGTGTGCATGGGGGCCTGTTGGGAGTTGTAGTTTGGGCCTCTCACACACCCCACCCTCCACCACCACCACCACCACCACCCTCCCTGTGAGCATGGGGGCCTGTTGGGAGTTGTAGTTTGGGCCTCTCACACACCCCACCCTCCACCACCACCACCACCAGCACCCTCCCTGTGTGCATGGGGGCCTGTTGGGAGTAGTAGTTTGGGCCTCTCACACACCCCACCCTCCACCACCACCACCACCAGCACCCTCCCCGTGAGCATGGGGGCCTGTTGGGAGCCATGGACATGTTAGTGAGTTGGTGTCCAACGTGCATGGGTTGGGGCATAGGAGATGTTTCTTCTCAGTTGTGTGAGCCTGACCATGTCGTGCTGATCGTGGTGCTTGGTTTGTACTCACCAGTCTCTTCTCCTTCGTCAAGTCCGTCTAGGCTCTCTGGGTGTAGTATCACCAGCACCTTCTCCTCCCAATCGGTGTAGGGTATGGGCTCCGGGGGTGTGCCACCGCCAGTATGATTGGCTCGGGCAAAGTTTTTAGCTCGGATGCCCTTGACCCTGGTCTTCAGGTCATGCCACCGCCTCTGGATGTCATGCTTCGTCCTCGGCACAGTCCCCGAGGCATTCACCCGAGTGACGATCCTGTCCCACATGTGGTTCTTTTGCGCCACGGACGTCTGCTGGACTTGGGCCCCGAAGATGTGGGGCTCAACACGGAGTATTTCATCTACCATTACCCTCAACTCTGTCTCCGTGAATTTGGGTTTTTTTTTGGGTGCCATGGTGTGTGGTGCTCAGTGTGTGAGTTGAGTGAGTTGGGGGGTGCAGGTGTGTGGTGTGTGATGTGTAGGATTTGTGTGGTGGGTGTTTGTGTGGTGGGTGTGGTAGGGTGGTGGTTGTGTGTCTTCTATGTGAGTTTGCAGTATCTCGATTTTGGCCTCTTGCTAGCAGCAATGCTGTGATGCAAAGGATTGTGGTAGCGTGTGTGTGTCATTTTATAGTCGTGTCTCAATGGTTGTTGGCAGTCAGGTGGTAGGTGGGCGTGTTGACTAGTGTGCATTATTGGATAATTGGGACGTGTCATGGCGGCTTGTGCTTGATGTTGGGGGGGGGGCATTGTCAATGTTGGTATGTTTGCTTTGGACTAGCGGTAGGCTTCCTGACATTTGTTTGCCGCTAGGGATGTTGTGCGTGTTGGCCTTCCGCAGTGATGCTGTGGTTATCGTAGCATTCTTTCCGCCGCGGACGTGGATGGCTGTGAGTTCCGTGGTCCGGGCGGATTAATCCTAATTGCGGCCACGGAGTATTCACAGGTATGGCGGTACATGTGTTATTTTCCGCGGTCATTTCCGTCCGCGGCAGTGGTTGTTCATTGGACTCCGTCCGCCGCGAACGGAGTTGGATGTGTTCCGTCCACCGCGGACGGTGTTGGTTATGATCCGTCCGCCGCGGTCGGAGTTTCGTGACATGATTATCCTAATCCCAAACGCGGAATCTCCGCGGCGCGGCCGGGAGTAAAATTTCCCCCACCATGGCGGACAGTAGCCATTTCCGTCCGCCATCCTAATCGACCCCTTAATCTGGTTGTCTGGATGGAAGCTAATACGTCTACTGTTCCCCCTGGTGGATTTTCCATAATTTGTTTTTCATCGATTTTACCTAATACCAGATTCGGTATTTCCCCCACATTGTCATTAGTAATTTTTAAAAGGGTCTCCAATTTACTAACTTTATCAGTGAGGTGGTCAATTTTAGACAGCAGTGGTTTAATTACCCGATTCAGTTTGGTGTCCGATACCTACCCATGAGCTTCTTTATAATAGCGTCGTCCCAACCTATACTTTCATTTTCTTCTCCCACTTTTCCTACTATGACACTCTTACTAGGGGGGGTTGCCGGTCTTTTCCTATTAGACCGCAGCCCTTCTCTTTTGGGTGGAATTTTAGTGTCCCCTCTGGCAGCTCTTGGCGCAGGGACAGGTGCTGGTGGAGAAATACAATCCTCAACTAACTCTAGATCATGTTGAGAGACATCTTTATCATCCCCTACTATTATTTCTACATTAGTGTCTAGGATTGGAGCCTTGGAAACATTTGGCAGTAGACTATCAGTTTTTTGCTGGGTAAATAGTTCGATAACATTTGTTGTGTCCGAATCCATCAAATTCATGCCTAAATTCTCCATTTGGGAGGACGTTGGTGGAGTGCTAAGTCCCAAGGAAGACCTCCGCTCGTTATTTATTTTTGCCACCACCTGCACTAAATAGTTATCCATGGTGTTGGCGGGAGCAATGGGGGTCTTTTGCTTAGACATGTACTAGGCTATTGACAACAGATGATATATATATTTATCTAGTGCCCCTTACCAATATCGTTGTATTCACACGGTGCCACAGATAGCGAATTAGCTCACAGTTCGATTTCATGCAGAGATTCTGGTCCAGTCCAGTCGTGGCCAGTCTTGGACTGTCTTAGACTGTCCGCCCTTTGTCCGGGCGTCCCGCACACGCGTCCCGCTGTGCGTCGAGGGTGTGTCTTTATAGGAGGAGCAGGGGGCGGGAAGAGACTCCAGGCAGGCAATCAGGGAGGAGCAGGCAGTCAGGTAGGAGCAGGGGCGGGAAGAGACTCCAGGTGCGCTGCGGTGATCCTGCGCGGAACCCTGGGTCTCGCAGTCCCGGCCCCTGTTTAAACAGCCTCACACACTCCTAATAGATATCTTCACCCTTTCCACAGGGATCGGCAAGCAAGGGACCGAAGAAGCAGAGACACGGATTCTGTAATCAGCTGGGAGCGGCCCCCGCGGAGCGGGGGCCGCGAGCTGTTATGAAGGCAGGCAATCAGGGAGGAGCAGGCAGTCAGGGAGGAGCAGGGGCGGGAAGAGACTCCAGGTGCGCTGCGGTGATCCTGCGCGGAACCCTCGGTCTCGCAGTCCCGGCCCCTGTTTAAACAGCCTCACACACTCCTAATAGATATCTTCACCCTTTCCACAGGGCTCGGCAAGCAAGGGACAGAAGAAGCAGAGACACGGACTCTGTAATCAGCTGCGAGCGGCACCCCTGTCCTAGCTCTGGTGGCCACCATAGGTGTGACGAGGATAAAGATTGTTTGCCAAAGCTATGAGCTTCTGTCTTTTCTATCTTTAGTTTCAGATAGTGTTTGTTCATCCAGTTTGTCATAGAAGACATACAGGCTCTAAACATGTGTTGCATGAAAGTAGGATTGTCTGACACTGATGCTATTAGCTGGAAATCATTAGAGTAAAGAATTCTATTGAGACCAAAATACCTAACCATTGAGGACAAGGGTGCCAAATAGTTGTTAAATAACCTGTATTAGTGTTGACTCATTGGGTACACTACAGATCAGGGAACTAGGCAAACACTTGTAAGGAGGAAGACTGATAGATTGAGTTCTATAAGACAGCAAAGATCTGAACCAATTAGGAGCAATATGCCTGATGCCCATATAGAAAAGGCATTCCAGGAGGATGGAGTGAGAGACTGTATATATCAAATAATAACAGTGAAACTGAGCCTCTGTTTTCAAGAATAGCCCAGCGATCCTCCAAGACTGCCAGTGAGGCATTTCGCATGCAGTAGGATGGTCGAAACCATGATTGGGTGTCATTCAAAAGATTGTTAGATTCCAAATAATAGGATATTTGCCTACTGACAAATTTAGTTAATAGTCTGGAAAAAGAAGGGTGCAGAGATATAGGCCAGACATTTTTAGACATACCTGGATCCACAGAATTTTTTTTGAGAAGTGAGGCCCCTTGGACCTGTTTTCAAGCTTTTGGTCTTATCACCAATATAAAGGAAGTTTTTCAGAAGTTAATAAGCATAAATCCATATTGGGGTAAAAGGGTTATAGTAATTTACGACAATAAACTAAAGACAGACACACTCTGGCAAGTTTGGTTATTTTCCTAACACACATTCTCTCCAGGTAAATTGAGAGAAATGTGTAGGCCAAAATGTGTCCTTTCACAAGTTGGTAAATAGGTATAAGAAATCCACCTTTTCTGCGTGGTCACCGTGAATTTTTCACCTTTTGATGGGGGCTATATTTTGACTGGCTTTAAAACTCTGTGCACTTTACACCTGCTAAACAGTGGTAACTTACCGGTGTTCCTCATTTCAGCATGAAGAAAATGGTCTACTCCTAACTTTCATATGTAATTTACCTATAAGTCCTTATTATCTGAAATAAAGTATACCAAGATGTAAACATCACTAGTAGATTACAGCACCTATTGAGCCACCCACTACGGTGGCACTACAAACATGACTTCAAGCCTACCAGTGTAGCTCGACTGTGACAGTGGAGAAGCGACAATTCAACCTGTTAAAATAAACCCTCGACAGGTCAAAACCTCCCTTTAAAACATAAAGAAGTCCCCCTATGTAGGTCTTGTAGTCCACAAGCCAGGGTGAAATTTATTTTAAAGCAGGACATGTAGAAATGTCATGTTAATATTTCCTTCAATTGACTAGCACCCGAAACCTATTTTTCATTGTGGCAGACCGTACTGTCATGTGTCGAACACTAGAGTACAGATCAAAAAACCTAATACTGTATCTCAAGTATGGGGCCTGCTAGAAAAATGATTTAAACACCTATCAAACAACTATTTTTTACACTTAAAAAAATCCAATTCAATGGAGAATTCAGAATTGCAAAAAAATATTATGGAAATGTAACTTAGAAAGTTACCTCTTCCCTGCTTGAAGTTCCTGGAGGCTAAATCTGCTTTTGCTCTTCCATTTCTGCCTGTCGGTAATTAGCATTTGAATTGGTGCGATGAAGGTGCCAAGGGCTTTCCAGGAGCAAACAATAGGCAGACCTGAATGGGCAAAGATGACTACTTTGAATCAGACAGAATATGCAGGGTGGAGCTGATATTACAGTGTCAAATCCTGCTTGATAGGTCTGCTGGGTTTTACATATTACACAAGGAGCGCACTTAAAAGGAAGGGAAACAGGCTGCCAAATCAGTTCTTGTGTATCCACTATATGGCTGCTGAAAACCCTACTTTTGATCTACTAGACTTCTGTCTATGGGTTTTAGATTAAACAGTGGGAGGGTACTTGAAGGAAAGGAAAACATGATGCCAAAACAATTCTTGTGCATCCACTGTGTAGTTGCTGGAAAAATCTACTTTTTTTCTAACAGACTTCTGGATCTGGGTTTATTGTAGGTACAGTGACTGCCCCAAACAGGATGTTAGTGGTAGATAGGTGAGGAATTAGGATTACCATAGTACAATTCCAACACAAGTCCTCAGCTTTCTGAGCACAAGATTAGTGGGGCCGGCCCTGGAATCTTTTACCACATTGGTTAGGACATACCCAGGAGTCATTCCCAGCCACAAGCTCATGTCAGGAATAAATGTGGCATCTCCAGGCTCCCACTTCAAAACACATCTGGACAAGAGGAACAACAGAAGAGGAATGGACTGGTCTGTGACTGGACCTGCTCTATCTTGTACGTAGGGCTCAATTGGCTGACTTTTTGTTCATGGTACAGGGACACAATAAGCTACAAGAGGACCTGCCTACAACTGCCTAGCTGATCAGTGTCCCACTGTTGGCCAATGCCCGCCACCCTGTGAGCCTCTAAGTGCCTCCCCATACGTTCTGGGGGCTTTGGAAGTGTATTCCTGGGTGGATTGGGACTTAAAGGACTATAGTCAGAGGATAAAATCTTTGACCAGGACAAATCTGGTTTTGAAGCTTACCCGCATACAATTGCAGTCAGCATTAAACTCTACTTGGGTCCTGGTCTATCGTGATCATTGACTAGCACAGGCGCTTTATGCTTCTGATTTTGATTTTAGATTTATAAAGTGCACTATGCCCTAGGGCGTCCCTAACTTACTGGCATTTGGGCATATTCTATCTCAAATGGGCAGCCACGCTTTGAATAACCTAGAGTTTATTGAGTGAGGATTTATTGATATTTAAGTAAAGAGCGTTACAGTTGTCAAGGTGAGAGGAAATCAATGCAATGACCACTGTAGCTCTATGCTCCACAGGAACAAAAGGAAGGATCTTTTTCAAAATTTTAATGATGAAAAAGCATGTGCTTGTGGTCCTATTGACCTGAGTATCAAAAGTAAGTGTGTTATCAAAGATGACTCCTAGGTATTTAACAGAAGCAACTGGAGTAGGTAGGGGGCCACATGTCTCTGCCCACCAGAGCTCTGACCACACCGAGTGGTGAGCCCAACGACCAGGATTTCTGTCTTCTCCATATTAAATTTCAGACAGTTCTCCTCCATCCTGATCTCAATGTCCAATATACAGTTTGAATGTCTTTGCCACTGATGATATATCGTCAAACACTTCAGACAATAATCTGGGTGTCATCTGTATATGACAAAACCTGTAATTCAAATGATCGCACCAGAGTTGCTAGTGGTGCCACATTCAGATTAAACAGAGTGGGGCTGACCGAGGACCCCTGCAGCACCCTTGACACTATTTCTAATAAATACTTAAAAAATTCAAATAGGTGGTTCCCCTTGTTGGATTTCTGTCATTTTGTTGAAATAAATGTTGCTCTATTTTATAATTCGTTTAGGATTTTTATCGTTTTGCATTTTGAATTTACTACTGTTTTGGTACAGCATAAATACTTAGCACATTGCCATATGTTAAGCCTGTCTGCTCTGTATCATAGCTACAAGGGGGTTGAGCTAAGGTTAATTGTGTGACTTTAAAGAGTGCACCTTGACAAGTGTTGTGATTATTCCTTGAGGTGCGAAGTCACCCACCCCAAAAAACAATCCAATTTCTTACAACTGGTATACCTGTGCTTGCCGTTGGGCCAATGGGGAACATCTGAGTCGTGATCTGAAAAAGATCCTAAATCCATTCAGTGCTTTACTTTTCATATGAGGTGCCCAAATAATTGGATATGCATCTTGTCCAACAGAGAACTGAATTGTGTACAGTGCATACATTTAGTCAAGTATATTACAAATACGGTCAGTCTTCACAGTGTACATAATGTGTCCTCATTAATGGTATTAAATACAGCAAAACCTTTAATGTTGCTTCACCATGGATCTTGCGCTGAATTGACTGTTTTTAAATGCAAACACAATTACAAAAAATACAAAGGCAGCCACAATACCAATTACTGTTGTAGGAGGCTTTGGCTAGGCCATTTGCCAGGTCAGGACAAAGCACAAGCAAAAACATTAATTCAACAATGGAGATGAGGATTAACACATAATCCTCGCCTATGTGTCCTAAATGTTTAAAAATGAAACTTTCTAAAGGCTAGGAAATGTTATATTTTCATTGTAAACCGTGACCAGTTGTAATTTTCTTACAAGTTGGTTGTTCAACTGGTATGACATGGAAGTTTGTAAAGCGTCCAATGCAATGGCTACCTTGCAATCCAATGGCAATTGCACTCTGAAGTAAATGAAGGAGATCTGCAGCACTTAACAAAACTCCCAGAGAATGCAATGAATGGATTAGCTCTGTACTGATGCGAAGTCTGATACTTTAAGTGGTACAAAAGATATTTATTTATTTATTTATTTAGAAGTTTTCTATAGCGCTAACAAGACCCGAAGATAGCAGAGTGCTTTACAGTAAAAGGTGTGACAGGGTGAACAAAAAGACATGTAACAAGTAGAAGCAGTCATCGAAAGACAGTATTGGGGGAGGGAAAGTTTGTAACAGTGGGACTTTTGGTATAAGGATACATAGATAACACATAGTTCAGTGGGAGATCATAGTTATCTGGGACCTAGGGAGCGGATGAGGAACAAGGATTTGAGTTGGTTCTTAAATTCCGCATAGGACGGTAGAGTTCTGATATGCGGAGGGATAGAGTTCCAAATTTTAGGGGCATTTCCAGTGAAGGAGCAGTCCGCAGTTTTCTTCTTTCTGGTTTTTGGAAGGATGAGCAGCAGGGAGTTGGAGCTTCTCAAATATCTGCTTTGGCCTGCTTTTTGGAGCTTGGTTGCCAGGTATTCTGGTTTACCGGTGTGGAGGGCCTTGTGGGTTAGGCAGGCCGTTCTGAAGGTGCTACGCATTTCCACCGGAAGCCATTCAAGTTCTTTAAGTGCTGGGGAGATGTGGTCGAATTTTTTGCATCCTGTGATCATTCTGGCTGCCGCATGAAGTGTTGTTTTTAATGGAGCCAAGTGAGATTTGGGGATACCTGTAAGGATTGAGTTCCCATAGTCCAGTCTAGATAGAACTAGAGATTGTGTGGCTAGTTTAAGATCCTTGTTTGGAATGAAAGGTTTGATTTTGTTCAGCAGTCTGAGGTTGAAGAAAGCACTTTTTGCCGAGTTCTTAATGTGGTTTGTCAAGGTTAGTTTGGGGTCTAGGGTGAAACCCAGAGATTTGACGGAGTCAGTTGGCGTGAGAGAACCTTTAAGAGCATCGATCGATTTCAGCCACTCCGTGACTTGAGGGTTGTCTTCTTTGTTTGAGATGAGAAGGGTTTCGGTCTTGTCGGGATTGAGTTTCAGGTGTTTTTTTGTCAACCAATCTTGAACATCTTTTAAGACCGCATTAAGTCTATGGATGTCCTTAGGTGAAGAGGTTTCCAGGTAGATCTGCGTGTCATCCGCGTAGAGGTGGAAGAGGATGTTGGCATTCCTGAGTAGTTTGGCGAGCGGTTCCATATAGATGTTGAAGAGCTGAGGTGAAAGTACTGATCCTTGGGGGACACCCTTGTTGACTTGCTGTGTTTCAGAGGTGAAGTTCTTCAGTTTTATTATTTGCGAGCAGTTGTGGAGAAAGGAAGAAAACCAGTCAAGAACTACCTCGCCGAGGCCAGCTCTTACTTGCAGAGTTTTGATGAGGAGCTTATGGTCTACCGTGTCGAAGGCTGCGGATAGATCAAGGAGTATGAGAAGGCAGCACTTGTCAGCGTCAAGAGAACCGTGAATGTCGTCTATGATGTTCAGCATTGCGGTTTCTGTGCTACGACCTTGCCTGAAGCCAGATTGGAGGGGGTCCAGGAGATTGATGTTATCCAGGTGATGAGTTAGTTGCAGGAGAACGCAGCGTTCCAGTGTTTTGGCGAGTAGAGGGAGGTTAGATATCGGTCTGAAATTGTTCAAGTCGGTAGAGTCGAGGCCAGGTTTTTTCAGCAAAGGGGTGACTTGTCCCATTTTTAGACAGTCGGGGACCACTCCGCTTTGTAGGGAGCTGTTTATAATTTTGCCCCAGATAGGTGCTAAGGTGAGCTTCATTTTTTTGACAAGTGAGGGGGGAATGGGGTCTGAGATGTGAGCTGATGGTTTGGAGGTCGAGATTAGCGAGATTATCTCCGTTTCCTGCACGTGGCGAAAGCTTAGCCAGGGGAGGGGAGGGGGGCCGGAAGGGAGGGCCTGAGGGATGGTCGTGTTGCTGATCTCTAGAGATAGTTCGATTTTTAGGACCTTGTCGTTGAAGAAGCTGGCGAAGTTGTCGCATAGTTCTTTGGACGCCTGTAGGGGTGAGGGCAGAGGTTTTGATGTTTGGTGTCTGATTATGTTGTAGAGTTCCTTGGGTCTGTTTTTGGAATTGGCAAGTGCCTCTCGGAAGAAGTTGGATTTCTTGTTTTTGATATGGTTGTTATACTTCTTTCGGGCTGTTTTTAGTTGTAGGCGAAGGATGGTTGTTGGGTTGTTTCTCCACTTTCTTTCTTTGGCTCTCAATGTTCTTCTTTCTGCATTGAGGTCCGAATTGAACCAGGTTCTAGACGGGGTGGCACGGCTTCTTTTGAGCTTTGGAGGAGCTAGATTATCGAGAATGGAGACTAGCTCAGAGTTGTACTGGTCGATGAGATCGTTGGTCGAAAGGTGTGGAGAGTTGTCTGGGAGAAGAGAGCTTAGCTGCCCTTCTAGAATGTCTAGGGGGACTTGGGAGAGGTTTCTTGACCATTTGGGTGGGTCTTGGGGAGGTTTAAACGGGATGATGGGGTGATTAATGTGAAATAGGATCATATGATGATCTGACCAGTCAACGGGGAGTATGTGGTTGATCGTGATTGAATTCTTTTGTGCAATGATGGCGTCCAGTGTGGCTCCTTTGTAGTGTGTCGCCTCGGTGCAGTGTTGAGTGAGGTTGTTATCTGCGAGGAGGTTGGATAGCGATCTAATTAGAGGGTTGTGGGTTTCATTCCATCGCAGATTTAGGTCACCAAGAATTAGGTTTTTGGAATCGCCGAGAGCGTCTTGAGCGATCAGGTTGGATAGTTGGTCTCCAAACTCATTATTTCTGCCCGGGGGGTGATAGAGTAGGTGGCAAAATAGAGAGTCATTGTCTTTGGTTTTGATGGAAACGGATAGGCATTCAAATGAGTTGTATTCAAAGGGGGAGGTTTCTGTGATGTTCCAGCTGTCCTTGTGGATGATAGCAACTCCACCTCCTCGTTGTTCTATCCTGTCTTTGGAGATGAGGGAGAATCCCGGTGGAACCAGCATGTCTAGGCAGGGGGGAGATGACTTATTTAGCCAGGTCTCAGTGAGGAACGCAACATCTATGTCGTGTGTAAGGATGGCTTCAGCTATGTCCGTTGCATGTAATGAGGCCGATCTGCAGTTGATTAGGAGGCACTTGGGGATTCTCTCCTGCATGCTGGTTGTTTTGTCTTTAGCTTCTCTGGGTATGGCGGTGAGGACTGGTGATCTTTGACGTTTGAGGGTGAGTTGATCTTTCCGGTACCCAGTGATTACTTGAATTTTAGATTTAGGTGATACTGAGATGGGAGAGTCGTAGGTCGTGGCTAGTAATGTTGCTTCTTTGTCTGACATAGGCGCTTCTGATCTGAGTGGTCTGGTGGTCAGGTGTTTTGAGCATGCTGGGATGTGAGATGAGGTAGTGGTCGGGGGCCTAGTCCATGGGGCTCTGTGGAGTTCAGATTTTTTGGGACTGGAAGCCAGGCTCTTGGGATAGGGATAGATTGGGTGAGCGTTGAGGGCTAATGTGGGCCCCTGGGTGATGATGTCGTTGGCGAGGAGGGGCGTTTGGGGAGGGGTGTTGGGAGGTTTGGAGGGATTGTATTGTGCATTGTGGGGTACTATGGGTCCCTGGGTGATGATGTCGTTGGCGAGGAGGGGCGTTCGGGGAGGGAGTTTAGGGGGAATACAGGCTATACCGAGGTTGAGGAGGATTTCAATTAGGCCTTGGGTGATGGAGTCGACCTGATTTTCCAAGGCTGAGAGCCGCTTAGATGTGGAATCAAAGGGGGGGTTGTGGGCAACTGCAGTGGGGCCGAGTAGGTTGTAGTACGGGGGAGTGGGTTGGGAGATAGGGATCGGGGTAGAGGGCGGGGGTGTTGTGGGAAGAGGGCTGTGTGAGATAGTGGACATGGGCGGGAAGGGGGGAGGGTCGGGAGGAGGATAAGACGGTGGAGGTTTGAGAGTAGGGGGGAGATTCGAGGGGCGGCTCGTTGACTGTGGGCTGCCAGTTGACCGGGGGGTGATTGTCCTCGGGGGTGGGAGGTAGCTATGGGGGGTGAAGTGGTAAGGGAGGGTGGTAGGGGGTGAGAGTTGGCTTTCCTGTGGGTTGTGGATGGGTGGGCGTGGGGGGTGGGATGTGGCGGGGGGGAGGGGAGCCTGACGGGCTATATGTGGATCGAGGGGGGTCGTGTCGCGGTCTTCTCTGTCTGTCGAGGGAGTGGACGGTGAGGGTGTAGATGCGAGGTGCGGCGGGGTAAGGAGGACTGACTTGAGAGAGGGGAATAAGGAGTCAAAAGCTTCCAGGTTATCATTGTTGGCTTGTATGAGGACTGTGCCATTGGTGAAGATAGTCACGGTTGTATAGCCTCTGCCAACTGATCTGAATGGAAGAATCGTAGTTAGTTTGCAGCTGTGAGCAGTGGAGGTGGTTTTGGCGATGAACATCCGCGTTCTAATTGTGGAGACCCAATATTCTTTTGTAACTTTGGTGAAAATACTTTGGGAGCTAGAATAAACTGATGTGGAAAAGTAAACAAACTATTTATTGTGCATAGACACAATACTGATGTAAGTATTGCATTGCAACATCTGCAACTCAGTACTTACAACCTTGCTGGAAGATTATGGCATCGAGGAAAAGTAATTTTGCAATCCATTTGTCAGCACACACAGTTCAGAAGAGACTAAAATGCTACTGCTACTTTCTGGTTTTCTAACTGCATCACGTTCTTTCTGCATGTTGTTACAGAATAGAACTTAGGTGGAAAATCAAGCAAGTAGGCTAGATACCACTGCCTGGATGACCATAGCTGAGCAATCAGTATTATTTACTGTTTTAACCTGAAAAATACACAGGAGCATGGCAAACAAACAACACAACTTCCACTCAAATTCACCAAGCTCTGATAATTTCCTAAGACTTTAAAGCAAAGTTAACAGTGTATGATTGTGTGTTCTTTGTCAACATCATGTGCCTACTGACATTCAAAGCAAAACTATGGATCTAAAACATCAAATGAGAAATTTTCATACCGGTCTGATATGAAAATGCGGTATCCAGCAGTGTCCACTATCTTGTTTTCTTTGATACACAAGCTCAGCCACGCAGATTTCACCAGCTGAGCCCCTGCCGGAATCTTGTCGACTTTCAGAATTCGGAAGGCACGATCACAGTCCATCCCTTCATCCACAATTATGTGTGTCACTTCAGACGAAAAGGGATTACAGACTCTACCTCCATTCTGTAGAACCTGCTTCTGAAAGATTTCTGCCCTAGCTCTGCCAATCCCAGCTTGAATTATATGAACAGTCACTGATTTCAGCCAATCACCTGAAAAAGGAAAATACAATTTAGCTCATTTATGAAAGAAAGACTGATTATAACCATTAGAAAAAGACAAAACAAACTACTTTCACTCAATACAATGAACAGTTCTAATAAAATAACATTATCTGGGAGGATTGAGCACCTTCTGTTCTTGCCCGCAGGGGTTACAGTTACTATTTTGGGAAAGGCAGATTTAGAATAATTAGGAAACCAACTACTGAAGCTGGGACTACACCTTAACAATTAAAATAAGATTGAATGCTATGGGGGGGTCGTCCCCATATTGCTCTCGCGAAGATGACACTCCCGTGGTATGATGGTGGAATCGCGCTTCCTGACATTCGTCGTTATTATTGGGCCTCTCAGATGGGGGCGATTAACCACTGTACTTATGGTCCCGCGCCAAATCCGGTGTTTGAGATGGATAAGTGGTTGTTACCCGGCGGGGACTACAATAGGGTTCTGTACGCACGATCCGCGGGGAGGGCACTCACGGTCCCCACCAGGATAGCAGTACAGGTATGGTATCGCGCCACGGCCACCCTGGGTTGGACGGATAAATTGACTCGAGCGACCCCGTTGTATGCGTCTGAGAGACTGGGGTCCCTATGGAAAACGAAGGGATTCGATAAGTGGGAAGTGGGGAAGGTCTGGAACCAATGGAATTCGTATCGTGGTGAGATATGTACTCCCCCCCAAGCGGACTTAGACACTGAACTGCTTTCCTCCCAACCTGGTGTTCCCTCCGCAACCCTTTAAGCATTTCTCCTGTTTCAGATTCCTCTCCCCTGCCTCTCCCGTGATTATGTCGATTGTATTGCATCTGTATGTCCCTATCCTCGCATTGATGTGACACATTTATATATGTACTGCCTTGTGCTGTTTTTTCTTTCATGTTCATTTGTTTTTCACTTAATAAAAAGAAATATAAAAAAAAAAAATAAGATTGAAAATTGCAGGGAACAGGAAATATAAATAAAACGAATTGGAGACGTTGGACAAAAGGGTAAGACTTCCAGGAAAGAGCCCTATTCAAACCTGAGAAAATGATATTGGATGTAAATGCATGTTTTATTGTTTCTAAGCTACTAAAACAGCCCAGTAACATTTACATAACTTCCTAGCTCATCTGTGCCATTAGAACTGGAAAACAACAGTAAGAAAATCAGTCCCACTATGCACAAGAAGAAAACATCTAGTTAGCACTGCTTGGTCACACCTCCTTTGCATGAGACAACAAGCAACTCCGAGACAGATTTTATCATCATCCAGTCATTATTGAAGGTGGCCTACCTTAATCTATCAGTCCATCACCAGCCCAAAATTATGACTCACATACAAGGCCCAGTGGGGCTAAAACACATCTATGTCTTCTTACTTCTATGAGAAGAGCGGCTATGCCTTGGTGTGAAAGAAAACTAGTCAGTTTGGAGAGCACTGAACGTGGTTGTTCCCTTCTGCTAGGTCACATGCAAGCTAAAGAATGACAGCAAGTGCTACCAATACAGAGATTGTTAGAGGAATGTAGTGATTTCGCCAGAGGTTCCAAGAAAAGGTTGAAGAGGAAAGGAGATAGGGTGGACCTTTGGGGTACACCGTTTAGTACTGGAGATGGCTGGGAGAGAGGAGTGGTTTGTCCTGACTCTTTCTGATCTGTATTGTAGGAAGGAGTACAAACATTGTAACACCATACCCGAGAAACCCATCCTGTTCTTCAGAATGGATAGGAGGTTGGCGTGATTAACCGTGTTGAATGCGGAGGATAGGTCAAGGAGGATTAGGAGGCAGGAGTCATTTAGGTCAAGCATTTTTAAAATGTCATCAATAATGTGCGTGAGAGCCGATTCGGTACTGTATTGTATTGTATTGTATTGTATTGTATTGTATTTATTATTTATAACGCGCAACTGTCACCCTACGGGTATCCTGGCGCCAACAGGAAATAGATGGAAACAAAAATATACTGGCTGTCATGTCATACAAAAACAGCCGCCTGGACTGTTAGAAGGACTCAAGAAAAATCAGACTTTGACGAACAACCATGTTTTCAGGCTCTTTCTGAACCCCAACAAGGTGTCCATTTGCCTGATATTCTGGGGGAGCTCATTCCACAGCCTAGATGCAGAAGTGCAGAAAGCTCTGCCTCCCATCCTTGATCTCCTAATCCTGGTAGTTGCTGCCAGACCCAGGCTAGAGGAGCGCAGGGACCTTGTAGGCTTATACCAGGTGAGCCTTTCCTGTAAGGGAATAGGTCCCATGTTGTGCAGAGCTCTATATACAATACATAGGGACTTAAAAGCGACTCTGCTCCCGATTGGCAGCCAATGTAAATCTCTAAGCGCCAACGTAGTGGAAGAACTACGAGGTCTATTGAGAGCCAGCTTAGCCGCTATAGACTGGACCCTCTGGAGCCCCTGTAAGATGTATAAGGGGGCCCCTAGATATTGAGAGTTACAATAGTCCAGTCTGGCCAGGATCACACTCCTGACCACTAGCGGTCTAGACTCATCAGGCAAAAGGGGCAAAATCTGTCTGAGTGCTTTCAACAATCCAAAACAGACACTGATGGTTTTATTGGTCTGGGAGGTCATTTGGAGATCCGCATCAAACGGTACCCCTAAGTTGCGCACGGTCTTCACTGGGATGCAAGGATCAGCTCCCGGCGCAAGCCTGATCTCGCAAGAAGGTTGGTGACTCAGTTTGGCTGACGAACAATAAACCACCTCCGTCTTCTCTTCGTTAAATTGGAAGGAGTTTATTTTCAGCCACCTGGAGACCCTACTCATGCAGTCCTGAAAGGTCTCCATGGTCACTGCCTGTTTTCCTTCCAGGGAGAACACCAATTGGGTGTCATCGGCGTAGTTTATCAAATCAATTCCATAGGATTTGATCATGGGGATCAGAGGCTGCAAATAAAAATTAAAAAGAATAGGGCTGATCGAGGAGCCCTGAGGAACTCCATGACAGACCTTGGACTTGGAAGATGAGAAGGGTGCTAAGGTCACCACCTGTTGTCTGTCTGTTAGGTAAGATTGTATCCACCTCAGGGCCTTACCCTTCACGCCCAGTTTTTCCAATCTACTCGGAAGACCTGCATGCCCCTTCCAAAAGCATGCAGGTCTTGTAGTTGGAAATTCTCTATGTGAGCACAAAGTTGGGATTGTACACATTTTTCCAGTAGTTTGGCTAGTGTAGGGATATTGGAGATAGGGCAGAAATTTTTGAGGACAGTTTTATCTGCATTTGTCTTTTTTAGAATAGGTGACGCCTGAGCTGCTTTTAGGCAGTCTGGGATTGTGCCTTGTGATAGAGAGGCATTTACAATCCTTGTCCAGGTGGGTATGAGTACATTCTAAATTTCTTTGAAGATGGCCATGGGCAACAGGTCACTGAAGTGTTTAGAAGGATTGATGTTCTGAAGAATCTTATTGATGTCTTTTTCACTGAATGGGGTAAAGGTGCCCCAAGACGCATTGTTATGTTATATTGTTATATCTAGTTTATGATGGGCTTGTTCAGAGGGGATGCGGATAAACAGTACATGTCAAACTGCTTTTCTAGGACAGAAATAATACTGATTTAGATATGATTGGTCTCTTATAGTGACAACACAGATGAGCTGCGAAATGCTGACCAGAGGAATATGTAGTTGCCTAGAGGCATTAGCTCAAGCTTTTAGCATGTTTATCCTTTGTTGAGCCTACTTAGGTGGACTAGGTATGTACAGGTGTCTGCTCCCATCCTTGCTGTGACCGAGACTCTAACTCACTGAAGTTGAGACATCTGGTGCAGCTTGCTGGCTCGTAGATGTATTCCTAGTAATATTGGACTGTCAATCTAAGCATTTCCAATACCAAAGGGGATGATGGACGGAGCGCTTGAGCAAATCAAACACTCACCCCCCCAGTCAACTGATCTGGGTATAATCCATCATCATTCTTGAGCTCACTCCACCACCCCAGTACAGACATGGCCATATGCAAATCAGTCTGACCCTGTGCCTCATGGGAACAGTCCAGCCCGAACTGCCATGCCATGTCTTCCCTGGATTGGAAACAAGCATCCTGGGACCGGTTTCTGGCTAATCAGCCGTCTTCAGCCTGGCTAGCTTGAATCCAGTGGCAAAGTGAGCAAGGGACCCATGTCTGGGCATACCCTGCCAACTTAGGGCAAACAAAGCGATACCAAAGGGGATGATGGACGGAGTGCTTGAGCAAATCAAACACTCACCCCAGGCAACTGATCTGGGTATAATCCATCATCATTCTTTAGCTTACTCCACCACCCCAGTTCAGACATGGCCATATGCAAATCAGTCTGACCCTGTGCCTCATGGGAAAAGTCCAGTCCGAACTGCCACGCCATGTCTTCCCTGGACCGGAAACAAGCACCCTGGGACCGGTTTCTGGCTAATCAGCCATCATCAGTCAAGCTAGCTTGAATCCAGTGGCAAAGTGAGCAAGGGACCCACGTCTGGGCATACCCTGCCAACTTAGGGCGAACAAAGCGATACCAAAGGGGATGATGGACGGAGCGCTTGAGTAAATCAAACACTCACCCCCAGTCAACTGATCTGGGTATAATCCATCATCATTCTTTAGCTCACTCCACCACCCCAGTTCAGACATGGCATTTACATCACATATTTTGTACTAATCTGACCCATTCAACAACTTGTGCATATAATCACACCAGTAGAAATTCAATTTCATCCATCTTAGTAATAATGCAGTGTCCAAGAGATGCAACGTATGAAAACAACCAATAAAGCACTTATTTAATTGGTTGGTGATTCATCCATGAGCATTCTTCAAGATGGCCACCAGGCACATCGGACAGTACAGCAGCTAAAGGTCTCAGAAAGCTCATCTATTAAGTATTTAACTCAACAGAGCCATAGAATCTCTAAGCAAACCTTTTACTCTTCTACCTAGTCGGACACCAGTTTGCATTTTCAAGGGTGAATGTTTCCACTCCCTGACCCTCCCTCACTGGTTGCCAAGTGGACCCGCTAGTGCAGTGGGACAGAGTCTGCAAACTGAACTGTACATGGAGAATGGGTGCATTTCTTCTTAAGAGTAGGGTATATCCTGCATTGATGTTGATGTTCTTTGCAGATACAGAGGAGTACATTGTGGTGTTCCAGTGTAGTGTAGACATCTGGAGTTGTTCTGCACGTGGGAAATAAGGGTGCTTACTCCTGCAGCTGGAGGTGCTGTTGATGGCCAGCGTTGCCTGTTCCCTGAGCGGGGGCTGTTGATTCTACACAAGAGATCCTTGCTCCCAAGGATCAGAGTTCTGTTACAGGCCTTTGCTCAAGACATGCATAAAGCCACTTGGGGTGTCATCCAGAGGAATGTCGAAAGAGCACGGCATGCTCTGGCCGGGTGATCCATAGGGTGTCAGGAAAGGTGCTGGGAGTTCGCTGAGGTCTGGAGGTACTTGGGCTGTTGCAGATGAGAGGTTCTGTTGCTCAAGTTATTCGTGGCCAGGCTCCCAGTGGGGAGGAGATACGGAGTGACACATGGGAGGGACGCTTGAGGATTGGTTGTGTGGCACTGCATGGAGGATCAGGGCCTCTCCCAACTGATCTGCGGTGCCAAAACATGACGTCCCTATAGAGTTGACCACACAAGATCAGTGGTATTTAGGATGTGGAGTAGGGGCTGCTGTCCTTTAAGCGGAGTTATGGAGTTGCATTGTTTATGGCTTCTTGCTCTCCACACACTTATGGTGATGGAAGCTCAGTTTGGCAACATGCTCATGAGCTCACCATGTGGCTTCAGTGACACAGAACATTGCTCAAGCCTCCCTTGTTCTGTGATCCCCACGTGTACAATGTTACATGTTGACATGTGAGGAAATCTTGCTTAGACCTCTCCAAGAGGGGGAGGAGACTATTCTCCACCTTTTGTGTCAGTCCCCTACTCATCTACATACCAAGGTATTAAAGCCTTTTGGACACGTATTTCATTTTATAATTGCATATACATGCTACAGCAGCCATCTTAGACAAAGGGGGAGCCTCACATTTGGTCAAATTGATTTTGTAACAGGAGAGGCGGGAGAAGTCATCAGTAATTCACAGTTTCAACAGAGGAACCAGGGTGTGACAAAAAAAGTAAGCTATTATCTGCGTAAAGCAGTGCTTTTATATCTTCCCCACCACTTTGTATACCCTGGAACTCTACTGAGAGACATATTATAGTGGCTAAAGGTTCAAGGGCTAAGAGGAGTGGGGAGAGAGGGCAGCCCTGAGGACGCTTTGGTGGACCTGACGTGTCTGACAAGAAACCTCTACAATTAACATCTGCTATGGGGGAATAATACAAAAGGCAGACCTTGCTTATGAAATCATCGCATAGGCTCAATTTTGTCATCACCTGAAAATAGTATGGCCATTCCATGCATTATAATGCCTTCTAGGCATCTAGGAAGAGTGCAGGTTTCTCTTCCAGGTCATCATGAATGCACCACAGGGCATGGGCCAGAGTCTGACAATGTTTGCAGGAGCTTCAGACTGGCCAAACCCTACTTAAGACTTATGGATTCGTTGGTAGATGACTTTTTCCAATCAAGTCGCTAGAATCTTGGCAAGGATTGTGAGGTTGACATTAACGATCGAAATTGGACAGTAGCTGGTGCCTTTGAGAGGGTCCTTGTTTTCTTAGGGAGTTATGGTAATAGTGGTCTTATTGGATAGTGCCCCTATGGAATTTCATAAAACTCCCCAGGATAGCTGTCTTCACCAGGCTATTTACATGAGTGCAGTGCCGAAATGGTCTCTGCCACTTCCTCTTCTGTGGTGTTGCTCTCTAGATACAGCCAGCAATCATCCGTGAGGAAGGGGAGATATCGTGGAGCCAGAAAGACATCTATTCGATCTGGACTGGCCAGGTGCTCTCATATAAAATGGTGGAATTTAAGGCAGCGTAGCGGTCCGAGATATCCAATGGATGTGGCAGCAGGTTGCCACCCACATCTCTTATGGCCACGACCGCTAACTGGGATTCCCATTGATGGAACTGAGCTACTGGCAATCTGTCCGCCTTCCCCATGATCATATCTGCTCAATTTTAATTTCAAGAGCGCTTTTTCGACTACATCCATGAAAAATGTGTTATGGTGTAATTTGGCTTGCTCTAGGGCTTTCTGGTGTACGGCCGTGGAGAGGCAGTGTAGCAACAATGGAAATAGTGTACCTAAGCTTCAATTCTTTTGATATCAGCGCAAGCTTTATGTTTTATGATTGTAGAGTCTTGCATCATGGCCACCATAGCGCCGCCTTTCCAGCGACCCAAAGAGTCCCTTTGAATCTCACTGAGCCCTCAATGGCCTCTAAGTAAGAGCGAATGTGATATCAAAGTTGCTCCTTTAGCTCCGATAGTTTATGCATGAAGGCTTCCATGTACCATCTGGCTGGAGGAAGCCCCAGCAATCCCCGATATAGGTCTAGTAATGCCAGACTTTGGTCAATAACTCGAGCCTCCAGTATGTCACAGCGAGCAACACTGGGGTAGTCCCACCTTGAAAAGGAAGTAGTCAATGTGACACTGGGTGCCAAATGCAGGCAAGCAGAAAGTATAATTCCCTATCCTCAGGGTGCAAGAGGCGCCACACGTCCAATAGGACGTGCTCCAAAATCCACTTGTGGGATTGCCCTATCCAGCAAATGATGGTTGCCAGGTCTGCAAGACCTTGTCTAAGATTGTGTCTGATGTCCAGTTTCAGTCACCGTAAATGAGCTGAGGGTTGTGCCCATAACCTTAGGATCCTAGACAAGAGGGCCAGGAAATGCATGTTGTCAGAATTGAGGGCGTAGATTGAGACAGCCACAATGGTTTTGGCAAATATACAAATTTTGGCGAAAACTCAATGGCCACCAGTATTCGACCAGGTTTAAAGCACCTTGCAGGTGTGGTGGCGACTCATGAGGATGGCTACTGTACACCTCTTGGAGGGACTACCATCAAAGCCCACTTGTCTTTTTCTTCTAATAATAGTATCTACCGGTGAGGGGGTAGGGGGTTCTCCTCTTATGTAAAATAGGGGGTGTTTGAGGGATGTGTCTGTGAGGGTACAGGAGAGTCCAACCACAATGTGGAGGAAGAAGGGGAGAGGGACCCTTTAAGTCTCAAGTTAACTCCTGTGGTAGATGGGAGAAAATGTGTGTAATATCTGTAAAATTGAGCATGTCTGCCACGCCGCCCATGGGGTATACCAATGGTGCGTCACAGTTTAAAGGATGTTGAAAGGGCAGGATCAGCATTGAAGCCATGAGAGAAGGTAATCAAGCTGATTAGACGGCATGTCCCAGACTGTGGAGGGGGGGCAAGTGATTCAGGGAGGAAGAGGCCAGCACCTCCCTTCCCGAAAAGCCCCAGGATCTTCCACACGGAGATGGTACCCCAGACAATGCTGAGAATGTGAGGAGATGTGCACCAGGGTACCGCATGAGGAGGACAACAAGAGTATACAATACAGGTGCAAAAAGTCCATCCATCATTAATCATCCTTCCTCACGGGTGAGTCACCCTCTGGTGTCTGCTTAAGGGGTGATCTAGATGTATCTGTCTTTATTCCTTTGGGGGGCCTCAACCACCTGATGGACACTTATAAGGGATTATTCCAATTTTCTTCAACTTGCGAAGCAATTTCCATAGGACGTATATCATGTTATTCTTCTCTGCAGCCTCTGTGACACTATAAATATAGAAATTAGTATGTGATTGTCCAAGTCGGCCTTCTTCTGCCACAAGAAATCAATGTCTCTATCCCAGGCCAGCATGGCCTCATATCAGGCTTCTACCAGGTGTAGCCCCTGATCCACAGTGTTGAGGCGGCCCTGAGAAGAGGATACTTTTTGCTGCATTGACTTTACCTCTGCAATGAGAGCAGCTATTTTGGTACACAGGGCAGATAAAGCAGCTCCTATGGTTGTGATCTCTCTCAGGAGAGGATCAATTTCTGCTGTCGAGGGATTAGGTGTATCAGGCTTTCGTGGAGATTTAGAGCGTGCCACTGCCTCCAGAAATGTAATTTTTCAGGCCGCAAAACATAAAACAACATGAAAGGAAGAAAAATATATAATTTGGCACACATGTGAGTAAAGTCAGCGTGGTTGTTAGACAACTGAATAAGCAGGAGATGTAAGAGGCATTACATCAGTCATTATTGGACACCTCTGGCTTTCAATTGCAGTCAATACAAGCGTAGCAGACTGCAGGCCCTGTCCAGTCACTATGGCCAGGGAGAGCGCTGGGATCTCTAAAAAGATCCTGGCTACTAGGTTCAACATAGGCCGTCTCCATGCCCACATCCTCTGCCATAGTTGATGCGAGATATGCAGTGCTCTATGGAGGTAGGGTGAAGACACCTGGCGGCCGGACCTCTTATCTGCTCAGTCAATGGCGTAGGAACGGCCTCAGGTCTGCAGCAAGGGCCAAGACTGTGGATGTCGTGCATGAGCTTAAGCAGGGAGCAGCCATCACAGTTGACACCTGGATCCGCCTCCTACATCTTCTATCCTGCGAGCACTCTGTGGCTGTTCACAGCCCTCTTACCACCCTTTTAAATAAATCTCTCCAATGGACAGCTCTTTTTTAGCTGTAGTTGCACTCTAGGAATCCCATAAACACAGAGTTTGATTTCTCTTCAATTGTTAAAAAGTGTTTACGATGCCTTTAGAAATACATCATCTAATATTAAAAAAAGAAAACAGAGTGATCTTACTAAACATGCTTGCTGTACTTCAATGCACACCTGAAGATTTTCATTATGATGCTAGAGTATAAATGCAAGATAAAGTTTAAATAGCTAGAATGCTATGGTCTGTGTTTACTTCATCAATCACACAGAAACACCTTCAGAAGATTTGTGAAACAAACAACTAATGCCATTGGCTGTGTCTGGATCCTCGAGAACAGCTTCAACTCTGTCTCAATAAGTAAGGAACTTGGGCATGGTGTGCCATTTAAGAAACCCTTACTTACTTCAGGCTTACTAGCTTTTCTAACCTTCTAACTAAGAAAGGCAACAGCAATGGTTCAATAAATCATTACAACATAATTTGCCCAGGCTTACAAACAAAAACCTAATTGAAAAACAACAAGGAATTAAATTAACATGAAAACACAAAACCATAGAAAATCTGCCTTTTAAGTACTGCCCTGGCTTCCTGTTGAAAACTGAACGAAATTTCATATTCTCTGTGCCATGCACAGAGTCTAGAACCTGAGTCTGGTATACCTCCAGAGAGTGGCTCTCAGTCAAGCATGTACCCTCTAAGAATTTAGAATCAAACGCTTACTGACATCACACTAATCAAACGTCGGGTGGCTCAACTAATGGGCAGGTCCTAATACAAAGAACAACCCATCAGGTCTGCAAGATTCTCCATCTCCTCTTGAAAATCTAGTAAACGTGCTCTTAAAAAATAATAAGCACCTGCAACCAGCCTCATTTTTAGTGTTTTGGCTAACCATAAGTGATAAAAGGCCAGATACCAAGCAATATCAGGTTGATATTGTCACATTTTCCACCTCATCTTTTTGTCTGAACCCAATGTGCTCAATTCACTTTGAATACATCATAAAATGTCTACACCACATACCACTTGCATCAGTACTTATGAATATAATACTATTCCTGAATCATGCCACCTGCCTGAACTGTTTCTCCTAAGTTCAATGTTCACTTCTAACAACTTGCTTCCTTAGGTACCCGCAAAAGAGCATGGCTAGTGCTTTCATAAGACACATTCACTTTGACTTTATGTAGAAATAAAATGTACCTCTGACATCATATTCCTCTTTCCGTTTCTTCTGTGGCTCGCACTTCTGGGGGCTACAACGCATTCTCTTGACTTTAGGAAAGGCTTTAAGAATTCCCCCTGGATCCATGCCTTCATGCAGACCCTGCACTCTCTTGACACCTGCTGATGAAGCACGGGTTAACAGGGCAAAATTGAGTGCCACATGTAAAGCCCCTTGTAACAGTACTACTATCATGACCGATTCCTATCAATTCTGACATGTTCTGAGTTGCAATAGTTTTTATAAAATTCAAGAACAAAAGAACATATATTTAATGCAACAGTGTTTGCTACTTACTGTGATCATCTATAGCCAGTGGTAGCCTAATGTGAGAATGAAGCCACTCTGTGGTCAATAAACTCTGGATTCTCTCCGGGAAGAAAAAGCACATATTTTTCCATCAGTTCTAAGGTGACCAGATTACTCATGTCAGTGAGACAGTAGAGAGCTAGTGGCAGACTATCTTTTTACACATTTTTATACCAGACACAACAACTCAACTTGTTTAAATAAAGTTAATAAAGACACCTTGTCAGCCCCATCTCTGACAATGAATTATGTTGGTAAATGAAAGCGCTGGGCTGTAAGATGGTGTCCTGTTAACATAGAATCAGAATCATCTGGCAACCCTATTTTTGTGTAACGCAAATGCCTAGCACATATAGAACAATAACAGATTTGCATATCAATTGCTTAGATATTGAACCTTTCTTTTTGTCAGACTTTCACTAATGCCCATAGTACTATCGAACTAAAAAAGGTGCTGCCACGATCTCATAATGTATCTAAATACGGACGCGTGGATACAACAACTTGCCACCTTCTTTGTCAGTAAGATTACAGCCATCCAGGCTTCTCTCTCTAGTGCGCAATCGGTTGTGAGCTACCCACCGCCACCTCGTTCTGTGGAAGACCACGGCCCTTTCCTCTTTGCATTTCCCCCTATGGATCTTAGTACATCTTTGGAGTTGTTGTCCGGCCTGAAATCCGGCTCTCCTTTAGACCCATGTCCGGCTAAATGCTTGGGAAAAGTGGCTCCCGCCATTAACATCTTGGTGAACCCCCTGCTGAATACATCTCTGTCGACAGGGGAGGTGCCTCTGGCCTGGAAGCGAGCCATGATTTTACCACTGCTCAAAAAACCCACCTTGGACCCCTTGATACATGCCAACTACAGGCCAATCTCCCTTCTCCCTGCTCTGGCAAAAGTGGCCGAGCGGTATGTGCATAGGACAATTTCCAGTTTCATCGAAGGAAACGACCTATTGCACTCCTCGCAGTCCGGCTTCCGAGCTAATTTTAGCACGGAGTTGTCTCTGCTGGAGGTCACTGATGCTATCAGGGAAGTACTCGACTCGGGGGGAAAGGCCGTGTTAGTCATGCTTGACTTGTCGGCGGCTTTCGACACCGTTCCTCATGATGCCCTCCTTGTAAGACTCTGGGAGTGTGGCCTTCGAGGAACGGTGTGGAATTGGCTAAAATCATTTCTGGCCGACCGCCGGCAAACGATCTGGGCGCCTCCTTTTTCCGCTGATATGGCTCCGCTAGAGGTGGGAGTCCCGCAGGGCTCCATTCTCAGCCCTATGCTGTTTAATATCTTTATGGCCCCTCTGGCGGAAGTCGCGGAATCTTTTGGCGCCCGGATCGTGTCTTACGCTGATGACACCCAACTCCTGTTCACATGTGACAGGGAGGGGTCATTTGATGGCATAAAGATCAGGGATTGCCTGGGTGCGGTGTTTGAGTGGTTCAGAGGTCATGGCTTAAAATGCAACTCTGACAAGTCAGAGTTGCTTTTTTTCGGTTGCGCACCGGAACATGACTGGAAATCCTGGTGGCCTCAGGATATGTTTCCTCCTGACAAGGTTGCTGTGAAGGCGAAGAATTTGGGAGTGATAGTGGACTGCGAGTTATCCTTTGGACCCCACATCTTGTCCATTGTTGGGAAGTGCTTCGGCATCTTACGGATGTTGAGGAAATTTCTCCCTCTACTGTCACTCAATCATAGGAAAACAGTCGTACAGGCATTAATCGGGTCGCGTCTGGACTACGCAAACGCTCTCTTTCTGGGTCTACCAAAATATCTCATGACCCGTTTGCAAGTAGTCCAGAATTCGGCAGCCCGTGCCATTTTTGGACTCCCAAGGAGAGCTGGCGCCACTGCCTTATTGAACACTCTTCATTGGCTACCTATCTCCAAGCGGGTCCTTTTTAAATGCCTGACTGTGGCCTTCAAGGCCCTTAATGGTATTGGCCCCAAATATATTGGGAAACGTGTTTTCCGGTATGTGCCAAGCAGGAATCTCAGGTCATCGGGTCTGTCTTTGCTTAAAGTTCCTGTAATTCGTCGTGCACGATTGGGAGGTCGTTCTTTCCGCTATCTGACACCCAAGGCATGGAACGAATTACCAGTGTCCCTGAGATCGGCTCCCTGTCTTCTGACTTTTAGAAAGGATCTGAAGACATGGCTTTTTAGGAAATAGTCTTTCTTTCTGTTCCTTTGTTGTGTGGTTGCTTTCTATGCTGTCTTTCTTTACCAAAGCGCCGGGATGCTCCTTTGGAGTTGCCGTGCGCTATAAAAGAAATAAAGTAACATAACATAACATAAATAAAAACAATTGTCTGTAGGTTATCTAATTTAGAAGATAACCTTCTACTTCATACTTCCCTGAATAATTAAATAGACCCAGTCTTTTACATCCTGTGTTCAATGCTTTACTAAACTGTAAACAATAGTCAAACCAAACATGTTTTTATCCAACCACTTTCTCTTTCAGACCTCCAATTTATCAGAACAACGGGTATTGTACTCTTTTACCCACTCACCCCACGAAGGTGAAGCAATGCAAAAGTGAAATAACACTAAAACTCTCCATGTATGGGTAAACCTGCCTCTTTATTGTACATAAATGGACTGCCATTTTCACAATGTTAGATGGTTTAGTCAAACAACAGAAGGCCCTTCCTTAATGTGCTTTCTCTATAGGCTTTTATCTTATTTATGGCACAATCGTTTACACATTTAGTGGGTATGCTTAAAATCTAATAAGTATCCTACTACACTTGTGGATCAGCTTGGGACCCTATGCTCTAAGTCATAGCAAAATAAAGCTCATTTACCTTTAAATACAACAAGGGGTGGTGATGGACAGAGTCTCTGAATTAAGCAGAATACTCTCACCCAGTCAAGAGATCAGGGCTAGATCCAACACCGTTTTTTAGCTCATTGCACCATCCCAGTTTCAGAACCTGGCTGTATGCAAATTAGTCTGTCCCTGGCCCAGTGCATCATGGGAACAGGGCAGACCAGACTACAAAAGCCAATTCTTACACTGGGAAGGAAACAAGCTTCCGGGGACCGGTTTCTGGCATTTCAGCCGTCTTCGGCCCGGCTTGCTTGAATCCTGATGGTGCAATGAGCAAGGGACTCACATCTGAGTATACCCTTCCACGCTTAGGGTGGACAAAATTATTTACAACAAGGGGTGGTGATGGACAGAGTCTCTGAATTAAGCAGAATACTCTCACCCAGTCAAGAGATCAGGGCTAGATCCAACACCGTTTTTTAGCTCATTGCACCATCCCAGTTTCAGAACCTGGCTGTATGCAAATTAGTCTGTCCCTGGCCCAGTGCATCATGGGAACAGGGCAGACCAGACTACAAAAGCCAATTCTTACACTGGGAAGGAAACAAGCTTCCGGGGACCGGTTTCTGGCATTTCAGCCGTCTTCGGCCCGGCTTGCTTGAATCCTGATGGTGCAATGAGCAAGGGACTCACATCTGAGTATACCCTTCCACGCTTAGGGTGGACAAAATTATTTACAACAAGGGGTGGTGATGGACAGAGTCTCTGAATTAAGCAGAATACTCTCACCCAGTCAAGAGATCAGGGCTAGATCCAACACCGTTTTTTAGCTCATTGCACCATCCCAGTTTCAGAACCTGGCTGTATGCAAATTAGTCTGTCCCTGGCCCAGTGCATCATGGGAACAGGGCAGACCAGACTACAAAAGCCAATTCTTACACTGGGAAGGAAACAAGCTTCTGGGGACCGGTTTCTGGCATTTCAGCCGTCTTCGGCCCGGCTTGCTTGAATCCTGATGGTGCAATGAGCAAGGGACTCACATCTGAGTATACCCTTCCACGCTTAGGGTGGACAAAATTATTTACAACAAGGGGTGGTGATGGACAGAGTCTCTGAATTAAGCAGAATACTCTCACCCAGTCAAGAGATCAGGGCTAGATCCAACACCGTTTTTTAGCTCATTGCACCATCCCAGTTTCAGAACTTGGCTGTATGCAAATGAGTCTGTCCCTGGCCCAGTGCATCATGGGAACAGGGCAGACCAGACTACAAAAGCCAATTCTTACACTGGGAAGGAAACAAGCTTCCGGGGACCGGTTTCTGGCATTTCAGCCGTCTTCGGCCCGGCTTGCTTGAATCCTGATGGTGCAATGAGCAAGGGACTCACATCTGAGTATACCCTTCCACGCTTAGGGTGGACAAAATTATTTACAACAAGGGGTGGTGATGGACAGAGTCTCTGAATTAAGCAGAATACTCTCACCCAGTCAAGAGATCAGGGCTAGATCCAACACCGTTTTTTAGCTCATTGCACCATCCCAGTTTCAGAACCTGGCTGTATGCAAATTAGTCTGTCCCTGGCCCAGTGCATCATGGGAACAGGGCAGACCAGACTACAAAAGCCAATTCTTACACTGGGAAGGAAACAAGCTTCCGGGGACCGGTTTCTGGCATTTCAGCCGTCTTCGGCCCGGCTTGCTTGAATCCTGATGGTGCAATGAGCAAGGGACTCACATCTGAGTATACCCTTCCACGCTTAGGGTGGACAAAATTATTTACAACAAGGGGTGGTGATGGACAGAGTCTCTGAATTAAGCAGAATACTCTCACCCAGTCAAGAGATCAGGGCTAGATCCAACACCGTTTTTTAGCTCATTGCACCATCCCAGTTTCAGAACCTGGCTGTATGCAAATTAGTCTGTCCCTGGCCCAGTGCATCATGGGAACAGGGCAGACCAGACTACAAAAGCCAATTCTTACACTGGGAAGGAAACAAGCTTCCGGGGACCGGTTTCTGTCTCCGTTCTGGTGAAGAATTGGCTTGGTAGTTTGGTCTGCCCTGTTCCCATGATGCACTGGGCCAGGGACAGACTAATTTGCATATAGCCAGGTTCTGAGCTGGGATGGGGCAGTGAGCTAAATAACGGTGATGGATCAAGCCCTGATCTTTGGACTGGGTAAGAGTGGTCTGCTTAATTCAGACACTCTGTTCATCACCACCCCCTTTTCTGAATCGTTTTGGCCACTATAGGTGTGGCAGGGTATACTCAGACATGAGTCCCTTGCTCACTGCTCCATCAGGATTCAAGCAAGCCGGGCCGACGACGGCTGAAATGCCAGAAACCGGTCCCCGGAAGCTTGTCTCCGTTCTGGTGAAGAATGGGCTTGGTAGTTTGGTCTGCCCTGTTCCCATGATGCACTGGGCCAGGGACAGACTAATTTGCATATAGCCAGGTTCTGAGCTGGGATGGGGCAGTGAGCTAAATAACAGTGATGGATCAAGCCCTGATCTTTGGACTGGGTAAGAGTTGTCTGCTTAATTCAGACACTCTGTTCATCACCACCCCCTTTTCTGAATCGTTTTTGGCCACTATAGGTGTGGCAGGGTATACTCACACATGAGTCCCTTGCTCACTGCTCCATCAGGATTCAAGCAAGCCGGGCCGACGACGGCTGAAATGCCAGAAACCGGTCCCCGGAAGCTTGTCTCCGTTCTGGTGAAGAATTGGCTTGGTAGTTTGGTCTGCCCTGTTCCCATGATGCACTGGGCCAGGGACAGACTAATTTGCATATAGCCAGGTTCTGAGCTGGGATGGGGCAGTGAGCTAAATAACGGTGATGGATCAAGCCCTGATCTTTGGACTGGGTAAGAGTGGTCTGCTTAATTCAGACACTCTGTTCATCACCACCCCCTTTTCTGAATCGTTTTTGGCCACTATAGGTGTGGCAGGGTATACTCAGACATGAGTCCCTTGCTCACTGCTCCATCAGGATTCAAGCAAGCCGGGCCGACGGCGGCTGAAATGCCAGAAACCGGTCCCCGGAAGCTTGTCTCCATTCTGGTGAAGAATTGGCTTGGTAGTTTGGTCTGCCCTGTTCCCATGATGCACTGGGCCAGGGACAGACTAATTTGCATATAGCCAGGTTCTGAGCTGGGATGGGGCAGTGAGCTAAATAACGGTGATGGATCAAGCCCTGATCTTTGGACTGGGTAAGAGTGGTCTGCTTAATTCAGACACTCTGTTCATCACCACCCCCTTTTCTGAATCGTTTTTGGCCACTATAGGTGTGGCAGGGTATACTCAGACATGAGTCCCTTGCTCACTGCTCCATCAGGATTCAAGCAAGCCGGGCCGACGACGGCTGAAATGCCAGAAACCGGTCCCCGGAAGCTTGTCTCCGTTCTGGTGAAGAATTGGCTTGGTAGTTTGGTCTGCCCTGTTCCCATGATGCACTGGGCCAGGGACAGACTAATTTGTATATAGCCAGGTTCTGAGCTGGGATGGGGCAGTGAGCTAAATAACGGTGATGGATCAAGCCCTGATCTTTGGACTGGGTAAGAGTGGTCTGCTTAATTCAGACACTCTGTTCATCACCACCCCCTTTTCTGAATCGTTTTTGGCCACTATAGGTGTGGCAGGGTATACTCAGACATGAGTCCCTTGCTCACTGCTCCATCAGGATTCAAGCAAGCCGGGCCGACGACGGCTGAAATGCCAGAAACCGGTCCCCGGAAGCTTGTCTCCGTTCTGGTGAAGAATTGGCTTGGTAGTTTGGTCTGCCCTGTTCCCATGATGCACTGGGCCAGGGACAGACTATTTTGCATATAGCCAGGTTCTGAGCTGGGATGGGGCAGTGAGCTAAATAACGGTGATGGATCAAGCCCTGATCTTTGGACTGGGTAAGAGTGGTCTGCTTAATTCAGACACTCTGTTCATCACCACCCCCTTTTCTGAATCGTTTTTGACCACTATAGGTGTGGCAGGGTATACTCAGACATGAGTCCCTTGCTCACTGCTCCATCAGGATTCAAGCAAGCCGGGCCGACGACGGCTGAAATGCCAGAAACCGGTCCCCGGAAGCTTGTCTCCGTTCTGGTGAAGAATTGGCTTGGTAGTTTGGTCTGCCCTGTTCCCATGATGCACTGGGCCAGGGACAGACTAATTTGCATATAGCCAGGTTCTGAGCTGGGATGGGGCAGTGAGCTAAATAACGGTGATGGATCAAGCCCTGATCTTTGGACTGGGTAAGAGTGGTCTGCTTAATTCAGACACTCTGTTCATCACCACCCCCTTTTCTGAATCATTTACCTTTAAAAGCTGGCATAAACAATGTAGGTTACGTTGTCATGTGAATTTTACACATAAATCATAAATCAAAGCTCCTATTAAGAATGAAAACACAATTCTTCTAACCGAACACAAAAAAATGAAACACATGGTATTACTAGGCATTAATATCCTTTGGATCTAAATATGGATATTTATCAAGATCTCAGCAGTGACTCACAGGCATCCCATTGCTTTGAACTTGCCTAGTAAAGAGACACTAAAAGAAAGAAAATAAGAATTATATACTTTAATTTATCACAAGTGGAGGTTGAAAGCTTAGAAATGCAGAGATGTTTGTACTCCCCGTTGTGTTTCATTCATAACAAGCATTTACAATGCAATAGGTCTCGCAGTTGTTAGAGTTTGAGCTATTGGCATTGTAAATGGCAATGTCTTTTATTTATGTGTTGGTTTTTAAAACATAAATAAAAGGCATTGTCATTTACAATGCCAATAGGTTAAACTCTAGCAAATGCGAGACCTATGGCATTGCAAATGCTTTTTTTTGATGTAGTTGTCTGTGAAGTTCCACTTGCAAGTCATGGAGCACGCCCAGGTCAAGCAGAATCTGTGGTGTTTCTAGACAACTGAAACAGCCAATTGTTTTATGGCCATTTCTTGCAGGGGCTTCACAAAAAACAACCACGAGGACTGACAGGGGAGACCCCTCAGCAATCCTGCATATTAATGTTTTAGGAGAAAAGATAGTTGCAAAAAAATACTAGGCGTGACCGTCTGGACAAGATTGGACAAAACCAAAGAAAAACAGCAGTCTTTTCCACGTTTGGGGTGTCTTGATGCACTGGGCCAGGGACAGACTAATTTGCATATAGCCAGGTTCTGAGCTGGGATGGGGCAGTGAGCTAAATAACGGTGATGGATCAAGCCCTGATCTTTGGACTGGGTAAGAGTGGTCTGCTTAATTCAGACACTCTGTTCATCACCACCCCCTTTTCTGAATCATTTTTGGCCACTATAGGTGTGGCAGGGTATACTCAGACATGAGTCCCTTTCTCACTGCTCCATCAGGATTCAAGCAAGCCGGGCCGAAGAGGCTGAAATGCCAGAAACCGGTCCCCGGTAGCTTGTCTCCTTTCTGGTGAAGAATTGGCTTGGTAGTTTGGTCTGCCCTGTTCCCATGATGCACTGGGCCAGGGACAGACTAATTTGCATATAGCCAGGTTCTGAGCTGGGATGGGGCAGTGAGATAAATAACGGTGATGGATCAAGCCCTGATCTTTGGACTGGGTAAGAGTGGTCTGCTTAATTCAGACACTCTGTTCATCACCACCCCCTTTTCTGAATAGCAACATTTTAACTGCACTCTGCATCTGCACTCTAAATCTGCACTCTGCACTCTGAATCTTGAATCTGCACGCTGCACTCACACTCTGCACTCTGAATCTGCACGCTGCACTCACACTTGGCACTCTGAATCTGCACTCTGCACTCTGAATCTGCACTCTGCACTCTGAATCTGCACTCTGAACCTGCACTCTGAACCTGCACTCTGAACCTGCACTCTGAACCTGCACTCTGAATCTGCACTCACAATCTGCACTCACAATCTGCACTCACAATCTGCACTCACAATCTGCACTCTCAATCTGCACTCTCAATCTGCACTCTCAATCTGCACTCTCAATCTGCACTCTCAATCTGCACTCACAATCTGCACTCTCAATCTGCACTCTCAATCTGCACTCTCAAACTGCACTCTCAATCTGCACTCTGAATCTGCACTCACAATCTGCACTCTCAATCTGCACTCTCAATCTGCACTCTCAATCTGCACTCTGAATCTGCACTCTGAATCTGCACTCTGAATCTGCACTCTGAATCTGAATCTGCACTCTGAATCTGCACTCTGAATCTGCACTCTGCACTCTGAATCTGCACTCTGAATCTGCACTCTTAATCTGCACTCTGAATCAGCACTCTGCATCTGCACTCTGAATCAGCACTCTGCATCTGCACTCTGAATCTGAACCTGCACTCTGAACCTGCACTCACAATCTGCACTCACAATCTGCACTCACAATCTGCACTCTCAATCTGCACTCTCAATCTGCACTCTCAATCTGCACTCTCAATCTGCACTCACAATCTGCCCTCTGAATCTGCACTCTGAATCTGCACTCTGAATCTGCACTCTGAATCTGCACTCTGAATCTGCACTCTGAATCTGCACTCACAATCTGCACTCTGAATCTGCACTCACAATCTGCACTCACAATCTGCACTCACAATCTGCACTCTGAAACTGCACTCTGAAACTGCACTCTGAAACTGCACTCTGAAACTGCACTCTGAATCTGCACTCTGAATCTGCACTCTGAATATGCACTCTGAATATGCACTCTGAATATGCACTCTGAATCTGCACTCTGCACTCTGAATCTGCACTCTGAATCTGCACTCACAATCTGCACTCTGAATCCTCAACTCACAATCTGCACTCTGAATCTGCACTCACAATCTGCACTCACAATCTGCACTCACAATCTGCACTCCCAATCTGCACTCTGCACTCTGAATCTGCACTCTGAATCTGCACTCTGAATCTGCACTCTGAATCTGAATCTGCACTCTGAATCTGAATCTGCACTCTGCACTCTGAATCTGCACTCTGCACTCACAATCTGCACTCTGCACTCACAATCTGCACTCTCAATCTGCACTCTCAATCTGCACTCTCAATCTGCACTCTCAATCTGCACTCTGAAACTGCACTCTGAAACTGCACTTTGAAACTACACTCTGAAACTGCACTCTGACTCTGCACTCTGAATCTGCACTCTGAATCTGCACTCTGAATCTGCACTCTGAATCTGCACTCTGAATCTGCACTCTGAATCTGCACTCTGCACTCTGAATCTGCACTCTGCACTGTGAATCTGCACTCACAATCTGCACTCACAATCTGCACTCTGAATCTGAATCTGCACTCTGCACTCTGAATCTGCACTCTGAATCTGCACTCTGAATCTGAATCTGCACTCTGAATCTGAATCTGCACTCTGCACTCTGAATCTGCACTCTGCACTCTGCACTCACAATCTGCACTCTGCACTCACAATCTGCACTCTCAATCTGCACTCTCAATCTGCACTCTCAATCTGCACTCTGAAACTGCACTCTGAAACTGCACTCTGAAACTGCACTCTGAAACTGCACTCTGAATCTGCACTCTGAATCTGCACTCTGAATCTGCACTCTGAATCTGCACTCTGAATCTGCACTCTGCACTCTGAATCTGCACTCTGCACTCTGAATCTGCACTCTGAATCTGCACTCTGCACTCTGAATCTGCACTCTGAATCTGCACTCTGCACTGTGAATCTGCACTCACAATCTGCACTCACAATCTGCACTCACAATCTGCACTCTGAATCTGCACTCTGAATCTGCACTCTGAATCTGCACTCACAATCTGCACTCACAATCTGCACTCACAATCTGCACTCACAATCTGCACTCTGAATCTGCACTCTGAATCTGCACTCTGAATCTGCACTCTGAATCTGCACTCACAATCTGCACTCACAATCTGCACTCTGAATCTGCACTCACAATCTGCACTCTGAATCTGCACTCTGAATCTGCACTCTGAATCTGCACTCTGAATCTGCACTCACAATCTGCACTCACAATCTGCACTCACAATCTGCACTCTGAATCCTCAACTCACAATCTGCACTCTGAATCTGCACTCTCAATCCGCACTCACAATCTGCACTCACAATCTGCACTCTCAATCTGCACTCTCAATCTGCACTCTGCACTCTCAATCTGCACTCTGCACTCTCAATCTGCACTCTGCACTCACAATCTGCACTCTCAATCTGCACTCTGCACTCTCAATCTGCACTCTCAATCTGCACTCTGCACTCACAATCTGCACTCACAATCTGCACTCACAATCTGCACTCTGCACTCACAATCTGCACTCACAATCTGCACTCTCAATATGCACTCTGAATCTGCATTCTCAATCTGCACTCACAATCTGCACTCTGCACTCTGAATCTGCACTCACAATCTGCACTCTCACTCTGCACTCACAATCTGCACTCACAATCTGCACTCACAATCTGCACTCTCAATCTGCACTCTCAATCTGCACTCACAATCTGCACTCTGCACTCTCAATCTGCACTCTGCACTCACAATCTGCACTCTCACTCTGCACTCTCACTCTGCACTCTCAATCTGCACTCTCAATCTGCACTCACAATCTGCACTCACAATCTGCACTCACAATCTGCACTCACAATCTGCACTCACAATCTGCACTCACAATCTGCACTCACAATCTGCACTCACAATCTGCACTCTGAATCTGCACTCTGAATCTGCACTCTGAATCTGCACTCTGAATCTGCACTCTGCACTCACAATCTGCACTCACAATCTGCACTCACAATCTGCACTCTGAATCTGCACTCTCAATCTGCACTCTCAATCTGCACTCTCAATCTGCACTCTCAATCTGCACTCTCAATCTGCACTCTCAATCTGCACTCTCAATCTGCACTCTGAAACTGCACTCTGAAACTGCACTCTGAAACTGCACTCTGTAAGTGTGCTTACCCCTCTTCTAGTGCACTTCCTCAGAGGTAAGAAGCACTATATACATTCAGCTACAATACAATACACGCCTTTCGCGAAATTATTTTCTTCCTTTGGTTGTCTGCCCTGGACTATATATATATATATATAGATATATATATATACTACGTGTAGAAAACAAAAAAAAGCTTAACACAAAAAAGAGACAGGACGCTTTATTACAGTTTTATAAACATCAACTTTATCGACTGTTAACACCTCTCTTGGATCCGAAAAACCCAAACAGGAAATCACGATGATCATCACAAAATATGTAATTGCGCAGACAAAGCTTGAGAATACTTTCATCGTTAATAGCCCATAGCCAACAGCAAGATCTCAAATACTCTGTACCCAACAATACCTAGGGTACACTGCTAGATTGATTTAGTATGGCACTGGAAGGGGAGGTGTGTGTACGAGGCCTATCATACTGTCTTCATAAATGTAAAAAGCCTACCTGTTGTGCTGTTCGGTGACTTTGCCCTAGGGCTCCGAGAATATTTGCTGAAAGAACAAGCGGGAGGCGGCTCGGGCGCAGCACGTCTTCCGGAGACGTGCGCGTTCACAGAGCTGAATCGGCTCGTGCACAGGCCAGTAGCGGCTCGTGCACAGCTCTACCTCCCTTGCCAGTTAACACGGTGACTATAGAACTCGCTGGCGGGAGCGGTTCGCGCTCCAACGCCAGCTCGCCCTAATAATAAAAAGTATGACCACTAAAAGAGCACTCCTAATGTATTTTATTTCCAATAACAATAGTGCTAACAGGCGGACTGCAGCTAGAATTTAAAAGATCCTAAGCGTAAGCAATTGAGGTCAGCAACTCAAAGTAGGTTCACTTGAGAGTTATATTTTGGAAAGACTTGGACTTTTGATGAGCTCCTAAAAACCAAAAGAGCTCATAATTACTATTTTCAGAGCTACTGTCAAATGCCATGAGACCTCACGGTTATTTGTGCGCTATACAAGAATGTTTGACATATGAGATATGACAAGTACAATGACAGTCGTCTTGTTAATTTTAGAGGAGGAGAGAGGAAAGAAGCACCTACTTCGAATGGGAAACCACCATGTATGTCACTACGTGAGGATGGACCTACTGGCTTGCTAAGTATTAGATATGATCACCACTGAGTCTCACATAGAGCAAAGACACAAAGTTAGTGGCCGTTTTCCCCTGGCATTAGGCAGAGAAAACACAAGTGTTTCTGGATCCACAGTGCCCTGAAATATAAGCATTACATTATTAGCCATATCCTTTCAAGATTACCTAATTAGGAACTCTTCATATCTGCATGTCCTAAATACATTTTCATTAAGTGGAGTTTATTAAGCAACAGGCATGTTACGATATAGGATGTGTGGTAGATGGTACAGAAACATGCACTGACTTTCTGTAGGTTAACAGGCGGAATTAATCTGCCTCATGAAGGCAGGTACAAGTAGAAACATACAATGGACCTCATCACGAGCAAGTGTAACCAAGACCACACCCCAGGTCTAAGTGCCTAGTGACAGCTTCCACAGAATTTTCATCTTCCCTGATTCATGAGTCATGGGAGACCTCCATGGCAGGTTGCCACACATCTTCCCCTTTCATGAAGAAACAAAGATGAAGATAAAAAATACACATTCTTTGAACGGACTCTGCATAGGGCACAGAACCACCAGAAGTGGAGCAAGCTACTAACCAATATAATACACATGAAAAGGAATACTGGTAACAACCCTAAGAAAACAAGAACACCACAGGGAACCAGACGAACATCACAGAAACTCATGGTATACAATCCCTCATCAACAAACAAGAACAACATACTAACACTCAAACATACTTGTGATGAAAATTTTAGAAAGAGAACATTATAAAGTTAAAGGTACAGAGAGAGAAAATACACCTGAGAACAACAGATACACGCAAAAAAACACACACAAAAAACTTAAATACTCACAACCATCAGGCAGCTTTGCCTCCTTACTCCATATCCACACAAGACTTGATCACCCGATGGGTGAATGAAGCCATAGAAACAACCAAGTAGGGTGTTTTTCAACCCCTGAGATTCAGGAAAGGTAAAAAGTTCCCAAAATCTCCAATCCTTGCTGACCAGCAAAATAGGGATAAGCGTGACCCTTGCAACAGCTCAATTTATTTTCTTCTTAGACAGGTATGTTTCTACTCTGCACACAGTGATTAAGGAGCTTCCTAGATACCCTCATTATGAGAATGAGACGCTACACTGAAAGAAACAGGGTAAACCCGTTGTGATTAAGAAGAGGGTGAAACAGGACTCTGGCAACTGTAAACAGGGTAAAAAACGTACAAAGTTAAGTACAGGTTGGATTATACCTGCACAATTCTGACATTGCGCGTATTTTCCCCCTCTTGAGGCGGAAGCCGGGAGGTCTCCTATCTTTCTTTGTATTTTAATTGCCGATTTTACTTGTCTTGCACTTGTTTTGTACTTTGCTCACACCTGAGTAAATAGGTGTGCTGAGACCCCCTGCGCTTAGTAGCGCCTTAGATTCATTCTCACCCCCTCCCTGTAGCTCCGGTCCTGCTCTCGGCCGAGTGTTGACGCCGAGGGCAGGGCGCCGGTTTTGGCGGCCATCTTGGGTCGGGCTGGGCTGATGACGCGATTGACAGCGCTATAAAAGGCGTCTGTGTTAGTGTGCAGGTAATTCTGACATTGCACGCATTTTCCCCCTCCTGAGGCGGAAGCCGGGAGGTCTCCTATCTTTCCTTGTATTTTAATTGCCGATTTTACTTGTCTTGCACTTGTTTTGTACTTTGCTCACACCTGAGTAAATAGGTGTGCTGAGACCCCCTGCGCTTAGTAGCGCCTTCGATTCATTCTCACCCCCTCCCTTTAACTCCGGTCCTGCTCTCGGCCGAGTGTTGACGCCGAGGGCAGGGCGCCGGTTTTGGCGGCCATCTTGGGTCGGGCTGGGCTGGTGACGCGATTGACAGCGCTATAAAAACAGACAGTGATGGCTCCGCGCAGCGGACGCGAACAGCGGACGCGCCGGAGTCGTGCCAGAGTCCTGCCCGTCTGCGCCCGTCCGCACACGATCGAGCACAGGGCTCAGGAACTCTGGCACACACATCACCTATACTACTAATGATCTCCTAGCACTGAACTCCGACAGGCACAGTCTGTCTCCCACCATATGCGCCACTCTCAAGGAAAATAATATCCTCTGTATCCCCAGCCCTAAGAATTGCAGCCTTTTACTCCCTTTAAAATTAGCTACCCTCAACACTAGGTCACTACAGAAACACCACCTGGAAATTTTCACCCTCTTACAGGATGAGACTATCGACATTCTGACACTCACCAAAACTTGGTTGAGTGACACCTCCTCCCCGGATATCATAGCCGCCCTCCCTAGCGGGTATGATATGATCTGGCATAACCGCCCAGATGGGGCCCGAGGCGGCGGTGTAGCAACGATCTTTAAAAAACAATTTACGGTGACCAAAATCCTAACTGAGACCATAAATGCCGTCGACTTATTGGGGATAAAAATCACCATGAATAATTCCTGTCTCATCATCTTAACAGTTTACTGCCCACCCCAAAGTACTCCAATGTTCAATGATCTCTTTTTCCCTATAATATCGGATCTATGCACACGTTATAAAAATATTGTGGTGACCGGTGATTTTAATGTCCATTGGGATAAAAGGGATAAAGATCTATTAGCCCAGAAACTGCAGATTTCCATGACCGCTCTTGGACTGGCACAAGTAGTGGATGCCCCAACCCACATAAAAGGGCATATTCTCGACCTCATCTGGTCCTCTATACCAAAGGTGGCTCTCACAAATATTACACCTTGTATCTGGTCGGACCACTATCTAATCTTGTGTGATATACCACAAAGCAATTCCCAGGCTAAACTCCCATTAAAAACCAAAAAAGTGCGCCAATGGAAAAAAGTCAACCTTGAAACCCTGACTAAAGTCCTGTCCAAATACAAGCAGAAAGCCATAATTCCATTAGATGGCACTGACCTAGATCTAAACTATGACATTATTACAACCACCCTCAGACAATCAATTGATGTGATAGCCCCTGAAAAAACACAAAAAATAAAGGGTGTAGAAAAAGGGGCCCCCTGGTTTACCCAAAGCTTGCGAGATCATAAAAGAAAGCTCCGTTATCTTGAAAGATGCTGGAGGAAATCTAAAAAGGACACTGACAGGGAATTATACAGATCATCGTTCCAACTGTATAAAAAGCTCATCGTATCAGCTAAGAAGGACTACTATGAAACACGTATGAATAATGCCACAAATATCCAGAAAGAAACCTTCCAAATACTGAAAGAACTAAGCAAAAAAGAGGAAAAGGCAGATACATTGATTGATTGCGACACTTTCCAAGGATATTTTCTTGAAAAAGTAGCGACCATACTGTCAGATATTAAGAAAGACAATTCAACTATACACACCATGCCATTGTCCCCTTTAAACCCCTCAACCCCTATCATCACTAGATTTCCAGAAATTGATTCCACTACCCTTAGACAACTAGTAACATCTACCAAATCAGGTTCCCCCGCCGATCCCTGCCCTCCCGATATTTTTCGATTAGCAATTCCGATTTTAGAGGACCAGATCTTAGACCTCCTAAATAATTCATTAGCAACTGGATCATTACCAACTACCTTTAAAGAGGCACGCGTCAGACCCCTGATAAAAAAACCTGGGGCAGATCCAACTAGCCTGAAGAACTACAGGCCAATTTCCCAGCTGCCATTTCTATCGAAAGTACTAGAACAGCATGTGTTAAAATCATTGTCATCCCTTCTGGAATCTCACCATCTCCTCCAGGAGCGGCAAGCTGGTTTTCGTGCCCACCATAGCACGGAACTAGTAATGCTATCAGTACTGGATGAGCTCAGATGCATGGCTGACAGTAAAAAGCCAAGCGCCCTGATATTATTAGACCTTTCAGCGGCGTTTGATACTGTCAGCCATGCACTGCTTCTGGACAGACTAGCCAGGTCCGGGATAAGAGAACTAGCTCTCCAATGGCTAACGGCCTTTTTATCGGGGAGGACGCAGAGGATCCAGCTAGCAGATCAGATCTCCGACGTGGGCGCCTTAGTTTGTGGAGTCCCGCAAGGGTCCGCGCTCTCTCCACTTTTATTTAATCTGTACTTACAGCCATTGATAGAATCCCTGGCAAACATGGGCTGTAAAGTTTTTAACTATGCCGATGATACTCAGCTGCTGCTGAGTATCGACAATACAACATCGGCTCAGTCCATAGCCCAAAATATACTACGGTTCACAGTAAATTGGATGTCGTCCAACTTATTAAAAATCAATCCAGACAAAACGGAAGTCCTCGTAGTCTCAACCTCTACTTCCCCCTGGAACGATCTGTTCTGGCCACAGGAACTTGGACCTACCCCAAAACCGTGCCCTAGTGTAAAGAGCCTCGGTATGAAAATCGATCAGGAACTCTCGATGACCAACCAAGTGTCCGCTGTGGTTGGCTCTTGTACCAACCTGATCAGGCAGCTACGTAAGCTTGTCCCCCTACTCTCAATGAATATGCTCCGAACTATTGTTTCAGCCACAATAGTGTCCAGAATCGACTACGGAAACGCGTTATACCTAGGTCTCCCAAAAAATTCCATCAATCGTCTTCAAGTTATCTTGAATGACGCAGCCCGCCTAATATTCGGAGTTCCCAGGCGGACCCATGCCTCCCCCCTGCTTTATAGATTACATTGGCTCCCTATGAAGCAGAGAGTCGAATTTAAGAGCATGTGCATTTGTCACAAAGCAATTCATGGACAGGCCCCAGCCTATATAAAAGATAGGCTGGAAGTGTATGAACCTAGACGCGCCCTGCGATCCTCCGACTCCTTTCTGCTATCCTGCCCACGCTTTAAACTGGCAACTAAAGGAGGCAGCTCCTTTTCAGTCCAAGCTCCCTCCACCTGGAACAAGCTGCCGGAGGTGCTTCGTAGAGAACCCAATCTTCTCCGCTTTAGGAAATCCCTGAAGACCTTACTTTTCAAGGACGCGTTCACATCCCCGTAAGATTGGCCGATATTCCATATCTTCCCTTCTTGTTTCTTGTTGCTGTACTCGGTCAGAAGCGCTTTGAGACCTGTCGGTGAGTTGGCGCGATATAAAACCCAGATACAAATACAAATACAACTGAAACCTAGCAGAAACCATTGCAACTGGAAATAGGGTTAAACAGGATATTAGACAGCATATACCTTGTCAAACAATCTACCACTGGTTCGCACTCCCAACAAGTACCAACAAGGCAGGCACGTAGGAAGAAACGCCAAGTGGGAAATATGTTGTGTTTGGCTGTAGTTTCCATCACCCGACAATGGGACGCTTGTACCGAAACAAAATGGGACGCTTGTACCGAAACAAGTATGGATTTTGAGAAGGATAGAACTGTGAATATCACAATGAATATGATTTGACTCCAATATTTGCTTTAACAAAAAATAGATTATTTCTAACTAGAGTGTAAACTGAACAAGTCATCTGAAATACAGAATGATACAAAAGAAAAAGAAAGAAATGTATGAAACAATTGAATCAGTGTACGCCCTTGAACATGGTGAGAGGCTCACTGTCATTGCAACACAGGTTTTCTACTTCCAGTGATTAATAAGCATAAAAGAAACACCGATAACCTAGATCAAACAGATGTTGGAAAAGACTAATAAAAATATTACAATCAAGTACTAATAAACTATATGTCTTACATTTGTTTTTTTCGAATTTTAACATGTTTAGGGAATGCCAATTGCTTCAAAACGCACAGTGTAAGCAGTACTCAACCATTATAAACTCATCAAGATTTGAACAATGATAACTGTTGCTTTCTAACTGGGAATGAATGTTACAATCAAGAGTTAAGCTCTGCTGGCCAGAACCCAATCCTAGGTTTAAAAGAGGGAAATGTACTTAATGATACTATGTGGGTACTGACAACATACCATTGAGTACTTAAGGAAATGTAACCAAGTCCTAGGTGTCCTGGAGAACTCCTATTGCTCTTAACTTACTTGTACAGATTGTACACTGGATGATACTTACTACAGAAGAAACATAATAACACAAATGTGTAATATAGCACATCAAACAATGCTTTGTTTTTCAACTGCTGTTTTTTATCGGTCGAGAAATCTATTCTCATTCAACTGCTCAAAATGTGGCAGAGTCTGTGTATTTTTCAAGTCCGATTTTGCACAACTATAACTGCTGTTTTGGGCCTTAAAGTTACATATATAAATTGAGTGTGAACCACTGACAAGTTTGGGAATACCCACAGCGTAACAAATTGTCCTCTTCCCTAATGGCTACACACCCGCCCCTTGAGTCCTAATTCTCTAAATCAGACAACTGTTGTCGATAGCATATTTGAAAGCAGTCAACATGAACATGGTACTTTGCCTGACCCTAATTGGTGGACTAGAGTAAACAGAATCTATTAAGTCCAATTTTCTCAGAAGTGGAAAACAAAGAAAAAAGGGTAAAATGTTTTGGGCAATCACTATCATCCCTTCTAAATAGGTGGATCAAAATACTACTCCACCGGCTCCTAGGTACAAGCCGAGATTGTGAAGATGACTCAAGAATCTATTTCAGGCACTAGCATTTGCCTTAATATCAAGTGAATATATATATAGAGGGTGTTGTACATACATACAACTCATTGGTCACTCTGACATTCAACATCGATCCTAGTTGAGCAAGTACCCAAATACGACCTATCACAATGGTTTAAGGGCTCTGCTCTTCAGTAATATTATCATGGCTTCCACTTGGCTTCATATCACAGAGGTGTGGAATTCCTATAGCCCCTTCCACAGGCAATATTGCTAATGGTGAAAAACAAGTCTTCACATTGTTTGTCCAATGGAAAAGTAAGCTCACACCCCCAGCAGCACAAACCCTCTTTGCTGCCAATTTACTGTACCACAGTTTGGGTGTGGGAAAGTGGGTTGTCTTTCTAAATTGCATATATGATTCAGTATTTCAAAACCGTTATTGTTATATTGTTATGGCGAAAAGCCCATGGAAACACATGAGCTCTAAGCTCACTCGGACTGCAGATGGAGACTAAATAGGTATATATTTTTACACACACAAAAAATTACTTGTTTGCAAAACTCAACAAATTGTAGATATGTATAAGTCATTGATTAAAGGAATGCTGAAAACTGGAAGCAGGCTTAGTGGCTGCTTTCAAAAGAAAATCTACAACAAAGATACAGTTGAAGGTTGCAGACAGTTTTTCTACATTATGAAGCAATTTTGAATAATTTACCATTTCTCTGAGGTATCATTAAATAAAACTTGTGTTGTAAAGAGTACGTATAAAACTATTGTGTCCAATATGTAAAAAATTAAGATTCCAATTCTTAAAGAAAGTCAAAAAAGTGTATCCTCAGGTCTGTCACCTTGCAAGGTCCCAGTTTTATGACTTTCATGAATTCACGAGAGTTTACAAAAGTTGGTCAGTTAGCACGAACAGTCTCAGGTTTCCAGGTGCACTCCTAGAAATTGTTTGTGAATTCAATTTTGGATGGACAAATAAATCTTTACGTTTTTGAACTTGTGAAAATCTGCCAAATAAGTGCAAATTCACTAGCTGGACTGTTTTTTTGGTTCCCCCTCTAGAGTGGGAAAATACTTTCCCCTTGGGGAAACCCATTCCAAACATGCTATGCTACGATGGACGCAGGACAGTAAGAAGGCCGAGGAGGGAGCTCCGTGGCTACAGATAGCTCTATGAGCATAAATCCTCGTCTAGCCTTCGGTCCCATACATCAGACCCGGACCCTCTCACTACCAACTACCAGCCACTGCTGAGAGCCCTACCTGACTGAAACTGCACATCTGAGAGGATTGGGGAGAACTCGACTCACCTCCTGCCTGCGACCGAGACACCATCGAGACTGGACAGGAAGGCGCTCAAGAGTTTCAACCCAGCTGCGGTGATTGCGAGCTGCCTTGACACTTTGCTGATCACCTCGCTTGCAGACAGCCCTATAGCGCGCTGGGGAGAGCCCCATGGAGAGGACGCCACACGGAGATTTCCCCGAGGGTCCGAGGACCGTACATTACATTAAAGAGGACGCCGCACGGAGATTTCCAGAGGGTCTGATTACCCTACATTACACGAAGAAGTACTGAGGCTGGAGAAGAGTTCACAGCCTCAGTTGCGCAACGACATACAGGGATGTTGACCGCAGTTTGATTTGGAGCAGTCTGGCGCCCGGGGCCTGCGCTTGTGCACTATTGTCAATCGTGACGGCGTGCCGAAATGCAAGTCAGCACGCAAACTGTTCTATCAGAGAGAGGCAGTCTGGAGTCTGCTTTGCGGGCATTGAGGCAGGTTGGGATGCTCCTCGCGGGTGAGAGCTGCGAAGTGCAGAGCTCAATGTTGTGACTGTTTTTCCCCTGCCAGTTCCTCCATTATCCCCTGCCTTTGCTCCGGTCTTGGTTGGAGGCTGGGCCAGTTGCCTCCTGAGTCGAGAGCGCTGGAAACTTTTGGTGGCAATTTGTGGACCATGTCTGCCAATGGCTAGGCAGTTGAGAATTGCATGGTAATTAAATTGTTTATGCCTATGCACATCAGTGTTTTACTGCGCTTGAGCCCTGTCATTTTCCCTGTTTTTGCTCCTCCTTTCTACTAGGAATCAAAATGGCCGAGCCAGCTAGCCCGATCTATTGAAGCAAAATAGAAAGATGTCTTCACCCCTGAAGCAGAAACAAATAAAGGTCTTTCTACCAACACCCCTAGATCAGAAACAAAAGAGGTCCTCAGTAAGAATCAAAATGGCCGAACCAGCTAGTTTGATCTATTGAAGCAAAATTAGGTCGAAATGGGGACATCTGACACACCGATTTTCTAATAATGGCCCCCATGAGTGGGCCCCTTTCCAAAGCACTCCTTCTCCCCTTGTTGGGGAGGGATCCAGCATTTATGACCTGGAGTCTCACACAGCGGAGGCCTGGGTTGTTAACCCATTACCGCAGGGAGCACAGCACCGTACACCGTGACTGGCGCGCTCGATTGAACTTTTTGGACTATGCCCTCCTAGGCAGAAACTATAACCTTTCAGTATGTAGTGCGGTGCCTGAGCAACCTTTGGCCGATGACCAGTGGAGCTGTCCCAAGCAGGTATAGAGAAGTTTGTCTCTGGTTCATCCCTCGGCCGTCACCTACCCAGCCGGACGTCGGACACTGTTTTTCCTCATCTCCCCGTTGTGCCTCCTATATCCTACTCCTCCTCTTTCCTCCATTATTCTCCTCTACCTCCCCATTCCTTCCCTCTCTCCCCTTGCCTATTTGTTCCTCATGTTTGTACTCATGTAATTCCTGTAACTAAGCTCCAATAACTGATGTAACTTTGTAACCATGTTCTGAAACAATGTTTCTTCCTCGTGTAAGCGCTCTGATACCTCCGGTTCTAGCCAGCGCTATATACAACTCAATAAAGAAATAAATAAACAACCCCACAATTATTGGTTGGGATTGTAGGGGGTTCTCGAACCATATTGGAAAGTGTTTTTTTCTCTTTGCCTTGTAAGGAGTAACTTTCTAACCTTTTCCAGGGTATGAAAGTTAGAGAAGTTGGTAAGTAGGCAAGTTTGTGTGCAAGCTCACACGCAGTCCAACCCTGCAAATACCACTTTCTCTGAGCCACAGAGCTTGGATTTGCTCATATGAAAATGGCATGTAAAAAATTTTAATGCAGAAAACCCTTTTTCTCATGGAAGTCAAACGCACGCACGTCAATTGCTTTGAGAATCCGACACATAACATTTTAACTCTTACTATATTTTGCAGAGCTAATCTACAAGTACATGTGAATGTCCAGTCATGATATAGCCCTTGGGTTATGTTCAGTTATGGTCAGTCCTGCCAAGTATCACGCATCAGGCGTGACGCTAACGCATTTTAGTGTGGTGTTACCGCAACACCGCACTGAAATGCATTGCCACGCATTTTTTGCCACTGACCGGCAATCAGCTGACAGCACTGAAAGGGCGCCTCTAACACCTCTGTGCCTTGCGCCCGGCCCGGGCCGCAGTAGACTTTACTTGCCAGGCTCAGTTTTACTAAACAGTTAAAAGATTGTGCTCTCACTAGTGCCCTTCTACAATGTTACAATCTGCCCGGCTGCTGCCTGGAGACCCGAGCGGGGTTGCGTTACAGCCAGGCAGTTCTGTGGCGCCGTGGGAGGGCAAATGTAACCTCGAGCCCTGAAACAGGAAAATGAGTTGAGTTTGTTGTAAGGGGCTGGCGCCAAATGCAATCATGGTGCGGCCCGCAGCATTGCGCTGTCTGCTGCAGCTCACATGGCGTGTATGAGCAGAGGCTGCCTGGACAGCCTTTCACTGGACGGCCCCGCTGAACAGCCATATAGCCCTGATACGTACCACGGTCGTCGGCAATGCTCATTTTGCCTATACAGTACTGCATGCACACGCAGGAGGAGCTGAAGAAGAGAGGCCGAATACTGCATCGGCCCGGGGAGCAGCTGAGTGCCTGCCAGCTGGCGGAGGTAGATGATAAATGTGTGTATACTTCATGTCCACGCTCACTTACTTCAGGCATTTAGTTGCCTGGTGCTCATTAAATGCAGGGCAGGAGGTGTATATTCAAGCTGGTGTGCTAATTAATGGCATGCGGGTACTGCAAGGTGCTAATTGCAGAGTGTGTGATGTGGCTCCTGTCTTAGTGATCGCGGCGGTGGCTATGGCTACCTGTGAGTGGGGGAACTCACTGTCCATCCTGGAGAACACTGGAGGTGGGCTGGAGCCACCGGGCGGCAAACACCTATTCCAGTGTCCCACGATAGTTCATACCCTGATTTTGCCAATGCCTGCAGCCACCTGGCCAGCCTTGGCAGAGTCTATCTCTGCCGCCAATGGATCGGCATAACCACCGCAATCCCATCGGCAGCTGAAATATGTTAAATGTACTAGCCTGTGTCTCGCACGGCGCAATCAGGTGACTGGACCGGCGCCGTGTGAGGTATCTAACTGCATGTTTCATGTTGTTGGGGCCTCTCTGACATCGGTTCCCTCTTGATGTCAGAGAGAGGCCCAGACCATATGTTTTCCTGATTTTACGGGAAGGAGGGGGCCACCACAAAGGTTGGCAATTTGTGTTTGGCAAAGGCTGGAAGCACACGCCTCAAAACAACACACAACCGAAAAAAACGCTCCTGGGCTAGTGTGCAGAGTCTTGATTTAATATATTACAAATGAGCTTTCTGATATTTGTATGATTCAAAGTGTATGACTTAGACACGACTCTGATTCATGGAAGTCATTTAACAATTATTTATTACGCTGTGCACCAGTTAATTTAGAGTTTCTCGTTCCTTAAATGAGTGTAATTTCTCATATTTCTATGTTTTCCTCATATTCATAGCTTGATTTTTCTCGCGAGAAAGTGTCACTCATATTCCTTAAAACGTCACTCATAATTACTCTTAAAATATGAAAATGTCACACATGGCAATCTGAAACATTGGCAGCTATATATGGTAAATAAGGGAATCAAGGCACAGTAAGAGGAAGTGATGTGCCCAAACATTTAGTACTATGGGCAAGTGGTAAATGTCAGACTGAGCAGTGTCTCTGATTCTCAGTTGACATCCTAGGCAGTGATCCACAATTATGCTCTTAGTTTATGTACAGTAAAAACTACTTTGATATTGAGTTAACGCTTAAAAGTAACTGCCAAAGCAACTCACTGGGCGTTTCTTCAGAAAATAAAGTAAGAGAGAAATTGTTCAATTTGAAAAACGACATATCCAGAACTCTGCTCTTATAAACAGTCCGGTGTAATGAAAATTTTGACATATTCAGACCCACAATGAGTTAACCTGTGTAGAACTAATGCTTAAACAGAGGATCTGTAAATATATAGGGGCATATTTACAATAACTGGCGCATCCCTGCAAATCAGCAGGGAGGCGCCAGTTATTGTGCGCCACAGCTACGCCATCATGGTTGCGCCGCATTTACAATGCGGCACACAATGGGGCAAAACGCATCTGTCACGCATCTGTGCCGTAAAAGTGGCGCATTGCTGGAGTTGCGTCGCATGCGCGACGCAGCTCCAGCAATTCTCCAGCAAATCTTGTAGATTTTACTCAGCCACTTTAAGGAGGCGTTCCTGCGCCGAAACGCCCCCCCCCCCCTCCTGCACAGGAACGCCTACATGTGGCGCAGGGCTTTACAATGTGACGCATCTCCCAGATGCGTCACGTTGTATGTACCCCACACCATGTTGTAGGATGAGGCGCAAGGGGCTTGTAAATCTGCCCCATAGCGTCTGCATGATTAAAGATTTAACAGACAGAGCACTGGTATGTTCAGTAAAGGCACGATTTCAATCCAGTTGTAGAATCAACTGTCTCTGCAGTTGTGGGCGAGACTTCAATCTTAATTTCATTCTAACTCACACTTCATACTGTTTTCATACTGTTTTCCGAACGCTGTCGGTTGTGTTGTTCTTACAACAAGACAATTTGGGGAAAACTAAAAAATCAGAGTTTTTCAGAATTATTTAAAACAATTCTGAACAACTTTGATTTTTTATTTTATAACGATGAATACCCCTTGGCTTCAAAGTGAAATATCTCCAAACAAACCCAAAGGGTGGTCTCCGTCTGCCAAACCTTTGGAAGACTATATACGTCTTTCTTCTGAGAACCTTTGCAATATTATAATCCTCACTTTCTTACACGGATCATATAATTCCCCCGTTTCTAAACTACAGACCCCCAAATCTCTCCAACTGCAACAAAACTTACTGCGTGAAACCCAAATACCGGCAGGGGATTGGTAGGAAATGTACTGAAATAAGGTAGCTAAAACAAAAGAGGCACTAGTAAAGATAATCTCCTTTCTTACCCATGTAAAAGTGGCGGCCATCTTGAAATTACATCCTAACGGTTTAATAATTGAGATAGTGTATTGATATAATAATTTAAGGGCAAATATATTTAACTGCAGTATAAAAAGATGGTCTTCGTAGTAAGGCGGTAAATTACTGCGGGACTTAAAGGATGAGTCATCCAATTATTTTCTCTCGTTAAACCAAGGACTGCCTGAACCTACTGATGAGAATTTGCTTTCGGGTGATTTTGGCTGATCGACACAAAGCATTTAAAGGAAGCTTGAAACAAAAATACACACTTGAAAGCGGTTGGTCAGTTGCACGAAGGAGAACAAAGATCACCAGGACGTGATGGTTTTCTTCCGGGAGCATGACTATGTTGTAGCTATGGTGACGGGCACGCCATACCTAAGCGGCCAAGATGGCGGTGCATAGCTGGCAAGAGAGTCTGAGAGCGGCAAAAAAGACCTCCCTGTTGCAAGAAGGTGAGAAGTGACAAAGTGCATCTCTAGTGCTTAGTGGTACCCGGTTTAAGTCGTAAGGTTATGAAGGGGACCTACTTTCGCTTGGTGGTTTAAGTGTGTCCGTTGCATTCTTAGAGATGGTAATGTGGAGTTCCATGGAATGTCAGCTGTGTATAAGAATGCCGTCATGGGGTTCTATTGTTGTTGAGAATTAGAATGTTATAGCGACAGTTGGGAATGGTGCATGGCCCTGAGGTGTTTTTGGTTTTTTGCTGCTAAATAAGCTTCAACTTCTCAACGTCTCTTCGAAGTTACAACAGTGACGCCATTATCTAGTCCTAGATTTTTATTATATAGAGGTTTTGTCATTTTTCCTTGAATTTTTTATCTGATTGTTCCCATGGTAAACAAAGAACTGGAACTCTGATCAGACAACGTGTTGTTAAAAAGCCATAGCTCTGTAGAGGCATCACGAGACATAAAATAGAGTCCCTCTCCTTTAGCAGTCCTAACAGACGTCCTGGAGACATCCTTTTCAATGTACCGTTTCTCACACGCAGTGAGCTACAAAGTTTTTGCTGCCCTTTGCAAACATGCCGCAGTGTGCCTCAACACCCCCCATTACTGCAGCACAGGGTTTTCTGACCTGGCCTGTATTTTTGTGCCGGTGTCAGTAAAAGAAAATAGGAACAGGAGTGACATTGTTTCTGGTATTTTTGAGTGTCATGAAAGGATTTCCTCTCACCGATCTTACTTTGAATATGCCTTTTAGAGGCCTCCTGTGTGTCTTACACACCCGTCCTGTGTGTTAATTATTCTGAATGTTAAATGGCCTTTTGAGTGCCTGTCCTTTCTGAGCCTTAACTCTCTTATTCTCTGGTACAGCGCTTCCTCTTTAGGTTCCTTTTCTCCTTTGATTCGCAGTGTGATCTTGGGCAGCTCTGTATCCAGTATTCTGCCTACTTTGTCTTCCCTGGCACCTGTCCTTGCCAGTATCCCAGAGTCCCAGACTGAGTCCTGACATTGTGTTGGTCAGTGCAGTTAGATTGTAATGAAACATCCACACCAGGTGACATACCCAATAAATTGCATACTGATTGTAGCAGAGGTGCCAAATGGATATCATCCGTCTTTCTGACTTATAGGGTAAGACCTTTTGCTAAGAAATGGTACCAAAAAAACAGAGTTTTCTGTTTCCAGTTTTATAATTGTTGCAAAGTAGGGGAGAGCAGTCTTTTATCCTCTTGAATAAAAGTCAGAGCCTGGTATGTTGTTCTTCGGTGGGGATAACGTGTACCAAAATGACGTTGCTAAGAGTTATAACTCGTTCTAGTTTAGATAATACCCATTTGATACAATTCTGTAAACAATGGCAGAACTTGATATTCCCAGATTCATATGTCTCTACCGCCCTGGACCTGTGTTAATAGAGAAGTAGTGTTTATTTGAGGGCTCAGCTAACTCAACATTATACCCTGCTCTGAGAGCAATCCTTGAGGAGTGTGGAGGAGATATCACATTCCCTTTTTAGTTTTTTTTTGGACATGGACATCTCCATGCAGCTGCAGACTTTGGCATACTTTTCAGTTTTCTGGTAAAGACTTGTGAGTAGATCCATGGTGATAAGCCAACTGCTATCGCAGTGATGACAGCCTTCAGTTTTGTTGTCCCTCACGTTCCACCCGGATGCAAATTTGAATTCACCATTGCTTAATTTGATTCTTTTGCTTCTGTGAGCCCAGGTCATTGAAAAAGTCATAACATTTTGTTAGTATCTCTTCCTGATGTTGACTGTAATTGTCCCTCTTTAGAGGCTTAGCGAGATGTCTGTAGTTTTTCTTGCTGTTAAAACAGTGATCGATAGAAATGATGAATTCTTAGAGTATCATCGCTGCGAGGTCCCGTCTGGCCAATGCCGCCGTCTTAGTCGCCGTGTTAGTATCTCTTCCTGATGTTGATTGCGAAAGTGATAAGTCGGAGTGTGTCTGTAGTGTCGCAACTGAACTGAATGCTACTTCCTGCTTTGATAATAAAAAGCGTGACAATGGTGTGTCGCAATAGGAACAAAGACTCCCTCAACTGGTATGGGCGATTTGTTGTCTTATGAAAAAATTGCTGACTCGGTTGTGAAGTCAGATACAGTTCTTGTGATGTGTTCTGTAAGGTAACAATGATGAGCCTGTGTCTGTTTGAACCACGACTATCGGAACTTGAATATGCATCCTACGTTTCAGTGCAACTTATTTGTTATTGTCTTGCAGTCAGCCATTAATATGATATGACTTCATCTCTATCGTCCATCATACTCAACACATCCTAGCTTACTGGTTCCCCGTGCACGAATTTGACACTTTGTTAAATTGGTTTGTTGTGGCCTGACTAAATGTGGGTAACGTTTGTGTTGAGTAGCAGTCTTTTCCAAAACGAACTATCTTTCCACATGCTGAGCAAGTGTTTCCTCTTGGTAGTGATCCTTATTGGAGTGGGAGGTGGCCACCACAGCAGAAACATAGTCTTCACTTTTCCAGACTGGTCGTACTTTAATGGTACATCAGAAAAGATTTTAATTCACTGATCGCTGTGTTTCTGAGTACATGCAGGGGTTGTGTCAAAAGGGGCTTTACGTGTGACACACAGGCTTCCGTCTCATCATGAGAGAGTCCCAAAACCAACATTCTGTAGCCTCCTCGAAGGTTCCCTAATGATTAGCTGATGCAGCTTCACAGAGCAACATTTTTGGAGTTTCTGTGTGCAATTTCTTCTACCACATTTGCCACTTCACCTTTTGTAGCCATTTTGCACAGTTGTCCATGAAAAATTTTGAGGAATTCTTTTGTGCACTTCTTGGCTTGAAAAGAATAAACCATTCACAGTTAAGATTAACTGTGGTTCAAAGTATGCTTGCAGTGCAGAGTGCTATGCTCATTAGCTTGACTGGTGGTTAGGTGGGTGAGAACGTCCTTATGAATCTGTTCTCCAGCAAAGTTAAGGAGCAGAGTGTTTGGCCACAGTATTCGTTTCCTTTATTGGCAAGAAATAATTCTCTAATCTTGAAACTAACAAGCTTTATCTAAGCCCGAGGGAAAGACAAATGGGTGCCTCATGCAAGAGAATCCAAGTGCCATAGATAAATTCGGGGGTCTGTGCTAGCTTCCGGGAGAGTCCCGTTGGATGACACTGGAGTCGTTTTGGGTCCGTGGGACTCCCTCTAGACAAGTCAAAAGCTCAAGTGAAAATCCTGCTTGACCAACTCACCAAATAGTTTTTTTATTTTGGGGGTGGGGTTCCCTCTGGCACCCTGCCTCCGAAGGCCAGTGGGTCATGGTACCCATACCCTGCCCCTTATGTTATTTTAAAAATTACTTCAGGACAATGAAGCTGCAAAATTTTTATTTTTCTTCATGTTGCAGCCAGCCAATCTGGTTCTTCGGTACCGCTGGGTCCCATGGTACCTAGACAGCAGACCATGGAAAAAAAACCTTGTGACTAAAATCAAATCACTCAATTTCTTTGCATATGCCGTCCTGCAGGACTCCTGCGGGCCCAACCATCCTGATATCTCTATTTTTTCACCCTTATTTTAATTTTAATTAAAAACGGCTGAACAGAATTACACCAAATAACACAAGCATTTGCAATGCAATAGGTCTCGCAGTTGTGAGAGTTTGAGCGATTCACATTGTAAATGGCAATGCCTTTTATTTACGTGTTGCTTTTTAAAACATAAATGAAAGGCATTGTCATTTACAATGCCAATAGCTTAAACTCTAGCTTAAACTCTCGCAAATGCAAGACCTATTGCATTGCAAATGCTTGTTGTAATATCCACTGAGTTCCTAGTAAACGCGTGAAAGTGGTTAATGAAGGCTGTATTGGACGCTAATAGAGATCGGAGGGCCTTCTGTATATTATTTTGGGTGATCTGTAGAGGAAGATGGGCAGACAGTCACAATATGCGAGAAAGGCGTGGGTTTCTCTTTTACTAGCGATATTCGAGGTGGTCTCTGTAAAGTAGATTGGTGATAAATTAATGCACTGGCTGGTCTCCATTGATTAGCAGGTGGTGTCTTTGGGGGTAGCTGTGTTGGGTGCTAAATGGTTTCAAAACACTGTTGTGGGCTGTTTAGGTAGATCTCTACAAGATATCTGGGTTGGGTGTAAAGGTGGTGTGGAGGGATGCATGGGTTGCTGTGTGGGAGGGGGGGGCTGTTGGGACTCACTGGCCTAAGAGAAAACGATGTGATGGTTTGTAAGAACCCTTACCTCCTCCATGATCACAGCTGCTGTGCCTAATGCTTCCACACTGTGCACGTCCACTGTGGATCGGTCCAAACCACCGACAGCAGCTATTGGATGCCTCAAACACAAAACACTTTATCGAGTCCAGAGCGAGATGCACTCCCATTGGACCCTGACACTACGTCGGATATATGCGTGAAAGATGTCGGATCTCCCCAAGCAATCACACAACGGAGTCTATAAAAAAGAGTTCCCCATTTGATGGCATCCCCACCTCAAGATGGCCGATGCGTGACCCGAAAATCAGCAGACGTTGCTCAACGTCAGCTATGCCACATCGCTTGAGCACCGATAAAGTTGTTGCCGGCAGAGCTAGATAATACGTAAGACAGATAGTGAATAGCCAAGGCCAGACGGAGAAAAACTTCAGAAGCGTGTTATCATGTAAGCCTGTACCAGCACTTACAGACAACGCCATGGGATGAGAACACTTGCGCTGCTCACGTGCACCAAGGAGCGCTGTTCTGAACTATGTGCCGCTCAGACTGAATTCAACAAGAAGCTACGATCAACAAGGCTGTCGTGGGGCGGGACTTCCGAGGAAGGCTGCGCCCAAGGAGTGCGTGGCCGAGAGGAGCAGTGATGACATGGGGCTCCCATGCCTGAGGGAGAGCCCCGAGGCGGTGACACGGAGGAGACGACACCAGCGCAGCGACAAAAGAGCCCGGTGAGGAGAGGGGGGGGGGGCACGGTGGTATCGGAGGCTGTTTGCTGGCAAAAGACACACAGGAGCAAAATAGTTATGGTATACGATCTACAAATGTTACCGGATGGGCTTAATTTATTGGCCGAAACTAATCTAGTAAACACAGCGGTAACGGCGGAAGCACATCAAGAGGTTGCTTTGGTGACCTGGGCGTGGCACTGAGAATAGACTGGCGGTACAATGTATATAGTGCATGACAATGTCTCACCAGTCAGTGGCTTTGACTTTCAATCTTTACTTAATTGGTACCTCTGTCGGGTAGGCCAGGTACTCAGAAAGAGAGCGATGACGTGAGTTAAATATTTGAAGGTCACCCTCCTGCCCGCATATAACATACGAGCAGCAGCAGAGTAAGCATGAACCTAAAAATGAATGTCAAATGAAGCTTCTACCACATGGCGCCAGTGAGAAAGTAATTATCTCAGAATGCCGCCATGGAAGCGCATCTGCGCAAGCGCGTCTCTTTAGAAGCGCGTCCACAGACACCAATCGGCGCGTGCCCCAGTCTGTACCACTTGGCAGGCAAGACGACAACAATAGATCTCGCGGGCGACAGCGCTTTCGCGCTGCATCACCAGCGAGACCTAAAAAAGCATGCGTTCTGGGAGATCTAGGTTTCTGCCAATTTGTTGTCATTCTGTTAAGCAGTTTTTTCTGTATAGTTGCCTGAAATTCCTTAATGAAACCTTTTTTTTTTTAGGCCCTGTTTGATGGATCACTGTCAAACTTTTCAGTAAGGAGCCAAGGTGGATGAACTTCTTTAACAGTGGTGCTTGCTGGCCATGTCTAGGTTTTGGTTAAAACACTCAGTCCTCACCAGTGTTCTTGTACATTCCAGCTGGTGGCCATACAGGCCAACATTGAATAAATTGCATGATGCAGGTATGATTATTTTTGTCTCTAAAGTGGAGATTTTTCACCACTGTTGTTACTATTACTAAATCAGCCTTGTCAAAGATTAAAGACTACTCTGCAGGTTTGCCTGAAAGATGGAACCTAGCAGCACCAACAAAACAGAAACGTAAGATTACCAAACACAGTTTGTTCTCATCTTCCCCACCATAAGGGTATTCCGGTGCTTGTAAGATCAGTTTTGAAAGAATCTTCAGGATCAGCCCAATATTAGGTCACATTGAATGTTGTTTCTGTTATGTGCAAAATGTCAGAACACAGCTCTGGCAAATATGTAGCATCTAGTGTTAGAGTAACACATTATAATGTAGATGGGGCATTGTTTAACATTTGTCATGCTAATCAGCTGATAGCCGACAGCATGTTTTCCTAAAATGTGCTAGCCTGGGTACTGATAAGCTATATACCGCCTCTTGCTGGCTTAACTAATGCCGAGACGCTAAAACTAGCATGCTCACAAATCTAACGTGTCCATAGTAGAATTCTCCCGCCCCTGCATCTCCAGGATTGGTGTATATTGCAGTCTCCCTGCAGGCTAACCCTGCCATTGGAGGCTTGAACAAATACTTTTGTTGTAATAGATCCACATGTGTTTAAGTGCATTGCCTAATTCCTGTGCAGCTTGTTAAACGTATCATAGAGACATGAAAGCTTACTTAAGTTTTAATTGGCGACACTGCTTTATCATGACATTTGTACACTCTGTCCAAGGCTAAGGAACACTGAGCATGTGTTTTTTAAATTATTTTTTATTATCCTCATTTGCCACCAATCTCACTTCAGTGCATGCTCAAGTTGTCTGTACCCACACTCAGCAAGCTGAGAGGTGTAGGCTTCTAGAAATAGGAAAACCCGTCTACTGATACGAAAACTTGCATGAGTGCTAATGAAGAAACCAGCTGAGATAAACTCTTCTACCAAGCTCCAAGAGCTAGATGGCCCTCGTCGTAGAGCTACCAGTACCAGACTGGGAGTGTCCGACATAGCCCAAAGAGTATTGAGGCAGCATAATCATAGGACTCCGAGGGGAAAAAAACACTGAGCATGTTGCCTTTGCTTTTTATTGTGCAGTTGGAAACAGCTCTGAATCTTAAAGACACACAATCACATCAGCTTGATACAGTGCGAATGGAACCAGGCTTTCATTACATAAACTGCCTCTGAGTTAAGTTTTTCAGAGGGGCACTTTAATGGATTATCCTAGACACTGTCACTGAGATGCAGCCCTGATGATTCCAGTCTCTGTCCTGTAAAGGACGGCAGCCGGATCTACACCAGACTGGCTTCCTGATAAGTCATTCACAGGTAGGGGGAGCTGGCTTGTCCCATGATATCTGCGAGACGGTAATCACTTTTTATAGTGTAGGTAGAATTAGGTAAAAGTTTAAGTATGATATATTCTTATATGTTCATATAATCACATATTGATGTCATAATAATTTATCTTCACCATTCTTGTAATGCTGGTAACAATGCTTTGTTTCCTCCTTCTAATACTTGCAGCTTATGTTTTTTGTGCAAGAATAAAATTGCTTCAATAAATGTTTGAAAAGCCAATTCGTATGCCTCCAGGCATGCCTAAGTAACAACAAAAGGGTATATCTGTTTTCATGGTTTCCTTGGGGAATTAGAGTGGTCATGTTCTGAGGGTGCAAATACTCTGTTATGGTTAGGGGTTCAGATGGGGCACTGTGAGCTAGCTAGGAATTGGGGCAACAAACTCTGATGGTATGGATGGACTCAGTCCCCATGCTGACTTTTATGTTGTCTGCATACACAGTCCTTCTTAATGCATACGAACAGCAGCCCCCAATGCCTCCTCTGTGACTCACCCCAGCCTGCCCAGCAGCCAGAGTCACAATTACCTGTGTGTGTTTGCTGTCCATTCCATGGTCAGTTTGAAGTGACTTGTCCTCTCTCCAAGACTGGGAATCGTGATGCTGCTAAGAGCCTCTCAGACCTGACAAGACTTTTTCACCACAAAAAGTTTTAGGGGCCACTCCCCAACTGCTGCAGGGTCTCTTAACTTCAGCAGTTGGCACCCTTTCATTAGCTTTGCTAAAGTTAAAACATATTACTTTTAGAAGGACACTTTTCGAGCCCACCCCTCCAAGTCAACTTGCAAATAAAGCAGCACCTTTGTGCTGGGCTGCAAAGGGTCGTCTAACTGGGCCTCTCAAGGCTTCATAGTCAGCCCCTGCTATCAATGCTATTTATCGCAAACCAAGAGGGTCTAATTCTTTATATACATCTATTCACTGTAAAAAGTTAAAGGCAGCACTACCATAGTTATAACAGAAGGGACACAACTGCTGCCATATGGTAAGAGGGTTTTCAGAAATGACCACCAAAGTTGGGGTGAGTGTTTCACCCTATGTGGGCTAACCTTTGCCAGGGGCAGGGGCTTTTCTCAGAATAGAGACAAATATTTATCTTGCTGATAACATAACAACTACTAATCCTTGCCTTGTTAGTTATGAATCGTTTGATTCATCTTTACTTTAGTATGAGAACACTGTAAATTATACAGAAGTGTTAGCTGTTGATTTATGCTGGACTACCAGATTGCACATTAGAGAGACTTAGGAACTCACCAAAAAGGATTCAGTGTCTCTGAAAGTACTCACCTTTAGTATATAGATCTTAGAATGACAGTCACCCATAGTATTCACATGTGGTGTTTAAATAGAGAAAGCAGTCCTGATTCCACCTTCTAAAAAGCTTACTCTTCTTCCAAGGTTTCCAGGATTGTATACAAGAAATGACACCACGTTAGGAAAAGCAAAACCTTTCTCATCCTCTCACCCTAATGACAGACTGAGGCACATCGAAATTCCATCCTTCATCTAGTGCAGCGACAACACAACTTCCTAGCTATTATGTAGTTTGTGTAACTATTTTAGCCAGTCCTGACATTTTTCTGAGAGTACCTTCCAAAGTGTACTATTTTAGAGCCTTTAGTAGAATATTGCATTGTACAAAAGGGGTTCATTTTGAACTTTCATTTAATTGCATGGATACACCTGTCTTGTTCTACTTGCAATGCAGTGTCACACGCGAGGTACTGAAATGTCACACAAAGCACTCTGAAAACGTGGTACTGTCACACATATGCAAGTTTAATACTTGATAAACTTTACAAGCCACGGTAGTATCAGACAAATATGTTTTTTTAATATAAGATTTTTTTTACAGTCTGCTTCTGCCCATGAGGGTGTCATAGTATAACAATTTTACCTGGCAATGAGCCTAGGGCGTTCATAAAAGTGTGTGAAAGCAAAACTTAAATCAGAAAAAGTTGTATGATATATAGAAAAGCCATTTTGAGGAAGTTAGAGAATAAAGAGAAAGGAAAAAATGAATGAGGATGGAAGCGAATGTTGATTTTCATGGTAGCAGAGGTGAGCATTCACAGGCTTCTCAGGGAGGTGGTATTGGATTCCAGAGCTCTCTTTTGGCAAGCAAGGAATCCTTAGCTAAAAAATGATACAGATCTCAGGGTACAAGCTGAGCCTGTTTCTAATGCTGTCCTACTGGCCACATAACATAGGTTAAAGCAGGCCCTACATTACAATTATTATGCCCTCCGTGTGGAAGACACATTTTGTTCACACATGCAGGGGAATGTAAAATATGTAGACCAGGAAGATTCTGAAATGAAGTTGAGGAATGTATTGTTGCACATAAGGGGAAGTGCTTAATTTGAGTTGGTGGTTTCTGGTGTTCGGCACTGGCACTTAATTGTCAACAACGGCACTCATGAAAGTCTGCCACATGATGGGGCTGTTTGTATCATTTAGGGATGAGCAAAATCACAGTTGTTTTATTAATTCAATATACATTGAAAATGACTAATACCCAGTGCTTTAAATGGGTCGGTACTCACAGGTACTGAGTGTCTGCACTTCTTGTTTTTACCAAGCCGAGTACCGGCACTTGCCGATGCCTGAGGGCCAGCTGTGTCCCGTTTATTTAACAGCATGTTTGCTGTTTTGGTGCCTGCTGGAGGCCTGCCGCAGGTGTAAGTGGGCCTCTGCTCCTGAAGCTCTAATTGTCGTCGCCTGCCCCCTGCCAGGCCTCCATGCTGGGTCGTCTTGTTAGTGTATTGGACATCGGCTGCCAGGGGCACAGTGATGTGTGCAGCCTGAATGGGTGGGAGGCAAGAGAGCTTGCATAAGTGACAGTGCCATCAAACGCTTGGCTTCCCACTGAGGCCTGACTCACTTGCTCCTGCAATTCCACCCCCACCCCTGTCCACCTGCTGGAACATTGGCAGGGATAAGGTGGTGGAGATGGCCTATGTGGCCTGCCTGGGCCCGGGTGAGATGGGAGGAGGTGTACTGACCTGCCCATCAGAGGTCAGTATTGTTCTTCCCCTGCCCTACTGGACTCGGCACATGCTCACGACCCTGCAGTGCTCACTGCCTGCCACTGCAAGCTCTCAGGCCGTGTGGCCTTCTGTCTAGGGAAGAGGAAGGAGAATGGAGTGAAAGAAGGTGACGAGTGAGGGGGCAGAGATAGAAGGAGGAGAGGAGAGTTTAAAGGGGGAAAAATAGAGACAGAAGGGGTAAATGCAGACAGAGATGGGAAAGATATCGAGACAGCTATGGAAAAAGTAACAGAGTCACAGAGATGGCAGATTATATATAGAAAAAGTGATAGTAGAGGAATAAAGGATAACTTTGGGGTAAAGAGAGTGGGGCAGCAAGAGAAATGGATTCAAATCAGAGAGAAGTGAATGGGGAGGGATCGAGAGATCAGAGATGTGAAGATTGATAGAGAGTATTTGTCTGCTTGTTTGTGTGTGTTTGCCTGGTTGTGTGTATGTTTGTGTGTGAGAGAGAAACTAAATCAGAGAGGAAGAGAATCCGGACACCCAGGAGGTATTTGAAAAGAAATGCCTCAAATACTTGTTATTAATGATGCTATGCCATTCTCTCTCGTCCTGGTGCACATTGATTCTTAGCCTGAAAGGGCTAATAGTACTGTTGATGGCTTGGCTGCATTCAGGGTTTAGAAGCTCCTTGTATTGCTCCAAGAAGTACTTCACACCACCTTTCATTAGCATATGCACCTATTAATCTGCACATATAGAAAGTTTGAGACAACTGTCAAGGGCAATGCAAGGGCACATTGAATACTCAATAGAAGTGCTTTCTACCATCATGTCTCACCCCGCCCACTAGCCATGCCCCTAACTCAATTTAATGAGTACCTGCACTTATTTTTTTCCATTTAAAGCACTGCTAATACCAGACATCCAAACCATTCTCATATCTTTGAGGACATGTAATCATAATAGTCTTAATTGTCACTCTTGTGGTAGTGTGATGGTTAGGAGTTGTGTTGGTACTGTCATTGGCACCGCTGGCAGGGGCCTCCTGACGAGGGTCATGTCACATTGTTTTATTTAACAAATTGAGCACGGATAAGGGGTAAGGAGACAGTGAATTACACCATCCTACTGCTATGAGATTGGAAGTGAAAGAGTTGAGAGAGGGCATTAAACCTCCTGACATAAATCCTATAGCAAAGGGCATTTTAGATAGTGAAATTTTTAGGAAATGTGTAGTGGCGTTTAACATTCAATATGTAGGTAATGAGTGATACATTTGTACTCATGCCATCACTAGGTCATCCCCATTCTTTTATGTCACTGTCAAGGTATATGAAATGAAGCACATATTATTTGTGTTGCCATCAGCCTTGTCAGTGTTTCAGAGTGTAGTAAATAACATCTCTTCTTGGATGATGGGTGTGAGCTGTTTTTAGGCTGATATCTTGGTATGCGGGGCGACAGATGAAGAACATGACATATTACAAAGGGTGCTTGAGGTATTGGACCAGTGTGTATGGATATTAAGAAGGACAAGTACTAAATTAAGTTCAGGAGCATAACATATATTAGAGATACTATTTCCCCGAAAACAAAATTGGTGAGCTCTGTAGTCACTATGATGCCTCAAACAGACCAATATAATTTAAGTTCCTAACTATATCATTTAGTGTAATATGGAAACTGCGTTTCGATTTTTGACAGTAAATCCTGTGTAATGTGGCATTTACTTAGAGTTCAAATCTGTTTGAAGCGAGTCCTAAAGAACTTTGATCTAATTAAAAATAGGATAAACAATGCTCCTCCTTAGCACTCGTTTGTCATGAAAAGCAGCTCAATCTCATACTAATGTTGCTGCCCAGGGATGTTAGGGGCACTATTGAGACAAGCTTATTCATGTGAGCAAGTAATCTTCTTACAGGAGTGAGTAGCACACTGGACATGGTGCACCATTCCTCCCCATGTCATTATGAAAGCTGCTGACATTTCAAAGGTTTTATCTACAAAGTATATATTCAACCAGTGCTGCAAACCTGCTTACACATGGTTCATGGTTAGTGCCATTCTTCGAAGTATCTATTATTGGTTGCCACTTATTTCTAACCCTGGGCCTAGTTTGCATAGTGGCACTATGCGTAGCTACGCGAAGTGCACTTTGCACTACGCGCGCTACGCGAACTGTGTAGTGCGGTAGGGAAATGCTGTTTGCACTGATTGCACAGTGCGGACAAGCATCCGGCACTATGCAATCATTGTAAACGGCATCTTGCACAGTGCAAGTGGTCGTTTTCTGCCGCTCGAGTAGATTTGTACTCGATTGGCAGCTTTCTCAATGTGGTCTGGTAGTTTCTCATCGCGAGTGGTCACCAGCGTTCGCGACCACTCGCAATGAGAAACCTGACCTCTCCCCTTTGAGAATCCCGTCTGGAGGTTTATTTTCCACACACTCGCGATCGGCAACTTGATGTTGCTGTTCGACAACGAGGAAAAAGTCTCACCGGGATGTTGATTTTGCTCGCTCGCGGTTGCCAACTTGACGTTGAGGAACGCGAGCAAGCAAAAAATGCCCGCTACGCTACGTGCAATTCGCGTAGTAGTGCAAACTACGCACGCTCCGAGCGTAGAGTAGTCCTACGCCCAGGTTACTTATTTCACTGCAGTCACTAAGTAATTTATTAACCCAGCATTAAAGGAGTAGTATCTGTAGCGGTAGCGGTTACTGCCAATAACACTTGGTGGGGCAGGGGAATAATAAAGAAAAACATAAAAGAACTTACCTGCCGCTGCTGGATCCCGCCTCAGTGCTTCTCTGCTCCCATCCCGACCCAATCACAATGCTGCTCTCGCATGAGGGCAGCATTGTGATTGGCCTGAGCCTGCTGAAATGCCGCTCAGTTAAGCCCTGGGAGCCTGCGCTGGTTTCTCCACCCACTGTGCTGCCAAAAAAATATGCGCACTTAAAGTGTGCCTACCACTCCTTCTCCCTAGCTGACTACGCTCGTGTTTCAGTACTTGTTTGCCCTTGAGATACTGTGCTGCAGAGCCCTGCCTGAGGTTAATTGGAGGCGGAGAAGCTGATTTTTACCTGACTCGTCGTGGGAGCATTTCCTAATACCTGGTGACCGCAGTGGAGAGAGAGGCGCCGGCCCCGGGACTGCGAGGACCAGCAATCACCACCTCTCAGCTGGTCCTCTTCCCGTGTGAGCCGCGCCCCCTCCCAGAGTCACACCCCCAGCAACACAGATAACTTCTCGCGGCCCCCGCTTCGCGGGTGCCGCTCGTGTTTCAGTACTTGTTTGCCCTTGAGATACTGTGCTGCAGAGCCCTGCCTGAGGTTAATTGGAGGCGGAGAAGCTGATTTTTACCTGACTCGTCGTGGGAGCATTTCCTAATACCTGGTGACCGCAGTGGAGAGAGAGGCGCCGGCCCCGGGACTGCGAGGACCAGCAATCACCACCTCTCAGCTGGTCCTCTTCCCGCGTGAGCCGCGCCCCCTCCCAGAGTCACACCCCCAGCAACACAGATAACTTCTCGCGGCCCCCGCTTCGCGGGTGCCGCTCGTGTTTCAGTACTTGTTTGCCCTTGAGATACTGTGCTGCAGAGCCCTGCCTGAGGTTAATTGGAGGCGGAGAAGCTGATTTTTACCTGACTCGTCGTGGGAGCATTTCCTAATACCTGGTGACCGCAGTGGAGAGAGAGGCGCCGGCCCCGGGACTGCGAGGACCAGCAATCACCACCTCTCAGCTGGTCCTCTTCCCGCGTGAGCCGCGCCCCCTACCAGAGTCACAACCCCATTCCAGCCAATAGGGTGTCACATCATTATTACAAAAGGAAGCCCAATTACGCGCTAAGCGGGACGCGCGCGGGGCAAAGCTCGGGGCTAAGCCCGGGCAAAGGGCGGGCCGTCTGTGGCCGTCCGTGGACGACCGAGGACGGGACGGGCCACCCCACTTGCGGTCATCACTTCAGGTGTCTGTTATTTATACAGCCTTCACCGAAACGTTACTAACAGTGGAAAATATTTTCTTCTGTCCATTGTTAGTATATTGGGTTAAATAAGATTTTCCTAAAACACCAAATTCTCCATAGATATCAGTGACGTTATAAGAGATTCATTATCCCTGACGATAATTGGAGCACAAATGGGTTTTAAGAAACTGAGATCTCGGACAGTCTATATGAAAAGAATGGGAACGGAAAATGCAGTGCGAAATACCACTGACAAAGCTATAAAACAAGGTCGTTTAGCCCATACTCCAGCCATCACTGCATATTTTTCCGCATTTTCGCCCAAACAAAGTCAAGATATACTATCGCTAAGCAAGGATGTTAATCTCAACGTAACAGACTCAGCTGGGGAGACTAATAATCCTCCATCAAAATCTACCCCATTGAATCTTAGCTTACAACTCAAGGAGGAATGTTTGGAATTAGACTTAAGCAACAAATTATCTAGTACTCCAAAAGACTTTCTTCTGTCATATCATGAAACAATCAAGCTGAAAACGGTAACACCTATAAAAAGCAGAGGGAGCGTAACCCTTTTCGATGATATAAATAACAGCAAACAAATTATTGCGATAGAGCAAAAGGATCTAGGAACAACTAACAGTATCCAGTTAAATACTTCTTCACCTATCGCTTTGTGTGATCCCTCAATGGACCCCTTCAATCTTAAAAATTACAATAACACGGCTGATAACGTTCCTCCAATATCAAAAGCTCTATTCTCTCTACAAGAGATATTGGAATCTGTTCTTTCATTTCTTGAAAATATTCTTGAAAATTCTGATCAGACATTGGACGTCCAAATAGGCATCTTAAAGTATTTGGTAGAAGAAAAAAAGAAAAAAACTTCTCATGAAGTAGATAAAATCAATACGTTATATAAAACCAATTTTGACCAACAAAGCATACCAAAAGATCACAAACATAATCAGGAGGAAAAAATGCGTGACTTTGGTACACAAACTGTAGACATTCAGATACAAGAAAAACAGAAAATTGATAATTTGAATGATTCAGTGACATATTCTCTGAAAAGTTTATTTAGAGAAAAACATCAACAGAAAATAAAACACTTTCCAGTATTTTCAAAAACTCATGGAAAGAAAAACCCTACCAATGCTAACGTCCCCGAAATACAGGAATCAATAATTAATATCAGTAATGCATTAAGCGAAGGAAAGGAAGACACGTTAACTAATAAGAACAAGGAAAGGATCACCGCAATTGGGAAAGGAAGGAGAAGAAAGCCAGAGAGAAGGATCCAAAAACGGAAAAATCGTAAACTAAAATTCCAAAAATCTGTAATCTCTTATAACTCTGAAGAAAAACAATGTGATATTAAAATAGAGTCTCAAAATGTTAAAAAAGGCACTTCCATCAATAATTTTGAAAATATGGTGCCTCAACTAGACCCGACAGTAAAAGAATATATCCCCACTAAATACCCTAAGCAATTAGATCAAAATAAAAACATCTTTATAGAAGGAAACAGTTGCTGCTATAAAAAGGTGGAAGGGCCTCCTTCCAAAACTCTTCAAATTGAGGAACTTTTTCCTATTGATTCAGCACCACTCAATAGAGGAAGGATTATAAATTTATTACGACATATAAGGCCATTAGACACTATGACTAGTAGCGAAATTGATCTTGTGTCCTTTCCCAAAAAAGAGAACAAAAAATTGACAGTGGTAACCTTTTGGTCAACAGTCCTCCCAGGCATAATATTAAAGGAGAAAGAGATATTACATAAGCACGGATATGATGTACTGGAAATAGAAGATCCAAAGGACCATAATACTCTCAATGGGTATAATGCTCAAATACAGGCAATCACCAATTCTCAAGTCAATAAATACCAGCGGAAAAATGGCGTCACTGAAGATCGAGACAACACAAACCTAAAAATTCTGGTGAATAACGGCCATAGGGCAGTTTGGTACAAAGTTGACATGGAACCTGAAGAGCATAATACTACTGATTCCTGGGCTTGGGTCTCTGAGACTCTGAACAGTAACAAAATCAATAACTTCAGACAAAATTCTGTTTAGCACGGGATCAAGGATTACATCTTGGAATATCGCTGGCAGAACTAAAAACAAACTGTCCATGGTTATGAGAAATCTCCCCGATATACTGCTTTTACAAGAAACATGGGATACCGCATCTTTCATTCTTAAAGGGTACTTTATATATGAAAAATTAGCACTACCCACCAATCGAGGTCACGCTAAAGGAGGGTTAGCCATATTGTTAAGAGAAGACTACCTATGGGAACAGGAAATAATAGACACAAAATCTAACAACTTGCAGTGCATCCAAATATTTGTAAAAAAACATAGCACTGCTTCTCCACAGGCAGTCTTACTTTTCAATGTCTATGCTCCCCCTGGGAAAGAAAATGACAATACATTTTTGGACATAATTGAAAAGATTACGCATATTACGGAGACCCATACTCATTCGTCTTTCTTAATTGCGGGGGATTTCAATAGTAAAATCTCCAATTCTGAAATTAACAGGTGGGCAAATTTATATGAAGAAGAAGGTCAGGAAATTATAATTCCACAATTCCCCGAGGGTATTCTAACCAATAAAAGAGGCGGATTGTTATTATCAGCAATAACAAACCTTAATGGACTAACGTTGAATGGAGCTGTTGAAGGTGACATTCCAGCAAAGTATACCAGGCGAGGCAATGGGTCTTCATCCATCCTAGATTATATCATAAGTAGTATGGATTTGTTTGATACTGCTCTGCTATTATCTAATCAATTTTGTCTGGAGAGCGATCATGCGATTATGCAACTAACAGCAGATTTGTTACCCAAAACATCCCAACCTAGACATATTATTTACATTGAAAGTACTGTTCTAATAGAAAGTGAACGGAGACGTATCTACTGGAATTCCTTGACCCTTGATAAAATCATGACGAAGATTGATCATTCAAAGTTCCTGGAGCAGAGATTCTCCAAAAATCCCATAGAAAACTTTGAATATATAATCAAGGATTTCAAAAAACTCATCTTAAGTAAGATATCATCGGGTGCAAGAGGTAATATTAAAAAGAAGGAAGGTAAAAATGTATGTTCCCACAAGCAATCAGAAGTTAAGAAACAATTAAATAAACTTGTACGTGCTCAATACATGAACTTTTCAGCAAGCGTAAAGAAGGAAATAAACAGATTGAAGAACCAACTGAGGCGGGAGAACCAAAAGGAAAAAAGAGCCAAAGAAGATCGAAACTGGGTCGACATTCAGATTGCTGCAAGTAATTGCAATCAACGTAAATATTGGACCTTAATTGCGAAAATAACTGGCACAAAGAAAAATCTACAAACCATCCCGGTTCCCCCGAATGACTGGAAATTATACCTCGCAGATCTTTACAAAGTAAATCCAGTAAATCCTATAAAAACCAAAGTAAGTAGTACAGATTTGAATTATGATAAAGATGAGAGTTCTCCAATACAAACTACAGCCATCTCGGTTGAACATATTATACGCAAAGCAAGAACTACAGGTGCCTCTGGACCGGACGAAATCCCGATTAAGGCATTACAAGTAGCACCAAAAGAATGGAGCAAGCTATTATGCCCTCTCTTTAATTACATCTTTGAGAGTGGACATGTTCCAAAATCTTGGCAGGGAAGCATAATTATCCCTATCCATAAAAAGGGAAGTAAAACCCAAGCTGGAAATTATCGTCAGATCGCACTCATGGATGCAGCAGGTAAAGTGTTTGCGGCAGAGGTATTAGATCGCCTGAAAGAATGGGCCTTTTCGTTAGGTCTGATTCCCATGTGTCAAGCAGGCTTTAGGCCTAGGCACTCGGTCACAGATAACATAGCAGTAATTCAGGTTATCTTCGACAAGTACATTACTCTAAAAGCCCAGGTAGTTTATGCCGCATTCATTGATTATTCAACGGCGTTTGATCGGGTTGATCGATCTACCCTATGGAAAAAACTTAGGACCCTTGGAATCCAAGAACAATTGCTGCAAGCAATCATAAGCCTCCACACCAACACCTGGTGCCAAGTCCAGATGGGGGGAGAAAAAGGACTTACAAAAAGAATCGAAACAGAGAATGGGCTGAAACAAGGGTGCCTTTTAGCCCCGCTCCTCTTTTCCCTCTATCTAAGTGACCTGCCTTACCAATTGCAATCTGGTTCTAATCTACCGCCGAAGATTGCTCAGCAAAATATAATCTCCTTACTCTACGCTGATGATATTGTATTATTAGATCTAACCCCTTTCGGACTGCAAGCATCACTGGACATTTTGCATCAATATTCGAAGGAAAACTATCTAATACCAAATATAAAGAAAACTAAAGTGATAGCTTTTTTCAGGAAGAAAACAAAGCGCCAAGTACTCCTGGAAGATCGGCGAAGAAAAAATAGAAGAGGTAGACAACTATCCTTATCTCGGAAGGATTCTCTCCAAAAATCTAACAAACTCAGCACAGGTATCAAACCTACAAAGGAAAGCCGATATACATGTCTCTGCTCTCCTGAAACTTTACAGCGCAACCGGGAATAGACATTTCTCTGCACTGTTAGGCACATACAGAGTAAAAATTCCACCTGTATTATCATATGCGACGGAATATATCCCCATAAAACAATGGGTTTTCATGGACCAAAAAGAAGGGAAAATATTAAGAAGGATCATGAAAGTTTCAGATGCTGTACCTGTACAGGCATTGAGATTAGAACTATCAATCGTAAGCTCATATGCTATAGCTATCGCTAATGTAATAAGGTGGGCCTACAACCTGATCCATGCGAAGAAGAATACTTTAAGGTCAGTGTTGAAAAAAGAGTCTTTTGGGGCAGTGCCTAATAAGCAAGTCTTTTTGGAAAACTTGGCTGTTGCATTTCGGTTGGCAAACATTAAAATTGAAATGTTGAGTACCTGGTCTCCGGCACATTTAAAATTGTTCTTAAAAACTTTTACCCCTAAGTTGAGCTATGAATTGGACTGTTTACACTGCAATAAATTAACTATCTATAAGCCATTTGTAGAAAAACTCGAATTCAAGCAAACTCGACCGTACATTGGGTTTACCCTGACACATGGCGTAAGAAGAGCGATCACTATGTACCGGTTGGGTATTTTACCACTATTAGCATTTACCTCCAGATGGCTTCCAGGAGGATCTCCTATATGTACTTTGTGCACAGGGGGTGACCAAACTATTGAACATTTATTACTTGTGTGTCCCAATCAAAAAGTAACCCTAGCTCGTACAAGATACCTTAATCCTATATTTCGCTCCTGCAGAATTATTAAGGGGAGTGAACTTTTAGATATGTGTAGTCTACCCTTGAATGAATTCATTTGTTATAATCTGTACAAATTTTTAAAACAATTTTTATCTCTGTATTAATATTGTTACATTTTTTGTAAAATGTAGATTTCTTTTGTGGTCCTCTGCTGAGTACCATCACAAATAAAAAATTTTGACTTTGACTTTGACTTTGAGAGGATCGCCCGCCCTCGACTAACCAGACGGGGAGAAAGTTAAAAATAAAATGATAATAAAATAGTTTTGTGAATTAAAACTGAACCTTCTCGCACTCAAGTTTGTTTGTCCAAGTGAAACGGTATTGAAAGTGGTTAGGTGCTACCTGAGTACCTCCTTCTGAGCCTTGGAGGGTGAAGTAATGCTTATGATAGCGTCATCCCAGTCGGGGATGGCGTCCCCAGATGCACACAGTGTGAAGAAATTTCCTTTGTACACTTAATACTTTCAGAATAAAGTTTTAGTGAATCATTCAGTTTCTCAAATTGTGATCCTTATTTTTTTCACATAGTTCATAAATGAAAATTACATTTGGCCCAATGCGTTTCGGGCAATAATGCCCTTCATCAGGGGCATAGTTTCTCTGTTAAGGAAAAATGAAACACAACTGTCATCTATTCGTTCTTTTGTACATGTTAATTCTGATGATTTCATAATTCTAAGCACATCATTTGAATTTGTACGTTGGTAATAGAGTTAAAGCGTCATGAAGATATACGGACATTTACCAGTATTTGTATACAAAAATAAACTGATATTATAAAACGACCTGTACACTTGTGGTCAAAGTTGTGTTTTAACACATACATGTCTATTACACGGCGTAAACAAAAATGAGTGGACAAAAACAGAAACAAACACATACCTTCCAAACTGTCGGAAGTTTTTTTTCCCAAAGAGTATGTTTTAAATAAATTCAATACGCATGAGCGTCAACCTGAAATGAATGACAAAGTTTTCAATGTAATATGTGTTGATTGCGTGTAATTTAGAAAAGATGTTGGTTATAGCGAACGTTCATACCTGAAAATTTTTTCAGGTATGAACGTCCGCTATAACCAACGTCTTTTCTAAATTACACGCAATCAACACATATTACATTGAAAACTTTGTCATTCATGTCAGGTTGACGCTCATGCGTATTGAATTTATTTAAAACATACTCTTTGGGAAGACAAACTTCCAACAGTTTGGAAGGTATGTGTTTGTTTCTGTTTTTGTCCACTCATTTTTGTTTACGACGTGTACTAGACATGTATGTGTTAAAACACAACTTTGACCACAAGTGTACAGGTCGTTTTATAATATCAGTTTATTTTTGTATACAAATACTGGTAAATGTCCGTATATCTTCATGACGCTTTAACTCTATTACCAACGTACAAATTCAAATGATGTGATTAGAATTATGAAATCATCAGAATTAACATGTACTAAAGAACGAATAGATGACAGTTGTGTTTGATTTTTCCTTAACAGAGAAACTATGCCCCTGATAAAGGGCATTATTGCCCGAAATGCATTGGGCCAAATGTAATTTTCATTTATGAACTATGTGAAAAAAATAAGGATCACAATTTGAGAAACTGAATGTTTCAATAAAACTTTATTCTGAAAGTATTAAGTGTACAAAGGAAATTTCTTCACACTGTGTGCATCTGGGGACGCCATCCCCGACTGGGATGACGCTATCATAAATAAAATAGTTTTATCATCATTTAATTTTTAATCTTCTGCCTTTCGGTAGTAGGGTGACGCTCCTCTGCTATAGCGGAGAAGCCGACCCTGAGTAATGTCCCCCGAAGTGACTATCTTTTTTGCCTCATTGGCTTTGAAGAAGACAGGGAAACTGTTCAGGTATGGACCATAAGTCGTTACCTGAATAGTGTTGTACTTTCAGAGATCATGATCTTTGGATGGTGGCTGTTCCGTTTTTCTCAATCCATGTCTTTTGGGTACGCACTTCCTGAACTTTTTAAAGCTTGCATTAGTAGTTGGTATACTTTTTCGTTAAGGATCAAAGAGCCTTTTAACAATGGTAACCTTACAAATCATGTTCTAATCAGAAAAACCCTCACTGGGCACAAAAGATTTGTCTGTATTTACAGTGTTATTGAATGGGTCTTAGGGGTCTGGTCGCAAACATTTTAATGAAAAATGATCTACCACAAAAGGAAAATTGTAATTCTTACTGGCCGTAGGAACACTATTTTATTAGCTTCCAATATGTTCACCTTTAATCTAATCCCTTTTCATCCAGTCTTGTACCTTAATTATGTTACAGTATCAGCAGCAAAAGTTAATTTTGTATATTCTGCAGTCCAACCTTTATCACAAGAGAGTTTGAACACTTACAACAACAATTTAATATGTTTTACCATATGCAAGCCCATTACCAAAATGTCATCCTGGAAATGTAGCACACCGTTACCTTTATATAGATAGAAAATAGGTGTTGGAACACAGCTACATCAGAAGGCAGCAGATGTGGTGTTTTCTTAAACTGGTTATCACGAAGTGTGTGATGAATGTAGTTGAAGCAAATTAATCCTGGTGCAGCAGAAATTAGATGATTAAATGCCACTGCAGAATCATTTATGTGTGTAAGCACACAGTTATTTATGTTGTTACTTTGACCACTGTCAAACATACCCTTATCGTAATACCTTCACTTCAAGGAAACATCGCTTTGACTTCCTATCGATATCATTAAGATGACGATTTCTTCAACCATGTAACATCAACCTGAACTTAAACTCCAACCCAAAAATCTAAGCCAGTCAGTTACTTCCTTTAAATTTAATGACATCGTAATGATAACCCTAAAGTTCCTCTTTTCCCTAAGCCTAGATCTATTTATATCAAATTAAGTAAATAAAAGAACATGAACAGGGAAATGCCGGGGCATGGCTTGCAGCTTGATGGCAGCGGTTGTATGAGCTCAGGCTCCACACCGGCCCGCTGATTAATTAGATTCCCCCGGCCACCCTGTCCGCGGGGACGAGGCATGCTCACTCCTGCCGCGGTACACACTCCCGGTGAGCCATTTGGGGGGGGACTCACGGGCGAACAGAGTGAGATAAGCCGCGTAGACGGCAGACAGACGTTGTGGCCCCTGCTACTAAGATGGTGCTGGCCGGCTCGCCACTGAGGCGAGAGTGACCCGGACACAATCGCCGCCGGTAACGCGGCGAGGCGGAGAGCGGGCGATTGCTGCAGGGGCTGCCTGCGGAGATCCAGACCTTTGGGAGTGCGGCAGGGTCTGGTGTTGTGTCGGCAGAGCCCGGGATCTGCCCTGCCCCCCTCCCCGGCGTGACGACTCGGAGTGCCTGGGCGCTGCTTGAGGGCTGTTCCTGGACCCTGGCGCACGGCGGACCCTACTGGGCGGCCAGGGACCCTTTGTTGCTGCTGATTGGGTCCTCGGCTGGTGAGATGCACAGCGAGCGATCACCACGCCGGCATTGAGTGGCGCGGCAGCTGCTTCCCTAACGAGCGCAGTTGTGGAGGCCTTGGATCGGGCTGCTGCCTGCCCTCGGCATCTGCGGGAGAGGCCTTGTTGCGGGACCCGGAGGTGCATTGAATGCTGGAACTGGGAGTGGCGAACCCCCTATCACTTCTCCTGTGGGCTGGTTTCAAGAGTGGACTGCTAAGAGTGCAGATGCGAGCATAGAGCTTGCCAAGTCCTGCTGTGCCCAATTTGTACCCTGCGGAGTGGTGGCTTTTGTGGATTCAGGAGCCTACATACTGTGTGTCCCACCACAATCTTGAGTGCCTCTGTGGCCACCGAGGCTTGCAGAGTTGAGCGTCCTGGTCTGCGGGGACCTCCTTTACCTGTGCCCCACCTTGCGGGATGGGAAAACCCAGGGGGAAAATTGGCTTTGGCCCCGCCAGAACATGACGACCCGGGGCAGGAAGACGCAGCTGAGGGGACAGCGGATCTGGGACTGCAGCAGTAGCTGGCTCACATCTTACAGGCCATTACAGACACGAGGGAGGCCCTACACCAGGATATAGCCACAGTGTCGGTGGGTCTGGGACTACTGCGCGCGGAACAGTCCAAGCTGGCAGATAAGGTGGAGCGGACCGAACGACCTTGATGGAGCTGGAACCAGCACACAAATCGCTGGCTGATCAGATGAGGAGCTTCTCACAGAGGCTACTGACCTTGGAAAAAAGGGCAGAGGATGCTGAGAGCCGTAATTGGCGAAATAACATTTGCGTTTTGGGTCTGCCGGAAAGAGTCGAGGGGGCCGATATGGTCCACTATCTTGAGGATTGGCTCTGCACCAAAGTGAAGCCGGAAGGACTGACCCAGTTTTTCACCCTGGAGAGGGCTCATCGGGTTCCGGCTCTCTTACCACAACCGGGCAGGCCGCCGAGACCAGTGGTGGCAAGGCTCCTCCATTATAAGGACAGAGACCTCCTTTTGCAGGCTGCACGAAAGTCGGGTCCATACCAGGTGGATAATAGCAAGGTTTCCATTTTCCCAGACTACACGCTAGAGGTTCAACGATGCTGTGCTTCCTTTCTGGCAGTCAAGAAGGCCCTGAGGGACGAGGCTCTCCAATATTCCTTGCTGTGTCCGGCTCAGCTACGAATTATACTCGATGGTGCGACTCACTTCTGCGATGACCCGTCGGAGGCATGGGACTGGCTCTAAACTTACAGGATGGGTCACCGCCCCGCCGAGAGACCTGCGGCACAGACTTCCTCGCAGCAGCCGACCAGGTGACACCGAGGCACACGACGACGCTCTACCACCCTGAAGACACCCAACCTATCCCAGACAGCAGCGGAGAGATCTGAGGCACTGCGGGCGGTGTCTGAACTACTTCAAGATCGGAAGCAGCCATCGTCAGTGGGCACTTCATCGGACAAGACTCCGGAGGGCAAGGACACTGATGCATCCCAAGCAAGTAGCCTGCAGCTGCCACATGTTACACCGGGCACGGCATATGAGATTGTTTGATGGGGGTTCTGTTTGGTGCTGCTTTATGTTTGCTTATCTAGTGTTCCTTTACAGGTGCCCAAATGCAGGTTCGGAGTCTGGGAATCTATGGACGGCGTGCACTGTACTCTGATTATTTGATTGCCTGGTGCTCGTGGTGGGGGGAGAGATGCAAGGGGATTGGGAGGGGGCATGGCCCTGGGGATGGGGGGGTGCTATATTTTGTGGGGTTAGAGTGCGATAGTCTTCCTCTGTCTTTACAGACGGCTGTCGCTAGTTAGCAGCCATGTCCCCTCTTGTTCCTCGGTACCTACCAGAGGGCAGTTAGTTTTTGGACATTTTGAATGGGGCCTAGGTTTTGTTGGGCCTGTCTTGGGGTGGGGGTGTTGGGGTTGTTGTTCTTTTTTTGTTGTGAGGGGCTTTTTTGCAGGATGTAGGCGTAACTTTTCTGAATCTATTGTTGCTGGGCAGGGAGGAGCGAGTTCATGGGCTAAAATGTCTGAGCTGAAATGTCTGACTTGGAATGTCAGGGGTATGCACACAATGCTACGTAGACACAAGATACATGCATACTTGGTGCGTAGGGGCATCCAATTGGCTTTCCTCCACGAAACTCACATCGCGCACGGCGAAGATGTGGCGCTGCAGCGCAGGTGGAGAGGGCACGTTTTCTGTACTACCTCTTCTTCCTTTGCGAGAGGGGTGCTGATCTGGGTCCGGGCGGGAGTTCCGTTTCAACCCTCACGCCAACTAAAAGATCCTGATGGGCGTTATGTACTAGTAGCGGGCCGCCTAAATGGTAGAGAAGTGGTGCTGGCTAATGTCTATGCTCCAAACACGGGGCAAGCAGCCTTTTTCGCACGCCTATCGGGGAAATTTGCTCCATTTCTAACCGGGTCTGTCCTTATGGGTGGAGATTTTAATTCTGTAACAGATGTCTCATTGGATAGGTCTCACCCGCCACTCCCGGATGCTCCAGGCCATAAATTATCAAAACTCCGGCGAGACTAGCAGCATAGCTGGGGGCTGGTGGATACTTGGCGGGTGCACCACCCGACTGATTTGGACTATTCTTCCTTTTCTGCCCTGCAAGCCCTTCATGTCCGTCTGGATGTGATGCTATGCTCCCCTGACATACATGAGGAGGTTCAACACAGTGAGTACCTAACTAGAACGCTGTCAGATCACAATCCTCTATTTGTGCGTATTAATCTCCTACCAGGACGCTCTAGTATCCCAACCTGGCGCGTGGCTCCAGAGTCATTGGAAGATCAGTTGTTCCGCGAGGTGGTGGGAACTGGGATTGACAACTATTTATAAGAAAACACTGGCACCGCCTCTTCCTTGATGGTGGAATGGGACCCATTCAAAAGTGTTATAAGAGGGCAATGCATACCGAATAAGATGGGGGTGCGCCGAGTGTTGCTACAAGACCTAGAAAAAGCAGACCTGAAGCTGAGAGAGGCTGAGAAAGAGAGGCCTAACCACAATGATCGTCACCAGATATTAGTGGATGCGAGGGAGGCAGTAGCGGTGCAAATTGAAAGACTGCCCTGCTTTGATTACAAACGGTATGTAACACGTGCACACACGGAGCGAGATAAATCTGGCGCGCTGTTAGCATGGCTTGCCAATCCGGCGAGGAGGGGCACGGTCATCCTGGAGCTTCATGGTTCTAGAGGGGAAGTCCACTAATGCAGAGGGGAATTAATGATCAGTTTCTGGCCTACTATACCGAGTTATATCAGAGTAAGGTGGCACCTAGTGAGCAGGCCCTTCAAGACTTCCTGGAGGGGGTGGAATTCCCGACATTGGATGGGAAACAGGCTAAACTACTGGGACAGGATATCGATGTTGGAGAGGTTTGCGCAGCTTTAAGCATATGGCCCGTGGAAAGAGACCTGGGGTGGATGGTTTGCCTGTAGAATTTTACAGTACATATATTGATCGTTTGGCTACTTGATTAGTGACGCTATATAATACCACCCAGAAGGAGCCTCTCTTAGCCGCTACTACCTGTGAAGCAGTGATCATACCACTTTTAAAACTGGGGAAGCTTCCCCATGATAGAATGGCCTATCGCCCGCTGTCGATGTTGACAACGGACTACAAAATATTAAGCCGGATATTGGCGACCAGATTGCTTCCGTATATGGTACACTTAATACACACGGATCAGGCGGGTTTTATACGTTCTCGGAGTACGGCTCAGAATGTGCAGCGCCTTCTCCGTATTTTGGATGCTGATACGTACCCCAGGCCCTCTGCTGCTGTCTTGGCAGTAGATATTGAGAAGGCTTTTGATAGTTTGAGAAAAAAAATGAACAGGGAAATGCCTACTACCCCTCTTGCATATTAATAATATGTATATTGTAATATATATTTATTATTAAATTCATATTTAACATTGGTTATTTCAGTTTACTTTTCAGGTCTATTTTTATTTGTGACTAAGTTTTAAATTAGTTTCTAAACTACATATTCACGTACAATAGAACTTGACATACAGATGATATTGAGAAAGTATTGGTATGTCTTAGTGATGTAGTGGAAGAATTTGTGAGTATTTCACTAAAGAGATCACAATGGTGATAGAATGAAATAATGGAGTTGAAAGAATTGGGTTTCAGCCTGCCGGTTCATATGGTATAGCCATTTAGAATGTCACCTTTCTGCCAAGACTGAAAGCTAGAGCGCAGTACGAATGTTCAGTTCAGGGAATGGACTTGGATCACTAACTCATGTCGCATTTGTAGGCATCCTGGTATCACTGCAGGACTAGGCCAGATTTCAGCAATGAAGTCAAACAATTAGTAGATGGAAGCCACTGTTAGTACTAATTGAGCAAGATTCAAACTCAATCAATCAGGGAATTGTAAGTGCACTACTCACCTGTGGGAGTCTCAAGGCGCTAAAGGAAGGGGGTGCTGTTCAGGGGAGGGGTCATGCCACTCTGTTCAGCCAAAGAGCCAGGTCTTGAGGGTCTTCCTGAAGGTGTTCGGGGTGGGGGCGCATCTGATGTCTGCCGGTAGCTCGTTCCAGGTCTTGGCGGCGATGTGGGAGAACGATCTTCTGCCTGATCTGGCTCTGTGGATGCGCAGGGTTTCGGCCAGTGCGAGGTTGGATGATCGCAGGTCTTTTTTGGCACGTGGAAGTTTATTCTGTCGTTGAGTTATTTGAGTCAGTTGTTGTGCAGGCATTTGTAGGCGTGAGTGAGGATTTTGAAGGTGATTCTCTTCTCCACAAGGAGCCAGTGGAGTCGCCGCAGGTGTTGGCTGATGTGTTCATGCTGGGGGACGCCGAGTCTAGCCGCGGTGTTCTGTATTGTGTGCGGAGTAGGGACTTGTTGATGCCGGCTTAGAGTGTATTGCCATAGTGGAGTTAGCTGGTGATGAGTGCGTGGGTGACTGTTTTCCTCGATTCGGGGGGGATCCATTTGAAGATCTTTCGGAGGATGCGGAGGGTGTTGAAACAGCTGGAGGTGACGGCGTTGACCTGTCGGTTCATGGTGAGCGAAGAATCGAGTGCGATGCCGAGGTTCTTGGCGTGGTCTGAGGGGGTAGGTGGGCTTCCGAGGGCGGTGGGCCACCAGGTGTTGTTCCATGCTGAAGAGGTGGTTCCAAGGACGAGGACTTCTGTTATCTCGGCGTTGAGTTTAGGCAGCTGTTGGTCATCCAGACTGCCACCTCTTGCATTCCTCTCTGGAAGTTGAGTTTTGCGGTGGTCGGGTCTTTGGTGAGGGAGAGGATGAGCTGGGAGTCGTCGGCGTAGGATACGATGTTGAGGCTGTGTTGTCGGACGATGTCTGCGAGGGGGGCCATGTAGATGTTGAAGAGGGTCGGGCTCAGTGTTGACCCCTGTGGGACTCCGCAGGTGATGTCCGTGGGGGCAGAGAGGAAGGGCGGTAGTCTGATCCTTTGCCTTCTTCCGGTGACGAACGAGCAGATCCAGTCTAGGGCAGCCCCTTGTATGCCGGCGTCGTGTAGTCTGGTGATTAGTGTGCGGTGAGAGACTGTGTCGAAGACTGCAGATAGGTCGAGGGGGATGAGGGCCGTGGGGTGGCCTTGGTCCAAGAGGGTGCGGATGTCGTCTGTGGCGTTGTGTAGGATGGTCTCGGTGCTGTGGTTGACTCGGAATCCGGATTGGGACGGGTCGAGGACAGCGTGTTCTTCAATGAATCTTGTCAGTTCCCTGTTGACTGTTTTCTCTACCACTTTGGCTTTGAAGGGAAGAAGCGACAAAGGGTCAAACTGTTATTTTACTGTCCCTTTTAATTGGAATGCCTTGCAGATGCCATAACACCATTTCAGAAGTGTTTGGTAGTCCTTATTTCAAGACCTGGTAGACTGTTATCAAATGTTTGCCTATTACTGTGTAAATCAAAAAAGTACTTTACTGTAATTATGCAAATATTCCTTGTGAATTAATTTTTCAATAAGCCCATACAATTACGTATAGATCACCAAAATAGCATACAAAATTCTATTGTTTGCTTTTCTAAACCTTTGTTGTCTAGCAAGAAAGACATGAAACACAAAATATTGCCTAGCTGGCATCTTCAATTTGAAAAGCTTAGCAACTATGTGATTTGTTAATATTAAATGTTGAAGGCACTTGCACTGGGACTTATAAGATTAATTTGCTAAAATGTGTTAATTTACGTTTTGTCTGATGTCACTGGTCTTCGTTATTCTATTTTCACAGAGCCATGCTATTATTTAACAAGTATTACTTAATTTCTCTGTCACCCTTGAAGCTCTGGTATTGCTATAGTGACATATAACCCGTGTAGATGTGCGTGAGGATCGAACTTGCTAGCTATTCAAAGCTTCAACCTGTACATTGGAAGGTTGAAATAAAGCTAAATTGTCATGAGAAATTTCTTACCGGTTTTAGAAAAAAGTTGAAGGTGATTTAAATGCTGAAGTAATTTGAAGTGCCTCTCATAATTGCCTTTTATAGGAAAAAGGAAAGTACATTACCTTTTTACTGATGGAAAAGAAATGGCAGAAGAATATGACATGAACACATGTGATCTGTTGGGTAAGTGATATCCAGAGTGTCAGTGTCGCTTTGTTCCTTAGCTGCTTTGCCCCAAATAGCGGATAGTACATACCAACATAATTTTTAAATAAGCATAATAGTCATTTTCTGAATGTGTATGAATGGTGAACTACTGTTCATATACAGATTTTGCATTCTGAATAGTCACCAATTAGTCTAGGAGTATTGGAATTGGTAACCTAATGGGGATAGCTAGTAATAATCATTTATCTCCCATGTCTAGAATCACAGATGTTTGCATGATATACCGGGCAAAATATGCCACTATGATTCTCACAAAAGAACAGGCTAACAATTTATATAAATACAGCTTCAGATTAACAGATTGTAAAATGTCACCAAGTTGGACAAAATGATCATATCGTTTTTATTTATTTAAGGCTTTTCTAGAGCACTGCTGCACCATAATAGTATTAGTGTACTTTACATAGAACATAAGTCGGTATGGCATATAATAATCAGTATAAACAGTACGTAGATTACAATAAAGCATACAAAAGTTGGGTAGTTCCAGTAAAAGTACCTCCATGGATACTGCTGAATAGGTTCACTACATTAGCTCAGACACAGCTTCAAGAGGTGCTCAGTTGAACTTTCCTTGAGGACATGGAGAGCATGTTAAGATCTTAAATCAGATGGGAGAGATTTCCAGAATTATTCAGTGGGCTCTATGAACGTTCAGATTTTGTGCTTGGGGGGATTTGAACTTCAGGACTTCTAAGTAAAGTGATTCTCTGCTTCGGAGTCCTCTTTGTCCTCCATGCACGTTGAGCAGGTTGTTCAAAAGGGAAGAACTGTTTAGGTGAATTGTTTTACAAGCTAGTCGCTCAATTGTAAATTTGTCCTTGCGCTCTGTGGACAGCCAAGGGAGGAAATAGGAGATAATTGATCATATTTTATAGTTGATTTTGGAAGTGTCACCAAGGAGTGAAGGACTGCCATCAGTATTCAGACAAATGATGTGTGTCCACTATTAAATTGTACCCAAGATAATTTGCAAAATGACATGGGCAGGTGCTGCAGTGTTTTGGTGGGTGGAGTAAAGGAATGGTTCAATCTTTTTTAATTGAGTAAAGGTGATAGATGGTTGCTTTGACTCTCTTGTTGATGTGTTGGCCTAGTGAAGAGGTGAAATCACAAGTACAGCCTGGAGATTTTACTGCAAAAGAGATGGATGGGGAAAAACATCTACCATAAGTTCATTAACGAATGAAGGATCACATTTTTGTGTCTGGGTGTGAGAAGTAAGAACTATGTATGCTAAGATTTACTATTAAGTAGTATTTCGACAACCAGATTAGGAGCTTTGTCCAGCAGAAACGAAGGACAAGTTTGCTAGTAGTTCAAGAAGTTTTCAATTAAAGTTGTGCATCATCCATAGATTCAGGAATGGAGAAACATTCCCCTTCATGTAATGTGTTCAGTGGCTCAAGATAAAGGTTGAAAAGGATTCACCCATGAGAGATGTCACAAGGCATCAGTGCTGGTTCATAGGTGCACTTCCCAAAATCAACCAGACAATAGTGACTCAATAGGCATGATGGAAAATACGTTCAGCTATCTGTGATCAGTTGTGTTGAATGCAGCTGAATGGTCAAGAAGTACAAAGTAGCATGAATCTCCTTCATCCAAGATTCAGTGTATGTCATCCATCACTTTGAGAGTGGCTGATTCAATTCTGCAGCTTACACAAAAGCCTACTTAATAGTTCGAAAGAAGAGGCTGTTTCCGATTAAAGAATTAGTTTGAGTCAAGTTTCCATACAAAATAAGTATAGTGTACAAGCATCTACATTCTTTCAAAACTTGTTTTTTTTAATGCTTTAAGTACTACTATTGCTAAAAAAAAGACTTGGTCTGGCATATGATTAGTGTAAGACTTGATTCTTTTAGAACCAGTTACCTGGCAAACCAGTCACGTTTTCAATCCCTTCTTTGACAGGTTAAAAAAACAGCGTTTCGAAATAAGGTTGCAAATAATACTTTGCAAAAATATATCTGGTTGCAATCAAAATGGAACACTCACAGACTATGCATATTAAGGAACCAACTCTTTAAGCTTCCTTTCTATCTACAAGCGGCTCCATAACATGATCATTCTTTTGAAGATCCGTGAAAAAGTGGCTAAACACCAAGTTTGTTTAGTCTCCCGAAATGAATGAATGCACATTTGTCAATTCTGCCTCCAACAAAATAGAAGAACAGATGCACTATTTGGAGATATTCAGGAAACGTATACAAAATTAAAACTTTTAGCGTTTCTCAAAAAATCAATCTAAAAAAATCAACAGTGACTGTTCCTGTTCAATATTCATGTTGAGACAATTTCTAGCTATCTACTCAGTGTATGGGTGAAATTTTACATGCATGATTAGGGCACCCATTTCCTATTTACAGTAACCAGAGACAGTAATACTTGAGGCTTCTAACAGGATTGTAAAAGTGGTGGGTTTTAAAATGGGGCGTGACCTATATAATTAAGAGGCGCGGCTTACATATGCTAAGTACATTTTTGTGATGGTTATAGTATGCCACCGCCAGGAATTTCAGTGCTACACTAAATAAAACATGTGAAATATAACTCGAAACTTAATCACTGACATGGCATATCCTAATGTTTTTCTACATTATTGTTAAAAAATGGTATTTGACAGTGAAGTTAAATCCATGAATATAGGGCCCGATAGTGATCCGTTTTAATGTCTGTTTTTAATGACTAATGGGCTTGACGCATGGAGGAACTGGGCGCACCTAAAGCCCTGGTAATACTCTTCACACCATAATTCGTGTAGTCCGACACAAGTAACTTAATATGCTTAAATGTATTCAGCTCTGAGATACTTGCTTATAAGATCAGCACAGGGAAGACCCAAGTGCAGCATTCAATAATATTTCAAGAACACTATATCCATATTCCCTGAGTTTTTTAGACAAGGGGTGAAACTTCGAATCCACATTATCAAAGATATGTCATGACCAGTTATATGGTTTAAGTCAGCCTCTTGACCAAAGCCAGAATATTTGATAAAAAATAGACTATTGGAAGGTCTTGTAAAAAAGACCCCACTGGCCTCTACGCTAAAATGCATGAGCGTACTCATAAAAAGCACAAGAAGTATGTTGCAACAACTCATTGTCCGTAGCAAACCCTTTTCTGCACTCTTTCTATAATGTTAAACTGATTAGATGGTAAGTAAAAAATATCTTTATATAACTCAGCTGTGCATCATGTTCTACTTGGGCCTGCCCTGGTGCAACAACTATAAATTTGCAGAACAGCAAACTCTAATTTGAGGCCGCCACTTGCATCAATTCATTTTGGTCAACTTTTCATATGATTGTTTGAAAAACTCTGACACAGTCCGCTTAATTAATGTCCCATAACTCAGTAATGCGTTGTTATGGTTCCATTAAATTGGCGCCCTCTTGTATGAAGCGGTTTTATGGTCTTTAAAGCTCCGCATCGTAAAATCAGAGTCTTTCTGACCGCAAGGTAGCATTTGTTAATTCACCACAGCCAATTTGCGATTCGGTAAGATGTTACCGAATCTTAACGAATCGTTAATTTGCTTTGGGAATACTGATTCAGTATTTGAAAGGGGCATGTTAAGGGCATCCTTTCCAGATACGGAGTTGTTAAGGTATGTATTAAAGTTTGGCAACCAAAATCCGGTTGCAAAACATTAACATTTTACCGCCTCCTGTAAGGAGAGGTGGGTGGTAAGCCATTCGCAAATGGGACCCCAGTCCCATTACGGATATTCACTAAAGCATTTTTTATGAGCAGGAAGTGGTCCACGAGACTGCTGCCTGCTCATAAAAAAAGTATGTATTCTTTTTTTTTCTTGATTGCATCTTGTTTTCCTTTATAAAGAACTCACTGCATTTATGCCTGTCATTGTAGTATATCCTTTTGGGTCTCAATTTAAGACCTACCTCATGTGTATTAAAGAGGTAGATTGACTTGCGATCCACTACAAGTCAGTATTTTGAGAATCAACCTATTAATCAGTTCTCAAAATACCAATGGATTCATTAGAAGTCGCTGCACAAATTGCGACCACTTCTGAGAAATTCCTTTATGTACGTTCCATTTGAGGAATCACAAAATACAAACTTTTATTCGTCTCAATTTATGGTTCCTTAATTGGAATCTTTGTAAATGAGGGCCATAGTATTTTTGAAATCGGGCTTTATTTCATCAATGCATTTCGGAGTGTCTTCTTCAGGATGAGTCCCTTTGCTTCATTTATACACCAAATCTGCAGAAAAACGGAAACTGCCTTTCAACATGTTTTTCCTCTATATACAAGCGCCGACTTGTATTGTTACACAAAAATAATAATTGTACCTCTCTAAATTTGTTTTCTCCAGTAGAAAAAACAAACAGTGAGGAAATAATAAACCTTCCCCCCAAAAATCTCTTCTTTGCAGGCTCATGGTGTGCAGCTGTGCACAGTGCAAGGCACTAAACTCTCTGCAGCACACGTTGCCAGGTGCATGACCTGTTACAGATAGATCTCAATGGGCTAGCATGAGAGTGCATCCTATAGTAGTCCAGATCCACACTCTCTCTAAGAAACCTGCATTAACCCCAATGACCATGCGAGCTACCAGCCCATCACTTACCTACCCTGCAAAAGCAGTCTATGCTCAACTCCAAGGGCACATCAGTGCTAACAACCTCCTGCATAACCACAAATTTGGCTTCTGATTACGTAGCAGCATAGAGACACCAATCATCACCAGTTTGTACACATGGGCATCTCCAGGTCCCAAAAGTATCCAATCGTCTGTAAAATCTGCCATGGTTCAATACTGTATCTGGTTATCTTCAACCTCTACGTTGAGCACCTTGGAGTTCTACTCGCATAACTGATTCAAGATTCACAAATATGTCAATGATGCACAACTGTACCTGAAAGTCTCCTTTGCTCAGGACATCCAGTACATGCACCTCAGCCGGACATGGACTCCCAGCACCTATCTGAATCTTAACCCAACCAAGACAGAATTCATGTTATTTGCCAAAAATATCAAGCAGGAAATAGCAGATATATACCTTGATGGTTTGGAAACCCAAATTTCACCAAATACCTAGACACCTCGATTCACCTTGGACACAAACCTCACCCACAAGGAACACATTGCCAAAGAAAACCAGATGGCCTGGTCCCAAATCGGTCTTCGGAAGAAAGTGAAACTGTTTCTTACAGAGAGTGACTTCAAAACTGTTGTTCAGGCCCTCATTCTATTGCACCTGCATGGTGGTAACACTCTGCAGCATGGCCTCCCAACCTCCACACTGGTACGCCTCTTGGGCATCCTACGTGCTGCAGCACATCTCATACAGGGCCAAACGAAATATGATCACAGCACCCAATCCTGATGGAACTCAATTGGCTTCCCTTGCTGGGCCACACCATTTTCAAAAACAGCTGCATCATGTACAAAGCCATCATAACCAGCACCATGTTGTATCACACATCTTGTGAACTAGCTCACCATGTCTAGTGGCTCTCGACACACCAGCCACCAGGTCAGCATCAGAAGTGTAAAAAATTAAACACAAGACAGCAGACTTAAAACATGTATACAACAAGGATCTGGATCAGCCTCCCCATAAAGACTTTCTCATTGCCACTCTAATTTAGGAAACAGTTGAGTCTGACCTCCTGTAAAGAACGCAGCATCACAATGCAGTAACAATCCAATAACCAGTTCTCCTATCAATTGTTGACTTTATGCTTGCCTTTGACCCTTTACAGCGCTTCGCTGCGTTTCTGGCTAGGTTTGCCCTATACAGACACCACATACATACAGATGGTGAATATAGCTAGGGCATGAAACTAGTAGTGCTCAGACTTGTGTGAAAGGGTTGGTCTCAAATTGCTTTTATGCACCAAGATTCAGCAAAAGAGCAAAGCTTCAGCATTCCCTCTATTATTATTTTGTCTGTACCATTCACTCTGTTGGATATTTTAAAGAAGCATGATTTGAAAAATAATGAATGAAGTGTTACCTTTTTTAGCTATGCAGGAGAAATGTGTCACAGCTGTTTCTGAAAAACAATACTTTTGTCCTGTTCCCCTCCACAAGACCACAAAAAGAAATTGCTCTCACACTTGCCCCATGACACTGCCAGTCATCCTAAGTTGATGTTGGATCGAAAGAGCAGGAAAACTCAAAGTACCTTGTTTAAAGTTGTGTTTCTTTGTATGCCGGAGGTGGGGTGTGTGCTTGCATGTATTACTTTTCCAACACATTAAAACAATCTCTTTTTTGTTACTACCGTTGCCAGTTAGGAAATGGAGACAGAAAAATACTCTTGGAGCCTCTGGGTTGTGGCAGGTGGAGGTGGGAGAACCTGCTCCCTCTGCAGCTGGCATCGTGGACACCGAGCAAATAAAAGAAAGTAATTCAAATGTATGTATAACACACTGGTTAGTGAGTATAATTCTTTATAACTACTTGTGTTGTTTCAAAAGCCTATTGCAACACGTTTTACCTTCCCTAGACTGTTTAATTCACGAAAGGAGCGGTGCCCCAAAATTGTAACTAGAGTGAAAAACAATACTTGTTGTCCCTTTATATTGCACTGCCAAGCAAAAGCATTTTATGTTCTTCAGAACTCTTTTAATAGACGCATTTATTCATTAGAAATATTGGAGATCCATTCTAATCCCCCAAGGCTATGACATAGTAAGAGCCAATAGACAGGAAAGATCTGGGGGAGGCATAGCCTGCATACACCGCAACAACCTAGGGGTGACTCAATCAAAGTCTTGAGACCTTGACACTTGCAAATACCTAGGCATAAACATTGTGAGCAACAACAATCCCATATGTAAATTACACCTGGTCTACCACCCTCCGGACAACAATCTTCCTTTCACCGAACAAATCATGGAAATCATCTCTTCCAAACTGGGGCAACACTGCCCCCAAATCTTCCTCAGTGACTTCAGTCTTCACTTGAACGACCATAACGATCCCACAGTTAACAGTCTAAAAACCTTCCTAACTGACCTCAAACTTATACAATACTGCGATAACCCCACGCGCATCCTAGGCGCAACACTGGATATGATCATTGCCAGACCAAACTCTATCATACTTAAATCGATCATCCCTTGTGACTGGACGGACCACCACAGCATCTCCTTCCTCATCACGGAAACAATGAAGACACATAAACTCCAACTTAAGAAGCCCAAACAATGGCAAAGAAATACCCATGATATTAACCGCAATGACCTAACTTCCCTCACCAACAATTTCCTAGTGCCACCAATGGACCTGACAGATGTACATGAACTCACAAACCACTACAACATCTCGATGACTAACATTCTCCACACAGTGGCGTGCCCCTTCAACTTAAAAGGCCATCATCTAAAGACTCTAAACCCTGGTACAACGGGAGCCTGAACGACCAATGCCGCAAACTAAGACTAGCGGAAAGGACCTGGAGATCAGCACCGTCCCTAGAACACCTTAAACAACAAAGATCAAGGAGGAGTAATTACAACAAACACATCAGAATTTCAAAAGCTAACTCCTTCAAAGACCAACTAAATAATGCTAGAAATCGACCAAGAAAACGATTTGAAATTATGAAACTTCAGTCCGCTCAACATCACACCGACTCATCTGTAGGCCCCAACCCGTATCCCAACTGCTACACTTTTGCCACCCACCTGGAAAAAAAAACAATGATAGAAAAAGAGCTCCTTACAGCAAATGAACAACTCCCAATGTTGCCCCAACCTAACCCCAAAATGCCACAATCAGCACAAACACCTATCAAGCATGATCTTACCCTCAAAAACAATGCGTCATGGAACACCGTTAAAATCTTTGACAAAAATGACATCCTCAAATTAATAACAACTCTAAAACCATCAAACCACTTCTGCGATCCGCTTCCAGCCAACATCTTCTGCGAGCTCAAAACTGCTCCTATTCCCATCTGGACAAAGATAGTGAATGCATCTCTATTGCAAGGAACCCTTCCAAACTGCCTAAAAGAAGGACAGGTAACCCCCATTTAAAAAAAAAAAAAACACTGCTGACCACACAATTCCAGATAACTACTGTCCAATAACCACTATTCCTACTCTAGCAAAACCACTGGAGAAGTGCGTCCACTCCCAACTATGCAGCCATATAGCCCAATTCCAACTCATTGACCAGTTTCAATCAGGCTTCAGGCAGAATCACAGCACGAAAACAGCCATGACCCAAATCGTCGATGACGCACTCAGAATACTAGATCAAAATGAATCCTGCCTCTTAATCCTCCTAGACCTATCATCAGCTTTCGATACAGTCAAACATATCAGTCTCCTGGGCCTACTCAAACACAGAATGGGCTTATCAGGAGCCGCCCTAAAGTGGTTAGCCTCCTTCTTAGAAAACCAAACTCAAAGAATCAAGATTAACCAATCGCTACCCTTGACCACACCGGTCACTCTGGGAGTCCCTCAAGGTTCCACCTTATCTCCTACCCTCGTCAATGTATTCATGAAACTCTTCAATATCCACTACCACATGTACGCGGAAGATACCCAACTATACCTAAAAATGTAATCGCCGGATGACATCCGCCTACTCAACACAACTTTACAAAAAAAACACATCTGGCTCACATTATAGATTCCACAAGATCATTGGAAATGATACTTGACAAGAATCTCAACATGAGGGAACACATCAGCACAGCCACCAGAGGAGCCAACTTTCATATGAGCATTCTCAGAAAACTAAAACCCTTCTTCAATGTCAACGACCTAAAAACAGCTGATCAATCTCTAGTACCACCCAGAATAGATTATGGGAATACAACCTTATGTGGCTTGCCGAGATCGAATCTGGCTCCTCTAAGAGCCTCACTCAACGCGGCTGCAAGACTCGTAACTGGCTCCAGAAAGAACAACCACATCACCCTGGATCTAAAAGAGCTGAATTGGCTTCCCTATGAGGCAAGAGCACAGCTAAAAATTGCATGCATGACACACAAAGCCCTACACCTTAATACGCCAAAGTATCTAGCCAATAAACTCTAATTATCAGGCAATAGCAGAACTCTGAGAAGCACCAACACCCTGCTATTGAAACCATAAAAATGTAGGAAAAAGAAAACCTACACATGCACCTTCTCTGGCCTAGCACCTAGGATATGGAACGCCCTGCCCCAAGCAATCGGAATAAACCCCTCCACCACCTCCTTCAAAAATTAAGTCAAACCGGACGGGTTCAAATACTTAAGAATGCAAACGTAAGTCATTGGCGTTCCCTTCCGCTCTCCCTCATAGGCCAGGCGGCATTATTCAAAATGCTCACACTGCTGAGACTTCTATACATTCTGCAGAATACGCCATATCCTGTCCCACCGGGAGTCTTTAAGCGCATTTCACAAGCGATACGCACGCTGTTATGGGATAGTGGGTCCCCAAGAATTGCGCTGCACAAGCTCTGCAGAGGAGTATACGATGGTGGACTGGCACTTCCAGATGTCAAATTGTACTACTGGGCTTCGCAACTCCAGGTGGCTAATGACTGGGTATACATGAACAATACCAAACCGGCATACAGGGTAGATAGGATGGTCATGCCTGGGGGCAACTGTGAGCCTCTCCTCTATGCCCGAAAGTCACTGGCGGTGTGGCCCGAACATACCAGAGTGGTTCTGCAGTGCTGAAGGGAGGCCAATAAACTCCTAGGATGGGCGGACAAATGAGGGAGGTGGCGGGGTTTACTGGATTCAAGGGGTGGACACTAATTGGCATTGTCTATTTATGGGATGTTTGGAAAGGAGACGCCCCGATCATTTGACTCCCTTTAAAAAGAATACAACCTCCACGAGTCGCAAAGGCACCGAAACATACGCCTCCTCCAGGCCCTGCGCTCCTACACAAGTAGAGATACATCTATCCCGAAATACTCCCCCATGGAGGATAGACTACTACTCGATCCCATAGTAGAGAGGCCCACATCTACCATCTACCGTAAATTAATAAACAACTTACCAGATCCTCTGACCACTCTCTGGGCTGCTTGGGCTAGGGATCTTGGCAGCCTTGACGACGAGGACTGGCAGGATACCATACAGAGTCCGCGTGAAATAGCAATCTGTGCAAGGTTCAGACACGGGCAGTTAAAAGTCCTTCATCGTACTTCTTATCCTCCCACGCACCTATATGCCTGGGTAGAAGCCACAGACCCCTTTGTGCGAGGGGCTGTCAACAGGAGAGCACCTTCTTTCTTATCCTGTGGGAGTGCCCGGAGGTCACTCCCTTTTGGCCCAAAGTAACCGATACGATGTCCGAGGTAGTGGACGAGACGGTTCCGCTGGAGCCGAAGTGGCTCTTGTTAATGATTAAAGGCGACTCAGGTTGGTCCAGATACGTGGAGATTTGGTTGGCATTGACAGCGGGGGTGGTAAAACGCAACATTGCCAGGAGGTGGGGGCCTTGGCACCCCCACAGTGGGAAGAATGGAGGCGAGACCTTGATTGGTGCCAAAGGGCCGACAAAACTGTATATAGAAGTAGAGGGTGTGCCAAGAAATGGAAGAAAGTGTGGAGGCCATGGCTGCGATACAGGGGAGTGGGAGTGGACTTGGAGGGGTGACTGTAACTCTTAACCATCCCGCATGTGTCTCAATATGCTATATTTGGTCATTTCAAATGCTATTTTCTGTACTGATATTCATGCACAAACTTGTATTGATTGGTCTCATGAGTAAAGTTAATCAAAAGAATCTTTTTAATAAAAAAAATGAATTCAAACTACTTCCAATGAATAAAACTCTCTCCTGATCCAAGCCCTGATGCAAGCTGATACCAACCAGATGCTGCCCATCTACCAAGATGCTTGATGATCGCTAAAAGAGAATGACTAACACAATCCTGACCTTCAACTTGAACCTACAACATATACGATCTCATCTTAGATACTCATTTTTAGGTGACTAGCGCGCTACTTCTTCATTTGATGTAACTTCTGTAAAGCGCTCTGATGCCCTCATCGGGTCTAGTCTGCGCTATATAAAACCTTATAAATACACAAATATATAAAACAAGACCTCTGAACACCTTTACATCACCTTAAAACATGAAACATTAGAATTCACTGTGAAAAGCTTGAAAAATATTATATCATTTAAACATGTTATGTGAACGATAAATAGAGCACGTTTTGTTCCACAAAATGAACTCACAATTGAAAAAAAATCACATTTTGAAAAGTTAAAATTACTCATACTGCCTGTAATAAAAAAAATGAGTCGTCAAGAATTGACCACATTAAATCTGTGTCTCGTCGCTGTTGACTCTATATGAATTATCAAATGCACAATGAAAGGGTTCCTGAATGTAGATGTACAAATGAGAATATAGCACTTCTAGCAGGGGTGTGTTTCAGTCGCGGCCGGCATGACTCGCGGGGGGATATCGCACTGGGAGGGGGGGTTTAATTAAAAATGAATAAATAAATGTAAACTTACCTTCACCTCCGGTCCTGCATTGCTTCTCCTCTCTCTGCGCTGCTGCCTTACAAGAAGCAGGCAGCCTCCCTCTCCTCCCCTAAGCCAATCACAACTCTGCAATGGCAGCGCCGAGAAAATGCAGAGTGCGTATGACTGGTTTAACAAGCAGCGCACTCCGAGTGGGCTAGCCACTCCTCCCATGGACTCCTGCAGGACCACCCACCCCCAACCAGGCATACCCTTCTTGTTTCTTGCAGTTTGAGAAGCAGAAACATAAAATGGTATTTAGAATACCATTTTATGTTTCTGCTTCTTGCAGTGCGAGAAAGCAGTGCGGCGACGCTCCTCTGCCCACGTGGAGGAGCTGCCCCTGGTGTGTATTCTGGTAGATTCTGAATACAGTTAATAACATTGATATTTTGTGTCTTTGATTTCTGTTATTATTTTTAAAATAATTCATCTGCATATTTTATTCAGCAGATTTGCTGCACTCTGACTCCAAAGTAACCATGTTGGTTTCCAGGAAAACAAATTTGCTAGCGAAATAAACTGACGTGTGTGTGTGTATAGATATCAATAGATTTATATGTATAGATAGATAGATATAGATAGTGATATATGTATAGATATTTTATGCACATTGGTTGCATGGTGTCACTACTAATAAATAGCTGTAGTTTTAGTTCTTTACAAAGCCAAAACTTATGTTGGGTTTTCTTCCATTGATAGGGAATACTTTAATTATTGCAGGGCCATATCCTATGTGACAAATGGGAAAATAGTGAAATCATTTGTAATTAGTACCTTCGAATGGATACATGTGCCTGTGGATTCCTAACCTTTGGGATTTTTCACCTTCTGAATAACCTATGCACCAGCATTCCACGGAAATAATTTTCTAAGCTCTCCCACGACGACGAGGACATCCCAATAGCACGGCTCTGTAACTCCGTATGACGTCACCGGAGCCATAAGAAGACCTCGTCGGCGTGCTGACGTCAGTTCCCTTTTCTCTGCGCCGTCGACGCGTAATGGTTTTTTACGGGTCTCCCCATTTTACATGTGATAACATTGTTTCTATCTTCTACTTCGTGTTGTAGTGAGAATGGCTACTTCGAAGAAGTCAGGTTTCAAGCCCTGCAGGGAGTGTGGGGGCCGTATGTCCATCACGGATTCCCACGACAACTGTCTCTGGTGTCTTTTTTTGGACCACGATGTCGAAGGATGTTCCTGCTGTCGGAAGATGAACCCGAAGGCGCTGAAGGAACGTGAGGCGATACTCTTCATGGCGCGAACGAAAAAGGAGAAGAAGGGTCGCAAGAGATCAAAGTCACCGACCTCGCATACTTCGAAGTCGAAGAAGCATAAGAAAAAGAGAAGATATTGGTTTTGGCGTCGATCTTCGAAGGGCAGGGCTTGGAGGTCAGCCTCCCCCGTACAGCGGCATCGTGACAGGGATGCCATCTCGCTGTCAACTACTCCTTCTCCCCTGGTGACCACAGCCCACTCTCCGGAGTCGAGGGATTCGACGGTTCCCAGGGATTCTCCGGCTCCCAGGGAGTCTTCTTCTGCTCCTGCTGCTTCGCCTGTACCAGTGTCTCCGGCACCGCAGCCTCAGTCCTCCCGTACGGACTTGGATGGATCCAGACCAGGGGGTTTCAGATCCTTAGCCTCCTTTTCCAGGACCAGGAGCGGATCTGTCACATTTCCTAAATGTAATGTTTGGCATGTGTGCCATGGCAACTTACCCTACCGGTGCGCAGTCTGGCCCCGTGGGTCCGCCTGACTTTAATTTGGGCATCCCTCAGCAGTATGTCCAGGCACCTTTCATGCCGACGGCTCCATCATGGCAGTTTCCAGCGCCAAGGGTTTCGACTCCAATACCTCAGTCTCTGGCACCGTCTGGTGTTGGGCAGATGTCTTCCCGGATTCGGGCGGCGCCATTGCACATTTCGGAAGGTCCTCTTTTTTTTTTTTTTTTAAAACCTTTATTTGTACACAAAGGATATACAGGTCAAGGCCTACAACCAAGCTGGCCGGCCACAATACGAGAAGCAGTAGAAAAATCCAGAGAGAACAGTACAGAATCAATCATAAAGGAGCACGAGCAACACAATCTTAAAAAGGGGGAGGAGAAAAGAAGATCTAGACGGCATGCAAACAAGAGCAAAGAAGGTTAATTTTATAATATAGGGATAAGGGGTATGACAGGCTTAGTGACAACATAGAGGAATCCGGAGACCCCAGATAAACCATTGGCAACAAAGAGGGGAAAGGGCCGCAATGCAGGAGTGTCAGCACTGTATACATCGGTATGAAAACAGGTGCGGTAAATACAATCAATATGCAGTTATGAACAACTTTGCTCGCCCACCACTCAGTAGCACATCGGAACCAGGACAGAGGGGCCGGATTAGCGACTTCACCAAACCTAGCCCATCATACTAACCTTGGATGAGAAAGAAGGTGGGGGGGGGAAGGGAGGGGGGGGGAAAGGGAAAGAAGAAGGGGAAAGAAAAACACAGACGAAAGAAGGAGTGCCGTGCCGAAAAAAGCGTCCCGTAGCGAGCAATACAGAAGAGAGCAGGAATATTAGCAATGAGGGGGGTATGGCAGTCGCGACAGAAAGCAGCAGAACTATAAGAAGAAGAACAGCGACGGGACAGACCCCACCCCAATCACGCCCCGGAAGGCAGGACAGACGCGGCACTCCACTAAAGAGACACAAAAGGGCCATAGAACTGAAGAAAAGGAAACATCATAGAAGACCCAACCCACCCATCCCACCCTGCACCCCTGCAGAAGGCTACGGCCTACCCTCCAAACAGCGTGCCTGTCGCCCTAAACCTGAACCCGAAATGCAGTAGAGCAGAGAGAAAAGGAGTAAGGAGACAAAAAGAAGGAGAGAAAAAACAAAGAAATAAATGGGGGGGAGGAGCAAAAGGGCATAAACAAATACGGTCGGCCACAGCCCTCCGCCCAACCATAATCATATTACGAGTGAACCAGAACGACACGATCTCGAGCACCACAAAAACTGACAGGGTGGTCTCCCACAGCGCCATGAATATAAACAACTGCGCCACGAATCCGTACACCAATAATCCTCCGGGAGTCGTGCATCTCACCCCAATCCTTTCTTAACCACATTTCCCACCCACCACATGACAAATTGAAGTGAGCAATACGATGCGAGGCAAGCACACAATTGAAAGAAAGTACGATCAAGACATAGACCAGGGAGGGCAATCGATCTGCAAGTGAACAAAAGTTCAAATAGGTAGTTCAAATGTCTCAGCAATAGCAACACAAACAGCAAAAAATAGGAGGTCAGTCTCGTAGGTCGGGAAAGCGGTGATGTACTTGCAAAATAAAAAGACAACCTCGTCAAGGCAGTAACAGGAAGCAGTCCACCATATGTATCAGGCATCCAGGGAGGAACGGGCCTCCGCACTATGTCCAGGTCCCCAAACTCCAACCATGGAAGAGCAGGAGGTTCCAAAGCCACCGGCCCACAATCCCGTCGACGAACAGCGGCAGCAACCCTCGTGGCAATCGAGGGGGGCGAGGCAGTGGCATCACCGGGTCAAGAAGGGGCCATGAAGAAGCGTCCACCCAAGATGGCGGCGGATCGTAACGAGTCTCCAGGGGCACCGGGGGCCAAGGACGCGTGCCTGGATCGCAAGGCACCGAGAACGTCTCCAATAGTAGATTTACGTGCACACGTCCAGGCCCCCGTGCAATCCAGTAACCTGAGTCCGCCATCACGAGGAGATCTACAGCCCAGATCGTCGGCAGCCATTTTGTAAGTTAAGCCTCCTCACCACCCTCCGCAACTCTCAGGACCGTGCACAAATGCAGGACTTTACAGATGTCCCGGGGGTCCCAGCAATAGCGGCCTTGGCACAAAGAGGAGTACCGCTCAACACGGGGGCCCGCCTGTACCACCACCGGCGCTCCTCACGAGTAGAGTCGGAGCGCGCGGGTCCAGGGCCACCGGACGGAGCAGCGGCGGGGGGACCCCTGCACGCGATCAGTCCCCGGAGCACCGCGCCCCGCACCAGCCCCACGGCCACCAAGGCAGGCCCGGATCAGGGTCACCGGGATGCTCGCACAATGGCTCTCACCAGCGGTTCACTCTCTCGGCCGGGGCCTGCGGTCACAACAACGCCTGGCCGGATCTCATAGGCGAGGCCCCGGTCCCAGCCCCACGGAGGCCCCGGTCCCTTCGGAGGGGCACAACTTCGGATTCTCAGCTCGCCGGAGCTTCCAGGTCAAACGGTGAGTGAGAGCGAAATGTTGCGATCCTATGTCCTCGAAAACGTGTCGTCTCTGGGCAGGATATGCAGCAGGATATACGAGTCAGGACGGAGGGCTGACGGAGCCGAGCTAAAAGGCGACCATCACGCTCGCGAGCTTGGCTCCTCCCCCGGAAGGTCCTCTTTGACGCCGGCGCCGTTGTCACCGGCTCCGCCGATCCCGAAGCAGCGTTCCATGAGAGAAGCACACAGACTGCTGGAGGAAGAGGAGTACCAGCAAGAACATGAGGAAGGGGAGATCCTCAACTCTGTGGACGACTTTGAGGGCCTACGGGAGGCCAGTGGCTCGGATACTTCCCGGGATTGGGAGCTTTCTTCTCCGAAGGCCTTGCCTTCACAGGACGTTGCCCCTTATGACTCAGTCATCAGGAAGGCCTCTGACCTGTTGGACCTTCAGTTGCCCTCGGCTGAGGTAAAGCCGAATATCTTGACTGAAGTGTTGCATTCTCCTTCCTCTTCTGTTGAACCTCTACTAGCTTTCAATAAGGCGTTAACGGAGCCAATTATGGAGGTGTTGCCAAAGCCCTTGTCTGTCCCTGCAGTATCTAGGTCAGTGACAAGACTGTATAAGCCTGATCTTATAGGCCTGATCCAGCCTTCCTTTCTGCCCATCCTTCGCCAGAAAGCTTCTTGATTCAGGCTTCTTGTTCCAAGCAGTCGACTGGATCCTTCCCCACCACCCCTGGAGATAGAAACTCAAAAAAGCTGGGGCAGTCTGCCAAAAAGGTGTTCTTCTCTGCAAGTATGGCTCTGAAGTCAACAAGTGCCACGAGTTTGCTAGGAAGGTACATTCATGGACTGATGGACTCTGTCAAGCAAGTAGCTTCTAAGTTACCTTTTTGAAAGCCGTCCGGTCATTTAGTCGGGTTTGGAAACGGCGGACTAGGTTGCAAGGGTGATGGGCTCTCCGGTGGCTACCAGGAGGCATGCCTGACTTAGATCTTCAGGTTTCTCACCAGATGTACAGGCTACTTTGCTCTTATCTACCCTTAGATGTATCTAGAATGTTTGGAACAAAGGTGTATTCTGCGCTGCAGCGCTACAAGGACAGTAGGGCTACTGCAAGGTCCTTGGGCCTGCTGTCCCAGCCCTAGGGCAATAGATACAAAATGTATCGAGGGTGTGGGAAGGCGGCTTTCCTTTGAGGCTGTCAGCAGCCACAGTAGCAGCAGAACCCTCTGTACAGGTCGTACAGAGGAAAAGGTGGAGGCCGTCTGCGGGGAGCCTCTCGACAATAGTCTTCCTCCTCCTCCTTCCCTGTCCTCACCACCGGTTCCACGGGAAAGCAGCTCTAGATCCCCCATCTTGGAGCATGCTGGCCTTGTAGGGGGCCGGGTGTCCCATTTTCTGCAAGGTTTGAAATCGGTTACTTCAGACCATTCTGTTTTGAATCTTATAGAAAATGGGTATGCCCTACCTTTTCTAGAGTTTCCACCTCCTTATCTTCCTTGCCAGGGCTGGTGTTCAGAGGACCATTTGCTGCTCTTGCAGCAGGAGGTTCTTGCCTTGCAGCAGGAAGGTGCGATAGAGGTGGTTCCGGAGCAGGATAAGGGGTCAGGGATGCTACTCTCAATATTTCCTGATCCCCAAGAAGGACGGCCGGTTGACCACGATCCTGGACCTCAGGGTTTTGAATTTTTACCTCAGGCAGGAAAAGTTCAAGATGTTGACCCTAGCTCAGGTTCTTCAGGTGCTGCAGCAGGAAGACTGGAGTGTCTTGATCGACTTGTCGGTTGTGTATTTCCACAACCCTATTCTGAAGTCTCATTGGAAGTGTGTCCGATTTACGGTAGGGTCTCAATCTACCAGTTTGCGGTTCTCCCATTCGGTCTCACTTCCGCACCACGGGTCTTCACGAAGGTGATGGCGGTGGTGACAGCACATCTCAGATGGTCAGGGATTCCAGTTTTTCCCTATCTGGGCGAATGGCTGCTCAAAGCAAGATCGCCAGAGATGGTGCTGCGTCACTTGCAAGTAACAACGCAACTGTTGTTCAACTTGGGTTTCTCGATAAATGTATCCAAATCTCACCTGGTACCCTCTTAGCGCAGCCTGTTCATAGGGGCAGTACTGGACACTACTGTGTGTCGAACTATCCCGCCTCCGCAGAAGGTTCTCAACATCCAGAAGATGATTCCTTTGTTTCACGATGGAGCAGTGTTCCATTCCTGAAGGTTCGCTTCCTGCCTACTGTTGGTCAACCATGCACGCTGGCACGTGAGGGCACTCCAGTGGTGCTTCCGCAGGCAGTGGTATCAGCACAATGGAGATCTCGGGGAGAAGGTCAGAATCTCCAGAGACACTGCAGCGGAGCTGTCTTGGTGGAGTGTGCCTGGTAACCTGTCTCAAGGAAAGCCATTTCATACTCCTCCACCGGTGGCCACAGTAATCACGGATGCCTTCACTCTAGGGTGGAGTGCTCATCTGGGGGATCTGGAGATCAAGGGTGTTTGGTCTCAGTAGGAAAGGTTGCTTCACATCAACCTTCTGGAATTGCGGGCAATACGTTTGGCTCTCAAGGCCTTCCTTCCCACCCTTTGCGGCCAGTTGATTCAAGTCCTGACAGACAACACTACCGCGATGTGGTACATAAGCAAACAGGGAGGGGTGGGGTCGTATCGCCTCTGCAGATAGGCTCTGTGACTCTGGTCCTGGGCTCAGGGCCATCAGATTTGTGTGTTTGCAAATAATGGCCGGGGTGCTAAATGTGCGTGCGGACAGTCTCAGTAGGATATACTCGGCCGATCACGAGTGGCGGCTTCATCCGGAGGTGGTCTATCACATCTTTCGGATATGGGGGCTTCCTAGGTTGGACCTTTTTACCACTCAGGAGAATGCGCACTGCCCATTGTTCTGCAGTCTTCAGTATCCGATGCAGGGAGCTTTGGGGGACGCGTTTCATTTGGATTGGAGCTTGCAACTCCTTTACGCGTTTCCTCCGATACCCTTGATTCCTCGAGTTCTGAGGAATATTCGCCAAGACCGAGCCCAAGTCATTTTGATTGCTCCGGATTGGCCAAGAAGGGTGTGGCATACAGATCTACTTCACCTCTCTTCGTACCCTCCGCTCCATCTCCGTCTCAGGGCAGACCTCCTCTCGCAGTCGCAGGGGCAGGTTCTACACCCCCACTTCCAGAGCTTGCATCTTCATGCCTGGAAATTGAACGGGGCAACCTGAGTTCTTTCTCCCACCAGATGTCGTCAGTCAATCCGAAGATCTTTATTTTACATTTTACCAGAATGCAGCAAGTCATCTTAAAAAATATCTATGTTATTTATCTTTTTTTGTGAAAAAAACTATAAATGTGCAAATTTTGACTGCATTCTTGAGTTAGCTCCCCGGGCCTGCTCATAGTGTTCTGGAGCAGGAAATTATGCAATGTGCATAGAATACATGATTTATACAGTAGGTACAGAGTGGGGAGCAGTAACATGTGCTGTATCAAAAGACTATTTCATTAAGGGTTAAAACACCTATTTAGTACTAAGACTTTGTTCTTATCTAGTAAATACTAGAAAGAGAATAGTAGGCATGGTAATTTAAAACAACTAAAATTATAAAAGTTGTAAAACACCTTCCCAAGAAGTGTGGAAAACCTATTATTGAAGCCACACAGATTCAACAAGACTAAAACTTATAAACGATCCTTCTCAGGGATGGCTCCTAGGATCTGGAACGCAATACCCCCAGAAATCAGACTTATCACATCTACGGCACTTTTCAAAAAGGAAGGAAAAGCGATTCTCATGGAAAAATTCACATGAACACTATCTAAGGAAACTACGAGTTCACTAGTACCTCTATCGATATCTCTTTTATATACTTGATATACCTGTTATTGTTTTGATTGACTGTTTACATTATGCTATGTATACGCAATTTACTTGTTGCTATTTTGTTGCATAACTATACGTCACTGATTGTAAAGCGCTCTGCTACAGATACCTCTTTTATATACTTAATTTATCTGTTATTGTTTTGATTTACTGTCTATATTATGCTATGTATACGCATTTTATTTGTTGCATAACTATCCTTCACTGTTTGTAAAGCGCTCTGATATCCGCAAGGGTCTTGTTCGCCCTCCTATAAAACTTTCAAAATAAATAAAATAGATTGAAGTAGGGATAAACATGTAATACAATGTAGGCGTACCACATTGTTTTAAAAGGTGCATAACATAGCGTGACTAATAATTGCTGTATATCTAAGAATTTCCTGTAGGGACTTTCTTTAGAATAGCTCTACGAATGCACCACATGGAATATAAAAAACACGAGATGGAGAACACAATAGGTATGTCGGTATTATACTTAAAAAGCCTAAACACATTAGAATCTCCACGGTGGGAGACTTGTGGGATGAGGGGACAGTGATTCCCTTTGCTCAACTCCGACAACAATATGACTTGAGTCCGACTGAAACATACAGATACGTACAAATTAGACATGCTTTGCTAACGGCACTCCCAGCTGACACTGATGTCCCAGAGGCCTCGCCATTGGAGGACCGTCTACTCACAGATTTCATGCAACAACGTGCAACGTCCCTAACATATCGAAAACTACTTAACAACTTGCCCGATCCTACACTTAGACTGCGGAATAAGTGGGTGGAAGAAGTAGGAGAAATGGACGATTAAGATTGGTTGGCGTCCCTGGCATCCCCTAGGGAGGTGGGCATATCTGCCAAGTTCAGACTAGTGCAACTTAAAATACTACATCGTGTGTACTATACCAGAACCACTTTACACAAGATGCAACGGGCGTCGCATCCCTTCTGCCTTGGGGGGTGCAGGGAGGAAGGCACACTTTTTCATACACTGTGGGACTGTCCAGCTATAATAGAATACTGGCGGCAGGTCCTGCGCACTATTTCACAGACACTAGAGGTTTCCCTCCTGCCTGAACCACGAAAATATATTTTGAATATATGGGACCCCACTGATCTTACTCGCCATGGTCAAACCTTGGAACACTCGGCCTCATGATTGCCAAGAGAGATATAGCGCAGAGATGGGATGCGACAGACCCCCCCACGCTAGCGTTACGGTGTAGGAATATGGACCTGCTTATGGTAACAGAGCGCACAGTGTATGCGACCAGAGGAAGCCCGCGTAAATGGAATAAAATCTGGGCACCTTGGAATACTTTCAGGGGAGATATATGCAAATTGCTGCCAGAGGACGACTTGGATAGTTCAGATGATGAAGATGGAGAGATCTAGCGATACAATGCATAGATGGAGCTGGACAATCAGTTGAAAAGTGTAATATATGACTAATGTCTTGAGAATTGTCCGACTGCCTACGTTTTGCTGATTGAAAGTGATATCAATGTATGATTATTGTCATAACTGCCACTGTTTTATTCAATAAAAACATTTTTAAAAAAAAGCCTAAACGCCTCTGTACAATGTCTGGACCCCTTATTCCTACACAATTGTAGCAGCCACGAGACCTTGACTTCTAATAGGCGGAGCAGAAAAAGAGTATGTGCATTTTAGTTTCCTCATCTTGGTCACACCCTCGGCAATCTACAATGTGGGCGCCCTGCCACTTTTAGTAAATGTTCGAAGCGGGAGCACCCCATGTCTTAATTGGAAGCGGTTGAATATAATATAGTGCCAGTTCTAGCCTATATTGCTGTTTTACTTCCAAGAACGTAGAAGTTAGGCAACCAAGCTTAGTCCCCCACCATAGTTGGGTCAGTTTAATTTCTCCGTGGGTCTCGAGGAATATTATTTTATCATCCAGGAGACACTCCACCAAATCTATATATATCTCTTGATGGTCCTAATTTTCAAAATGGTGTGGAGAGAGGTCCATTGATCCTTTGAAGGCCCATTTATCTGATGTACTTGGCTTCTCACTTTCCATGGCACAGCAACGTTGTGCTGTGGCCATGGTAAAGCGTTCCTTGTCAGCTTTTCTATGTTTGCCGGAACAGTCGTCTTTATTTAAGTCCCACATTAGTATGAGGTTCATTATGGGCCTCACCAATAGGTTTCCTTCCTCTCCCTTCATTTTGCCTCACTGGTATTTGAATTTAGTACTTACTTTCCTGATTGGTTTTCCTTTTGAGCTGCTTCATAGTTGTCCACTGAGGCTTCTTACATTCAAGACGTTTTTTCCGATTGATATTACCTCAGACAAGAGTGTTAGTAAGCTTCAAGCTCTTAGTTCTAAACCTTTGTTTTTAAGCACTCATGCAGGAAAGATGGTTCTCAGGACCAGGGCTGGTTTCCTGCCTAAGGTGGTCACTTTTTTCCATCTAGGGCAGTCTATTACCTTATCTACTTTCTATCCTCACCCTTCCAAGGAGGTGGAGAGACTTCGCCTCCTGGATCTTTGGATGGCTGTCATCTTCTACCTGGACAGAATCAGGGACAGCACCCTCATTCAACGCCTCAGCGACATCGGCATACAGGGAAAAGCATTGGACTGGATCACCTCGTTCCTTTGGGAGAACTCAGAGAGTCCGACTTCCCCCATTCAAATCAGAGGCCACCGAAGTCATCTGCGGTGTACCACAAGGATCTTCACTCAGTCCCACCCTCTTCAATGTTTACATGAGTCCACTCGCATCCATCGCGCGTCAACACAACCTTAACATCATCTCTTACGCTGACGACACCCAGCTGATCCTTTCCCTCACCAAAGACCCTATCACCGCCAAAACCAATCTTCACGAAGGCATGAAAGAAGTAGCCGAATGGATGAAGAACAGCCGCCTAAAACTTAACTCTGACAAAACGGAGGTGCTCATCCTAGGATCATCCCCCACTGCCTGGGACGACTCATGGTGGCCCTCGGCTTTGGGCACAGCACCCATACCCACAGACCACGCACGTAACCTTGGCTTCATCCTAGACTCCTCTCTCTCGATGATCAGACAAGTCAACGCCGTCTCATCCTCCTGCTTCAACGTACTTCGTATGCTCAAAAAAATCTTCCGGTGGATTCCCTCCGAGACAAGAAAAACTGTCACCCACGCACTGGTCACGAGTTGACTGGACTACGGAAACACCCTCTACACCGGAACCACAGCCAAACTACTGAAAAAACTCCAACGCATCCAAAACGTATCAGCGAGACTCATTTTGGACATCCCTAGCCAAGATCACATTACCGGCCACCTGAAAGACCTCCACTGGCTCCCCGTCAACAAGAGAATAACGTTCCGTCTCCTCACCCACGCACACAAGGCCCTCTACAAACTAGGACCCGAATGCCTCAACACCCGACTGTCCTTCTACACTCCCTCCCACCAACTTAGATTCGCCAATCAAGCCCTCGCCGCAGTTCCACGTATCCAAAAATCCACCATGGGAGGCAGATCCTTCTCCTACTTAGCGGCCAAGACCTGGAACTCACTCCCCACTCACCTCCGCCTTACATCGAACCACATCTCCTTCAGAAAAGAACTTAAAACCTGGTTATTCGGTAAATAATAAACCCCCTCCCCAAGCGCCTTGAGACCCCCTGGGTGAGTAGTGCGCTATATAAATTCTTGAACTTGAACTTGACATAAGACTGGATGACCAGCTGTTTGTGGGCTATATTGGAAGGATGAAGGGCAAAGCTGTCAACAAACGAACACTCACCAGGTAGATCATCTTGTGCATCAAGATCTGCTACGCCTTGGCCAAAAAGGAGCCGCCTGAAGGTATTAGAGCTCATTCCTCCCGCGCCGCACGGCCACCAGCTGCTGCGTGCGCTTCCCCCTCCACTGTGCCTTGCTGCCCGACTGCCGCCTCGTGACCAGGCCCCCTCCTCCGAGCGGCGTGGTCCGTGATCGGCGCTCCTCTCCTTGTGCCCCTGGTATATTCACTGTACTGCCTAAATAGAATTGTGATTGTCTTAATTGTTTTTGCTCCCGCTGCATTTCTCTTAATTGTTTTGCTCCCGCTGTATTTCTCTTAATTGTTTTCTCTCCCGCTGTATTTCTCTTAATTGTTTTCTCTCCCGCTGTAATTGTCTTAACTGTCTTTTTCTCCCGCTGTATTAGTTTTTGGTTACTACTGTGGTTTTTCCCGCTGTTTTCCTGTTTTGCCGCCCTCCGCCGTCCCTCCCCGCTCCCCGCTTCCCGCCACCACCGCTGACCCCGCCCATTTCTTCCTTCTGTTCCCTCCCCGCTCCCGCCTCCCAGCTGCTCCGCCCACCCGCGCACTTCGCCATATATGGCGACCGTGCGAACGCGCAGCGTTGACGCGCAGCGGGCGCGCCGATTGTGCGCCGAAGGTAAGCCCGTCTGCGCCCGTCCGCGCCTGGACCGCGCACAGGGCCAGAACCCCTGGCCCCCACCGACGAAGGCCGACCCGCCGAACCTACAGCGCCGCCGACCTCATCGCACTCAACTCCGGCGCCATCCCGAGATGTCACCGCGCCTCCCCGAGGCACACCCACGGACCCTTCAGCTGCCACGCCTGCAAGTTCACCTGCATACGGACCTACCCTGCACCAGCACCCGCCAAGCCGAACACCAGCAGCAACCACCTCAAGTGCATCCTGCTCAACACCCGCTCCGTCCACAGACACGCCGTAGAACTCTGGAACCTCCTCGACACCACCACCCCTGACGTCGCCTTCCTCACAGAGACCTGGATGAACGTCTCCTCAGCGCCCGACATCGCCATCGCCATCCCAGAGGGCTACAAGATCACACGGAGGGACCGCACCGCCAACCAGACGGGAGGAGGCATCGCCATCATCCACAGAGACACCATCCGCATCACGACCAACACCGACGACACCCTAACCACCGCCGAACACCTGCACTTCCAGATCCACACCGACCCGAAGACCACCCTCAGAGGCACCCTGATCTACCGTCCCCCGGGTCCACGCACACGATTCAGCGAGGACTTCGCCGACTTCATCAGCCCGCATGCCCTCCCCTCCGCTGACTACATCCTCCTGGGAGACCTCAACTTCCACCTGGAGAACAACAGCGACCGCAACACCAGCACCCTGCTCGACAACCTCGCCAACCTCGGTCTCAAGCAACTGGTGACCACCCCCACCCACCTCGCCGGACACACACTCGACGCCGTCTTCTCATCCAGCAAAGACGTCACCTTCAGCCACGCAACAGGACTCCACTGGACGGACCACAGTTGCGTCCACTTCACCTTCAAAAGAACGACGATCCACCAACACCAGCAACAGGTTGCCCGAAGAAGCTGGAACAAGATCACAGCCGACCAGCTCACCGCTTCCCTGAGCCAGCACCCTCCCGCCAGCTCAGCGAACCCCAGCCAGGCCGCCGACAACCTCACGAAGTGGATCAGCAACTGCGCGGATGAACTCGCCCCCCTGAGGACCCCGCCCAGCAGACCCGGCAGCAGAAAAACCCCATGGTTCACCGACGAACTCAAGAGCTCCAAGAAGAACTGCCGAGCCCTCGAGAAAGTATGGAGAAGGGAACCAACTACGGACAACATGACCACCCTCAAGCTAGCCACCCGGAAACACCACCAACTGATCCGCGCCACCAAGAAAAATACATACAAAGACCGGCTGGACAACAACGCACACAACTGCAAGGAACTCTTCAACATCGTGAAAGAGCTCTCCAACCCCAACGCCGGAAACAACGACATCACTCCGTCGCAAGACCTCTGCAACTCCCTCGCGTCCTACTTCCACAACAAGATCACGGACATACACAACAGCTTCAGCATCCAACCAACGCACGCCACAACCGCAACAACGCCACCCACCACCACCCTCCGCACCTGGTCTCCGATCAGCACCGAAGACACCATCCGCACTATGAACTCCATCCACTCCGGATCTCCGACTGACCCCTGCCCTCACCACATCTTCAACAAGGCCGACGCTGTCATCGCTCCCCACCTGCGGGACATTATCAACACCTCCTTCGACACCGCCACCTTCCCGGAGAGCTGGAAGCACGCAGAACTCAGCGCTCTTCTCAAGAAACCTACAGCAGACCCCACCGAACTCAAGAATTACCGTCCCATCTCGCTCCTCCCGTTCCCGGCCAAAGTCATCGAGAAGACCGTCAACAAACAGCTGGCCGCCTTCCTCGAGGCAAATGGATCCCTCGACCCCTCACAGTCTGGCTTCCGAGCCAACCACAGCACCGAGACTGCCCTCATCGCTGCCACCGATGACATCCGAACCCTGATGGACAACGGAGAAACAGCGGCCCTCATCCTCTTGGACCTCTCCGCGGCCTTCGACACTGTCTGCCACCGCACCCTAGTACAGCGCCTCGGCAACATCGGAATCCAGGAGAAGGCACTGGAATGGATCACCTCCTTCCTCAACGGAAGAACACAGAGAGTCCGCCTACCACCGTACAAGTCAGAGGCCACCGAAGTCATCTGCGGCGTCCCCCAAGGATCCTCGCTGAGCCCCACCCTCTTCAACATCTACATGAGCCCCCTCGCGGCCATCGCACGCCAACACAACCTCAACATAATCTCCTACGCCGACGACACCCAGCTGATCCTCTCCCTGACCAACGACCCCGCCACCGCCAGAGCCAACCTACACGAAGGGATGAGAGAGGTAGCCGAATGGATGTCGACCAGCCGCCTGAAACTGAACTCAGACAAGACGGAGGTCCTCATCCTGGGCTCCTCGCCCTCCGCCTGGGACGACTCCTGGTGGCCCCCCGCCCTGGGCACCGCACCCAAACCGACGGACCACGCACGCAACCTGGGCTTCATCCTGGACTCCTCCCTCTCCATGACCAGACAAGTCAACGCCGTCTCCTCGTCTTGCTTCAACATCCTACGCATGCTACGGAAGATCTTCTGGTGGATCCCCACCGAGACCAGGAAGACTGTCACCCAGGCCCTCGTCACTAGCCGACTGGACTACGGCAACGCCCTCTACGCCGGAACCACCGCCAAGCTCCAGAAAAGACTCCAGCGGATCCAGAATGCCTCAGCCAGACTCATCCTCGACATCCCACGAAACAGCCACATCTCCGGACATCTGAGAGACCTGCACTGGCTCCCCGTCAACAAAAGAATCACCTTCCGTCTCCTCACCCACGCGCACAAAGCCCTACACGACCAAGGCCCGAGCTACCTCAACAACCGAATCAACTTCTACACTCCCAAGCGCCACCTCAGATCAACCAGCCACGCCCTCGCCGCCGTCCCCCGCATCCGAAGAGCGACAACAGGAGGAAGGTCCTTCTCCTACCTGGCCGTCAAGACCTGGAACTCACTCCCGACCGACCTACGCCTGACCCAAGACCACCTCTCCTTCAGGAAGAAGCTCAAGACCTGGCTGTTCGAGCAGTAACGGCACCCCCCCCCCCCCCCCCCCACCTAGCGCCTTGAGACCCAACGGGTGAGTAGTGCGCTCTATAAATGACTTGATTGATTGATTGATTCCACCAGAGCTAAGTCATCATCTTCTGATTTGGTTAGAGATGTTCCTGTTGTGGACATCTGCAAGGCGGTAACTTGGGCCTCCCTCCATAACTATGCGAAGCATTACTGCTTGGATTTTGAGGTTAGGAGGGGCAGCCATTTTGCATGCTCTGTGCTGCAAGATTTTTTGGTATAGGCAGGTGGACACCCTCCTCCGGTAGAGTAACTGCTTGGGGATTCAATTCAAATGTGAGGAATTCACAGGCAGATACTGTATCCACCAGAAAAAGCGTTACAGAAGGTACTAACTTGTTCTTTCATGCATGTTATCTTTTGAACTTTGCCCGTTAGCAGGTAAAGGATCAAATACCTTCCTGGTTTCCTGATGTTTTGAATTTCCCAGGACATGATAGATATCAAACATTTTCTTTGCCATAAGTTGTGTTTACCAGTCATTTGATACATTCCTGACTGTCGTTAGTGGCAGAGTAGAGTCCCACTGCTCCAATATCAGAAACGTAAAGTCCAAGATGTAGAGAACATCTGAAATTACCAGTAGCTCCGAAGACTAAGGGGTGGATCACGATGTCATTAGGAAAGGCTCCGAGCGACATTCGATTCTTCGGAAACCGCCTTTCCAACTGACTTGGACACGTTTCCCAACTAGCGATTACGATGGCTGGGAAGTGTTCGACTGTTTTACTCGGTTCTGAAAGGCATTGGGAGTAACCGAGTCGGGTCGGAGCCAAATCGTAGCAGTCTACAGTGCGCGTTTCCAGCCGAGCAATTCGTATGTCAGATTCGGACAGCCTTTCCAAATCGGCTGTTCCAAAACAAAGTGGCTGTTGGAATCTGACTTTGGGGTCCCGTAGCAGGCCCCCTTCACCCAGGGCCTTCTGAATCGGGCCTGTGGAGGTACCCATGGGTCCCCCTACCCATGCATGCACAGTGTGGCATGCACCATGAGGTGCCCGTCACAGGGTGCATGGTTTTCCCTGACAACCCCTTTTTTTTAGTTTCTCATTCGGAACACGGGCTTCCATTGAATTCAATGGGAGTCCGACCTGAATCTTATCCGGAAGCATTCGGATACATCCATATCGCTCGGTCAAACTGCCCCGATCCAAGTCGTTCGGAAAGCATTCCAGGACTGAATCGGTCTGAATGCTTTCCTAACAACATCGTAATCGACCCCTAAGTCACAAGTAAGTCAAATGTACAATAATTTGATGATAGCTGAACAAACTTGCACACTGCACATGATCTCCCTTTATCAATTTTATTGCTCCGGTGCAAAACCCCAGGCCTGTGGTGGTCTTATTTATCAAATACCCAATCGGTAGCTCCAATGATATTCTCTTTTGTGCCTCTTTGGCCACTTCCTAAGAGTTCTTCTAAGCCTCCTTAAAGACACCATTCTGGAACTGCAGTCTTCACAAGTGACTCCTCTCTTATCCCTCATGGAACCTCGATTGAATCCAAGATAGAAGTAATCATTGTAGGATTTTAGCTTGCTTATGGTTGAGGATTACATTTGTGAATATTAATTCTATACCAGGCCTTAAATTCTGTTTCAAAATGATTTCACACTTCTTTTTCTTTCCATTGGAAATCCTTTTGGCCAGCAAGCATACAAAGCTTCTAGTGCACACAGAGGAGTTGTACATTTCTCGCTATTACAAACCCGAGTGTGGTACCATCCCACATTAGATACATGCTTCTTTTGCCATAGATCAGTATCTATCTCTTTCTGGTGCACATTCCAGTAAGCAGGATCTGCAGAACGGCACAGAAGTGGCTGTACACATTTTTGCCTAATATTATTCTTTGAATGGACTTCCATTGCCAATGTAGAATTTACCTAAAACATCAATTACAAGGGTCCCTTTTGCAATAGAACCCTCTGCAATGTTAGAAGCTGCAGTACACGCCCTTGTTCTCTTCCATATCAATAGAGGTGTAATGCTCATCTAACCGGCATCACATACCTCTCTCCCACTGCTTAATTTCTAAAATAATGGGTGCGGGTTCCCAATGCATTGCTAAGAAGCCTGGCCAGCGCTATTAAATGTCAGCACGCCCAATCTCAAGGCTGCATAGTCCTGAATTTCCCTCAGACATCTGTGATCCACTGCCAGAACCTTTATCTCACTTTTGCCTGTCCTGCCTTTACCCTTGGTGATGATTTTTTCTGTCTTTCTCTCCCTCCTTTCTCGCTTGTGTGTTTTCCCTTTCTCAGGAAAGGTCTGATGCAGAAAAAGAAGTGTTGGTCCCCAAAAATGAGTACCGGTGGCTCTCGCCGTCGACCACCTTCTCAAATTAAACACTACTCTCACCTCTTTCTCAAGACTGCCATCCAAATATCTGCTTATTTTTTAACCAGTGAGTGTATATTTGATCACTCTTTCCCCACCCTCTTTAATCCTTACTGGATTCCCGGCGCATCTTGCTTCAAACTCAAATCCCTCGGCTTTATTCACAAAGCCGTGCATACCTTCAAACAAGCCTACCTACCTGATAACCTGTATGTAGGCGTTTGTTTACTTATGACCTGTAGCACTAACCACATTACGGTGGAAATTCCAAAATCAGAAAAGAGAAAATAAAAAAGCAAACCTTCTCTTTCACCCATTCTCTGCAACAACCCTCCCCCATATTTTAGGGTGCCAACTCTAATCTGAAATGTCTCCTTTTCTCAGTTCACTCCCCTCCTTTTCCCAGTCCTGCCTCTTGCTGTACCACTCTCGCATCTGATTTATTCCTCTGAACTCCTCTAATTTTCTGTTCCTGCTAGTAAGCATAAACGTGTTGCACTTGCATGATTCAACTGTACATTTTCTGTATTCTGCAAATAGCAGTATGTACGGTATTCTTTGTAATCAAGTGATATTTATGAGAAAAAACATTTCATAATCCTTCCTCCATTATAGGAGTTCTCTTCATTCCCTCCCCTATTTCCATATGTTCTTCATTTTTATTCACAACCAGTGCCTCCTTCTTTGACTTCACCGTTACGTAAACACTCCTTTGGGGCTGGGGCTGCTTTTATATTTATATATGTATATACATTTTTAAAATATGATTTTTTTTTATTTCTACATAAATGTCACAAGTATTGAAAAGGACCACTTATGCGTGCCTTATCCGAGCACATTTAACCATGTAGGGCCTTTAATTAAATTTTTTATTTTGTGAAGATTTTTAAATAAATAAATAAATGGCGTTGATTTTCTGTTATTAGCTCCAATTGGGCAGTATTTTCATAAACATTACTTAGGATACGGTATTAGTGTCAAAGATATTATGGTACCACACTGTTAAAGGTACATCGAACATCACCTCATACGTCCTAGCATTAATTCTATGCTAATGTAGACATAATAAGAAACGTACTTTTTGTATGTACACCCTTTTGGGTCACTGTGAGAACAAATGTCTGTGTTTCCAAATATAATGCCAATAATCAGAACAATGCACATACATGTGGGCATCTCTGGACTTTAACCAGTAGAGTCATAGAATATCATTAGATGAGATCATTCCACCGTACACACCACGAATTGCAGAATTTTAGCCATCTAATACAAAAGTGATTTTATCAAGGAGCAGTTATGCAGAATATTACAATAAAGAAGGCTTGTGATAGTCAGTATCCTGAGCAATGTTTATTTACTGTATTTTCTAACAAAACAATGACACCCACTTGTCTTAGAACGAAGCTTGAATCATCCAGTACTTACGTCGGAATAAAATGACAAAACAAGCCTTTAACATAGACCCCAACAAGTCATGGAATCTCTTTCAGATAAAGTAAGTGATCGAACAATCCGCCTCAGACCACATTATCTGGAATGAAATAGTTGTGTATGGTTGTTTTTAATGTACAACATGGAGTTTCTCTGGTCAATTTCTCCAAAAGTGACAATCTGTAAACTCTGCTTTAAGTCAAATGGTGGAACAGAGCTTGGGGTTCTGTGGCATGAACAGTCTCCTATATTGTCCTATAAGAACACCATTCTATCTACAGCTGTTACTCAGTAGCTGCAGAGATGTGATTGTACTTAACTCAATTTAGTACACTGCTGAATTAAAAAAACAATGATTTAGAGCAGTGTTTTCCAAACCTTTTAGAACCACTACCCAATTTTTAGAACAACAAATGTTTGCTACCCATCTAAGTGGAATGGACATGAGGGGGCGATTTATTATTTTTTTTCTAATGTAACTAAAGCATTATTTGGTCACGCTCTGTCATATACAGGCAGCACGTTTTCCATTCAAATGGTCACTAAATATGCCCAGGCATACAAGCTTTACTGATAAAACTATTGTAATGCGTGGAAATCAGGTTTCAGTAAATATTTACGATTTGGCCATCACCAAATGAAATGCCTTGACTTGTTTTGATCCTATTAAAATCTTTGTTTCCATCGCACTTCAGAATTGCAATTTTTAAAAACTTTTTTTGCTTTCCTAACTGCTGAATGTGTGCAGTTCATTTAATGGTTTTTACATTTTGGGCTCGATTACGATGCTTTCGGAAAAGGCTCCGGCCATCGGTCAGAGCCTTTCCGAAAGCATCGTAATGATACAATAGAGGCGTTCGGGAAGGAATCAGACTGGTCATTCAGACTGGCTTCCGATGGGCTCAGAGAGCCCATGCGCCAGCCTGAATGCTGTCCGTAATGCTGTCCGTAATCCCAAAGGCACGCGCAGCGGGCGCGCCGATTGTGCGCCGAAGGCGCGCCAAAGGCAAGCCCGTCTGCGCCCGTCCGCGCCTGGACCGCGCCCAGTGCCAGAACCCCTGGCCCCCGCAGATGCCAGCCCACCCCCCGGACCTACGACGCAGCCACCCTCAACGCACTCAACCCCGGCCGGACCCCCGGCTGCCACGAGCCACCCCAGGACGCACCCACGGACCCTTCACCTGCCAATCCTGCAAGTTCTCCTGCATCCAGACCTGCACCGCACCCGCCAAGCCGAACACCAGCAGCAACCACCTGAAGTGCATCCTGCTCAACACCCGCTCCGTCCACAGACACGCCGTCGAACTCTGGAACTTCCTCGACTCCACATCCCCAGACGTCGCCTTCCTCACTGAAACCTGGATGAACGCCTCCTCAGCGCCAGACATCGCCATCGCCATCCCGGACGGTTACAAGATCACCCGAAGGGACCGCGTCAACCAGACAGGAGGAGGCATCGCCATCGTCCACAAAAACACCATCCGCATCACAACCAACTCCGACGACACCCTCACAGCCGCCGAACACCTGCACTTCCAGATACACACCGACCCCAAGACCACCCTCAGAGGCACCCTCATCTACAGACCCCCGGGACCACGCACACAATTCAGCGAAGACATCGCCGACTTCATCAGCCCGCACGCCCTCCCCTCCACTGACTACATCCTCCTAGGGGACCTCAACTTCCACCTGGAGAACCACAGCAACCGCAACACCACCACCCTGCTGGGCAACCTCGCCAACCTCGGACTCAAGCAACTGGTGACCACCCCCACCCACTACGCCGGCCACACGCTTGACCCCGTCTTCTCCTCCAGCAAGGACATCTCCTTCAGCCACGCCACCGGACTCCACTGGACAGACCACAGCTGCGTCCACTTCAGCTTCAGAAGGACCACGCGCCATCACCACCCGCAACAGGTTCCCCGCAGAAGCTGGAACAAGATCACAGCCGACCAGCTCGCCACATCTCTGAGCCAGAACCCTCCCGCCAGCTCAGCAAACCCCAACCAAGCCGCCAACAACCTCACAAGGTGGATCAGCAACTGCGCAGACGACCTCGCTCCACTGAAGACCCCCCCCCGTCAGACCCGGCAACAAGAAAGCATCCTGGTTCACCGACGAACTCAAGAGCTCTAAGAAGAAATGCCGAGCCCTCGAGAAAGCCTGGCGCAGAGACCCGACACCAGACAACATGACCACCCTCAAGCTCGCCACTCGAAAACATCACCAGCTGATCCACACCACCAAGAAAACTGCATTCAAGGAACGACTAGACAACAACGCCCACAACAGCGAGGAACTCTTCAACATCGTCAAAGAGCTCTCGAACCCTAGCGCCGGAAACAACAACATCACCCCATCGCAAGACCTCTGCAACTCGCTCGCCTCGTTCTTCCACAGCAAGATCGCAGATATACACAACAGTTTCAGCACACAGCCGACGCACCCTACGACCACACCAACGCCCCCCACCACCACCCTCCGCGCCTGGACCCCGATCAGCACCGAAGACACCATCCGCACAATGAACTCCATCCACTCCGGATCACCATCCGACCCCTGCCCTCACCACGTCTTCAACAAGGCCGACTCCATCATCGCACCCCATCTCCGGGACATCATCAACACCTCCTTCGACACCGCCACCTTCCCAGAGAGCTGGAAGCACGCCAAACTCAGTGCCCTACTGAAGAAACCATCAGCGGACCCCACCGACCTCAAAAACTACCGCCCCATATCGCTCCTTCCTTTTCCTGCCAAAGTCATCGAGAAGACCGTCAACAGACAGCTGGCCGCCTTCCTCGAGACGAATGGATCCCTCGACCACTCGCAGTCCGGTTTCAGAGCCAACCACAGCACCGAGACCGCCCTCATCGCAGCCACAGACGACATCCGAGCCCTGCTCGACAACGGGGAAACAGCGGCACTCATCCTCCTGGACCTCTCCGCGGCGTTCGACACGGTCTGCCACCGCACCCTAGTGCAGCGCCTCAGCAACATCGGAATCTAGGAGAAGGCACTGGAGTGGATCATCTCCTTCCTCGCCGGAAGAACCCAGAGAGTCCGCCTCCCCCCGTTCAGATCAGAGGCCACCGAAGTCATCTGCCGCGTACCACAAGGATCTTCGCTCAGCCCCACGCTGTTCAACATCTACATGAGCCCCCTCGCGGCCATCGCACGCCAACACAACCTCAACATCATCTCCTACGCCGACGACACCCAGCTGATCCTCTCCCTCACCAACGACCCAGCAACCGCCAGAACCAACCTACACGAAGGGATGAAAGACGTAGCCGAGTGGATGATGAACAGCCGTCTGAAACTGAACTCAGATAAGACGGAAGTCCTCATCCTGGGATCATCACCCTCCGCCTGGGATGACTCCTGGTGGCCCCCTGCCCTGGGCAGCGCACCCAAACCAACGGACCACGCACGCAACCTGGGCTTCATCCTGGACTCGTTCCTCTCGATGACCAGACAAGTCAACGCCGTCTCCTCGTCATGCTTCAACATCCTGCGCATGCTACGGAAGATCTTCCGGTGGATCCCCACCGAAACCAGGAAGACGGTCACCCAGGCGCTCGTCACCAGCCGACTGGACTACGGGAACTCCCTCTACACCGGAACCACAGCCAAACTTCAGAAAAGACTCCAGCGCATTCAGAACGCCTCAGCACGACTCATCCTGGACATCCCCCGACACAGCCACATCTCCGGACACCTGAGAGACCTGCACTGGCTCCCCGTCAGCAAGAGAATCACGTTCCGACTCCTCACCCACGCACACAAATCTCTCCACAACCAAGGCCCCAGATACCTCAACGACCGCCTGACCTTCTACACTCCAACCCGCCAGCTACGATCGACCAGCCACGCTCTCGCCGCCGTTCACCGCATCCGAAGAGCCACAACGGGAGGAAGATCCTTCTCCTACCTGGCGGCCAAGACGTGGAACTCCCTCCCCATCCACCTCCGCCTGACCCAAGACCACCTCTCCTTCAGGAAGCAACTCAAGACCTGGCTGTTCGAGCAGTAGCGGACCCCCCCCCAAGCGCCTTGAGACCCTCCGGGTGAGTAGCGCGCTATACAAATGCCTTGATTGATTGATTGAAAGGCGTCTCTTTCCGCCCTTGGGATTACAATCTCTGATTTCGATAGCCTTTCTGTGCCGGCCTTTCCGACACAGAAAGGCTGTCAGAACTCGACTTTTGGGCCCCTAACAGGGCCCCCATGGGTGCTTGGCATCCAGTTGGAGGCCGTGGGGGCACCTATGGTGCCCCCCTGTTGATCCCTGCACCCCGTGGCAGGCACTTCAAGGTGCCTGCCACAGGGTGCAGGGATGAACCGCACCTCCTATTTTACTAAGGGAGCATGTATTCCGGCCAGAGTACATGCTCCCTTTGTAAAGTATAGGCATGCGACTGAACCGTGTTCAGTCGCATCCTAATTAGTTGGTCGGAGCCACCGACCCGGGTGTTTTGGTAGGTCCCTTGATGGCGGCGATGTCGAGCGGAGGAAACTCCGCCCAACATCGTAATGAGGCCCTTTGTTGTGTGCTATCGAAGAAATGACATCCTACATCTTTTGCTTTCACACTTCCTGTACCTTAGCAAGATTGTAACATAATTCACTTGATGTTTCTTTCTCTGACTGCAAAGTGAGAGGAATTTGTAAATACCAATCTCCATGTTAAAAATATAAGCAGCTATTGGTCAGAAGACATAACCTTACATTTGAAGCGCGCCTTTGTGACAAGATAATTATAGCATTACCTAGCAGGACCACAGTGGTGTACTGTACAACTAAGGGGACGTAAATTAGTAAGATAGGGGGAGTGAATAATGGTCGGGTAGCGATGAGGAGAGGGTGTGCCCGATATATCAAGGCTGGGGAAGTACGAGGGAGGAATGGAGGCAGGTTAGACATTGATGAGATGTTAGAGTTTTTATGAAGTGCAGTATTAGGGCAACCTTTGAATTTCTGCCTTAAAATGTTTCCAGATTGTTGTTACATCATAGAAGAAAGACTGGCATCTCACCTTTGCTTTCTAACATCTCCGCGGGTCCAGTCTGCCAAGTTTGTTGTCGCAGATTTTATTCTCACCCCGCTTGAGGTCTTCACCTTAGCATCCAGGATGAGCAGAGTGCCCTCATTATAGAAGTTGTGAAGCCTCTAAATTGCTAGTAGTTTTACCCATTGCAACAGCGCCACCACATTTGAACTTTTTTCTGACCAGGCTTCGGGTCCTCCCAAAAGGGCAATCTTCCTATTTTTCCCAAGCGAATGTGGCTGGCCCAAGATGCCCCAAGCACCTTCCCCTTTCAGGCTCTTCACAATAAGTAAACTACTGTCCTACGTATTCTTCCTAATCACTCAAACATACATGCTAAACACTCCCTGAAGGTGAACATACAATCAGCTCCCTGAGGGCCCAGTCACATTCTGGACTTAGCCCAGCTATATCCATTACCTTATCATTTCTCCTGCACACAGATACATTGTTTGCGCTTACTTTTGGAATAATAATAGTTGCTACCTACAGGCTTGCAAAAACATTGCACCTATTTTTCTGTTCATCAGAAATAATTCTCTCATGTGTTTATTGCAGACAAATGCTGAAATGGGACCTGTTCAACCAATAACGCAATTAAATGTGGTTAGAGAGTGATTGGGAACGTTTCTGTGTTTTAGACAGGAAGGGTACTTCTGGGTTGTACACTTCGTTTAGAAGGAATTAAAATACTTTTTGGTTTCGTTTTTTAGGTCGAGCTGGTGTAAGCAGTGCGAAGCATTGCGTCCAGCGAAGCATCTTTTGTTACTCACTTCCTGGGAATGTGTGACAGGGGATGTGCACGTGCAGGAGAATCCCCCATGTGAGCGCGCACGTTCACCCACACGCCGTGCACATCTCCTGTCCTACATTGGCAGCAAGTGGATAACACGCAGACACACACGCGCGCATACACACACACACACGCATGCACACACGCACACACACGCAGTGTCACACACACGCAGAGTCTCTCTCTCTCTCTCTCTCTCTCTCTCTCTCTCTCTCTCTCTCTCTCTCTCTCTCTCTCTCTCTCTCTCTCTCTCTCTCTCTCTCTCTCTCTCTCTCTCTCTCTCTCTCTCTCTCTCTCTCTCTCTCTCTCTCTCTCTCTCTCTCTCTCTCTCTCTCTCTCTCTCTCTCTCTCTCTCTCTCTCTCTCTCTCTCTCTCTCTCTCTCTCCTCCTCCCTCCTCCCCTCCCCCCCCCAACTAAGCCCCACCTGCCCCACTCACCGGGCTACAGGCTCCGTCACGCGGGGCTTCCCTCACTTGCATGGGCGGCCTCTGCTCCTCCTACGTGCCTACAGTGTTTCACAGCCTCCCCTGGGGCGGGACTACCTCCTTCTGCCCTTCTCGTCCAGTCACTTAGTGGGCACGGGCTTCCCGCAGAAGGCGGAAGTCCCCCCCAGGGGAGGCTGTGAAACGCTGTAGTGCCCTCACTGATGCATGCTGTCGCTAGCTGCCATGATTCTCTGGAGTGCCGCTGAGTTTTAGCAATGTGCGTGAGAAGTGGGCCCGCTTAACAGCCCCTTGATATGAAAAGCACACAAACCTTCACTACATGCATACGGCAGGGATTCCGCTCTGAGGGACACGAGGGAGTGAGTGATCGTGTGAGATTTTGTTAAAGACTGCGTCAGACCTAGGACTCCTCATACAAGCTATGCTGTCAGAGGTCACACAGTG